>NC_142153.1:18405115-19030115 GCF_024610735.1 Ursus americanus
GGTTTGTTTTTATGACTCTGTGTGTGTGTGTGTGTGTGTGTGTGTGTGTGATTGCACATCCTCTCAGTTAAAAAAAAAGTCATATATTGTTAGAGTTGCCTGATAAATTCTAGGACACCCAATTAGATTTTTCTTTCTGATAATGCATAATTTGTTAAAGTATGTCCCAAATAGTGCATAGGGAATACTTACACTAAAAAGGATTCATTATTTATAGGAAATTCAAATTTAATTGGGTATCTTTTATTTTTATTTGCGGAATCCAGCCGCCTTGTTTTAGGCAGGGCATGGCAGCTAGTGAATCTTACCTGGTCGTGGAACTGTGCTCCTGCTAGAGAAGAAACTGATCGCTGCCTACTTTCAAGAAGTAAGGACTGTTGATTATTAAACGGCAGGAGTCTCCTCCCTTCTTGTGTAACCCACACTGCTGGGAGGCTGGGGGCCAACAGAGAGGACAACAGCTAGGATTCTCCTTGCCTCGGGGCTGTGCCTGGGCCAGAGAGATGGATTCACCAAGCAGTCAGGAATGGAAGGAGCCAGGAAAGCCAGGGAAAATAAGAGTGTGATCCAAGCCAGGAGTATCAAGTTTAGCATTAAAGAGAAAGGTTTAGCCTTAGGCTATAAATTAGCAAAAAGATAAGAAGGATTCCTTAAGGAACTTGAACACGTGGGACCTGGGTGGTGGGCAGGACAGGAGAAGAACGGCCTGATTTTAAGCCACGGGGATGGAGTAGACACCCATGGTGTGAAGAATGTGAACCAAGTCAAGAGGAATTTTCGTGCAGAGAGAGGATTTAGCAAAGTGAGATACATTAGACTGATAAACGTTGGTCTGGATTGGATACCCCTACCAGCTTCACAAATGCTGGATCTGTGTCTCTAAGGAGTCTGAGCTGATAACAAGGGAGTAAGACCGAAGGTTTGTCACTGTCAAAAAGCAGCTCATCTCAGATGAAAACTTTGCCACAGATTTTCAGATCAATCCATACGTAGGCATAGATGTATTTGAATATTTTATCTTCCTGCCACTGGATAAATGGGACTGGTAAGGATATGCGTAGACAAACAAGAAAAGTCATATAGAACTGTCCTATTTTATCCGAGCCACTGTGTGATATGCCACCGAGCAAATCAAATGGAGTCACTTTGGCGTAGTGTCCGGGAAAAGACTTCGATGCATATAATGGCCAATTTGCTTTTCCTAAATTATATTTGAAAATTAAAATCTTTAAGTGTGTGAGTATGTTTAGATGTGGCTGTGTATATCATTTCCTAAGGTCATAGAATTATAAAATAACAATGATTTATTTTAAGAAAAATTTGACCAAAATTTTCACTTAGGAATGTTAGCCTGTAATTAGGACAAACATTGCAGATCCTTAAAAAGATTTTAAAAAATTCCTTTGTGGTAGTTCTTGAGACCTGGACATTGAAATTGTAAGGAAGGATTAGTGGGGTTTTTGGTTTTTTGGGGTTTTTTTTTTTGGATTTTCTCAAATAATAGTTCATCAAATGTTAGTCTTAATGTAATTTGATTCAGTTGGTCATTAAAACTCATAGTCAGAATTAATCCTTTAGAATAGGATTTCGGCATAATAAAGCTTTAGAAAGGAATCTTTTTTGTTTCTTTGTAGATAAATGGTATTTAATTATTATCAAAGTTAACATAATTTCAATTATTTAGTAAGTTTATAAGTCCTGTTGTGAAACCAGTTTATTTCTTTTATTCTAAAGATCCTGAAAATTCTAAAAAAATAAAAAGCAATGCATTTTAAAGGAAAGGGTTTTTTGTGCTTGGATACAATACTTATTCATTACTTGATAAATGGTTCTTTTAATTCAGTTAATTAGAGTAATTTATAACCAATTATTTGATACAGCAGACTTGTCATTCTATTTCTATAAAATAAACATGCATTGTTATATTTATATTGAGGAGTAGTAGTAACACAATATTACCTAAATAAGTAATAATACTGTCCTAGGCTAAATTTCATGGCCCGCAATATTTAGAATTATATCAATGGATTTATTAAATATTAAAATAATTCAACTTTTAATTTTCCATTAAAATTATATTATAAAAAAGATTTAAGTACAGTCCCCTGGCAGTTTGAAGCCATGCACCTCAAAACAGACACATGAATTAAAACTATGTCTGCAAGGTTCGTGGTATTTGTGTTTTGTTTCTTTTAGAAGGAATGTGGATTTTTGCTAAAATAAAGTTGTTTCTCCAACTGCCTTTCAGAAAATTAGGTTTCTGTATTAAATAATGCTAGTCCAAGCTTAACTTAAGACTATTAATATTTTTTTCTCTCAATAAAAGGGAAAATGCTGGAGATCCTCTTCCTCCCTGTGCCCCCTCCCCCACCACCAGCTTCTAAAAGCATAGGTACAAAGTGTTTTTTTAAGCTGTGGGGGCACCTTGTTTTATTTTACTTATTTTTTAAGTTTCTTTTTTTCCTAAATTTCAGTGTAGTTAACATACAGTGTTTTATTAGTTTCAGGTTCAGTGATTCAGCACTTCCATGCAGGACTCAGTGCTCACCATGATAAGTGTGCTCTTTATCCCCGTCACCTATTTCCCCCATCCCCTCTCCTGCCTCCCCTCTGGTAACTGTAAGTTTGTTCTCTATGGTTAAGAGTCTGGTTTTTTTGGGGTTTTTTTTGTTTTGTTTTGTTTTTCTCTTTTTTCCCCTTTGTTTTGTTTCTTAAATTCCACATATGAGTGAAATCATATGGTATTTGTCTTTCTCTGACTGACTTATTTTACTTAGCATTATACCCTCTGATCCATCCGTGCCAATGGTGAAATTTCATTCTTTTTCAGGGCTGAGTAATATTTCATTCTATATATGCCACATTTTCTTTATCCATTATCTATCGTTGGATACTTGGGCTGCTTCCATAATTTGGCTATTGTAAAAAACACTGCTAGAAACACAGGGATCCATATATCTTTTCAAATTAGTGTTTTTGCATTCTTTGGGTAAATACCTAGTAATGTAATTACTGGATTCTATGGTAATTCTATTTTAATTCATATTCCCACCAACAGTGCACAAGGGTTCATTTTTCTCCGCATCCTCACCAACATTTGTTGTTTTTTATGTTTTTGATTTTAGCCATTCTGACAGGTGTGAGGTGATATCTCATTGTTGTTTTGATTTGCCGAGTGATTTGAGCACCTTTTCCTGTGTCTGTTGGCCATCTGGATGTCTTCTTTGGGGAGATGTCTGTTCATGTCTTCTATGTGGAGGCACCTTTTAAATAAAATGTTCTTTCATTAGCATAGGTAATCTGTAAAATAGAGTGGCATTATTTGTAATTAACTCCAAAAGGTTAAATCACCTTTATTATACTTACATTATACCAAAAAACAAAACAAAACAAAAAAACCCTCCTAAATAAGCTCTCATTTCTAAATTTGTACTTTTATCTTGATCTGCTGTAATTTTGGAGATATTTTAAATGTTTTTACATTTGCTTCTAATATGGTTAACAAAGATTAGTGAGAAAGGCCTTTGAAACAAAGTAAGTAAAAATGATGAACAGAAGGAAATGAGTAGCTTTTTCTCTTATCTCTAACAGAACCATGATATTGAGTATTCTGAATTATAGAAGAAATTAAAGGTCTTTTAGAGTCAGACGTCATACCAAGAATTCTTAACTGGAGATCTGTGGCATAACTACGAATTGGCCTCAGAGGAAGGAGTCCATGAAACCCCAGAATTGTATGCCAGGTTTATATTTGCAGACATAAACAAAAATCCATAGCATTCCCCAGATTCTAAAAGGAGTCTGTGGCCCTCAAAATAGTTAGAGCCACCACTGAAAATACACAAAATACTTGAGTGATATCTTGGAGACACAGGGACTTGAAAATCAGAGATCTGGGTTTGAATCTTCACTGCAATTTTTTATTAACTGTAGGACCTTGGCAAACTCCTTACTCTCTCTGAGACTTTATTTTTTTTTAAGATTTATTTATTTTAGAGAGAGAGAGCAAGGAAGTGTGGGTGGGGAGAGAGGCAGAGGGAGAGGAAGGGAGAGAGAATCTCAGGCAGACTCTGGGCTGAGCACAGAGCCCAATGCAGGGCTTGATCTCAACCCTGAGATCATGACTTGAGCCAAAATCAAGAGCCGGACACTCAACCGACTGAGCCACCCAGGCGCTCTAGACTTCATTTACTTTCTAAGTGGGGGAAATAATACAGAATATACAGCTTCTTCTGAGAGCGTTAGGAGGTCATGTGTAGTTTTCCCCTACTACGTTGAAGTCATGCAATAATGGTTATTTCCTTTCCCTCAGCATCTTTCCCAAGAGATGATAGAAATAGTGAGCTAAAACAACTAAGTGTTACCATGAGGCTTTCTTTGTTGCTTGTTATCACCCGTGGGTAGGTCGAACCCTGCATGTAGGAGTCTGTCCTTTACGGTAGCTTTCGGTTGTGAGTTTCTATAACGGAAAGCAGCCCCATTAACTCTGCAGTATGGTCCAGGGTGACATTTGACATTTATGTGTTTTACTTAAATAAAGTAACTTAACATATTGCTTTTTCTATTTGTGGAAAAAAACATAGGAATGTTAACTATTCTCTGTGCCGAAGCTTCCCTTTCTGCCCTCAGCGCTTTTCTCAAGGACACAGAACACTCTTCCTGATTACTTTCTATTGATTTCTTGACATTTCTGCTCCACATTGACTGCTTATTTTTAGGAAACAGAGGATGCTCAGCTAAAAATGTTAATGGAGCATTTGAAAGTACAGAGCTCAATGTCTTAGTCATGTCTCCTACACACCGGCAGTTTGAAAAAACTCGGTCACAGCTTCGCTGTGTGCCTCGGCCATCTTATCTTACTGCAGAGAGAAATGTTAAATGCTGGGGTTCTCATTATTCTTCCAGAGCTTGAACTTATTTTGAACAAATCTGTGACTTACCCTGCAATATTTCAAGTTTTAAATAAGTAAAGACTAGGCACAGTTAACTGAAGAAAACATTAGTAAAAAAAAAAAAAAATCTGCTGAATTACTAAACAGAGGCTAATGAGAATGAAGCAACTCAGCTTTATACTGCGCCTTCTTATTCCAAGTCTGCACTCATCCACCATTAGTCAGCACTGTAATGATGTCTGCTACTTTCTGATTTGTCACTTTAGTTTTCTTAGGGATGGGTATGGTAAGCAAGTCTGATGAGGTGATCCTTACATGTAACCTAACCAAGAGAAAAGAAATCTGTCTTACGTGAGCTAATTAGAATAGTCCATTTCTGTGTGAGCTGCTCATTTAAATTCCTTGATGGTCAGGGCTTTCAATGAGGAGTGCTGCCATAGGACCTATTTTTAAAACCTTCTTGTAGGTGAAAAAAAAATAAAAAACCTTCTCGCAAGTGATTTATGTCATATGAACATGAGGTTAAAGAAAAATTAGCAGTCAACAAAATGAGCCTAATTTCAAAAGTCACTGGAGATCATTTTTCATTATATATAATTTATCTGCATCTCTTATAGATACACTTTTTCTTTCCTCCCTATTTGCTGAGTACCATCAGTTTTTAAAGGATCTAGTGATATTAACATTGCATTGAGGTCAATCACACATCCTATGCAAATATTCAATATTGTGCAGGCGTCACAACTAAATTTAGCATTTTGTTTGGAACAGTTCCTGCTGCCATAGCTGCCCGGTGATGTGTATAACTCAGCATGTTTATATTTGTAAAGCATTTATAATACGTACATGCATAATTTCTCTTACATTAGCTGCATAAAGAAATAAATGAGGTAATTTTTTCTAACTCTGAAATTAATAAATGAAAATTAAATAATTTTCTTGAAAATAATTTTGAAAAGGAAAATGGAGATCTGTTGAATGGAGATTAAATAGAATCCCTGCAGTCTTGTTGCACAAAATCAAATAATTTTTTAAAGATTTTATGTTTAAGTAAGCTCTATACCCAACGTGGGGCTTGAACTTAAAACTCTGAGATCAAGAGTCACATGCTCCACAACCAACTGAGCCAGCCAGGTGCCCCACAAAATTGAATTTCGGATAACTTTCCAAATGTATACTGAACTACTTAGGATTGGTTTCATTTTCTAGTTCTTAGCAAAGCGTAACAGAGAAGATCACCGTTGTATTCTGAAACAGACAATAGGATACTAGATAACGTGGACTGAGCATTTTCCCCATGAGTTTAAGACTAGAAAAACATTGATTTGAACAGCAGTGACCTCCTGTCTTCTGCTAAGAATGCATCATCTAAAAGTAACATTTTGGGGCGCCTGGGTGGCACAGCGGTTAAGCGTCTGCCTTCGGCTCAGGGCGTGATCCCGGCGTTACGGGATCGAGCCCCACGTCGGGCTCCTCCACTATGAGCCTGCTTCTTCCTCTCCCGCTCCCCCTGCTTGTGTTCCCTCTCTCGCTGGCTGTCTCTATCTCTGTCAAATAAATAAATAAAATCTTTAAAAAAAAAAAATAAAAGTAACATTTTAAGTCTCATTCCCTGACATACAGTTTACAAACACAGGGAAATACACAGAAAGTAATGCTTTCTGGAAGGTGGTAGAACAAGGCTTCTCTAATTAATAGCCTCTGGAAAAGATACTGTTTTTTGTTGTCTATTTTTAACTACAAGTTCAGATATGCACTCATAGAATGAAAGACCCATGAGAGAGGATGCTTTGCTGGGCCTTGAAGTCAACCTGCCTTGGAATCCCTCTGCACATTATACGTTATCCTGAGAACACAGGCGGGGCTTAGGGTTACTGTTACTGCTACAGGGCTAGAATATTTGGCCCACTGCAGATATTTAACGAATATCAGTCTTCTTGTTCTTTGCTGGAAATTGTATTGCCTTCGCCGTCCAGATAAGTTGTTTCTTCAGCATTTATTTCTCCTCCAAAAGAAGGAAGGAAGGGAGGCAGGTTGGAAAGGAAGGGAGGGAGGTAGGGAGGGAGGAGGGAAGGAAGGATGGAAGGGGGGAGGGAGGAAGAAAAAAAAAAAGAAAAGGAAGGGAAAGGAAAGGAAAGGAAAAGACATGATGTTACAATTTATAGCAAACATTATCAATGCCAAATACCTGCTGGGCTAGATGAATATGATTTTACTTCAAAAGACAAGACTACTAGAGAAGATAGTTTTTATGCCATAAAGAGGAAGATGCTGGGGTGCCTGGGTGGCTCAGTGGGTTAAGCATCCGACTCTTGGTTTCAACTCAGGTCATGATCTCAGGGTGGTGAGCTCGAGCTTTTGCATGGGACCCTGCACTCAGCAGGGAGTCTGCTTGAGATTCTCTCCCCCCATTGCGTGTGCTCTATCTCTAAAATAAATAGCTTAAAGAAAAAAGAGAGGAAGATGCTTAAGAAGAAAATATAATACCCAGAGAACTCTTCTGTGTCTGCAATCATAAAATGTCTTCTGTCTCTGCTTCTCATTTCCTTTACCTGTCTTGCAGTTTACCTTAAGTCCAGGACATGATAAATAGCATGGCCAGTAGAAATGGGAGTTGAGAGCCTATTTAATGTACTTTTTGGTGTTTAACTCTTAACTTCATTGGGATATAATCTATGCGGTGTCATAATCCTAGAAATATGCCTATTAAGAATGGGTAGACCTTGGGGTGACTGGGTGATGGACATTGGGGAGGGTATATGTTGTCATGAGCGCTGGGTATCATATAAGACTGATGAATCACAGACCCGTACCCCTGAAACTAATAATATATTATATGTTAATTAAAAAAACTAAAAAAAAAAACCTGGGTAGACTTATTTCTTCTATAATAAGAAAGGCAGCAAAAGCATTATTGTGTTCCCAGAAAGATGGCACAACTTTTTAAGATTCCACGCTAAGTCGGATATTGGGCAAGAGAATTCACCTGAGTAATCAGTGAGCCAGCCAGACATGGCCCTTTTCCTTATACTTTTCTCTGTGAGCCAGCAGTGACTCTGATGGCTAAGTCTCCCACGTGTTGAACAAACGACGTCCTGCACAGTGTTCTTGTAGACCTCAATTTCAGCATGGGAAGGAAGCAAGACAGTGTTTCTGACTTTCCTGCTCCTAGGACAGAAAAGTGCAGTTTCTGCCACAGGTAATGCTGACAGTCCCATTTCATTTGTTACCACCTTTTTTCGTCTTTCCATTTACTTTCCCTTTTGGATAATATATTTAGTAGGAATTGCCCATAAAGAGTTAGTAGCCTTATACAAGAGGATAACCAGGTCGATTTGTTATTATGGTTATTATTTTGTGACAAAAGGGGTTGGACGCAGGGGGTAAGAGAAGCATGACAAGTCACTTAAACGAGCTTGGCCTTGTGAGCAGCAGCTGTGAATGTTCTTCAACTTTGGAATGATTTTTAAAGCACTTGCCTCCTATTTTAAAGTATGCCTAGGGAATTGGAAATGCTACACAGAGCAAGTTCTCTCTTTGGAATCAGCACCGATCCATGTTAACCTCTTAAAAGGATTACTTCTCATCTCACTTTGAACATGTCATTTTACCTTATGAAGTCATCAGATGTAGCTGCGCATGGAGGGCATTCTCTTTGTTATTTTGACTATAAAATGCTCCTGACCATTTGAGGATAGTTATGGCTAAGACGTCAGTGCCATCCCCAGTCTTTCTTGTAATCACTTGTGCTGGTGATAGATTTCCTCTGTCTGGACCTCTGCCCTATGGTTCTCTGATCCAAGAGCAGCTGGAACTTTGTTCTGACCTCATGTTATGCCTAGTCAGAGTTTCTTCTAAAATAGAGCAAAATTTTTAATAAATCAGATGTATTCATTATCTCTGGAGTTGGCTCTTTCATATCTTCTTTCGCAGAGTCACTGTAACGGTCATCAGCGTCATCTAGAGCATGGAGCACTGGTCCCACAAAGCAGAAGACCATGACTCAGTTCCTAGCTCTCTCACCTGTATTCTCTTTTTGCCTCCACCTATACACTTAACTTTGCCTGTCTCCAGAATGTGATTCTCCATTCAACAGATCGCCCCACCATTTAACAGATTACCCCGCCCATTCAACAGATTACAGGTCATTAGACTTTTTCAATTTCTCCAAGTTTCCTTATTGCCACATTGCTATGATTATAGTTCTACGTAGGAAACTCTCACTTCACATCAGGATTGGAAGCTAGACTTTGATGATAAATTGTAGTTTTCCAACCCATCAGCCCAAGGAATTTGGTGCATTCAACAGAAAGAAAGAGAAACGTAGGAAAGTGACCACCTTGAGCATTGAAAGTTCTCCAGTTAAAAGGAACCCTCCTGTGACCACCTAACTCTAATCCTTGATGGCTATTACGGCCTTATTTATGTCACAAAACTGGCATCTCAGACCTTCCGAATTGAATTGAACTTCGAATTGACTGTTTTGGTCCCAAGAAGTACTAGGATTTCACAGACTCAACATCCTTCCTTTCTCTCCTTCACCCCCCCACATCCACCGTTTGACTATTTTCTGTAGTGATTACTTTCTGACATGCATGGGTAAGATTTTTTTTTTTAAATATGTGTAGCCAGCATTTTTTTGTGGATATTACTGTGGGTTTACCAATGCCTAGTTCTGACTTTAGAAGAAATATTTTGACAATGTTTTCATTTATAATTTCTATCTGTTCATCCATGTGTTCCTCTTATTCACCTTTGAACAACTAAAATTCATCATTTGCAACTAAAATAATTCACAGATAAGATGGTCTTTGAATCCTGAAGCCAAACAAACATACAAATAAAAAGCGAAAACAGGCAAACAAAGCAGCCACGCTGGTATTTGGAGGCTTGAATTTGGCAAAGGGTAAAATTGAGCTTAAAAAGTTTTCAAGAACAATCATATCATCTAGTACTTTGGTAACTAATGAATTAACATATAATATTAATTGATTAGACTTAAGAACAAACGCACGCCTGGGAAACAAAACTGGCGGAAAAATCATGGGATGCCTTAATGAAGGCGCACTGAATTCTTAACATCAGTCTGCTGATTAAGATCCATTTATATTACCCACATTTAATTCCGGGGACTTGTGTGATCGCTGTAGAGCAGTGACTCACTTCCCTGAGTTCTTCAGACCTTGAGAAAAATGCAGGTACTAGCGTTTTTTAATATAACCTGAGGCATTAAGGTGCAAGGAGAAGGGAGCCTCACAACAGAAAAGTGCTGCACCTGTGACTGATCTCTGTTAAGAGACAATTAACATCCCGGGCACTGAGCGTGCAACACACCGAAAGGGTGTGTCATGAAGAAAAATTCTCTCTTTTAACAAAGTGTTTTGTCGTTCAAAATGCTTCAGAGGTAAGGCTTTCTTAAGGAGAAAGCCATGAATAAAACAGGCCTTTATAAAGAATAAGGTCAGAGGTGTGGTTCCTCCTCCTTTAATAAGATCTCTTCAGCCTGGTGAAGGCTTTGTTTTAGGCTTAGAAATATATACTGAGAAGTAATGTATCGTCTGTTAGCTCTCCCTCGGTGGGGTTCAGAAGCATAAGGCTGCACTGTCTCCTAGTTATGCTAGTCGCTGGGTTACAGCTACTGAACTGGAAAAGTCACTACTCACTAGGTACTAGCAATGCCTATTGGAGCAGAACTAGCAATGCAAACTCCTGCTCGACATACCGTTTAGTATTGCAAAGTGCTGGACTCCTTGCAAGCTTTCGGAGAAATGACAGATCTCAGCTGAAGACATTTGACTCTTCTCCAGGAATTGTATGGGAATGTGAGGGATTGAATTGGCAAAGTGGACCTGGTTGTTTAGGATGTGGTTGTGCCTGCCTCGAGTTCTAGGTGGTCTTGTAGGGCCGTGGTGCCCTTCCAGCTGGTGTCATGATTCCCTGCTTTGAGCTGTTTTCCTGATCCATGTTTGGGTGTGAAGCACTTTAGTCATGAATGGAAAGAACAAAGATCTGTATTAGTCACATACCTGCAGCATCTACAAAAACGGTTTATGTTTTAAAAGGGGGAAGATCGGGCACCTGGGTGGCACAGTCGGTTAAGCGTCTGCCTTTAGGCTCAGGTCGTGATCCCAGGGTCCTGGGATCTAGCCCCACACTGGGGGGGGGGGGAGTCCCTACTCAGCAGGAAGTCTGCTTTTCCTTCTCCCTCTGCCGCTCCCCCCTGCTCTTGCTCTCGCTCTCTCTCACTCTCAATGAAAAATTTAAAAACTCTTAAAAAAAATGAAAGGGGGAAGACCTCAGCCATTCTGAATTATTATAGCTCCAGGAGATGGAGGTGTTTTATAAGTCCATATAAATGGATAGATATATCACCACCAAGAAAAGCTAATAAATTGTAACTAAGATCCTATGTGTGGACCTTAAAATTCCCTGTTTCTGGCAGTGCAAGGAAATAGCCAGGCAAGCCTAGATAAAATCCTTACCTCTACTCTACTTTTTTTTTTTTCTTTAACGATGTGCTTCAACATGACCTTTTTCGGTTTTACTATAAGCAGGATGATTTCCACTGAGTTTTTCCAACAACCAAATGATGTATTCATACATACATACATGCATATATATATATAACAGCTAGGCCAGATGATGATTGTAAGACACTAAACACATGGCCCCAGTTTTTTTAGAAGTAATTGTGTACATTGGAAAAAGAGTTCAACGTGCACACCTGTTTCCCTCCCGTTGAACACCAACAATCCATGCCAACAGTAGAAAAACAGGTGCCTGTTGGGTTTGAGGATAGAGGCCCAGAATTTAAAAACAAAACAAAAACCCCAAGGCTTTAAGGAAAGCTTCTTTAGGTATATAATGGAATCAGGGCTAATTTATCATTTTGGCCCAGTTTCTGTAAAGGCATAGGCTTTGCCTGTAATATTACCCCCCCCTACAGCCCCCATCTGTAACCTAAAAAAATATATGCTCTTTAGAGAAACAAGACCTGCTATGAACTAAATATTATGGGACCAGCTAGTCCTTTGGTTGGTGGGGTGGGCAGCAAAAATTTTTTTTTAAGATGAAGCATTTAAGGTTACTTGCTTTATTCCAGTTCAGATCAGTCATGTATGAACGACAGTAACGGTGTTGAAAAAAGTTAGATGGGCATGTGATATTTGGTTCTGTAGAATTTGTGCTGGGAACCCAACCACTGCAGCTACACATTGAAACGCATCATGTTACAGGGCGGGCTGTTTGGCTATTCTGATCACGAACCTGGAAACAAGGAGCTCCTGGGAGTTGTGAGAAAATGTATGGACTGAAATTTGCCAAGTGTTACAGAGCAAGATTCGTATGTTCAAACATGCTCTCACTGCTTAATTCCTTTATGTGCAGCAACCTTTAACCCGAGGGAGGAAAATGTGGTGCTTATAGAAACAGAATCTGGCCATTTATGTCCACAGCCATCACCCAAACGCAGAACGGCAGGAATTTGGCTAAATGGGGTGTAGCAATGTGCAGCTGGCGTTTAAAGCTGCACAGGTGCTGCCTAAGGACTATCGTCCAGGCTTCTTGTATTCCAGAGCACTCCTCAAAAGGGCCTGGCTCAGACCAGAAACACTTGGAAGACTGTGTCTGCATTGCCCAGAGCCCGTCTTTTCTACACTTTTATGGGGGCTCCTTGATGCAAAACACTGAAAATGGAGATTTCTTAAAACTTTTGTCAGAAATCAGTTGCTGTCACAAAGGTGCTTGCATAACTTTTAGGAACCTTACTGCCTTGAGCATCTGTGTAACTTGCAATTTTAGGCCAACTGTGACACTCTTTATTCTTAATGGGTCCTTTCATATCAACAGACATATGGTACGGTTAGATTGGAAAAGCATCAGTCCTGGGGCACCTCGGTGGCTCAGTTGGTTAAGCATCTGCCTTTGCTCAGGTCATGATCCCGGGGTCCTTGGGGTTGAGCCCCACATCGGGCTCCCTGCTCGTTGGGGAGCCTACTTCTCCCTCTCCTGCTCCCCCTACTTGTGCTCTCTCTCTCTCTTTCTCTCTCAAATAAATGAAATCCTGAAAGAAAGAAAGAAAGAAAGAAAGAAAGAAAGAAAGAAAGAAAGAAAGAAAGAAAAAAAGAAAAGAAAAAAGAAAAGAAAAGAAAAGAAAAGAAAAGAAAAGAAAAGAAAAGAAAAGAAAAGCATCAGTCCTAGAGTCTTGGCTGTGACTTTTTCACTTTACCAGTGACTGCCAAATAATGATTATTTCATCGTCTCATGTCCTACAGTTATACTACAGGTTTTTTTTTTTATTCTTCACGTATTGCATTGGTTAGAAGTTTCAGAGCGATGTTAAATAATAGCGTTGGTAGTCAACATACTTAGCTTGATCTTTACATTAATGGAAAGCTCTTCCAGAGTCTCAATGTTAAGTATGATTTAAGTTGTTTGTAAAAGTAGATCTTTTTAGGTGATAGAGAGTATCATTCCAATTCTAATTTATCAAGACATGTATCGAAAAGCCTGAAATTGACATTTTTTGCGTTTGTAATTTTAAACATACATAAATGTATCTTTAAACATATAATGTACATGTAACCATGTATACTAAACATATGAAAGTACAGGAAATAATGAATAACGAATCTCCATGTAGCCATCATCCACTTCAGCAATTACCAGGTTGTTGTTTTTTTTTCATCTTGATCCAACTAACTTCCCTTCCCTTTTATTATTTTGAAGCATATTCCAGACATGTTACATTGAATATATACACATTTCAGTATGCATCTCTAAAAGCTAAGGACTGTTTTTAAACATAACCACAGTACATTTGACACCCACAAATTAATGGTAACCCCATAGAAATATTAATGATCTAATCAGTGATCAGATTTCCTTTTATAAATATCATACATTTAAAACTGTTTGAATCAGGATCCAAGGGTGATGTAAGGTGAGTGGTTTATATGTCTCTTAACTCTCTTTTAAATGTCTCTATTTTGGTTTTTCCTTTTCTTTCATCCTCTTGGCCTCTCTAATTCTAGCTCTCTTTGTCTGTTGATCCTTCCTTTAGTTTTGTTTCAAAGAAGCCGGGTTATTTCCCCAGAAAAATTCTCCATTGTCTGGGTTTTGCTGCAAATTAGTAACTGTTTGTGGGTGCCCGATTAAATTCAGGTGTGATTTGGGGGGTAATACTTAATAGTCTTAAGGAAATTGATTGCTAACCTCATCAAATGTTGATTCAGTATGTACTGAAATGACCATATGGCTTTTATTGTCTGATATGCCATGATTTTTTAGATTTGTTGAATAAGATAATGAATTTGCCTCCTAATTTCTGTCTTCTGACCTTTCATCTACTTTCATTTCTAAATGTATTTTACTTGATGAATAAATTAACCTATGTCATTAAATGTCACATGGTAATTTCAGCAGCTTGCTGAGTAACTGAATCCTTGATCAGTCTTCTCTGTTTTGATTTGTTTTGTTTGGTTCTCAAAACTTTTGACTAATTTTCAAATTGACAGGTTAACATTTTCTACATTGACATGACCTTCTCCCAACTAAATTAATACTGGTAGAAAATGCAGGATATAGTTAAGAATGTACACCTGCATTTTGCCTGAGGAGATCTATAGATGTATCAAGTTAAGCCAGTCAAATGGACTGTTAATATTTGCTTTGCAGGCTGGATGGATTTTACTCCTTTAGAATAGGTATTGATGGGAAAAGATTCAAGGGACAGCTTGAAAGTTCGTGAACTCCCGTTTGGAAATTTTATACTTACATAACACTGAGTGATTCGTAGAAAGCATATACCCAAACTGTACTTCTGGAGTTAACCTGTTAGCTAAGGAAAGATTCTTGGCTTTGTAGGGAAGAAAATACAGCTGCTTGTCACTCCAACCAGCCAATGGCCCACTGTGGGAAGAGACTGTCCCTCCCTCTTCTTTACAAAGTCTGTGACATCCTATGAAGTATTTGTCATTGTGATGTTGCTCTAAGAAGTAGTAGACTGATTACATTGTATCATGAGTGAAATGCACTGTCAGAGAAAAGGGAAAAAAAGATAGCAACTTGTATGTTTGAAAATAACCTTTCTTGACAATTTTATTTTTCTAAGGATAACACTATCTAGTGACACCAAATCATTTGCTCAGCAACTGCTGGGAACTTAGAATCTGCTTTCTGTTTAGCTACAAATGAGATCAGTGTTACAACAAAAATTATAATTTTGTTTTATGAGGAGAAACACCCGAAGGTCACTTTTCATTCTGCTGAAGGATGAAATAATAGGGTCTGCCCAGAGAGCTTGGAAGACAGAGAGGAATTAAAGGCAATCTTATTAACCAACTTAAGCCACAATATACATTGAACAAAACAGAAAGCAAGCATTTTCTAATTCACTTGTGTGACCTTGGGCAGCCTTCCCCTGTGTACCTCTGAATTCTTTGCTAGAGGTATTTTATTAAAGACCATAGAACTATTCTTTTGAGATGATTTGTACCCTCTTTTTAAATATGGGATAAACTATAGGATATGCTCAAGTTCTTTCTCTCCACCATTCTGTGTGTGTTTCAATGACGCCAAAGCCCAGGTTCATCACTTACACCAATTAATTTCCATTGGCCTTTGGTGCCAACTTGTTCTTTGGACAAACTCTTACCGTATGAGTAGTCTGTGAACCTCTGAGCACTTTTAGTTTGTCAGCTAAGTTCGTGGGTCCATGAAGTGAGATGCCCTAATTCTACTTTAGAAAGTTTGGTTTCACGTATGGTCTCATGATGCTTCTTCTCTGGCTTCCCTTTTTGCTCGTTAGCAAGAGTTCAGTAGAGGAGAGGCCAAGGAAATGGTATGCCAGAGTAAATCACTATATTGGCTCTAGGAATCTCCAAGCCAGCACAGGGTTCAGTGTTGTTGTTGTTGTTGTTGTTGTTGTTGTTTTTCATCGCCCCTTATCATTTTTTCCTCTTCAAGAATTTATTTGCTATTCAGTGGAGGATTAAATTACTGCTCAGAAAAAGTGGCCAGCCCAGAATGACAACAGTGCTTCAGGACTTCTGAGGCAGGCTCTGGACTTTTCTTTTGGAAAAGTAATGACTCCCCCTCATTCCCTAGTCATTGACAGAAGCTACATGAGGGGGCCCAGCTCTTCCTGCTCAGCTTCTGTTCCAGAGCTTTCCTTTCAGGAGCCACAGAAGCATTTCCCCCCAGTGGGAGTTCAAAGTGCTTCTAGCACTTCATTGCAAGGAGCTGTATTCCAAGCAAGAATAATAATTTTAGATTTTTTTTGGTCTTAACTGGGAGTTCAAAGAGTACAAAAGCATGCAGATTTCTAAACACAGAGCCATTGAAGATATCAAAGGTAAGGTTGGAAGGAAGGAAGGAAGGAAGGAAGGAAGGAAGGAAGGAAGGAAGGAAGGAAGGAAGAGAAAGAAAGAGAAAAGAAAGAAAGAAAGAAAAAAGAAAGAAAGAAGAGAGAAAAAACAAACCTGTACTGTAGTGATTAACAGTTTCATATTAGAATATAAAAATTGTTAAACTTTGTATATTTCATTGAGAAAACTGCGTAGAGTTAGTTTAATTTTCTTGCAAGTAAATCATTAAGAATTGTCTTAAAAACTGTTAGTAAGGACTCCTTCACTCAGGGAAGTCAGGGTCTAATGATTGCTCCTTGGGGGTAAATACCATACACTCCTGCTAATCCCTGCTAATTGTCAAAGAAGAATAGAGTGGCTTCTTATCAGCAATTTGCATTTGTGTAATGGCCCTGCTCTGTTGGTGCTGTCTACTTCACTGATAAGGAAAACACCTCTTAAAACAAGCAAGAAAGTAAGCCATCCTTTCCAGCATTGTTTTCTTTTCAGCCTGCCTGGAGCAGAAAGTGCCTGGCATTCTGCAGGAAATACTGTGTGATTCTGTGGGAAAATATGTAGTGACGAACAGAGAACACTTCATTACTCCTCAGATTTTTATTGTGTATTTATAAAACTGTGCAATAATGTGTGATTTCCAAAATGTTACATTATAAACAGTTTATACTATGTCCTATATACTATGAACATCACACTATTTTTTACATTTTATAGTCTAAAACTGTTAGGATAACAATATTGTAAGTACACTTGATTCAGTAACTTGGAGCTTTGGTCAGAAATCTTAAAGAATTGCATGGGTCTTGGAAGTTGAAAATAATCACACATTTAAGACCGTTTTCTTTTAATTCAAATTGTTCCTCAATTTACTATCTAGGCAAATTTAGTGGTTATTAATTATTAAGAAGCAGTGATGATACAGTTAAAATAGAGTAGATTATTGATATGTCCTTAATGCCTTGCAGTCATGCAATGGTTACCTCCGCAAATTAGACAATCTCTCGTCATAATTTGTAGACGAATAATATACTAAGAACATTTGAGGCTTGATTATATGTAATTCCTGAGTCTGGACAGACGTGTCTTTTGCTTTTCTTTGCTCCACATTTATACCACTAGTAACAGTAACAGTATCATATATTTGCGTGCAGTGTTGCAACTGACAAAACATTCTATCACACTTCCCAACAGCCCTGTGACAGCACATTTTACAGCTGAATTTACTGAGGCAGGTTAGCTGGACAAGAGTCACACCGCTAGTAATTGGTAAAATTGAGCCTTGGATCGGATTCTTCTCAGCTAACTCCAGTACTCATTTCACTACATTGTATCTATGAAGGTCTCCTTGTAGGAAGAATTGTCACAGTCTTAACAGTTTTTAACCCCAGTAACTCTAGTTGTTATGCCCGTATCATGCACATAATAGGCAATCATTAAAGAATTGTAGAAGGGAAGAAGGAAGGAAGGAAAGAAGGGACAATGGAAGGGAGGGAGGAAAGAAGGGAAGAAGGAAGGCAGGCTAGAAAGAAGGGAGCCCTACTGTGTGGGGCAGGATTTGGGGAGTCTGTAAATGGTGAACTGAGTCTCCACATCCTTGGCTAAGTCAGAGAACCGTCCAGCCTCGCCAGGGATGGTCGTTAGTCCTGACCTGTATGCTGGGGGAGACCAGGTCAAGAGTGAGACACTCCACAGTACATTGTCTGGTAGCAAGTTACTGCTTTATTTATACTTTCTTCCTTCCAATATTGTAGTTGCTAACGTCTCAGGGAAAGTGTGTTTGGAATAAAGTATTCATATAAATGGCAAACATAAAGGTAGTAGATTCGTATTTTGCAGTATTCCTAATTGCTAGTCATTTGGCAACTTACGAGAAGGTGACAAACTCCCAAATTATAACAAACTAGTCACGAAGTGGGGAGAGGCCGGGTTTATTAAGTACCAAATGAGTGAGATCTACTTCACCTACTTGCAGGGACAACGGTGAGGGTCATGTTTTATAGATCGAAACGCATTCTACCTGCACAACCTTTAGCTTCACCTCTGATAAGTTCCCCCCAGCTCCCCTAGAAAGAATGTCATTTCCATTGCTAGGTTTAAGAACCTGCTTTGTCTGTTTCATTGATTTCTGGCAGAATTCCTAAGTAGAAACTGACTTAGCGATAACAACATGTGTAAGCCAAGGAGAAAGGATATCACTGCAAAATTTATAGATCTGCTTAATACTGGCTGTGCACTGCACTGAACTGAGGAGAAGAAAAGGAAACCTGGCAGAAATCTGAAGGGTTCATGTATCAGCATCTCCATTCCAGATTCTTCTGCCAGTTACAGCTTATTCCTGTGTTTGGCTGTTGGTTCAGAACAGCTGTACCCAGTCGGCCGACACTTAGCATCACCTGGGAGTTCATTACTGCTTTACAATTCCGTGATCATTTTTGTTCTTGCTGCGGCTAATGGATAGAAGTGCTAATAAGCACAATAGTCCATGATCGTATAAGATAGTTGCTACTGAATTTTCTCCAAGAATGATTGAACCATCAGATATCCCATTGCTAGCCTCAGGTGATGATCTAAGAATTTTCCAAATGAATGCGTCATAACTTGGTGCTGCAGGATAGCATTAAAAGGATAGTCATTTCAGAGGGAAATATTCTTAACCACCAAAAAAGGGGGATTATTTCCTTTCTTTTCAATTTTTTATTTAAATTCAATTTAGTTAACATATACTGTATTATTAGTTTCAGGAGTAGAATTTGGTGGTTCATTGGTTGCATATAACACAGTGCTCGTTACATCACGTGTCCTCCTTAATGCCCATCACCTAGTGACCCCATCCCGCCACCCACCCCCCTCCAGCAACCCTCAGTTTGTTCCCTAAAGAGTCTCTTATGGTTTGCCTTCCTCTCTGTTTTCATCTTATTTTATTTTTCCTTCAAGGGGGGATTATTTCTAGTTTTAACGTACATTTCTCTTAAAGTCCAAGGTGTGATATATCTGTCCGTTGCTTCTGTCACGGCTAATCTTTGTTGTTAGTTTTATAATGTATATGGAGTGTCTGCTCTTGGGGGGAATATTGGTTTCGTTGTTTGTAGTAAAAGCCTCAGGATTTGTTCTGGAAGAGCCTGGTGCCATGTTAGCGGCTCAGCTTGGTGAAGGGTAATCCTTGGCAACCTGTCAGGGAGTCAGAGACCACTGGGGTCTGCTGGAGGCTGAGTTTCTCTGTGGGAATGACTGGTGACAGCACACGGCAGGTGGTCCGCTCAGCGCTGTCACCTGGGGCAGCAAGGGAACCAGGCCCAATTTGTCATCCCACAGTATCCTGTCAGCAGTTCGAAGTCTTAAGCACAAAACCTTTAACATTTAAGGCAAACTTCCTCCTAGTAGCTTTTGAAAGCAATTGCCGTGGATAGAAATATTCATACACAGCACCCAGGTTTTTCACATGAAGATCTAATATTGGATTCAAATGCTATGTTGTGTGATGGTTAGAAATGTTGTCTACTCCATGATTTTGCTAAGTGAAATGATGCCAAGTACATGGCCCTCTACCTGACCAAGATGTGAGAGTGTAGCTGATGATACAGGGTGAAATCACCTCTCTTCCTCCTCTCCTTAGTTCGCTTTGTTTGGTTTGTAGATCTGAGAGGGATACCTTGAAATGCATTTTGAAAGGACTTTTCTTTGGAGTAATAAAAAAAGCGACCCAATTCTTAATTATTCATAATAATGATTCAAGAGTAACATGCAACTTTGAAATCCCCAGATTTCCATTGTCGAGATTCTTGTCTGATTGATAAATACCTTCCATACTTGCCCAGTAATAATATCTGCTACTATTCATTGAATGCCAGTGTTGTGCCAGTTCCCTTAACCTAGATTATTTATGATCCCTACAAAAATCCTGCAAGAGTACCATTACCATTGTTTTCAAAATGGGGGAATTGCATTCTGGGCCGCTAAGTGACTGCTCAAGGATGCGAAGCTAGTAGGAGATGGGATTTGAACCAGATCATCTCCAAAGTGTAACTCAGCCTGACTCATCTTTGCTGTTACCCCTTAAAGCCATGCTGAGAGTCATGAAATGGCCCCAAAACATGCCCTAGATGGGAGAATACAAGGCAAGAAAGGCCTTACATAATTTGAAAACTGAATAATCAGACGTTGAGTATTTCTCTAGTTGAGTATTATCAACTAGAGTAAAAATCAAAATTGGAGAAGTCAAAAACAAAACAAAACAAAATGGGGACTTATGAAGGAAATGAAGGAAAAAAAGCCAAAGAAATGGAAAAAAAATACACGAGAGGCGAAATAAAAGTAAAAAAGGGCGTCTGAGTTTCACATGCAAATAATAAAATAGAAATTGAGAGGGAAGTCAAGGAATTAAAAATCACTAAGAATGAGTCACTAGCTGAGGAAAAAAATTTGTCTAAAGATACATTTTTTTTTTCTTTTTCCTGAAAAAGTCAGTGGGATCTTTGTTGGCTTACCATAATGCTTTTGCTTTCATCACTCATGAACATGTTGTAAATTAGACTGTTTCGGGTTGAAACTGAACACTGCTTATGGTGTTCCCAATGGCGTAAGTGGGGAGAAGTTCTGGTATGAAATGCCCTTGAGTCTCAGCGCCAAGAGCTTTGGCTTCATTTAATCCATGTGCCAAATGGTGGAGCCATCATTTTCACTTCGCTTTCGCATATCTGAAGTTTGACAGGTGGATATCAAGCTTATCATAGTTGGAAACCAAAATGAAGACTAGTGTCTACTCCTAATTCAAAATGGATGAATTTTGTCATGCTGTTCTCCTTTTGCAGCGATATTAGACTCTTTCCATTTTCTTAGAAGTATGGCGGCAGTCAGACGTTCAACAGTGTTGTTCTGAGTAGAATAGAAATTTTGAATAGAGTGTCTCCTGATCTGTATGTTAATATATATTCAACTAATAATATATATTTTTTATTAGGAACAAATAAGCCACCTTGTATTCTTCTTTGCCATATGTATATAGATATCTCTCTCTCTCTCTCTCTCTCTCTATATATATATATACATATATCTAGATATAGATATCTGTATATACAGTATATATAGATCTAAAAACTGTAAGGTCAAATATACACATAAAATGTAATTTCCAAAATAAATCAGTAGTTGCCATTCAGAAGTGATACTGAACTTGAGTTGCACTGACATGACTTTATATCATTATCTTTGAGCCTTCCTGGAAAATATATTTTACTTACTGGCAGTTGGTCTTCTCTTTTCCAGTTTCCTTAGAAGATAAAATATTGGTTATAAAAAAATGTTGAGCCTTCTCCCTATTCCATTCGAATTAAATTAATTAACTGTGATTACCCTTTGATAATTTTATTCTATTTAATTACACCCAGAAAGTACTTCACTTGTTTGTTGTTGTTTATTCAACCTGAAAGTGTAGCGAGGTCCGCCGTACCTTACGCGAACTCTTCCTTTTAAGAGGATTTAAGACTAAAGGCTGTTTAGAAGAGGGAAAGACACATGTAAACCTTCCCCTTCTTTTTCTATCCAGCTACGTCTACGTCTACAACCGGGACAAGCCATCTTGTAAAGTGTGCAGAGAAGGAGAAAACTTTCTGTGTGAATGGAGGCGAGTGCTTCATGGTGAAAGACCTTTCAAACCCCTCAAGATACTTGTGCAAGTAAGAAAAGAAATCCTCTGTGTGGCTTTATGTCCATAATGGCTTCTTTCAGATGATGCCATGTCTCAGGATGTCTTGTTGCTTCTTTTCCCGATTTTGTTGCATCCTGTTGAGTAATGCTGTTTTATTTGTAGAGTGTTTTGAAAAGTTCACACTGTTTGTCATCTCCTCTGTTACATCCAGAATTGTTTTTTGCTTTTTTCAATTTTCTTTGTGCCTTTGTATTTATAAAGTTGCTTTCCCCGTGGTTTTCCTCACTGGTACCTAGAAGAGATGTGCAAATATCATCAAGGCCTGTAACTTTTGAAACCTGCTTCTCCATCCAGTATATGAACGAAGCTGTAAGATAATGTGCCCTTTTACCCCAGTGATCACCTGCAAAATGAATAGGACAGCTAAAAGCAGCAGAAAGGCAGAAGATTCTTTCCTTACGCCTCTGTGACACTTGGCATTGGCTTATTGTTTCATAACAATTTAAAAAATGGAGTTTAGGTTGATCACTAATAGGGGACAACAAATTGCACATATTTGGAAATGCATTTAGTGTGTGTCCCATCACTGGGTGCAGAAGGCAGATGGTTCTTTCATGCTCTGCCCTTGTTTGCAGATAGATGTAGAATGGTGCTCTTTCCAGTGACCTGAAGAAGTTGATGCACCATTAAGAAGGATCAGTTATTCTTTCTTAACAGGCAGAATGAAACAGTGATAGTACCAGTACATTAAATATTGAAACCTTGCAGTTAAAATTAGTAGGTCTTATTAAAACCCCATGTTTATTGTGCCATGCCTTTTAAGTCTCCTCTTGGTACTTAGGCTGTATGTGGGACATGGACGCATATAATCTGATGTGGTAAAAAATGTGTCATGTCCCACTGAAATGATGAAAAACAGTATTTATTTTGCAGTTGCCCGATGGCTGTGTCCCATTGTTCTAAAGTAGCAGTGGTTATCATGAATGAGAAAAAAAAAAACCATGCCATCCTAAAAACTACTTCCTGTTCCAGAATATGAGCTTGTGGCTTACATGTGGACAGAGAAGAGCAAGTTTGTCAGAGACACACTGAGCTAATAGAGCAATTAGCAAAATGAAAAAACAATCATATAAATCATATACAAATATTTATGGGCCAGTTCTAAAAAAACCTTTTATTTTTTAGAAGTTACAGCGGACATCATTAAAGACACGTGTTTTAAAATCGTAACATCAAACAAAAATACCATTTGGTGGGAAATGTTTTGCCGCGCCCTGTGCTGTTTTAGACAAGGGCTGTCTGTAGGGGGTCTCAGGTACTAAGGTACTCAGGTACTAAGTACAAGTGAATAAGTACCTCCCAGAACCGCTTTCTTGCCCTCAAAAGCTTTTTTTTTTTTTTTTTTTTTTTTTTTTTTTTTTTTTTAAAGCGCTCCTTATACAAGAGCAGAAGTGGTTCCAAGAGAAGACAAGTTTTGGTAGTTGTGTAGCTGATTTTATCAATGAAGACAGGCAACTTAGAAAATTAAATATAGTCTTTTAGAATGAATAAAAGACTAAGAATCACAAGAATAGAATTCTAATCTCAGTTACTAAACATCTCCTTCATAGAGATAGGTAAACCAAGATAAAACTCACAGGTAAAAGGCCTTTGAAAAATTTCAAAGCAAGGTGAAAATGCAAGAGCGTGTAGAAGATGATTTCTTCCGGGTCCAAATTACTTCATCTGACTACGAGCGTTTATTGGTTTAGCAATAATCCTAGAGATTCACTTTTTGATCCCCAGTATGTTGAAATCTACATACCCGTAGTGAAGAATGAAAGTTGGTCGGTTTTGGTCTTTGGTTCTGCTGACTTGCTGTGAACACAACCCAAACATGGCACCCCCATTGTGTATCATACTGAGCTGGGATGAAGAAATTTTACAATCTCCTCCAAGGTTTTCTCTGACCGGAATAGAAACAAACAGAAGCTGAGAATTACAATCTATACAATATGAGGTTCATTCATTACATGGGGAAATTCTCTTATTCCGTACTAATCTTAGGCAAACCACCTAATTATGTTTTAATAAATCTCCTTGAAAAAAAAAAACATTGAAATTATAGGTCCTTAAGTTCTCCTTCTTTTTTAAACAACTGCACCCAGATTATCTATGTCTCATACCATTACTTCTTGAGAAAAGCATCTGAGACCACTATATTTTAATTATAATAATGAAACATGATCATTTTTCATCATAGCCTTTGCAAAGATTTACAAGCTGCATGAGTGCATGTGATAGTTTCTGAATACCTCTAAAGAACCAGTACAGTGATTTTCCACATATTAATTTCAGCTATTTTGCAGCCCTCCCACGTCCTACACAAAACATGCAATCACATAAGTGCTGTTCATTTGTTCCATTTTGGTATTGTGCCAGCAACCGTAATTTTTTTTCACCCACCGGTTTTTCATTAAATTTTAAGCCCAATCCAGCAAAAAATACTTGCTGTATATTTTTTTAATCTTGAAGTGAAATGTTTGTTATTCGTCTAATAAATATTAAAGCAGCAAACCATGAAGGAATACTCCATATCCCCCAAGCTAACTGTCTAGTGGGTATGCTTGTCTTCCACTTCTCAGCAAATTGGCATCACAATTTTATTGGGTGGGTTTGGTTTTTGTTTTTTGGGGTCTTTTTGTAATTATAATCTTTCAGAAAAGTGTTGAAAAGCTTATCACTGGATCTTGTTGGAAAGAAAATCTTTGACACCTATGATTTTGGCAACTGTTTGACCCCCTTTTGGACCATGTCTTTTATTGAAGCATCAAAGCAGGCTAGTACCTTGAGGGAAGAATTAGTATATTTAACATCCAGAATATTTCAGGCCTTTTTCGTTGAATGAAAGTGTTTGGGTTTTTTTTTTAATCCTTGTATTAAAAACATCTTTAACATAAAAAAATTATCACTACTCAGAATTGAAACAAAGGCAGTGATATACCATGTCTTTTGATAGTATACTGTTCACTAGACCACATGAATAGAGACAGAAGACATAAAAAATTGGCTCATCGTGGTCCTGTGTACAAAGCTAGTTCATAGTTTCCATATGGTCCATCTGTCTAAAGCAAAACATTGCTGAAGCATGAGCCACATCGTTCAAAATCAACTTTATCCCATGACTCAGAAACACCACAAGCATGGAAGTTTCCAAGTAGTCTCTCTGGTCACCTAATCCACTGTTGTCTTCTTGGGAGTTGAAGTAGAAGACTGTACAGCAGGTCTCTTTTGTCTCTCCATGTAGAACAAGGTGTTCCAAATGGATTAACCATGTAACAGTTGAACACTTCTCGGAGGAGAGGTTTGCTGGTTACTTGGACATCCCCCCCTGGGGACTGTGGGAATTTCGGCAGTCGTTCTCATCTTTTATATTGCTCTTTTCTCCATAGTAACTTAAAATTTATCCTGGGGGAAACAATAGTGACTATTCCAGATCACATAAAGACAGGAGAAGAATCATTCTATCTTTCACCATTTGATGCCCTGTGTAATCACGTTTCAAAAAAACGAGACAATTTGAAATAATGTCCAGATTTTCCTCTTTGCTTTTCCCTTTGTTCTTGTATATCAGTTCTTCTGAATAGTTTCGGTAGAGGATTATTTTGGAAGATGTTGATGTGAGTTTTTTTTTAATCTAAAAATGATTTTATACCAGACCATATTTATAAACCCATTATGTTGTCCCACGGACAGATGTGGCTTTCCCATGAGGGGATTAGAGTCTTAACCACCAATTTTCGTGAACAGTCTTGAGCCCTTTCACTTCAACTCTCTGGACAATATCTTTATGTATAATATAGAGTTAATATGTTCTCCAAATTTCTTCCCAGGGAGTCCATGAAATTAAATGAATTCATTTCTGCTAAAGTATTTCTAACTCTGGGGAAGCAAGATTTTTTTTTTTCTTATAATAAAAAGTAAATGGTAGTATTACATTTTCTCTATAGACATTAGACAAATACATACACCTGTCTTAACAGACTATGCTAGCATGTTTAAAAAAAAACAACCATTTCTTCATTTTACTTAATATTAACAGTCTTACTTGGTTTGGTGGGGCTGCCAGCTAGCTTTAGCATTGGACAGGTCATTTAATATCTCTGGCCATAATCTTCCTTATAAGCAAAAACGAAAAACAGAAACAAACGAACAAAACTTGCCTTCAAACATGAACTTACGATTTTGTATCATTTTTATGAAGCTGTGTAGTATATATAAGGGCCTATAAAAATACTCGTAACTGGAGGAGATAAAGTCACAACAGATATGTTATAATAAACTCAATAAATGAAACATTAAACATTTGTTTATAGAACAACTATGTCAATGCCAGGCATTTTTGAAAACACAGAGAAGATGGAAGGCATGGTCTCTGGTCCCTGGGAAGTTAGTCTGTTTAGGAAAATGAAGTGGCTAAAATAGTAAATCAATTAGAGTGAATATATCCCAAGTGGTGCAGTGCTGATTATTATGGTAATGAAAATTGAAAGAAGGAAAAGAAAAGACGGGAACAACTTGGAGAAGACTCTCTACACATAGCCATCATTTATGTCGTTTTTTCCATATACCAGGCAGGCATTGGGGCTACAATAAGCTTTTCTGCAAGACCCAGTGACATGCACAGCTAGGCCAGCAGCTCCATTCTGGGATGCAAAACAGACACAAAAGAACAAAACAAAACGAAACAAAGCCAACTTAGACATGAAGACCAGTTTATGAGCTCCAAAGGCCAGGCAGACATTGTGAGACCTTGGACATTGTGAGAGCTAATAGGGAGTATTAGTAACTCCTGGAGCAGGAGAGTGACACGGTAAACAGAGAGCAGACGTTTAGGGAAGACAGACTTCCATGCAGGCTAGGGAAATTTGGGGACTAGGTCAGGTGGGGCGAGAAAGTCAGAGACACTAGCTAAGGTTAAAGTTTTATAAAATCTTGGCATAAAAATGATGATGATATTTATAACACATGTTAGTAGCTGGATTAACATAATTAAATGAGGGGATGATGGCTCAAATTCATGGTTGTGTCCTGTGGCCTCATTATCACGGCTGTAGAGGAGAAATTTGAAACAGATAAAAGGAATATGTATATATTGGGTCAGAACCTATAGTCCGTGAGAACAGACTGCTTACCGTACTCGTGTTCCAGCCCTGGCAGTGTTCATTCTTCCGAATGGGTATGACACTTGCCTGTAGCACTTCTCTGTTCTTAAAAGCTGTAACATTTAACAGATGGAGAAGCATTTGTGAGAGAGAGTGGGTGCAACTCTGGTCGCTTAGATCTGTGATCAGCTCTTGAGATGACCACATCTTCCATTTCTTCTATCTTTCTCGTGCATTGAGAATCCTGCCATGGGCTTACCAGGTATTTATTCACTCATTTTGACTTCGACTCACTAAGGCAGATTGAAGGAAATCCTTTTGTCCTTATAGAAAACAATTCAGGTGTAGCTGTGCCTGAAATCGGCTACACTGACTAGGTGTTCTTAATAGTTTGCTTCCCTTTTTCTCCTAAAATCAGCGAGGCGGCCACGTGTTTATTCGTCTCCTCCTACGAGGCAGCTCTGTGCTAGTGTTACCATGAAGTCCTGAACGAAAGCCCTGCTGGGCTCTGCCCACACGGAGTCTGTAGGCTACCGAGAGTAGCAAACGTATTTCAGGTCATTAATTTAATTACAAATGGTAGGTGTGCCAAGCGCTGTGAGGGATATTTAGGGAGCTAAGGGAATATATCAGGGGGCACCCCAACTAGTCAGAGGTGGAGACTGTGGGGGAAAAACGTATATGCAGCCCTCGCCTTGAGAAGCAAATAGCCTATTGAAAACGAAATGCAATTTTGAAATGTTTATATGGAATTATTTAAGTAAAAAGTGAATATTTAGCTGTTTCGTCATAAAATGAGGCTGGCGGAGTGGATAGAAATGTGAAGTCCTGAATCTCCAAGCGTTTGGACGTGACGGGAGGAGGACAGCCTCCAGAGAGGAAGACAGGACCGTAGAGTGCACCCAATACGTCCTCGAGTCACAGTGACCTGGGGATGTATGGGATGTAGATTGATCCCATATCCGATGAAACTGACCCCAAACTTACCAAGATACATCATGTCGAGTAAACAATGGCGAGCGTTTGAGTCTGCGGATGAGCGTTTCAGAGCAAGCTGTGCAAACAGAGCTCGGGGAAGGGCACCAGGTTCAAACAGGACGGCTTACTTCATCAACACTGCCGCCCTCATTATTGGGACTGTATGTCTTAGACATTGAAAAACGACACTGGAGAGCCAGGACCACTTTGATTTTTGTTTTCCTCACCATTTACCCATGAATCCAGCATGGCCGCTCTATGTATACTGTTATCTCCTGGCTTGAGAACGAGTCCCCGGCTCATAATTAAAAAAAGGAAGCGTGGCGATGCATGCTAGCTGAACAGCAACGGGGAGGTATATAGGGTTGGATCCGAAGGAAACGTTACTGAAACTTTTTATAGTTAATATTTTCTTTAATGATGTTGAGGAAGGCCTTCCCTTGAGGAAATAAATATCTTTTGCAGATGATGCCATCAAGAACACTGAAACACGAATTAGAAAAGCATGTACAAACCTCGAGAAATTTCACTTAAAGGTAGATATCAGAATGAGGTTCATCGCGGGGAAAACGCAGACTAATAGTAACAATACTTTTGGGAAAGAGTAATCGACAACACAGATACTCAAGCAGTGAGTGGGCGAGGTCTAGCCAGAATGCCGAGCAGGGGAAGGGGTGCGAAAAGTCAGTGCTTGCAATGTGATACTGTAGAAAAACAGACCAGCACCATTTAAGCTTGCGTAGACACTGCCAACTCTAGCTCACACGGAATGAGAGCAAAAGGCCTTCCCATCTAACACTTAAACTCACTGAGATTCCTTAAGATGTATTTGTTGGCATTTCCATTAGTTGATATTTGTAAACATGAAACACCCAAGAAATTATTTCAGAGATTATACAATATGAAGGAAATACCACAGCTCGTATCGAGGCAGAGCAAAAAAAACAGTAGGGACTCTTCTTTTTGAGGCAAGGTATTTTTTTAAACTGTCCAAATATCTCATTTTTTTAAAGATTTTTTTATTTATTTATGTGACAGAGAGACAGCCAGCGAGAGAGGGAACACAAGCAGGGGAGTGGGAGAGGAAGAAGCAGGCTCCCAGCGGAGGAGCCCGATGTGGGGCTCGATCCCGGAACACCGGGATCACGCCCTGAGCCAAAGGCAGATGCTTAACGACTGCGCTACCCAGGCGCCCCCAAATATCTCATTTTTAAACTGGGGTGATGACCAGGAGGAAGATAATCAGATATAGACCTTGTTTCCCTTTTCCTGCCTGATTAAGGAGGGGCCTGATGAAAATTCATGAAACCAAGAAATAAAGGGGGTCTGAGGATGGTTTAAAAATTGACCAAAAATTGACCACTTATAATGGTTTATAAAATTAGCCAATGGTAAATAACTAGAAGTTTCTTGGGGGTCTGTAAATATCTTTGTATAGGTCTAGCAGCTCCACCAGTAAATGGGAAATAGTATCCCATTAGAATATAAAAACTTTACCAAGCACTAAATCAATTCTCAAAATACATGCATGTATGATTAATTACATCGTAAACATATCAGGATAGTCACCAAGTATTAAGGTTGTTGTTAAAAAGTTTTTATTTTACCAATACTATGTTCAAGTCTTGCTTAGTAGATAGTACTACTTTATTGAGTCCTAGGTAGACTGGCATTTAAATAGTAAGATTTCATTTTGAAGTAACAACTTATTATTAAAGAGTTATCGAGTCTTTTCCAAATTCCGAACACAACGTTAAAGATTTCTGTTTAGGGGAATGAGTCTGTGAGAGGGGCATTGGAAGGTGCTGTTAAAAAAAAAAATTACTTAGGAGTCGACAGAGTAGAGTCATCTGCCATAAACTATACAAATAAAAGCCAGATGTTCAATATTGACCTGTTCTTGGCAAATCAGTTGACTATAGGAAAGTCTCTTTGATACAGTTCTTTATTGGACAGTGCATTCTGACACTATCTTAGACTCGGTTTAACAAACATTTAATGAGAGCTTTTGACAAGGTAGGCACTGTGTTAAAATTAAGAGATACAGAATGATCAAAATATGGTCACTGTCCTCACCACAGAGAATCCCCTCCCAGACAGGCGAGTGCAGGGAAAGAGCTCGGGACAGGGAGCAGTGCGAGAGCCCAAGAGGGAATCGTCAGCCAGGGCATGGAAGTGGGAGATGGGGAGATGGAGGTCAGGGAAGGGTCAGTTGGAAGAGGTGATACTTAAGTTCAGACAAAACTGTGAATTTTCATCTCATTAAGCACAAATGCAGAACAAAGATTATCATGTTAAGAGCAAATACTAAAACAAAAAATAATACTAATTTTCATCTTCTACTCTGATCAATGAAACAAATGGTTTCAGATATGCATATGTATTATATTTGAGGCTACGATAGAGGCTTGATTATTATTCAAACAGATTCTGCTAAGCAATAAAAATCTTGGAATTTTCCCAGACTCATGCCAAAGCATATTGTTCAGAATCAGATTAAATTTACCATACTCTTTATCTCCAAAGAAAGTGATAGATTGGATGCTTAATGTAGAATGCTAATTTAGAAATATGTCAGAAGCCAGACGGTCTCCCTGTCTTTCAGAAGTAATTCCATAGAAGTTAATCAGAGCTTATAGATCAGATGAGTTTCCATTTGCATATGGTTTTCTCTACACAATCAGTGCAGTCTGCAGTTTGCTTACGTAAAAACTCTCTCAGTCTCTGCTCCCTTCCATTGGATTTGGCAACAACTCGAGATGGCCACAAAAGTTACGTGATGACCGTTGCTGCGCGCTCAGATGGCTTTAGGAATGGGTATTTGCAGTTTGTTTTCTCTTCGTAATGGTCTTAAAAATCCATCCTATCAAAAATGTTTTTTCAATGTCCTGGAGTCCTCCCCACCTGGTGACACAGTCCGAAGAAACGCTGTCAGAGTTTTCATACAGTGATTCCATGTGTTAGGATGAGCCTTGATTCCTAGAACCTTTGTGGTGAAAGGAGCCTTTGATAAATCACTTAGTTAAGTCCCTCCATCTTATCACTGAGGAACACTGAGGCCTGTTGAAGTCAAATGGACTGCCCACGTCCAAGCAGCAAGATAACTGTGGTGACAGGTTAGAGGGACTTCGTCTCCATCTTCCGAGGTCAGGGGCCCTGACACCTTGAACTTTAATGTGCATATAGATATTTAGGGATCTTGTTAAAATGCAGGTTCTTCTTCAGTAGTTACGAATTGGGGGCCCAAGATTCTGCATTTCTACTAATAAGATCTCAGGAGATGCTGATGCTATTGGTCCACCAACCACGCTTATAATAATAAGGCTTTGCCCTAAGAAAATGTAGCTGAGTGAAGGTAAATATTAGCATAAGGGTAGTTTCGGTTCAGATATAACTCATATATCTGAAAAAGATTGGCAAACCTTCAGCAGATCTGGTTTCACTATACCAAATAGTCTATGTCATCTTATGATGGAGATAAACCACCATGCCATAATGCCACTTTCCTAGGAAACATCATTTTAGAGAAGTTCATACTAATCAGAAAATTGATTAAGATTTTTGATCCACTTCACCTAGTTGTCCTGTGCCTTCTCATCTCAAAACTGGCATCCATGATGCATAAATAACAATTTTCTAATAAGTGCATTCCTTCTCTCAAAGGACTCATGGTTCTTCAGCTTTGTGTTAATTTCGCAATCCTTAAATCAATGCACTTCTTACCTCAAATGGTTCTCCCCCACCTTCCCCACCATACACAGTGTTCGTGGGTCTTATACCATGTTCATTGTATGGAACAAGTGAATTATTGTGTGATCACTATGAGAATTCTAATTTTTATCAAGAATGAAAACAGGTAAGATGACATGGTCATTATAGAATATATCCTTAATTCTGCATTACCTGCTTAATTATAGGGTATGTCCATGTGGATTTGTAGTCCTCGTTCAGAAATGAATACACAAACAAAAACCCTGTGTATTTCAGAAGTCATTATGTGAAATAAGTTCTATGGAAAACAGGTTTCCATGTATTTTCCTCATGTATCTGTGAAGACATTCTTATTGAAGCATGTGTAATGACGTCTTTATGAAAAATGACCCAACCTCACCATTCTGGATTTCTCTAGGTAGATCTTCCTCTATTCACTGCTGCAAACATATTCTAACCAAAAATAACCAGTTTAATTACATAAAAATGTTTTGAAGGGTTGAAAAGAGCTACCCCAATACAAGATGTTTGTTGTTAAGTTTATTGATAATACGCTAATGATCATAATTACACTTTACATTTGCACGAGAACTCATGGGACTAAAAATCCACAACCACTAGTATTTTATCTTACAGGCCATGCTTCATGAAATAGGAAAATTAGATATACCAAATCACTTGGTAACATTTTTTTGGCATTAAATATGGTTTTAAGGCGAATGAGAAAAATATCACCCTTATATTTGTAAAAATGAATAGTTTCATTCACATTTCTTTGATGCCAAAAAAACAGTGTTTATTCTTATTTACCCTGGAGCAGACAGGGTCATGTGTACATCACGAGGTATGTGCTGTCACAGCTACGTTTTATTAGGTGCTTTGCATGATCATTATGGTCTAGCTCAGCTATTAATAGTAATCACGGCTACGGGTGTTGAGCATCTATCAGCTTGTTTGCTTCCTAGAACCTTTTGATGGCCCTATTTCCTAGAGCGTGTTATTGGGTACAATGAATCCAGTTGAAATGCTTTCGTTACTGATAAACAGCAACAAAAAGAGCAATTAGAAAGGACTTCCAAAGTTAGGCGCATCCCCATTGCATGACCTTACGAAGGGTATTGTATCAACATTCTAGAATTTAGGTGGGTGAACATTGAGTAAAATGAAAATGTTATACCACTGAAAAATAGTTCTATTTTAGATGCGAAAAGACGTCTATTAAGTACGACTGTAGAAGAGTAGCCCTTTAAATTTTAAAAATGTATTCACCTTTGATTTGGGACCCATGGATGCAGTGAAATGTGTGCTTATAAACAGTCTGCCTCTTTCTGTCGTGCAGTATTAAAAACGAGACCTCATTTGTTAAGACCTTAAAAAAAAATAGGGAATATAGTTGTTCTTGTCAGTAATCACTAGAGTATGTAAGCTCTTGACTTTTATTGTGGTTCGATGATTGAACTAACATAAAACTACCTATGAAAGTACAGAACTGAGTGTATATAGACCGAAAAGCTCAGGATTATTTAAATAATAAAAGATCATGGATGGAACCGTGTTAGTCCTTACCAAAGCCAGTGTTTTAACAAGGTAGGAGTCAGTGCCCAGTGGCAGATAAGGGAGGGTGACTTAGCAGGCCTTGCCAGCCCTGTTCAACTTTTCAACCTCCCTCGAGTTAAATTTTGGTCAACTGTTCTTAGCAAGACTGAAGCAAACCACCTCAAAAGTATATGCCCTGCAGTGGTCATGGATCATGGCTTTCTAAATGTGTTCTTTTCCTTTTCTTCATGTTGTTCGGTCACCAGGTCATTGTAGGAATCTCCATATTCCATAGGAGGAAAATTGCCAGTCTGAAAATTCAGTGTCTGTAGCGTTCTATTGCTTATCACATTTTTGCCCTCTAGGTGCCAACCAGGATTCACTGGAGCAAGATGTACTGAGAATGTGCCCATGAAAGTCCAAAACCAAGAAAGTATGTTAAAATAATCTGAAATTTGCTTTCTCCCCCAAACTACAGCAACAATTACTACCACTTGGTGCTTTTACAGTTCGGTTGTAACTGATTCCTTTTGTCCTAACAATGGTTTAAGCACTCGGGGTGCAAACGCATTCAGTGGGAGTGACAGGTCACACTATCTCCCAGCTTGGGCCCCAAAGATCATCGAGGTCAATGAGAATGACCCTCCAGGATGGCCGGTGAGCCTGGCAACCGTGGCAGGCAGGCCAACCCCCAAAAAACCCATTTCCTTCCAAATACCTTTGACCAAAGCTCTCAACTGGAAAACGGACTCGAAGAAAACCCCCGAGTTCAGTGTAGGTGAGTCCCTTTGAAAGAAAGCCGTCCCTTAAGATGCTGCCATCTTTCCATCACGCAGACCCTAGGACCACATTTTCGGCCAAATTTTGAGCCCGGGGGGGGGGATGCCGGAGTCTGGAAACCATGGTTAGGACAAAGACTCAGTTCCTGACGGTGAACTCACCAAGTTCAGTCAAATGACACTGAAGGAGCTTCTTTCTAGCGTGTATTCACCTCTTCTCTTTTTCTCTGTTTTTTCTACCATTGTTTTTTGTTTCTTCTCTCAGGTGCCCAAATGAGTTTACTGGTGATCGCTGCCAAAACTACGTAATGGCCAGCTTCTACAGTACGTCCACTCCCTTTCTGTCTCTGCCTGACTAGGAGCATGCTCAGTTGGTGCCGCTTTCTTGTCGCTGCATCTCCCCTCAGATCTCACCTAGCGCTAGATGTGTTTTACCAGGTCTAACATTGACTGCCTCTGCCTGTCGCATGAGAACATTAACCAGAGCGATTGTATTACTTCCTCTGTTCGTGACTAGTGGGCTCTGAGAGACTGATAGGTGCGTGAGGCTCCGGGTACTTCTGAAATTGATACTGAATAATGTGATACAAAATGGTAGTCAATATCTCTCACACAGTGCAATTATAATAAAGGCATTTCAAAGTCTCACTTTTATTGATAAAATAAAATCATTCCGCTAAGCAGTGCATCTTCTTTATAAAAGACGGCAGCATCCTCCTGAAAGGGACGTTGCTAAGTTGTAATCCATATGCACTTGAAATGATGGTAAGTTAATTTTGGCTCCGAGTGTGTTATTGATAACAAATAAACATCCTAAAAAGAGTTCAGATGTTTCTCTTCATTAACAGTTTGCATGTAGGTATTAAAAAAGGCACGGAGTAGGAAAATTACAAACAGACATTTCACAGCAAGTGAGATATCCCAGCTTCTCCATGTTGCTTAGGAACAGGTGATTCAGGACTAGTTTAAACAAGCATTTATTTATATTAGCATTCCTTTATGCTAGTTTCAATGATAATTTTAGGGGCAAACAGGTTTTTTAAAAAATATTTATTATTTACTTTGAAATACAGTAGCTTACCTCTAGATAGATACTTTTAAGTGCAGAACTGGGAAATTTTGATGGATCTCTATGGCTTCGTGAAGTTTTGAACATCATTCCTAAGCGACCCAGTTCACATGTATATAATTTGCATGGATAACTAAATTATGTAATTTGTCCTGCTGTTGTGAACTGGGCAGTCGCTTTTCTGGAGCTTTCAGAGCATTATATTTAAGGTGGATATGAAAACTTAATGCAACTGATGAATCATTGAACACTGTATCAAAAACGAATGATGTACTATACAGTGGCAAACTGAACATAATTTAAAAAAATAAAATAAAATGAAACTTTATTTACAAAAGCAGGCGGTGGGCCGGATTTATTAACCCCTGATTTGGATTGTCAGTTGCTCAGCCTGAAAAATATTTCACATAGCTTATCGATGTAAATTCATGTAACCCAAGAAACAATGATATGAGCCGGTCATCAGGGGCCCTAATAGGATCAGATTTACCTTTACTTGCATGGATGCAAAGAATAAGATTCTGTTCCTCCTGTTAACACACATGGAAGAATAAATTTCATGGAAAAATTGATTTCTGTGCATTATGGGGAGATCACGTGAACCCATAATAGTCGATTGTTTATTTGAAGAGGAGGTGCTTTTTGTGTATTTCCATAGGCAGCATATTGAAGGTTATGTCATAGGCTACTTTCTGTTGGGAAAAATTAATAAATTGGCATTTGCTAAGTTTTCAAACACAGTCTTCCCTTTATCCACAAGCCTTTGAATAATACACATTTAGTGGACAGAATTTTTCTCCCATAGCTATAATCTTTTTAAAGGTGGGTAAGATGCAAAGTAAAAATAGACGAGAAGTAGTAGAATTTTACTCAATATAGTAAAGCCATTCCTTTTAGAAATCAGTTGTGTTCAGATACCACAGATTTACCAAATCACGTGCCTGTATAAATACGATAGCATTATATTTTAGAATTTTGTGAACATTCTGAACGTTTGTATTGTACTTGAATTTTTCGTGTTATGTAGAGTTTCATTGTGCCCTGGAAGCAATGTTAGGACACTATCTAGAGAAAAGCATTTAAAAAAAAAAAATGAAGCTATTTCCCCAAATAATGATGCAGTTAGATCTGACAGTAGTAACCAGAGAAGATGTTTTCAACTTCTATTTTAGACCATTTTCTTTTTCCTAAGATATCATTTCAAAATAGCCACTATGTATTTAATCAGAGTGTGATTCCTTAAATAAATCCTTCAGTAAGCTTTCGATCGCACTCTTGGAAGACATCCAGAAAGGCAGCGCTCCTGTTTACCCTGATGTAACAGAGATTGATAGAAAGCACATTTATAACAGGAGCTGTAATGGCCGGGCGTCGATGCTGCCTCAGATCTGGCAACGCGAGAGCTGCCATTCAGAAACTGCTTTCCAAAGTTGTCTTGCCCAGAGTTAATTTTCTAACTCTGGGTCTTAAGTTCTCAATGTTCATTTCTGCATATCCCTATAGAGAAGGCAGGAAGATAGATTGTGCTGCTTTAAGAACTTGATGTTCGAGTAGCAATGTCGTGTGCATGAGGAATAAAAAATGTCGCCACAGTGGTAATGATTAAAAACTTCATTGCTTGTGTTCATAACATCGGAAACACATACATAAATTTTAAAAGAAAAGCTATTCCCCAGGTTCGGAGAGAAACATTTTTTCAACTTACCAAATTACATTTTCAATTGAAGAGTGACATTCTAAAAGAATGTTCAATTTTTTAAATGCTTATTAACACATAACTTAAATTATTAGGATTTGATGCAGTTTTTCTGGTCAGAGTATCCTGCGGGCATTTATTGATTTATAAAAACGGATTTAAAGTATGAAAGGAAAGAACAAATTTATATTTTACATGGCTTTCTTGAAGGTGGCCATTTGCCTTGAAATAAAGCGTATTTGGAATGCTTCCTAGGAAAATGTTGTCAAGGTTAGTCAGCTTCAAATTTGACCTATCTTGACACAGAATTCCTACTTTAAAGGACTGTGTTTATCATTGTGGGGTATGTTTGTGTGTGGGGGGGTATACAGACAATTCATAACTGATTTATAGACTTACTGGTGAAAAAAAAAAGCACTCACAGCTCCAGTATGTCATATGGAAACTAATAAATAATAGGAAGTAGTTATCGAATACCCCAATTATAGCATACTCTTAAAGACTACAGTTTTAGAATTTTTAAGCGTATTTTTGGAATGAGTAAACCCAATAGATATCTTTAAACATAGTCTTGAATCAGAGGTTCCTAGGGCATAACTGACTTGTGTTGATTTCTAAATGCTTTAAAAACCACTGAAGCTATTCATTTCTTTATCCAACATGTGTATCTTGCTGACTGTAGAATAAAGGCACAATCCATGACAAATTGTCATGAAGCCCAGCTGAGTGTTAGTGGGACTTTATTGTGTACAGTGTGTCGGTGAGCGCGCTCATGTGCACACGGAAACTTGGGAGCGAAGAGAAAGTCTCCTATTACATTTCAAAAGGCTCAGTGGCAATACGGATTTGTATATGTGACTAAAAAAAAGTACCTACATTTGTAAAGGTAAGTCAAAAATGAAAAATCAGACTCTAAATCGGTCCCATTTAGCACTGGCATGGACAGACCTCCTTGAGAAGTCTCAGGGCTGCAGCGAGTCGAGACTCTACATGTCTTTGATAGTTGCATAAGGAGGCCCGAGATATTAAAGAGTAAAATCCCGAATGTCTTCAAGTTTTAACAGAAACCACGAAATGCATGTACAGATACATTTTGGTAAAAGAAAGTTGTCTTATTGTTCTTTTCTCTGATGCGATTGAAAATTTAAATTAACCTACAGGTTAATCAGTTTTTTTCAAATAATTATAAAATCCTAAAGCAAAGGATTAGTGAGTCAATATTTAATCGTTTCTGAAGGCTCTAAGATTTAAATTAGTTTTTTATATTGCTTACTGCACAGCAGGAAATCACATGTAGAAAAGGAAACTAAATTGTTTACTGTAACCTTTGTGGTTTTGAATTATTAATTTAATTTGAAAAATGTGGTGGCTAGACAGTTCAATAGGAAGCGTATGATACATAACGAGCCTACGCCAACATTCGATTAAATAGAACGGATAGAAAGTAATAACCTTTTCATAAAATGAAAATTATTTGTGTCTTCTGCTTTTCTGGACTCACAATGAAAGAAATGTAGCCACCAATAGTAAAAATAAATTAGAGCAGTGTTTGCTTCAGGTTGACCATGACTGATGCATGTTTCCTCTGCTTGTTTCCTTGTTAGGGCTTATGGCCAGAAGAGATTCCAATTTTAAGTACCAATTTCCCTTTGAATTATTTGAAATTGGAGCTGCCTGATATGAATGACTTCCCATGAAATGAAATTATAGTTAGGCTCACAGACTTACCTATAACACTGTAAATGCAGTAATATGTACGCATGAGCATGCTACTAATTTTATTGAAGACTTAACCAAGCTTTCTACGCAACTAATAGAGATCATTAGCAGTGTTCATGTAGGCGTGGAGTGGTGATTCTCTGGAAAGAGTTTCTGTAGATATCTCTTGATTTTAACCCTTAAACTATTACTGACTGGTAGGAGGGAAAAAGCATAAGATGGAAGGGGTTCTAGGGAGAAAACGGAGTCACATCTTCAAGGAAATGTGTAAGGAAATTTATTGTCACTTCCTTGGAGAACGAATTCTTGTACTCGATGTTCCAAAGTTTATATAAAGGGAGCAAATGGTGGGGGCAGGGGGGAGGGCATCTTGTCAAATTGAGTGTTGCACAGAAACAAGTAAAGTTCATTTGGATTTGAGTAAATTGTGATTTTGCTGTGAACGTTGTGCAACTGATTTAATCCTAAATCCCCCTGGCTTTTAATTTGTGAAAAAATTAGGTTATTTGCCTGAATACCCTTGACCCAGGGCAGACTGAACTGTCTTATACATCGTGCCTCTCGTTATTATTGTTACTCGATGTACTCTTTGATTTCTTTTTTAATCTGGAAGCTTCATTTCCTTAAGAGGTGGAAAGACTTTAAAGTCTAAATTCTTGGGTATACCCCAGGAGCTTTCAGAGTTTTCCTGGCCATGATCTAGTTAAAAGTAAACCTCCATGCAATTAAGCGGCCCAGCGTAGCTCTCCAGATAGGTCTGTTCTCCGAGCACATAAACCCTACTGCTGTTGGCCGCCCTATTTCATGGCTCCTTTATTCCACAGAGTCTCCCCGTGACACATGTGTTAGGATCCTAAGCATTTTGTCAGTGAGCAATTAACTAGGCCAAAGTCACTGAGCAGGTCAATGGCAGAGGCAGGACCTAGAACCGGGGCAAGCCAGCACACTTACCATCTGATTTTCTGCTCTCTACTTGAGGTGCTTTGCCCGTGCCCAGACTGATGTTTTTGTAAGAGAACTACCCCTCAACCACATGTTTGCAAACTCAAGAGGTGTCATGTCCTATTTTTGGACCGCCCTGGTATCTCTCCAGTCAGTGATCGAAGGAAGAACTGTAGACCCCTGAATCTCTGTTTTCATTCTGCCCTTCCTTCCCACATGCCTCTCTACCACACACGGGCAAGTAAGGGATCCTAAAGGGTCCCACCCGATGAAATTCGATTCACAGTTTTTTGCTTTGAGAACGGAAGGTGTCATTTCTGGAGGTTTCGGGGTTTTATTTGTAATTGGCCCGTGTTCCCCATTTCTTCACTGAAGCCTGTGCAGGTTCTGCTAGTCCTGTCATCCCAGAACCTCCAGGGACACATCTGCCAGCACGATGGGCTGTGAGCTCGCGCTACTTTTGGGCCCCTTCCCCCCCACCCCGGGCAGCCCTGTGCTGTCATCTGGGTGGCGGAGCTCAGCCCTGTGGAGTGCCCATCGAATTGGCTGTTATTTGAGGGAGTCATACATTGAAATTAACGAAGGACCTCAAGAATTGGATCCTTCCCGCAGCCCCCGTCCTCTTTTTTTTTTTTTTTTTTTTTTAACTATTTGGAAAATCGAGGCATTGAAAGTTGTCCAATACCACACAGGAGTTACTTGAAAAAACTCGAAGCAGGCTCGGGGCTCCAATTCCCTCTCTGGCTTTTCGGGCAGAAGCGTTTGTTGCTTTCTATGAATGAAACGTTATGTAAGTGGTAGAGAAAGTGGAAGGTTAGGAGCAGAAAAGGAGAGAGGTGTTTGTTTTAAAAAAGTAACCAAACAACAAGAAATGTGAGAGCATGGCTATCCACGGACTACAAAAAAATGTAAACCCAATGCAAGAAAAATTTCGGACCTAATTGCTATACTCTTGGCTTCTACTCCTGGCCCTGCCACTGTGTGCCTTTGGGTAAAAAACAAAATCACCTCCCTGGGACTTTGCTTCTGCCTTTTCAGGAGAGGAATGAAATAATACCGAATGCCTTTTTTGGTTATAAATACGGTATTTCTGTTCCCAGATGATGAAGTAGGACAGAGGATAGTTCAGCAGTACAACTTCTCCCTCAGTAAGGTCTTTTAAGGGTTAATAGAGACAGGGTGTGCCGGGATTTGCACACCTCTTAAAAAAGAGAAGTTCCCTGTGCGGACTCCGGGAGGCGTACCTGAGCACTGCTTCCTTCACCACCCGCCATTTGTCCTGTTCAATGTGCACGCACGGAGAGCCGTTCATAGTCATGTGTAATGTGTTTTGGAGTGCACTGTATTGCTCTTTTCTGAAACTTTTTTCCCTTTCTTTCTTTTTTTTGTCAACTTTCTGCATTGGCAGAGCATCTTGGGATTGAATTTATGGGTATGGACCAATCATCATTCCTTTTAGCCTGCAGAATTTAGAACCTCTGAGCTGAAATCTGTTCCCTTCCTACTCTTACCTTCCAGTTCCTAACTAATTTCCTTTTCCTTCAGAAGGGATCATACAGCTATAACAATGATTTCTCTGCTTCCAATCTATGATTAGTTTACCGAAATGTCACAGGGGGCAGCAGTTTCTAGATTCCCACACTTCACTTAGAGTTTAAAAATCATCTCACCTGCTGCAAAGTCACATCTACCCCACGTTCCTTGACCCTCTGATTGGATCTGACCACGCTGTTATTTCAGAGTGGGGGGGGGGAGTTGAGAGAGGTGCATAAAGCTATGGGAGGAACCAAACCGGGCCTGAGGGAACAAAAGAAGCTCTAAATGCATCAGCTTGAAAACACACCACATCTTAGGCTGATGAGAATGTGACATACAATGTAAAAAATAACCCACTTGAAATAGTAACACGGAAAGCCCTCACACGGCAACACAATATAGTATGGGCAGACTGATTTTCTGGGGATATTCACCTGCTCCTCTAGTCAACTTCATTATCTTAGGAGCAAGGAAATAGAAAACAGAAAGAAAGAAGCCCAGCGCTATTTTAGGTGGAAATTCTAGCACTAATGGAATTAACCTTGCGTCACTTAGATTATCCAGACAAGTAATCAAATAGAAATGTTCACACTGTAAATATAAAATAACATCTCTTATGAGCATGTGAATTTGGGGCATACTCCCTTTGAAGGCCTTTGTCCTAAATAATTGGGAGCCAGGGCCAGTCTTGGGAGGAGAGGGAAGCCATTCTGTCATCCCAGAGGCTCCACGGTGCAAGTGTCCGGGCTTCCTGAACACAGCCTGGAGCCCTGGAATGAGGCTGTGGGTCAACAAAGCAATGTCCTGATTAACAGAATAGCTGATCTCCATCCAGCTGGTGTCAGTGACATCATGCAGTGAGGATGCCCTGTAGTATGGTTGCTACTCTCTTTTGGAGGATAACATCCCAGTCTATACCTAATCTATTTTCCATAATCCATGGAAAATAAGGTTGTTGCAAGTTCTGTCTGTGACAAGGAGAGAAACTCAGTCAATTGCCCACTCCCCTTCAGAAAACTTTGAAGAGAAACTATTCATTTGATGAGGTGAGTGACCCTTTGCGTATCATAGAACATCTCCCAAGAGTGAGAAGCATGAGAATTCCCACCAACGCCCCTCGGGTGGTGACTTATCTACATGACGAGAGGGATCTATTCAGGTTATCTCCCTCCTGATAAAAATTGTCCCACTACTGAAAAGGCTTACCGGCCTTTCCTGCAGGGAGGAAAAAAACTACCATCACCTCCTCCTTTTCCTTAATAGCATCTTTGTCCCATTTTATCACTTTAGGGTCTAACTAGAATTTAATAATTCTATTCCCAGACAATGAGGCAGGGCAATGGATAGTTCCGATATAGGACTCTCCCTCAGTAGGATCTGAAGGGTCAGTAAAGATACATTGTGCTGGTATCTGCATACCTCTTAAAGGCAAATGGTCCAGAGACCCACAGTCTCAGGACAGCCGATGTACTGAGCCAGAAAGTTCCGTTCTTAAGGAAAATCAGACCTTAAAGGTCAATTAACATTGAGAAAGACAAGGCTTCTGTCTCTCAGCCGCCTGGCCAGATCAGACTGGAAAACATGCTTGATCTGATTGACTTCAATGCATCCAGCCAAACCATAGAGTAAAGACTCGGAAGCATTTCCATTCATTAAAGCAGATCCGCCAACTGGACTGACAGATTCTTTTTTTTCAGCACTGCCTCTAATTTGCTCTTGCCCTATTGACCCTGTCACACTAGAGAAAAAAAATAAGGGCAAAAGGGGGTGAAAAGAACCCATTGTTTATATGATTGTTCATCAAGTATTTCTCTTTTAACACTTTCATAATGGGGGGCGGGGTTCCCTGATCTGGTAAATCATTGGAAAATGAAATAGAAACTAAGATGAGAAAGATTTAAGGTATTCAGTAAATGCTGTTGTGAATACAGAATCTTAATCCTACGTCTGTATTCTATGGGCCTTGTCTTTCATTGGTTCATCATAGCACTTTTGCTCTACCCTTTGCCCCTTACTGAGCTTGCCTCTTTATTTCCATGACCAATTTCACTGGAAAAACGCGTGTCTTGCCACATAACGTGGGCAGAACGGTGAATCAGCATGCCACGTTTGCTGACAAACTGAGCTCAATCTATTCTCTTACCAATTAGCAACCACCCACCCAAAAAACGTGTCAATGGAATCCCTGGGCGTACCCAGGATGCCCTTTCCCCCTTCAGTCCTTAGATACATCCCATTTTCCTAGTTGTCAGAAGTAACTTCGCAGCTTTTTCTGAAGATAGCATGTTAAGATGCCATGAGAGTGAGCGAGAGAGGGAGCGGTAAAGCAGGGGCTTCATGTCTCTTGGCAAGGACACTTGTACGCGGCTGCATCTAAACCAACCAGCCACACCCAGAGGAGCGCGGCGTCCGGGGCCCCACGAGGAAGGACCAGTGGGGCGCCGCCTCGCCTTCTTAGACGTATCGCTAAAAACCGATTCCCGTACCAGGTCCAGGAGGAGGCTCCTGGGGCACCCCGCTTGCAGATTACCACCTCGTAAAATGGAATTCCCTGTCCTGGGGCTGTGGGGGAGGGGAGGCAGCAGACACAGCAATTAACATAGAAGCACTCACATTCCACATCCTCATCTGACTTTCGCGGCACACAAATGTGACCCCACTCCATGTCTCCTGGGTCATCGTTTCACTGCAATGCACCAGCTGCTTGGCTTCCTAATTGTGGCTTCCACGTGACCGCCAGCGTAGGGTAGGAGTTATGCTGTATGGGATCACCCTTCCGACTTTGCACCCACCCTGTCCTCCCTCCCAGCATTGCCTCCCTCTGCTTTTCTTTTGTTTATTTATTTTTCCTCCCTTAGTATCAGGCATGCTGTGCCAGAGACTTCAGATGGCTCCTTCACTTTTAATCTTGTTTTCCCTCCTACCTGACTTCCTCCCTCTCTCCGTCATTCTGTCAGTCCGTCTGTCCTCTTGGTTTGTTTTTTCCCTCCCACTTCCGACCCTTTTGGTTTGTTTTGGTATAATTTCTGCGGCATTCTAGTCTTTTACCCACTGACTTCTCTTCTCCTTCTCCCCCCGTTAATGATCAGTGCTATATTAATTTGATTTGACAATGTTCCTGACCTGTTAACTGGAATTCGATTACCATGGGCTTGGCTTGTAGGAAATGTTTTGTTTAATGATAAGGTCTACTGTATCACAGAAATTAAAATGCACTTTTTCATGTCAAGAAAACTTCCTGCGGCTCGCCCTCTCTCAGTAAAGAAAATTGGAAATGTTCCCTAAGGCCCCATGTTGATGTCCAGATAAGAGACCTTCATTTGTATTACAGCCCCCAGTTTTCTGACCAGCTTATTCATCGGTTTGGCAAGCTCAGCTTACAATGCTTATGATGCGCTGGTCTGAGCTCTCTTTTTCGGTGAACTTGTGAATGTCTTCCAATAAATGTAATTAGACTGGTTGGAAGCTCAGTCCTAAGGGACCAAGTTCGCCCTTAAATCTGCCAATCTCGAGAAGAAACTGACCTGCCAAAGTATAATCAAGTGATCCCTCCCAAAAACTGATTTGCAAATAGGAAGACTTCCATGAATAAGACTGGTTGCGTTTAAGGTACAGCAGTAGCATTAACCCGAAGTTCTAAGCATCATCCTCCCTTTTGTGACCTCCTTGAGCTAATTTGCCAAGCTGGTCTAGCCCAAGTCACATATCTCGTGTGCTAATGGTTTCTTTACACAGACCAATTAGGTTTCCAAGTACAGTCGGTGATAATAATTGTCCTTCAAAGGACAAATCTTCATCTTGGCCCCGGACTATCTTACCCACCGTATTGGATTTTCTCTGATACAGTGCCCTGCTACCCCTACTGTGTTGCTTATGTTCACATTTTACTGTTAAATTGTAGGGACCCTGCCTTGGTTTTGTTGCTAACTACAAGTCAAGCTCATGTTTGCAAATGTCTTTGAGTTTATTTTTTTAAGTTAGAAATGGCTCCTTGTAAAGACCACCGGAATATAAAATAGCTGGGAAATAGAAAGGGGTTGGGGAGGGAGAAGGTGGGGAGAGAGGTGGGCGAGGACGGCCCCAGTGGTTCCAATCCCAGCTCCTTTTATTGGCATTGATTCCTGTTGCCTTTGCAAGAGACTTTTTTTAATTAAAAATTACAGTTTTAACTAAATAATTATTTTATAATTAATGTTTATGATTTGCCAGTTTGATACATATACATCTGTAGCTTATAAGTAAAGTAATTTAATAGTATAATTTTTTAATTGGAAATGGCCCCAGCTGGCTTTGCTGTTTATGCTCCAAGTGTAATGCAGAGTATGCTGTCCCTTAAGTATGTCTGCAAAAGTAATGAAATGTCACGTATTTACTTTCTTGTGAACATGGACAATGCCATACCGCATGCCAACTATTCAGTTGTTAAGTCCTGGCAAGTGTCAGGGGGCTTTGGTGACATCTGCTCTCGTCCCTTTCCAGAAGCGGAGGAGCTCTACCAGAAGAGAGTGCTGACCATCACCGGCATCTGCATCGCCCTGCTCGTGGTCGGCATCATGTGTGTGGTGGCCTACTGCAAAACCAAGTAAACCTTCCTCCTCCGTGCCTCTCTCTCCTTAGCGCAGAGAAGACGGCTTAGCCAGCCCAGGGCTCTGCCGAAAGCATTTTCAACAGCCTAGTCATGAAAGGGGGAGCGGGGAGGCAGGGGGACATTTCTTCTCATTTTTCCTTCTGAGTCATCTATTTCAAGGACTTTTTCTAATCACGTAACGAGAAAGCTTTGCCTATTTGCGTGTAAGTGTTCAGAAGACTTCTGGTCGTTGACCATGGCCCGCGACCCAGAAAAGGGTTGGAGGGACGGGCTTGTGGGGCACACACCGGTGCGCGTGGGTGACCCTGAGAGGACAGTGGTAGGCGCCCAAGGGGCACCTGTCATGTTACCGCTGAGGTCGCGTCCCACTTTGTACTCAGACTTAGGAGATAAAGGAAACACTTGGTGATGTTGGGAATGGAGTTTTTTTAAAACATTATCATGATTATTTTCCCATTCCATCGAATGAGCATCCCAGTTCAAATGCTCTCAAAGTGTGGGATGTACAAAAGGAATCTCATGGGAGGAAAATCAAGAAAATCTCACTTTGAAAGAAGAAGAGAAAACATTAAAGCAGATTTGCGGTCACTATGTCTGGTCCTTTGAGCTGGGTCCATATTAACAAACACAATTACCATGTGACCTGAATTCCCCTCACTTTTCTCTCTTACGTAGAACTTCTGCTTCAAGTAGGAAATAACGTTCACAGTTTTGTTTCTTTTTGTTGCTTCATCACATAAACTCTCTTGCCAAAACTAGTCGTGGGGATATTATCATGACCTGCATGTTGCATTGAGGAACAAAGACAATATGCTTTTAGACCATAAAATTAAGGGCATGGATGGCATTTTCTTAATACCCCCAGATTTCATGGGTTGCCAGAATTGAGTAAGTGATGGAGACCAGCCTTACTGGAATCTGCCTTAAGAGTCTTCATTAGATTCAATCTCAGTATTTCAACAGCCGTTACTAGTTCTACCAAAAAAAAAAAAAAAAGTGTCACTAAGAGTAAGATCGTGTTATAATTGTGCTAAATCTACGGGCAAAATATGTACCTAGCTGCACTCATGTTCCGTGCCATACAGGCACACCCACCATGTAGGGGGTACAGATTCAAACTTAACCGTATCTTCTTAAGAGACACACGGGCGGAATTATGAATGAAATCAGCCTTATCCATTGCACAGCGCAAATTGGTACCTAAGATACACGACCGTCTGTAAGACTCAGGCAAAGATGGATTGATTGCGAAAGTTGGGATTTGGGCCAAATATCAACTTGATTTATCTTGTCTTCTCTTTTGTTTCTTATCTCTCAGCAATCCAGTTAGATTTCTGTAAGAATGCCCCCGGCTCCTTAAATGTATTCACTGAGATTGTGTGATTCCATTTCTGTCCGTAGGCAGAGTCCGAGATGGAGTGCCACGCCCTCCACCAGCCTCCCACCTGACTTACGTGTTGGTAGAATCAAGAGTTGACTGTACCAAGAAATGTAAATGATAGAAAAAAATAAATGCTCCCTTTTTCACATCCAGGAAACAACGGAAAAAGCTTCATGACCGGCTTCGGCAAAGTTTGCGGTCCGAACGTAACAACATGGTGAACATAGCCAACGGGCCTCACCACCCCAACCCGCCCCCCGAGAACGTCCAGCTGGTGAATGTATGTTGAATCTGGCCAGTGGAAAAGCTCAGCATCTCTCCTCTGTTCAGGCACCTTGACGTTTATTTTCTAAAGCTCTTAGGCTCTTAGCTACTGCCATTAATCACCACGGCTTCCGGGAATCAAGGGTTTTGCCAGGACAAAATAATGGGAACATTTTTTAAAGTGGATTTGGTTACTGTAAGACCAGCACATTTCCTCTCATAAAGTGTTCATTAAGGGGGTTGGAATAATAATATTGGGTTTGTTCTGCAGGGAGGGCCTAACTGGAAGAAAGAAAAGAAAAACACATAGAAAAAATAATAAAATTAATGATACAAGAATCAGAAGGATTTTTTTTTTTTTTTTTTTTTTTTTTTTTTTTATGATTTGGAAATGAAGACTCCTCCAGTCTCTAACTGATTACTACTGAGAACTGAGCTAAGGGCTCTAGAGTGATTTTTATTTGAGGCCTCTCTCAGGACCTGATGATTTACTGATTCTGTTGTACAAAGGAAGAAGTTAGGGCACTCAAGGGCCAAATGACTTACCAAACTCCCTTCTCAGTTGCAAAACAGGGAGAACATAATGCTTTCTTACTCCCTGACTCTTTACACATGATGTCAAACCCTCCAGATTAAATGTATCTTCAATCACTCAAATATTCTGTTTAAAATTTGCCAAGCACTCAGCTTTTAAATATAACTAGGTCACAGAATATTACATTCTGAAGAGTCTTTAGATGTGCTCTTTCAAGCCTCCCCTTTTTACAGATAAGGGCCAGAGCTGGACTCAGCTTTCCTGGCTTCTGGAGTATCGCTCTTCCTATTCCATCATAATTTTTCCTGTTTTCTGCATTTCCCTCGGGTGTTTGGCTTTTCATAGGCAAAGCTTGAAGTTTCACTGCGGTAGCATTTTTTTCTATCCTATAGGAAAATGTGTCTTTTGTGTGGAGCAAATAGAGCCCAGACCCAAGTTCAGAGCTGGTGGTTACTTGCCCACCAGCAAGTCTTGTAGCCAAGAGACAGAGTGAGGTGCTGATATATCAATTTATTTTGTTGCTTCCCTCCCCCTACCAGTGTTCATTAGAATGTTCTACACAGTTGATAAATGCATTCACTCCATACAGACACACCTACAATCTGTCACTATGTCTGTTACAATATATAGGAAGCAGAATGGCTGCTTGCATTCCAATTATCTCTCAGGCTGTGTTACTTTGGGCTTTATTTAATCTGTCTAAACCCTATTTCTTCATTATGACAACAGGCCTAAAAATAATACCTACTGCAAAAAGTTCTATGAGCCTTAAACAAAACAATCCACATAAAACACTTAGCCCGGTGACATTCAGTGTGTGGTCAATTACTGTTATATATTATTTAGATTAGATTCACCAAGCTTCCGTTGCCTTTCAAGGACCAAGAGTGAGATGGTACACAGACTAGAAAGAGCTCACGAATCATGGCATCACCATCTTTTCCTAAAAGCAGACTAAGTGCACGTCCCAGAAAGAGCCACATAGAATAGCCTTTCCACCAAGAGAACCAACTAGAGTTTCAAGCATAATTCAAGTTGTATATTTGGGGGGTTTCCATAAATACATCAGGTTCTTTGACAGCCCACAGCCCATTGCTTATAAAGTGCCCATTTCATCTGAGAGTATTCCTGTCCATGCCGTTTTCCATTACTCAGTTCAACTTTGTGTAAAACTAACAGCATTTCAAACACAACTTCGAAATGTGCCTCTTTTCCTTGATCGAAGGCAAGAATAGCAAATGCGATTTGGTGATGAAAATAAGTAGAAGCTCCTTGCACTCTATATAGGCCCTCTGTATATTGTGTGCTGTAAGATGTGTGACCTTGACAATCTTCTGTAAGTCCTTCAAACCTCTCAGTGGCCTTGTTACTCTAACCACTGACAACAAGTTGAAAATTTCGGTGCTGTTCTTAGGGCAACACGGGCCCTTGGAAACTGAAAAAGAAAAGTACATCCAAAATACAGAGATTATAAAAAAGAAATTCCTCTCCTGACTTGAAATCTGAAATAAGACTAAGCATCTCTATGCTTTTGTTTCATTCAACTGTCTGTTAATCTTCTTCATTTACAACAACTATGACAAAAATGAATATGGGGCAGAGATTTGTCTTGAGTTCCACTCACATTATGAGTTGGAAATAAGATAGAAGAGTTAGGTCCGTTTCTGATAATATGCAGTGAAGACTGCAGAAGCTACACCGTAGGCTACACTACGTCCAAAGGGTAATTCATTAATTTCATTCGTTAATTTCATTTACTGACTTTAAAGGCCATATAGCCAGGATAGGATTTGCCATCTGACCGTTGGAGACACGGAATGTATTATGAAGTATATGTACAAGAATAGATTTTGTGCGCAATGATGATGATGTTACTGTTTTGATTAATATGAATCTTCAAGTTGTGTCTCTTTGTTTATCCAGCAATACGTATCTAAAAATGTCATCTCTAGTGAGCATATTGTTGAGAGAGAAGCGGAGACATCGTTTTCCACCAGTCACTATACCTCAACAGCTCATCACTCCACTACTGTCACCCAGACTCCTAGCCACAGGTACGAGAATGAAAACAAATGCATGACACTACTCCAAGAGAATTTCCAGACATTGGCTTTTGCTCTCACTGCCTAAGAAAGGAATAGGAGACACTTAGGAGGCAAGGACGTATAGCAACATGTATGATTTGGGACAAACACAGGCTTTGGACATCAACTGGCTCTGCCATTTAATCGCTGTTGAAATTTGAGCGTCCGTTTTTTCATTACTGAAAGTGAAACTAATCCCCACTCACAAGATTGTTGTTCCCCGTTTTAGAGATGATCTTTACTCATGCCTGACTACTCACTGAGTTGCTACAGTGGAAAAAGTCTGTCCTAGATGCTATATAATATTTAGAAGTTGACTCCTTCCAGTGATTGGGTTGCCCTTGGAAATGAACATGAGAACTTGCTCAATAGCTGAACTCTTAAGTTCTCAGATGCCTCGGGGATCCACGTGTGAGTGCATGCGACCAAGGGCAACACCAGACTGCCAAATGTAGCTCACAGGCCAAATGTCACCTTGACCCAAGCCAGTGGAGAACAGAGGGATTGTAAGAACACTTAGTACGGGGGCGCCTGGTGGCGCAGTTGTTAAGCGTCTGCCTTCGGCTCAGGGCGTGATCCTGGCATTCTAGGATCGAGCCCCACATCAGGCTCCTCCACTTGGATCCTGCTTCTTCCTCTCCCACTCCCCCTGCTTGTGCTCCCTCTCTCGCTGGCTGTCTCTCTGTCAAATAAATAAATAAATAAATAAATAAATGAATGAATAAATATGGGGAAAAAAAAGAGCACTTAGTACGTACTGACTGCCATTTGATACATATGTGTTGAATGGGTGAACAAAGGCATAAACTGTATCCTTACGAAGCCAAACAAAATCAAGATCCTCTCTATAGCAAGTAATAATAATTCTATTCTGAGACGAGTAATGTTATCGTCAACTGCTGATACACCAATAAGTTGAAATAGTTACCAGATCACTTCCTTTCATTTCCATTTTTGCGTATCATTAAAAAGATGCATACGTCTCTCTCTTTGCCTCTCCCGTTTCCCCTCCAGCTGGAGCAATGGGCACACTGAAAGCATCATTTCGGAAAGTCACTCTGTAATCATGATGTCATCGGTAGAAAACAGTAGGCACAGCAGCCCAACCGGGGGCCCAAGAGGACGACTTAATGGCTTGGGAGGCCCTCGCGAGTGTAACAGCTTCCTCAGGCATGCCAGAGAAACCCCTGACTCCTACCGAGACTCTCCTCATAGTGAAAGGTAAAACCGAAGGGCAAAGCCAGTGCAGAGGAGAAGGCGCCCCGGTAGGAGAGTCCCCATGAGCAGCTGGGACTCACCCAAGGAAAGCCACCCTAATGAGACTAACGGGCGGCAGCTGCCTGTTCCGTTCCCTAGTTGTGAAGTCCTCTTTGTTTCGACTGAACTCCTTTCTGCTGAGCCGCTCGCATGGTCCCAGCGGCTGACAGGCGACAGACTGTTAGGGAGCGGGAGTGATTGGATGTGGAAGGGGCAGCCAACCCGGAGGTCCCAGCTCTGACCTGAGGCTCAGCCCCACTCGGCATCTCTGTTTCCTCAGTTGTAACTTTAGACAGGTGGCACCAGGGGTCGATAAGGACCCTTCTGTAATTCGAATTTGCCGAGTTATCCAAACTCCAGTCGAGCTAGTCTCATGGTCCCTTGTGCTAACGCCTTCTTACCTTCCAGCCTCAGTTAAATCAGATCGAGGGCTGTGTCCTTGCTGACTCTCATGGGGGACAGCTGCTTGCCTTCCACCATATAGTGTCCCTTCTACAAAATTCGAAGAAGGGACAAATAAATAAATCTCCTGTATGCTCCAGACGCACTCTTCACAAGTGGTTTTCAAAGCAGATATTGCTTTATTCCAGAATGTTTTGGCTTTCTTCTGGGAATATTGGATTGGTGGGGGGGAGGTTACAGACGAGGTAAAATCAAGAACAGAGGAAAGTAAAGTAAGAGATGCTTCATAGGAATACTGAATTCGTGGATCCTCTTTATTCATTTTCACTGGAATTGGGAGACAGTTATACCCAACCAGCATTTGTGGCATTGTCAGTAAGCTGTTACTTGTTCGTTTTCAAACCCAGAGGGGTGTCGTCTGTTTGTTTACTGTATCACCATCTCAGTGTAATCTTCGACCACCTGCCAAAAGGGGTTATGTAATGTCAAATCCATACCTAGTTACATGGGTGGAGATAATGCTGGTAAGACTCTTTCCACTCATGCACTGGCTGGGACGTCCTTGTAACAAAGGATGACCAGTCGTGGGCCAGCAGGTCCTATAGAGCTTGCTTGCTGACCACTTCTTCAAGGGTCTGTCTTTACCCCAGGATGGTATTTCAGAGCTGTATGGGATGCGAGGTTGCTCTGTCATTCATTGGTGAAAATGTGTAGGCATGGTCCCAAACTGGTTTAAAACCTCAGTCTTAAATTCATATAATTGCATCTTTATGTATTAAGAAACTCTGTCTTAGTCCGGTCTTTTTTGGGACCTGAGAAGAGGCTAGGGATGAATTGTTTCTTCATCGCTCCATGCGATACTTCTCTCCAAAGGCTGACATTTCCCTGCTGCGGTGGGCTGCCACGCGCACCGTGGATATTATCTAGGACCACGAGACATACCTGAGTCTCAAGAGCATGGAGAGAAAAGATGAATCACCTTTACGTGTTGGCTGAATCTGGATTAGCATTTCTCAGAGAGCTTAATTTAAGTATCCCCAGAACAGAAGTCGAAGCCTCGAGCCCCAAGTATTTCCATCTCTAAACACCTTCCCGTTTTAGACACAGCTAGACCTCACATCCATATGACTCTGAATCATGGCTGCAGAGCAGGACCGTTAATAGGTTTCCTGTTCCTGTTAGCTAGAGTTCAGAGAAGGGTGTCCTGTGTCATCACAGGTCATGTCAAATTAGACTCTGTGAACGCCAATGCGAAGAAAAGAGTCCTCTGGTGCTATGTGCACTGGCAACGTTTTTATCAAAGTTGAGAAATGTGACTCTGAATAAGCCAGATCTTCCTCAGCGCTAAGTCAGGCCTTCTTGTTCTGAGGGAGAAAGCTTGGTACGATTTAGAAAACAAAAAGCACTCACTGGCCAGTGAGATTGACGGAGCACTACAGGATATAACATGACATAAGGTATCACGGCGCAGCCAGCCCTGAGTAGTCATGAAAGATAAGCCAAAGATCGATGCAGCCGTGGGTTTTTGAAGACAGGTAGACTGGAGCTTGGACACAGCTAGGGAGCCCACATGAGGTTCGCTCAGGCTTAGTTCTGAATGTCTTGGTCACTGGGATGGAGAGGTGCAAATTGAATGTGAAGAAGGAGCGTTTCATGGAAAAACTGAAAGCACACGAATGTGTTACACTGTTACCGGGAATAAATCTAAGTTACTATGCTCTTTTTTTTTCATAAGACATAACCTTATAGCTGAGCTAAGGAGAAGCAAGGCACACAGATGCAAGTGCATGCAGACCCAGCTCTCAGCAGCTCATCTTAGATCTTCCTCCATTCCCCATTTGGGCTTCATTCTCTAAGACCCCTTGGCCTTTAGGAAGGTATAGTATTTAAGTAATACTTCTTTCCCTTCCAAATCCCTGCACCGGGTCCTTGTGAACTGAAAGGTTTCCAGGACCCAGTGCCCTCTTGTCCTGACTCACATGCTTTTACTTAAAATCACGATGAGATTGAAAATCCCCAAAGCTTGGATGAGTTAGGCCATTTAGCTGATCTTTGCATGTACTCCCGCGAGGAAACTCTTGGCTACATAATTTTAGACTCCAAGGGTGCCGAATGTCCTTAGTGTTAAAAATCTGGAAGTATCCAACGCCTAGAAATTCTTTGTTTTCTGATTCTATAATATCGTGACTTCTGTCCCCTTACCCCTCCCTGCTCTGTGCCTCTTCTGCCACCACACTCACGCGGGGTATTCTGTGCTCACACAGGTATGTGTCAGCAATGACCACCCCGGCTCGTATGTCACCTGTAGATTTCCACACGCCAAGCTCCCCCAAATCGCCCCCTTCGGAAATGTCTCCACCTGCGTCCAGCACGACGGCGTCCATGCCCATCATGGCAGTCAGCCCCTTCGTGGAAGAAGAGAGACCGCTGCTCCTTGTGACACCACCAAGGCTGCGGGAGAAGTATGACCATCACTCTCAGCAGTTCAACTCCTACCACCATAACCCCGCACATGAGAGCAACAGCCTGCCCCCTAGCCCCTTGAGGATAGTGGAGGACGAGGAGTATGAAACGACCCAGGAGTACGAGCCAGTTCAGGAGCCTGTTAAGAAACTCACCAGTAGCCGGCGGGCCAAAAGAACCAAGCCCAATGGCCACATTGCCAACAGGTTGGAAATGGACAGCCATGCAAGCGCTGAGGGCACTAACTCAGAGAGCGAAACAGAAGATGAGAGGGTAGGGGAAGATACACCCTTCCTGGGCATTCAGAACCCCCTGGCAGCCAGTCTTGAGGCCGCACCTGCCTTCCGCCTGGCGGACAGCAGGACTAACCCAGCAGGCCGCTTCTCTACGCAGGAAGAATTGCAGGCCAGGCTCTCTAGTGTAATCGCTAACCAAGACCCTATCGCTGTATAAAACCTGAATAAACACATAGATTCACCTGTAAAACTTTATTTTATATAATAAAGTATTCCACCTTAAATTAAACAATTTATTTTATTTTAGCAGTTCTGCAAATAGAAAACAGGAAAAAAAAACTTTTATAAATTAAATATATGTATGTAAAAATGTGTTATGTGCCATATGTAGCAATTTTTTACAGTATTTCAAAACGAGAAAGATATCAATGGTGCCTTTCTGTTCTGTTCTGTTGAGAGCAAGTTTTGTACAGTTACTGTGATTGCTTTCCCACAGTATTTCAGCAAAACCTCCCATATATTCAGTTTTCGCTGGCTTCTCGTGCATTGCGTTATGATGTCGACGGGTTGTATGATTTGCAAGACTTGCAACTGTCCCTCTGTTTGCTTCTATTAGTGCCCAATCAGTACGTCTTGTAATGGCACATCCACCCAAATACTCTTTTCTTTTGTACGAAGTTTTCTTTTGCTTTCAGTATATGAAATGAGTCGTGTCTACTCTGCCAGCCAAAGGTTTGCTTCCCTGGGCTCCGAGATAATAGTAGACCCAACAGCATGCTACTATTAATTACAGCAGGAAACTGCATTAAGTAACGGTAAATATTAGGAAGAAAGTAATATTGTGATTTTTTAAAAAACTATATTCTTAATCAGAAGACAGCTTGCTCTCACGAAAAAGAGCTACCATTTGCTTTATTTGGGTTTCTTTTCCTTGACAAAGAGCAGCAGTGTGGGGGATAGCATAGAAAATGGGTTCTGGCTCGCTATCAGGGTCAATCCATCATCTTATAAGAGGACTCCACCTCTCACTGTCTGGGGGAGCGACACAGCAGGTCATCTAGTTGAAAATCAAACCGTAGCTGAAAAAGGTGCAACCGTTCCTGACTTGGGTTTTTCACTGATTGGGGAGCTAGCGATCGGTTGTGTCTTACCAGCTCAAGAACAGACGTGTTATGGCACAAAATGACCAGCTTAAACGGCACACTCAGCAGTTTGTCTGAAATACTTCTGCAGTGAAGGATGCCTGCCGTACTCGGAGGTGACTAGTCACCCTAGGGAAATAGTCCTGTTGTAGGGTGTCTAGGAGGCACAGGTGGAGGAGAGCCGTGTGACTCGGATGCGATTTTAAACAGTTGTGTTGACCACGCCTTTCTCCTCATGATTTTCCTCTTGTTTTTCAACGTTGCCTCGATCAGATCATAAGTATGCATGAACATTTTTGTTAGGAATGGCCAACGTGCATGTGATTTGATATTAGCAAGAGCCTTCCACGAGTGACGAGTGACGAGGCATCAGGGAATGTTGATGGTGTTGGAAAGATGGCACCTTTACTTACAGAAGTGACCCACCCCCCCCGCCCCCGCCGTGTCCTGACCTCTCGATCTGCAGTCTGTATCATCCAGTTTTCCCCCTTTCTTACCTTTTGCTTTACTGTCACAAAACAGGACGAAGATGGGTCTAAACTTCGCATGTTCTTTGTGATTGTAAGTCCAAGGAAGGCCTATAGGTGTTAACCTGTGAAATAAACACTAATTCAGGAAAATAAGGGGATTTTAAAAAAGAAAGTGCAGGCCCCATTTCATGCCCTGCCTGATATCTGTCAAATCAGGCTTTATAGTTAGATTCCCAGTGGCCTCCTGGGATCCATGGGACAAAATGGGAAACAGGTGGGCAGGGGTTTCCAAATACCGGGCGTGACTTCGACGAGAGCAGCTGCTGCTTGTTTGCAGGTGAATTGGATTTAGTTCTTCATGAAATGGCTATGTTAAAATTCTCCGGAAGAAAGGACGGGCAAGGAGGTGTTGGGAAAATGCAGGCTGGACACGAGTCATGTCATTAAGTTCCTTTCATGTTTCCACAACCCACAGAGATGTCTGTCTGCAGGTCCTTGAAGTTACTCTTAGCATTTGGTGTCCTGAACTGTCCTTCGTTACTCCCATGCCACTTTCCCTGTGCTCCTGTCGGGCTGCCCAATTTCCCAGTTCTGTAGAAGTAAGCTCCTGGCAGGGGGAAGAAGACAGTCCGCCCAAAGAGGGCCTTTAAATTCTGCTAGTATTGCCTTTGAAGGCCTTGGCTCATTCAGAGACTATGTCAATAAAGAAATTTCTACCATTCATGAAAAGTCTAAAATTTCTGATCCAAAAATCATCGGGCACTGGGGTATCCAAATGCCCCATTGTGGAGACTTTCCAGAATCAATGAAATCTTCTGCGGAGAGCAACCAACATTTTCCTCAGTATGAAAATTGCCATACACATTTTCAGGTTGCAAATAGGTAGGAATGTTTAGGACAAGAGGAGATTCTATTTCCAGCTTGATTCTGGTCACTCGGTGAGGTGGCCTGTTCGCTGGGACAGCCTCTCCGTCTGTAGAACAAGAGTTTCCCCTGATAAGAAAGGCCAGCTGTCTCCTCAGGGCTACCTGCCGCCACCACGAGCTTGGTGTTCCCGGGGACTTCTCTGTGACATCTAGTCGCCCCGTGGCTGGCAACCATCCCTGTCTACAAATTCGGGGGGTGTAGTGGCAATCCCAAGTCCCAAGGAGGGGCGTGAACCCATGCTTCCATGGGGGGCGGGCTTTTGGGGGTTTTGAGGGAGTGGAAATTGCCCAGAACTTTGACAGCAACTGTGTTTCCTGGGTCTGAAATCCTACCCCACGGAGGGGTAGTGCGGTATAGGCGAAACTTCTTTTTCTCACTCAAGATTCCTCTTCTGTCTTACTCTCCCTTCTTGCCTGGTATGCCTTTCCTTGTTTGTTTTTTTCAAGAGCGCCTGGACAGCCTCACGCGTTCTCCAAAATGGCACTCTGCCTGAGGATATGTGAATGTGTCCCAAACACCAACAGACCATATCTTCCTTGTTTAAGTGTGACTGTCTTGATAGACATGGAGTTTATCCAGGGTAACTTGCTCGTAACTATTCCTTTTTTTGGCCTGAGTTAAAAGGTGCATGGCTCACATTGGTGAAAATAAGGAAGGCCTGGTTTTATCTTTTAATACTGGCTCCATTCCACCACCCACAGAGATTCCGATCTGCAAAGACCCGTGAAACACTGCAGAGAAATGCAGGCAAAAGGAAATGGCCACATATCACGAGTTCTATTATACATTCTTTTGTAAATACACAATGTACGCTACTTGGATGTTTTCCTAAATCATTTACTGTCTTTATGAGTTAATGTCAGTTTTTTACTCTCTCAACTTACTGTGTAACATTGTAAATAACATAATGTCCTTTATTATTTATATTTAAGCATCTAACATAGAGTTGTTTTCCTATAAGTTGAAGATAAATGTCAAAAAATATGTTTTTTTTTGTTTTCCTTTGCTTTAAAATTATGTATCTTTTCCTTTTTCTTTTTTTTTTTAAGAATAATTTATTGTTCAGGAGAAAGAATATATATGTAATTGAAACTATTTGAAGAATGCACATTTGAAGGCCCTGAGGTACTGATAAACTAAAGAATTTATTATCCAAAATACTAAGCAATAAGTAATTGTGATTTATTTAAAGTTTTGTTCATTTTCCATGAAAGACATACTGCAATAAAAATGCTACTCTGGAGGCGTGGGAGTGTTGCTCAGCAGACTAATGTTTCAGTCTGTTAGACCAGCACCTTGTATTAATTTAGGAATGTGTCTGATGGACCCCTTGCTCATCTCCTCTGTCTGTTGCTTTTGCCACACTGCCTGTTCTTTCATCACTCTCCGCCTGTTGGTTCTGCTCACTGCTGTCTTCTGTGTCGAAGGGGCCACAAGCGAGCAATACGATGTCTTCTGCCCCTTCTCGCACACCTCCCCCCCATACGCAATAACAGACCAGAGAGGACATTTTAGGGCACGGTTGCCTGCATCCTGGTTCTTGACCTGTTCTGTAGTGACTGCTAGAGACTCCTTCAGACTAATGGAAATGTCAATGTGACAATGCCCTGCAGTCGTGAAAGGAAAACCTGTTATCGGGGGTTCAAGAAATCGGACTGTCCACAGGGCCCACAAGGCAGCCATCAGAACCTGGCCATGCTCTGCTTTCCTGTAGCTTCAGTAGATTTATTTTCCATCAGGCCCATGATTTATTGATTCCATTTTGAGAGAAGATAAGGCTAAGTTGGATTCTTTCCTCTCATGCTATCAATAAATCAAACGAAATGCCCATCTTACTGCTCAGGGAAGGGCCTATGCATGAGAAATTTCCCACATTCTAAGATTTAGTCATAGAAATGAGGATATTACTTTTCTTATTGAAATTAGCCTAAACAAAAGCCATATTTTAACACATAGATATTTGCATGGGTGATACTTTTTATATATTTCAAGCAATTTACTCATTATTCTAGATCAGATTAGGGCTTCTGAAGTATATGAAGTAGAGTTCAGGAATCCTGTGGGGGGACACAGGGGCCTCCGTTGGGGTTTGAGGGTACCCAACGCTTGCCATCCAAGCCCACCTCCGTTTACGTACGTGATCCCCAGTATCTGGTCATTATGTCACTGGTGTCAGATTCAAACAGCGGCCTTTGACTGTGCTAGTTCTTACTATTTATATGATGAACTTTTCAAAACAATTCAGGATCCTCATATTTGTGATTTGTGTCAACTTCGGTTTACACATGCGCATGCACACACACACACACACACACAATTCCTCATACACACTATTCTGAAGACACCACATCGTTTCACTTGTCCAGTCCAGCCAAGCAGCCACTCAGCAAATCAAGGAGTCCACAGAATATTGAAAAATTGAAGACTGGTACACTTCCCTGTGTCTTCGAGTTGAAACTGAGGCTTTGTCCACCCCTCAAACTGAAAACTACAAGCAGCTATCTTGTAAAAATTAAATCAGATTAAAATCAGATACCTAACAGATACTGGTATTTGAGGCAGAGCCTATGTGGTGGACCGTGGTACAGAGAAAATGAAGATTGCCTGACTATCTAAATTATTATCGCAATGCTCCACTTCCCTTCGGTGCTGTCGACTGGAATGTCAAACCCAGGCCAACAACACCTTTGCAGCCTAATGTCTGGGGAAGACATCATTAGATTTCCCTGCTCTCTGCCCTGATGATGAATGACAAAAGGACCTGATGTCAGGGACTGGGGGTTCAGTGAGGCAGTTTGGAATTCTAGAGACTCGGGATGCTGGAGGGAGTGGAAAATTGTGATGACTTCATGCGAATCACTTTGTAGTCTACCTTGGGCTTGCCCTTTCTGAAACAATAAAATAAATGTACGGAAACCATTGCTCCAAAAGTTTGATCTGGTAGGCAATAGAAATGCTTTCAGTTTATGTAAGACAGGACCATCCTGCTGCCAGAGTAAGCTGCAATATTCCTCCCTTTAAGGCTGTTGTTGGACAGAGAAGTCAGACCCAGCCCTGCATGTCCCTGTGGGCTCCTGTTGACACTCTGGGACGGTCATTATGGAACCTTGCCGGTGAGCTGTTGTGTTTGAGCTTCAGTGAGCTTCAAAACATCACTTGGCAGGGGCATAGCAAATGGATTTTGTTTCCTGGAGGAAACCCGTCACGATCTACGTGATCTTTGTAAAAGCAAATCAGGAGAGGGAGACCAGTAATTCTTAAGAGGAGACAGAGAATAGGGTAGTAGTTCCATCCTCTCCCCCTTCAAATGTATTTATTCAGACAGAATTTGATTGAGGAAGTGACTCTCTTCCCACCCTACAACATGTCAAAGGGGCTAGAGAATTACCTTCATAGATACAAAAATCTTTAATAGCTATGTACGGGTTTGCTCATCTGCAGAAAATCTACGAAACATAAATAGTATTTTATAATATTTTATGGCTTTAAACATCCTTTACCATTTATAATCCTCTTATACCCATGGGATGTTGATATGATAAAAAATGAGAAAATTTTAGGTTCAGGAAAGTTAAAAATGTTTCCTGGAGATACACGTCTGGTCAGTTGCAGAGAGAATACTCGTGCCCACGTTTTCTGACTACCACTCCTATTTCTACCCATTGCACTCCTCCCCTCCCCACTCCAGATTCAAATAAGGTCACCATCTTCAGCCTTTCATTGCCTCAAGACAAGTCACATCCAAAACCAAGTTTCTATTTGAAAGAATATGAGCTCCTCTGGCTTTGGTTCAGAGTTACTCTAGAACCCGATTAGCTTGACTTAGTGACTATGCACTATTTTCTAAACATAGCTTTCTAAGGAAATGAACTGTAACCATGGGAATGAATTCACAATTTCAATGTGTAGGTAGCATCCTACAGTGAAAAGAGGAGGAACTTGTAGTCAGCAGTGTCCCCACCGCTTAGCAGCTTGGTCCATTTGGACAATCTCTCCCTCCAAGCTTATTTCTTGACCACTAATATGGGAATCCAAGCGACTTTACAAGGCTGTGGTGTGTAATGAGGATTACACTTGAACACGTGTAAGGCAGCCATTTGTGTCTAGCACATAGTGACTATCCAAATGCTACCTTCTCTTTGCTCCTTCACCCCCCTCCAGGTTCTCGAGTTTTGGAGCCTGTGTTTCTCAGTTCCAAATGACACACTCTAAATCACACAAACCCATCAAATAAACCTATTTGAGCATTTCTCCAATCTCATGCCAATAGGCAAGTTCCTTTTTAATGACAATTGTGTATTAAGCAGCAAAATCACTGAACAGCATTTCAAGTTGTAACTTAAATATGCTCTTTATGGTTGCTTCTTTCGTAACCACACTGTTTCACGTAAAGTCTATAATTTTAAGGGCTTCTTGCATGAGTGTTTCATTATAATTTCACAGAAATTTTGAACCATAAGTCTTCGTAGAGTTTTCAGAATACCATTTTCAAACTTCGCTGAAAACATGTAGTAAGACAAGCAAAACATGATCGTAAATTGATAGGATATGTGTGCACACCCATGCTCCTTAGTTTGCACCCATGATGTCCTGACATGTTCCTTTATTTTTTTTTTCCAAAACAATGTAATCTAGGCAAAGTCCGCATAGTGATAAAGTTAGAGGAGTCAGGACTCAGATTAACTCCTAAATGGAAGAAACCACATTGCTTATGGATGTTTCTTACATCCCATGATCTATCCAATAAGTAATCCTTCAGGTTCTACTCACTCTTTATGTATAAAACAGGATTCTTTTTTATGAATAATTTGTAGATTGAAGCTTTTTGGATTCAAAACTTTAAAATGTCATCCTTCATTAAGGATGGTGGGTGACTCGGTCTCATGATATTCACCATCAGGCTTGTGGTGTAGTTAATATAGTCCTATTGTTAATGGCAAACGAGTCTAATATAATTGCCCATACATTATCCTTCATTTAAATAAAAATGTATCTTATTGAAAAATAATCCTAACTCTAGCTCCCTGTAAAAATAATAAATAAGGACACTTCCTTGTTTTTTTTAAGAGATAAGCTAGATGTATCTAGCTTATGTATCTTTGTATCATGTTCATTATTAATTATCATCGTAGTTAGACAAACACTTATCTTCCATTCTTTGGCTTTCATTTGGTGGTTCCTTCTTGCCCAACCTTGAGCCTTTCTCTTGAGGAAGGTTGGGGCCTCAGGCTGGGCAAGTTTTCTAGAGCCCTTCTGGTTTCTCAGTCAGCCTGAAGTATACTTTCCATCTTCTTCAGAGGAGGGGTCTTCATCAGTATGTCCTCTACCAGGTAATAAGGTAACAAAAGAATTTCCCCTTATATCCTAGACACTCTCCACCATGAAAAGGAAAGACAGAAAATGCTGTGTGTCAGAGCCAATTCCCAGTACCCCGCTTCCTTCCAATTATGAGATGATTCTGCCCTCCTGCAAGACTGTCTCTGCAATGATCCCATCCTTTCCCCAGAGTAACCTTATTTTTGCAAAATAGAGACCTCCCTTAGTAACTCCTTAGTTTAGAGCCCTTCTCATTCCTGGGCTGATACCTCTGATTTGGAAAGATCTGAAATTATAAGACAATATAACTTCACATTTGGAACAGAAATTAGTCAGAAATTATGGGGTTTCGGATTTAAAGTACTTTTGGAAAACTGAGAAGTTTTCCTTGATTTGTTATAGGCCCTTTAGAAAATTTTAGGGCAGAGTCAGAGAGCATTATATCTTTTTCGGTATCTGCTTGACCAAAAACTCTTTCACAGCGTGAAAAGATGCGAATTCCCCACACATTTTGAGTTCTGCCTTGTTTGTCTGAGGGGTTACATCTCTACCCATGAGTGTGAGGAAAAGAACTGTGGGCCCTTCCTATTCAGCTGTTGATGCAGAGTTCATGGGATTTAGGGTACCACTCAGGGTCGGACTCATGTCAGTTATCCAGCAAAGAAACAGCTAAGGGAAAATATCCCCTCATCTGATTAGGGGAGCCACATGTCACCCACGGAGGGAGCCAGAACCTGAGCAGTATTCTAGATTTCTTCCTCCACATCGAACTGGTGACAATGGTGATTGTACCAGTGACATGTCAAGCCTCCCCCCACCGATACACACTTGTACCACAGACACCCACTTCCTCTCTCATTGGGCCCCATAAGCCTCCTAACTGATCTGCCTCTTTCGGCTCCTCTGGGACATCCTTCACATTTTGCTGGAAGTTTCTCTTGAATTCACAAACCTTGCTGTGCATTCTCCCAGTTATAACGCTCCCATGGCTCCTCACGAAGCTTAACTCCTCAGCTTGACACAGGATGCTCTCCACAGGCTGGCTTCTGCCAAACTCTTGTAATGCCTCCCACTTCACCCTTTACTCCATCTCATGATTTTCTGTTTCCCAAGGATACCACACCAGTGTTGGTCAAACTCTACTCATTGGTGTACCAGCTTCATGACTATTACCATATTCATGTACCACCTGTATTATTTTTTGCATATTGTTTTTTTTTTCAATTGATTGCATTTTTAACTAAAATAAAGTCATTTCAAATGAAACTCTGTATCAATGCTGTGAGTGGAAAACTTCAACCAGTTGCCAGAATCAAAATAAAGTAGTAAAAGTAAATATAACAAAAATGAAACAGTGTAACTAAATTCTAACAGGATATTGTTGCTTGCTAAAGTAGCTGAGCTGAAATCTATTCTCTGACCAAAGGGGAGATCAGCAAGTGCTGGAGAAATTGGAAACACATTCAGAAACAGGGAAAGATCTATTCCCTAATTCAACCCGGATTGAGAGGGAGTTGACAGGAAGTCACTTCTACGGTTTTAGTCAATGTTATTTAAAGCGCTAGATCCGAAAATCATTTTGGATGCAACGTTCAGTCACCCTCAGATCGTACACAACCATGCAGCCCTGTGCTTGTCATATAGCCCTGCCCTTGTGCCCACCATTTTATTTGACAGGAACTAGTTCCTCCATTTCTCTTTCTACTAAACTTCCTTTACCCCTTCTGTGGGTAGAGAGAGTGTCTTTGTCTAGGAATCCGTCCATGACAAATACCTGCCTTTTCTACGTGAAAAAGTGCTTTTGCTTTGATGTTTCATGGTATGCTGTGAAACGTTTTATATAGTATTTTCCATCCAGCTCACAACTTCTACTGAACTGAAATTCTTCCCTTAGTAGACCATGTACTCTCTGAGGCAGAGACACTGTCCTCTCTGTGGATATCTATGCCTTGCAGAGTGCCTGGACCATGACAGATGCTGGATGTTTACAGAATAAATCTCTAGCAACTAAAGCTTCAGGATATCATAGGTTAGCAAGCATGTGAGGAATCTAGGTTATCACAGGCATTCCTAAAAGCCCAGAGCAAGAAAAGAGTAACCTGACTGACTTATTTCACTTAGCATGCACGTCATTGTGAATTGAAAGATTTCATTCTTTTTTATGGCTGAATAATAGTCCATTTTATGTATCATATATAAATATATATTATATATTAAATATAGGATATTTAATATAATATAAATATAAATGTTTATATTTATAATATATATTTATATGTGATACATAAAATGGAATAGTATTTGTATATATGTGAAATATATGTATCATGGAATGCATTATATATAATTTGTATTATACACACAAAATATATACATATGTCACATATACCCATCAATATACAAATGTATTCCTATATATATATATAGATATATTCCTAGATATATACACACATACACACATATATATAATACATATATGTATGTATCTCACATCTGCTTCCATTAAATAACAAAAAAAAAATTGTAAAGGAAAAAGAAAAAGAAAAGAGTAATCTGTAAGTTGCTAAGACAAAATCAGAAACATATGAGGATGGAACCACGTTTGCTAAATCATGGTTAAGACAAACAAACAAACCACAGAATCTAAGGGATGGAGCTGCTTGGCTCAAACTCGATTTGGTAATGAACAGATGACTACCTCATATACCCTTTGTATTTGGTTTTAGCTCCCTCTCCACTCAAGAACTTTGGCTTAAAATTAACCTTTCATGTCTGTTCTCCCTTCATCCTTCTCACTTCTTAGCAAGGTTCTGAAAATAAAGCCTTTTAACTGGGTATTGTTCAACCTGGTCATTCTTATAAAGAAGGCTTCCATACTGACCATTACATTAAAGCCAACCTAAGTCTCCAATCTTCTGAAAAGGTACAAATGGAGTCTTGTACATAACAAACTTTCAAAAGTTTTTTAAATGCATAAGTTGAGTGAAACAGATAAAATTGGCATGTTATTATCAGTCGATGGAATACATAATTTGTCTTTCTAACTAGAACGATGATTTGCAAAACCAAGTACTCAATGTTATTTTCTGGATGATTCTATTTCATAGTTAGGTATAATATGACTGTTGTGAGGGAGAGGAAGTACACTACCTTTAGCCACATAAGACTTCCTTCCCTAAGAGCTTATCTAGTCTAGAAATACAGTCTTCTTTATTGGTTAAAAGAAAGATCTGTCAAATTTTCTATTTAAAAATAAAACTTTTTATTTTTTTAAAAGATTTTATTTATTTGACAGAGAGAGACACAGTGAGAGAGGGAACACAAGCAGGGGGAGTGGGAGAGGGAGAAGCAGGCTTCCTGTTGAGCAGGGAGCCTGACATGGGCCTCTAGTCCAGAACCCTAGAGCTGAAGGCAAACGTTTAATGACTGAGTCACCCAGACACCCCAAAAAGTAAAACTTTTTTATTGTGTTTAGCAGACTCCACATGTAGTTATCCAGAGAGTGAAAGAATGCAATCGTGTAGTTACTTGAACTTCATGGCTGAAGGGAATGGGAATAGGCCAATGTAATGGTCAGTATGGAAGCTTTCTTTATAAGAATGACCAGGTTGAACAATACCCAGTTAAAAGGCTTTATTTTCAGAACCTAGGCCAATAATGAGGCTACCTGCTGTCAATGGAATCATATGCAATTTTAAACTTCAGAGGAAAGACAGTTGGATTGGAAATACATATCTAGAGTTTTGAAAATGTCAGTGCAAGGGGTATCTACACTGCCATTGAGTTGATCATAGCTGCAGCCCCTGCCAAACTCCGTGCTTGTCAGCCCCAGAACTAGGCTCCTATGCTGCCTCTTCAGTAATTCTGAAGGCGCCAGCACCGTGGACAGCGCTCAGATACCACATTGCCCCTGATATTGTCATTTTCCACCTAAAACGCACCAGCTGGACAAGCAGATATGGAAATATGATTAACTCAGGAACGGGCACATGATCAAATCCAGGAGACCAAAATATCCTTGCTCCAAGACAAGGTTAGCGCTTTTTTTGTTTTTTCTTAAAAAAGCAAACTCCAAGAGATTCAGAATAAGCCACTCAGATGCTTTAACTCCTCCCTTTGAATTCACAACTTGAGTATGTCAAACGGTCGAACTTGCCCACAGTCACCCAGCCAACACGATGAAGACAGAAAAAGAGGAACTGAGACAGCTTTGGCTGTCATTAGGCCCTCCTGCTACTCAGACTTGAAAGCCTTCAGAGCAAATTGGAAATTGAAAAACCTTGCTCTTCCTTACCCATCTTTGTATATCCCCCTTCCATTTTAGAAGCTGAGAAATATTAGGTAGCTTTTCCCAGAATCTGCTATATTATGGCACAAGAGCCACAAAGTGCAAAGAGCATGAACTCAGAGACAGTGAGATCCAGGTATGAGTTCTTCCTCTCTTACTCGGGCAATTTGGGCAAGTTCACATCAAATGTATCATGTGGATTAAATGAAATAATTATTATCTGTGTGAGCCTGAGCATGGTGTTTTGCCATGTTGTAGGTGCTCAATAAACATCACAACTTCAGTGTTTGCAGACTTCTTGTGTAGAAAGCTGGTTTGTCTGACAAGGAGAAGGGGACGGTTCTCCCAAGCTTAGTAGCTGGCTTTTGTTATCCCGCCCTGCCTATGGAGAGCTCCCCCGGGGCAGCTAGTTAAGGATGTGTCATCAGAAAGCTGGATTCTGGACTCTGCTGCCAGGACTGAGCTCCCTTTTGCTCACCCGGCTTCACCAAAACACAGGAAGACAAACTTACTCCTGAGTTAGCCCCGAAGAGCAGATGTTTCTTTTTCCCTGAGAAGAAAACAGTTTTACAAATGCAGAAATGGAAATGATAATTCTCTCTATCCAATTAGCAAGAGCTAATTTGGATTTCAAGGTCATCGTGTGCGGTGTACTCCCTCCTTCCCAAGCCTAGTGCTTTGGCGCCACTCCCTCTCTGGTTCCGCGGCTCAGCATCCTTGCACACATTGTAAACAATCACAATTTCCATTTTAGGATTTCGTCGCCTGGTGATGTGCTGCAGTTCCCATTTTTAGGAAATTGACACTTGGCAAAAGATGAAAGGCTTCACAGATTATGAAGGTTATGGCACAGTTTTCTCCTGCCTTATGGCTTAATTTAATTAGCTATCCCGTAATAGCTCAGCAGCAAGATTGCGCTGCAGAATGGGCTCCAATTTGCCCACAGGCAACCTCAAGAGCTCAGCGCATGTGAAATATGCTGCATGACTCATCAGCTGATGGAAAATGCAGTGAAACTTTCTCTCTTTCAACAGGATCAGGCAAAGTGACTGAGAAAGCTTCCCTGGGAATACACACCTGATAATTCTGCATCTACACATTCATTTTAAAATATGCTTGCAGTGAAATAATCAGCATAACTACTGTCTGACCTTGAAATTATTCTGTGGCCACTGGACCTTGAAGACACTGATGGAGGCAGCTAGCATCCAGCCATCTGGGACCTTGATCAACTATGTCCCCCAGAGCAGCCAGGACCTCAGGGAACAGGAAGCTTCTCTAAGGCATGAGGCCCAAGGAGAGAAGTGAGGAGACCACGATGCTCTTGCGTGCCCAATGGCCTCATGCTTTTGCAGGATTTCAGATGTGCACAATTTCTGATATTGATTACCCTTGTTGGGGACACTAAGCTTCACAGAGTTTGGTTTTCAGACATGAAACAAACCAACGCCCTGAAGCCACAGGATGTCCTGGCAGCTAAGTTCACACCAGATAGAAAGGTGTTCCTGTGGGGGCATAGCTTTTCCCTGGTTCCATTTCACTTGCTATCTTCAGAAGGAAAGATGGAGCGATAGCTGGTTGGGCGGGGGCATGCGATGGGGATTGTCTGTGAAGATGGAGATGAAAAACGCTTTAGACAAATGATGAATGACCTCCCAAGAGACCTGTAACTGGTCATCCGACTTATGAACAGGACAGCAGCCTAAGCCACGGTGCCAGCGATGGCCCAGAAGACAAGGCTTGCTGATGTGGTCAGTTGGGACAGCCACTTCCCCCTCGCAGGGTTGGAAATGGAGTCACTCTCTGTTCCTCCTCCAGTCTCCCAGTCATGGTCACGCTGCCTGCCCATTAGATGTTTGAGAATCAGTCTCCAGCACTGTCCTGCAACCCTTCCAGAATCAATCCTCATAGGAGATGGACTCAAGTCTCATTCATGTACACAAAGCTCATTCTTTCATTCCACAAATGAGTCTATGCAATACGAATGACACTGGGCTGGTGATGCAAAGAATAAAATACATCTTATTTGAACACATTGAATCTTTCCAAGAAAGCACATCCTAGTACTGGAGATTAACGCATAGGCAGAGGCAATGTGACGGGTCGAGGACGTTGTGTTTGAGTGACAAGAACATAGTACTTGGGATCTTGCATCAATATGTTCACTGCCAACCTTGCCACATAGGTACGTGTGAACTTTGGCAAATCACAACTCTTAGAGCTTAGCTTATTTACTAATGAGAGTTGACTAATCTTAAAAGGATAGTAGGGTATCATTAGGGATATCTCCAAATTATCATCTGACACAGAGAACCTGCTCAGTAATAGTTTCAATGGAAATTTAAAGATGCTGTGAGAATGATAGCACCAAGTACTATGAGAACACAGAAAAGATAACTCTTCTCTGAGGGTTATAATTCAGCTGGGTTTTAGAAGGGGTGTAGCTCACCCACCAGAGACTTGAATAAAGATGACTGCGATTTTATTTTCATGAGAAAATGCCCAGAGGAGGGAAAAAAAAAAACCAGTGTCTTTTCAAGTTGGTACAGAGCATCCAAATGGTAGATGGAGGTGAATGGAGGTAGATTCAAATGTAAGACTCGTGTGGCTAGTGGGGAGTACATTTTGGGAGAAGATCATTGTGTCCGCACTGGAGGCAATTAAGAAGGAGGTTGACAAGTTCAGAAATGGGATTTATAAAATTAATCCTGGAGACCAGGGCACCAGGGCAAGGGAGTGGATGAAGAGAATTTAGGAGGGGAAGGTGATGTTGTGGATGAGTGACGACGATCGGGGCCTAATCTGGATTAGTGGCCAGGAAGATGGCTGCTAAGAGACAGAGTTGGGGGGAATTTATGAGGTGGAGGAAAAGAGACTTAATGGCTAAATGGATGTGGGATGTGAGGTGGGAAAGGATCCAAGGATGTCACTGAGCTTGGGCTTTGGAATAGTTGCCAACATCTGTTCTGAGAAGTTTGATGAAACACTCTTCACTCGCTTACAGAAGTCCAAGAGGCAAGGGCTGAGATAAGGCCAGGACTTGTCATCAGTGTGGTCAGACCCCGACTGGAGCTGGGGGCTCCAAGAGCCATGCTGCCCTACCATGTGTGTGGAGATCCTGACTTAATCTTCCCAGCAAGTCTGTGAGGCAGGTCTTATCATTCTCATGACATGGATGAGAAAACCAAGGCACCGCCGTGTTAAGAATCTTGCCTAGTGTCATCTAGTCAGCAAATGTTGAAGCTGGAAATCAACCAAGATTCGCCTGATGACAAAGCTCCCGTTCTTACCTGCTACCCTCTTTCTGGGCCTCTTACAGAGATGCCTACCTCAGAGGATTCATACTGGAAAGCCACTTAAGAAAATCACCGTCTTTCAATGAAGACAGTGTCTCTCCACAGCAATAGATTATGCTTCTGGATTTAACATGTGAGAGGAAATTCCAACTGAAGCCAGCCTGTCCCCATTTGCAAGCTATTTATTATTATAAAAGCAACACGCAAGTAAGCCAGACATGAAACTCACACTGTCTCCGATATCAATAGCTATTCACTCACTTACCACTCATCCCCTCTTCCTCCTCTTGGTAGCATCCTTCCACTGTTTCTACTACCCCTTTTTTTTTTTTAAGATTTTATTTATTTATTTGACAGAGAGAGTGGGAGAGCACAAGCAGGAGAAGCAGCAGAGGGAAAGGGAGAAGCACCTTCCCACTGAGCAGGGACCCTGTTGTGGGGCTCAATCCCAGCACCCCGGGATCATGACCTGAGCTGAAAGTGGATGCTTAACCATCTGAGCCCCACAGGCGCCCTGCTTTTTTTTTACCAACCTATGCTCTGCCCTGCACCGTGTCTCTTGTTTGAAGAGGTCTAGGATGCTTTTGGAGCCTCTCCTTCTGCTCTTCTTCATCTTATCATCCTCCACGGAAAAAGTGTTACCCCTTTGGCATTCGGATAGTTCATAGAGGAATAAATGTGTCTCGCTCACTTCTGGAATTGCTAAAAATGCTACAAATGATATTTAACTTCACATTTGAGGAACTATGCTGGGCTCTGCCCCATTGGCCTTCTGGGAAATAAATTATTTTAATTAATTCATCTCTCTCACTTCAGTCTTCCCAGACAGTGACAAACCTTCCATGTCAGGGAGGACCAGGCTGGCCAACCGGTGGGTCCAAATGCCACAGGTGTGACTTTCATCTATGGAACGCTGGGGTTTGCAGAATTAGCGCTGTTGGATGATTCCAGTCACCCAGATATTCATGCTTGTTTTGAAAACTAGGGGATCTGCTCTCAACATGAGTGTAGCAATGGAAAGCAGTTTATGCAGCTATCAAACTATAGTCAGTACTATAGACAATGGAGTAAGCCCGGTTCCCATGAATGAAAATTCCAAGCTTCCATCAAGATTGAGCACCAGAGTGACAGCTTGACTTTGCTTCTCTATAAATTGGTGGAACTTCTTCTAGAAAGCCTGGATCACTGCTTTTTCTTTGGTTTTCAGATTATCAACTGCAGCATGCCCCCACATCATTCTAGACTTCACGTTCATGGCTGACCTCCAACTAGTTGTAAGCTCCTAGATGTTAGAGATTGTGCTGGACTCACCTTCAGCCCCAATGCTTAGCACAGCCCCGGAAACATAGGAAGTCCTTAATCAATATTGTTCAGGGCTATGGCTTCCGGCATCACTGTCAACAGGGATGATTATAAAGCTTTACAGTAGGAAGTCACTCAAGTTAATTCACTCAAGACTCTTCTCTGTACTAGTCTTACCTAGGATGAATGGCAAAGGGCTCTTTCGGTTGGGGGAGGGTAGGAGTGTGGATGAAAAAATTTTCAGAAGAAGAAAAAGTAGAAAGAGAAATCTGTCATCCTTTCAATTAATGTAATGGAGATCTCAGTTTAGCTCTAAGAGCCCAACATGCCTGGGCCTGTCTATTGAATTGGTGGAAGCAGCTGCCAGAAGCCTGTTTGCATATGGATTGAGGGTCCTCTGGGGAGAGTTCTCCTCCTGAAGGAAGAAGTTGCCTGGCAACAAGAGTTTGACCCATGAAGACGGACTTGCTCAACAGAGAAGCAAGGAAGCCTGAGCATAGTGTGGTGTCTGTCATCTAGACTCATCCTCCAGCTGGGTAACGTGAACGTACGCCTAAGTGCCACGGAACGTGGGGGCCCTGAGTGTACAAAGTAGAGAACAATATACCTGCTTTACTAATATCCTCTTAAACCACTGGAGTACAATACAGGGTTTCAGGATCCATCTGATAGAGTAAAACCTAAATAGAAGAGAGACGTTTTCCCCTTTCTTACTAAAAATCAGTTTGGATCTGGGCATGTTACCTAAGCCTTCATTAAAGTGCATGGCAGGGCCGCGACGGAACCAGGGGGAAGCCTTTGACACCCAGGGAGGCATTCAGAGTCAGTACGTGTACGACATGCTAGCATCCACACGAAACTCCTGGGACTATGTCTGCACCTGGTACGTAGCAGCAAAGCGACCAAGTGGCGTTCAGCACAGGGCTGAGGGGAAACTGTTGCACCCGTTGGGCCCCATTTGGGATCACCATACTATTCCATGTTTCTCCAGGGAAATCCTCAGTCCCCGATACCCATTCCAGGGTCAAGTAGATGCCTGCAGAGGTGAGGACAAGGGTGCTGCCCATTTCCGTCGCCAGCAGCACATGGTTCCAAAAGTAAATGTATGTGTCAAGTAAGAAGGAATGACAATCCCTTTACGTCACGTCCATAGGGAAACTATTCTTTACAACGAATTTATATTTAATATATTTTTATATTTTTCAAAATGTATATAATGAGAGACATTTATTTTCATTTTTTAAAAAGAAAAACTGTTCCAATTATGAGATGAAGATGTTCTGGGCATTTTATATGCAGCACGGTGATCGTAGTTAACAGCACGGTATCGTATACTTGAAAGCTGCTAAGAGAGCAGGTCTCCATGTTCTCATCGTGCACAGAAACTGGTAACTGTGTGAGGTGAGGGAGGTGCTCGCTAACCTTACTGCGGTAGTCGTTCATGTGTGTGGGTATATATGAAGTCATATTGCACACTTTACACTCACACGCTGTCTTATGTCAATTATATCTCAATAAAGCTGGAAAAAAGAAAAAAGGAAAACTGACCATCAGACCACGGCTTCCAACTTTTGCTTACAAAATATGCTCACAAGACCTATGTGACTTAGCTAGCATTTTCCTTGTGAGACCAGTCCGGAAATGGAGGGAGGGGAGAGTAAGGAGAAAGCGTCCCTAGGCAAAGCTTTGACACAGGTAAAATTTAAGTTGGAGACCTCAACCTCCCTTTTCTTTTTTTTTTTTCTTTTTTTTTTTTTTAAAGATTTCATTTATTTATTTGAGAGAGAGAGAGAGCTCACACGAGTGGAGAGAGGGGTAGAGGGAAACGGAGAAGCAGACTCCCCACTGAGCAGGGGGCCCAACGCAGGGCTGGATCCCAGGCCCCTGAGATGATGACTTGAGCCGAAGGCAGACGCTTAACTGACCGAGCCGCCCAGGGGCCCCCACCTTCCCTTTTCTGCTTCTTTTCAGCAATCATGTGTCTCTGTCCCCGAGAACTCCTGTCCCTACGGTTTCACACTCTCGAGGCTCTGCTCCAGAAAGCCAGGGTTGGTTTTGTATTTTTGTGGGGGGGGGGAGCTCTATTAAAATATTTTTAGCAGCAAGGTCAAATGAAAAGAAAATTTGTGGGTCCGGGGAGCCCTGCAGCGAGCCCCTGAGGTCACACCATGTTGTAGTTGTTCACCATATTTACCTTTAAAGAAAGTCATGCAAAAGTCAATCTGAACCAGATGACTTGTTAGCAGAGGAACTCTGTGGTGCTCTCATAAGGACTGCTTCGGGGAGGACTTCTCAGGACTCATTTACCCGTGAATGACTCTGTCACCCACAGTGACTCCTGGGCCTTTGAGTGTCTTCATTGCATAACGCCCCGGTGGCTCACGAAGATGCATTAAGGGCAATCTGGAAGGCCGGCGTGACAAGGTGAGAGGAGCGCTCCCAGTGTCTTTCTTGCCCCACGGTGAGGAGAATCCTCTCACAGGCCTTCCTTCTGTCCTGTGACATGGCGCGCATTCTGTTTGTGTGGTCAGCTCCTGAACGTTTCTCATTCACATCAGGGCCTGAGTAGCCAGAGAAGCTAGCTGAAGGCAAACAGCTACTGACTGGTGGAAGAGAACAGGCAGGCAAAGGCAAGGGTGACAGACATGACAGCCTTCCAGGCCTGAGTTGGTAAAACAAGGACTTTTTGGAGTTTGGGATGAAAGAGACTTTGGGGTCCCAGCCATAGGTATGAAAGAAGGAAAGAGAGCCAAATGAAAAAAGAGAACGCAAGAGTTTTGCACACACGCATTATTAACTATAATGGTTGTTCTACCTCATTAGTGAAACCCTGGGCTCTTGTCTCAGGACCTGCTTAATCTCCCTGAGGTTGGAGCAGTCTTCTGCTGAGATATTTTAAGGTCATCAGTGGGACGGTTTTTAGAAAGACGTCCTGCAGTCCAGTATGTGAAGAATAAGCAATATACCCACTCTGAGTCAGCAGATAATGAGAGAAATCTCCGGGGTATTCGAGAAGGGTCAGGATTCCCAGCAGTGAGGTGGGCATCTGGCCCTGTAGCGGAGCATACTCATGGGGGGAGCACAGGCCGATTAGGAGTGAACTTCCTCTCCCGGCAGAGAACAGGAGAGCAGGTAGCTGCAGTCTCTGGTTTGGAATGTTTGACACCCTTGATTTTTGTCCAAATCCCCTCCTTCCTCTTTGTTCAGCTCTGTGCTCTCATGCCCCAGCCTTGCTGGGAATAGCTAATGGCCAATGGCCTCTCTTGGCAACCTTCAGGGAACCATTCTGTGCCTGGGAGTTTACAACCAGCCTCAGTCCCCACGTCGTGTTGGTCCATAGCCAATGACATAGCATGGGAGGACAAGACCCCAGTTTCTCTACCATCTCTAAGGTCATGTGTATCCTAGCATTCCCTGCGAGAGCAGTTTGAGGCTGGGACTTCATCAAGATCAGACCTTGCTTCTTTCTTCCTTCCTTACTCTACGTCTCTTGCCTCCTTACCGATGTCTTCTGGGAGCTCTTCCTGACTAAATCACTGAACCTAAACCTTTGGCTCAATGTCTGTTTCTTGGACAGCACAACTAAACAGAATGGTACACAGCTTGGAGATATTGAGATATCTGTTCGTCACAATCCCTGTATTGGCATTTCACAGCCAGTAGTGTGAGTGAGTGCCGGGCCACCCAGAGGCTGGCTCTTCGAAGTTTCTGTGGGCATTCTGTCCAAGGGCAAATCCGAGTGGCCCACAGTGAACCTGGCTCTGCCATGTAAGCTTGGCCATTTTCTAACATCAGGTTGTCCACTGTTTAAGTTTCTGAAAGCAGAGATTATGCATCATGTGATTTGAGAGAAACTGGCCTTAGACTGAACTAAAATGACATGATCTATTATATTTCAGGATTACAAAGGAAGAAGTGTGAGAAGACATAAAAGATGTGACGTCTAAGATTTAGCAGACGACAGGTGTTACTCTATTATTTTGGGGAAAGCATATGATCTCTGTCTGCTGTACTTACTGTATCTAAAAAACGAGGATGAATCTACTTCTCTACCTGCCTAGACAGTAGTTGTTAGAATACAACATGTGGAAAAGTCCTTTGTAAATGACAGAATGCTAAGATAAGTTGCAAGAATATTTACTGATGATTAGTCTTCCTTAGGATTAAATCATGTTCAGATTCACAAGCACACTAATGCTCCGTTCGTGGGTAGGGTGTGAATTCAAGGAATAATGATTAGATTGGGGCGTCTGGGTGGCTCAGTCAGTTAAGCAGCTGCCTTTGGCTCAGGTCATGATCTCAGGTTCCTGGGATCAAGCCCCACATCGGGGAGCCTGCTTCTCCCTCTCCCTCTGCTGCTCCCCGTTTGTGCCGTCTCTCTCTCAAATAAATAAATAAAATCTTAAAAAAAAAAAGGATAATGATTAGAAATACATGACTGTTAGGAGGGTAATCCAGAGTAGTAGTTTTAACACTAAAACTCTTCGTGGAAATATAAGTTCACTAACAATATCTTTATTCCTGGTTAAAGTAAGAGAAATATTGAGAGAATCTCCAGGCCAAAAAATTATTTCAATCCAATAATTCTAAATTATCTTAATTGTTTTCTGAAAAGCAAATGCAGGTGTTCTTATTTTAGTCAATCTTGTGAATTGTTACCATGCCCCGGAATGTGTTTTCCAATTCATCTTTGACTACAAATCAATGGGGAGACAATTCCTGTTTGAAAGAATTACTGGTTCATTATATATATAGGAATATATAGACAGGGAACCTAAGGACACTTAGTTTAATTTTGAGGGCCTACGTGCCTGTCTGGTAATAAATTGAAAAAAGATTCAATTTATTAAAATGCAATTACTCTCGTAAAAATATTTCTTATGTGTTGAGCAACTAAGGAAAGATACTAAGAAACATCATGAAGTCATGACCTACACATCGGCCAAGACGTTTAATATTCAAAATACATCAAGATTTTAATATCAAATATTTTAATATTGAAAAATGTATATGTGATATCCTTCCCAATCTTGGATGTGTAATATATGCATAGAGAATTATGGTAAAAATACTTGAGAACAAGCATAATGGGTATTCGTGAATGACAGAATTACAGGCGATATTTATTTTCTTCCCTATGCTTTTATGTATTTTTCAAATTTTCCACCATGAATAGGCACTCTTGAAAAATTATAAAAATAGCCATTTTAATGGAAAACCCCAGTTCCACCAGAACTCTTCTAGTTTTGAGTGGAATTGGGGCAAGATCACTTATTTCTCCTCCCATTTTGTAATTGTATGTCCTCTGTGGGGAGCTGAGCTCCATCAGGATGGAGACTTTTGTATTCTTGCCTACATCACCGTGTGGCTGCCGTGCAGTACAGAGACCTGGACGGGCAGGCAGCTCGTAGACAGGTGCTCAGTGAAGGAATAAGTACAGGTCATGAAGAGGAGGAGGGCGGGCTCCCCTCCCCTCCCTCTTTGGCTCCCCAAAGAAGCAGCACGAACAGGTAGATGAGACAGCACGGCTCAGCATGCACTGAAGGAGGGCAGGTAACTGAGCCGGGCTGAGGACCCGGCTATGGAAGGGCAGCGGTGGGAACGAGGAGCCGCTCTAGCTGCTGAACCTTTGCTGTGCGCCGGACTCTGAGTTCCGGCATCCGCAGCATCTCATTATCCTTATGCTCTCTTGCCAGACACGTGATCTTTTCCCATTCACAGATGAGACCTCCGAAGCTCCCCACGCTTCTGTGAGTTGCTCAAAGCTGCAGTACTGCGAGGGAAGTGGAGATGTGGAGCCAGTGCTATCCTGCCCCCAAGGAGCCTTCTGGATTCTTGTATCTCAGAGGGGGCAGCCTGTCTACGCAGAAGAACAGACTCTTAAAGGCAACAGAGAACATTAAGTTTGAGAAGAGGACTGACATGGGCTTTAGGGCATGAAGCTGGAACGAGTGGCAAATCTCTCCTCTCATCCATCCCCTTATCTCTCTTAATGTGACCTTTCTAATACATGGAACTCCCACATTTCCTTTGGGGGTGGCAGTAGAGGCAAAGAGGGAGGGAGAGAGAGATTCTTAAGCAGGCTCCCTACCCAGCACAGAGTCTGACGTGGGACTCGATCTCATGACCCTGAGATCACAACCTGAGCCAAAATCAAGAGTCGGACACTTAACTGACGGAGCCACCCAGGCACCCCCACTTCCACATTTCTTACACCCTTGAGTTAGCGTACTGAATAGCTTTGGTAAAATGCCATAGTTACCCAGAAAGAGTAACCCATAGCATGAATAATTTTTTTAGTATGAATTATCAGAGGGGAAACTCCGGAAGGAATCAGACACCTTCCTTTTATTTAATTGAATGATCTTTTGGGGAGCCCCACTATGCACCAGTCATGCACCATGAACACAGATACTTTCTCTGCCTTGTTAGAATTATAGCCCAGGAAGCAGCCATGATCATTTTTTATTGCAGGTAGGAGAAGGTAGACCAAAAGGTTGCAAATGGAAAGTCACGCAAAGCAGAATCCTTACAGTGAAGAGAGCAGGAAGGGAGCCCAGGCATTTAGGAGGAATCATGGGGTGGCAGGAGGACAGGGAGGAATACAGACAGGGAGAATGCAGGTCCCAGTTTTTACGGTGCGATGGCTTCCCATCCCTAAAGCAGGACCGCACCATCATATCGCCTGTCTGGATACCTGCAGTGTGGGAAAGGGATTATCACGGTAAAACTTCTGCATGAATCTCACTTGCCCGAGAAAAATGAGCTTTGAATCATTAACAAGGCAATTGCTGCTACATACTAATGATACCATTTCCCGCTCCTGGTCTTTTTAGCATTAATGTGCCCCGTGGTGTGGATTGAATGATATAAAAATGATTACACGCTTTGGAGATATTTCTGCGTTTGATTGTTTTATGCCATGCACCACTTGTTTAGATTATGAATTAACTAATAAATCTGTGTTACTTCCTAAGTTTTAGACTTGGAAGTCCTTACTGCTTTTTCTGATACCAAGTTAATGTAACCGTCTCTGGTGACAGCACATGAAGACTAAGATGTGGCCATTAGTGTGATTTACTTCCCACCCACCTGGTCCCCCAAACGACCGCTCATCCTTCCTAGTGATTGAGAGATTATGTCTCGAGTTTTATGAATAATTTATCCTCAATGCAATGCCATTTATCTCAGCTTGTAAACACCCTGTTTTGTGCACACTGGACTCAATAAATATTTATTTCAACTTAACCAATTATTCATGTATTTTGACCCCTATTTAGGACTCTATCCTAACAAAATAATTCTGAATATGATAAAACACAGAACTATGCCAGAAGATGTTCACTATAGCATTAGGTATGGTATAAAAACATTGGAAAAAGCCACCTGGGTGGCTCAGTCAGTTTAGCATCGACCTTTGGCTCAGGTTATGATCTCGGGGTCCTGGGACTGAGCTCCATGTAGGGCTCCCTGCTTGGTGGGGAGTCTGCTTGTCCCTCTGCCTCTCACTCTGCTTGTGCTCTCTCTCTCTCATAGATAAATAAAATCTTTTTTAAAAATGGAAAAATCTAAATATACTAATTTAGGAAGTTATTAAAACAAATATTTTCTTCCAAATGATGAACTACTACACAGCCATATAATTTTTTTTGTAATAACAGGGAAAGATGTTGATGCCTAAGTATTATGTGAAAAACTGTAGGCAAATCATATAAGCAGTATTATTATAATTAGGTAAAACCTATATAGAAAAAAATATCCAGAAAATACTCTAAAATGAAAATAGTGGTTTTCTCAAGGTGATGATACTATTGGTGTTACTTTCTTTTCTTTGTTTGACATGCGGTGTTATTTTTAACTTGAGGAAATTATATTTGAAAGAAAGTAGTTTCTTAATTTTTTCAAAAATCAACCACACTTTTTTGAAGAATTGTGCAAATTCCTCTGAAAGTCTGTTATTGTTTCTGTGAAGCCCAACTCCCTAGGGAAGTGGCAAGTCTCTGCTAATCCCTCTTCCCAGCTAGAAAATGTCCAAACCATGGGTCATTCGTGTCAAAGATAAACCAAGCCAGACACTGGTTGGAGCTGTAAGGACAGATTTTCATCAGTAATATAGTACGGCCACAGGGAAGGGTTCAGCATGAATTGAACTCGATTTCAATTTGTACAGAGGTGACTGGGTGCTTTACAGAGAGAAGGAAGAATCCAGAAGAGAGAGAATGAAAACTCGAAAGCTCCCATGACTTCATACGTATGTCAATTCATGGAGCAGTGACCAAGAATATATATGTAAAATGAGGGAATTATTGTCTTATCTTTTTGTTTTTTTAAACTAGTTTATCTACATTACCCAAGCCTCAAAAAAATATTTGGTGAATGAAAAAAAATAAATAAATAAAGGGAGAATAAAGGGCTGGGGGGGGTGAGCAGAGACTCTGTAGAATCCATTTGGTCATCAAGTCTAAGTCAATAATAAGAAGAAAAACTACCCAATGAAAAGTGAACAAAAGACTTGAAGAGACATCCCATCAAAGAAGACATACAAATTACTAATAAGTCCATGAAAAGGTCCCAACATCATTCATTAGTAAGGAAATGCATATTAAAACCACAATGAAAAACCAGTTTACACATACAGAAATGACCGTAATTAAAAAGACAGTCAAAAGCAAGTGTTGGGGGCGCCTGGGTGGCGCAGTCGTTAAGTGGCTGCCTTCGGCTCAGGGCGTGATCCCGGCGTTCTGGGATCGAGTCCCACATCCGGCTCCTCCGCTGGGAGCCTGCTTCTTCCTCTCCCACTCCCCCTGCTTCTGTTCCCTCTCTTGCTGGCTGTGTCTATCTCTGTCGAATAAATAAATAAAATCTTAAAAAAAAAAAAAGCAAGTGTTGGCAAAGATGTAAAGAAACTGGTTGGGAACATAAAATGGAATAACACTTTGGAAAAGTCTGGCAATTTCTTGAGAAGTTTACATATAAACTTACCATACGATCTAGCAATTCTGTTATTAAGAATATACCTAAGGAGGGGCGCCTGGGGGGCTCAGTCAGTTGAGCGTCCCACTCTCGGTTTGGGGGCAGATCATGATCTCAGGGTCGTGAGACGGAGTCCCTGCATCAGGCTCCATGCTCAGAGGGGAGTCTGCTTGAGATTCGCTCCCTCTGCCCCTCCTCCCCCTCTAAAAAAAAATAAATAAATCTTTTAAAAAAATTAAAAAACAATATACCTAAGGAAAATGAAGACAGGTGTTCACAGACAGACTTGTGCATGACTGTTCACAGCAGGGCTAGTCGTAAGAGTCACAACCTGAAAACAACCCAAACGTCCATAAAGTAGTGACCAGATCAACGAAATGGGGTGTACCCACACCAATAGAATACGGTTTGGTCATTAAAAGAAATTAAATACTGAAACATTACTACAACATGAGTGAAACTCAAAACCATTGTGACAGGCACAGAAGATGATGTATCCCACTCTTCTGTTGAAAGAAATATTCAGAAAAGGCAAATTTATAAAGATAGCAGGTGGGTCGGTACTTGCCCGTGGTTGGGGGCGGGAGCAGAGACAGACTACACACGTGCTTCAGGGAATTCTGGAGGGGCTAGTGAAATTGTTCTAGGCTTGGATTGTGGCGATGGTTGTTCAGCTCTGTGAATTGACTAAAAATCATTGAATTGTGAAATTACAATGAGTGGATTATATGGTATAGATATTATACCCCCCCAAAAAAAAAAAGGGGGTAAAAGGTAATGTGAACTTGGAAAAAAGAAAAAGAGGAAGAAGATAAAAACAAGAACAGCAGTTGTGAGCCCTGGTGCGTCCTTCAAAGATGTTAGTGGGAAACACTGATTAGTTATAGGGCCTGGGGCAAGAAGTGTGTAGCCTGTCAGCTGGGCTTTGCACAGGGAGTTGACTCCACCTTGAAAAGTCCGTTGTTTTTGTTCTGAAAGCTGCTAGAAAGGTCATGGCTTTCATCTTTACTTCTGTGCTCAGACCTCAGCATCCTGGGGGATCTCTTCCAGAACGTTCTGCAAGCTAGTATCAAATTGGATGGGACTTCTCCCCTTCCAGACACACAGTGTGAAACTGATCATGCAAAAAGTCCCCTGGAGGAATTCAGAACTGGCCCTCCCTGGGACCAACAACAGAAATATACTCAGTAGCTACTCATATTTTTAATGGGTGGAGTACAGAATATTTGTTCCAGAAAATTTCTAGAATGGCAGAAAACACACAGCAACTGTGGAAAATTGCTAGCTTACTTTTTCATATTGCCATATCTATCTCCCAGAAGAGAATTGAGAAAACATAAATAGAGCAAAAAAAAAAAAATTATGCAATAAGTAAGAAAATCACCAACTGGTATCGGTAATATCATGAGAAACACAACAGAATTTTTTCAGCAGAATATGACAATATCCAACAGATGTGTGGGAAGCTTCTTTCTAGGCCTCGCGTCTTAAGAATATGAACATACAATTGTCACGGATTTTAACTACGATATGATGCCAGGTTTCTAAATTCTCCAGGCCTTGGTAAACAAGCAACTGGAAAATATTGAAGCTTACAATTTAGATTTTTCCTTTCAGAAGTCTGGCAATTATGGATTTCCTGAAAAAGATTGAAAACACTACTCCCGAAATTTTTCTGCCATTATTTTCAAAATTGTGTACTTTCAGGAATAAGCCTTATAAATGTAACCATTGGAAATGTTGTCTTAGAGAGACCAAAAATTATTCATTTGATCACTTTTCTGATTAAATGCTTTCTTTTTTTTATTGCAAAGACTATTCTTCATTGTACGTAGCCGATATGGTGTCGGTAACCAGGTAGTAAGTCTATTACAGCATCAATAGGGATTATTTTCGTAAGGAAATTTGTAGTAAAGAATGAGAGTTCTGTTATAAATAACAAATATATATATATTAGGACTTTATTTATTTATTTGTCATAGAGAGAGAGAGCACAAGCAGGGGGAGCTGCAGACAGAGGAAGAAGCAGGAATTATTTTCCTAAGGAAATTTGTAGTAAAGAACGAGAGTTCTGTTATAAATAACAAATACATATATATTAAGACTTTATTTATTTATTTGTCAGAGAGAGAGAGAGCACAAGCAGGGGGAGCTGCAGACAGAGGAAGAAGCAGGTTCTCCGCTGAGCGAGGAGCCCCGATCAGGCTCGATCCCAGGACCCCGGGATCATGACCTGAACTGAAGGCAGACCCTTAACCAATTGAGCCACCCAGGCGCCCAACAAATGTTTTTAAAAGACAACCAAGTGACTCTTGTGCCAATAAATAGGAGAAAGCTCGTCTGTCCGTGAAAGGGTCCTGCATGAAGTTGGATTTTTTGACACCTGATTTCTGGAGGGGAGCGAGGCACGGACAAGCACAGCAGCAGGGCGGGACATCCCCACCAAGGGTCGGGTTGCGGGGTTCAGCACGCAGAGGCAGCGCCCCGAGTGTGCACCGGGGCTGGAATGACAAAGACGAGCTGTGACGGGTGGAGAAGATAGGAGGGGTGGCAACGAGGGGCCTGGCAGGTGGCGTGCGTCATCACATTTAGGAAGTCCGGAGCAAGCAGGGAGTGTTTTCCTTCCACAAGTCTGCTCTCCCCTGTGAAATATCACTGCTGGCTTGAAGGACTGCTTGGGATGCATTCCAGGTCACAGTGGTTATTGTCACCTTCCATGTAAGCAGCTGAGGGTCACGAGTGCACGCGCATGGTGGTTGTTTCATGCTCTCGCTGTAGAGAAGAGACGTGCGTGAGGAAATCCACCGAAAAGGCGATAGAGGTGGGGGCGGGGGGAATTCGAAATCTCTTCCAGCACACATCTCGACCGAGAGAGTCCCTAACTATGCTAGGCTCAGGAACAGCCAGTGTCTGCTTCGATAAGCAGTGTTGTTAGAGGTAATAAATTGGAGGTAATAAATGTTGGTTTTGGAAAATTCGAAAATATAACAAAGTAAAAGGGCAAATTCACGCGTACTTTTACCGCCCGAAGTAGCCATTAATATTTTTTTGCAGTCTTATGTATTTGTTTCTGCAGATAAACAAACGTGGAGTTGTGATTATAACGTACACAGTTGTTACATCTTCCTGTCTTCCTTTATTCGTATACATTTTCTATGAAATTGTAAATGCTTGGTAAAACATCATTTTTCATAGCTGCCTGATTGATATCTTTTTGTTCCCAGGTTTTGTTTTTTTTTTTTTTTTTTTGCTGTCATAAATGATACTGTAATGACATTTTGTGCATAAATATTTTTCTACATATTTCAGAATATTTATTTAGGGTAGATGCCCAGAAGTAGACTTACTGAGTTAAAGTGGGAAAACATTAAGTTTAAAGGCTCTTGATTTGTGTTTTTGATTTTTTTTTCCCTCAATAGTTGCATGCCTCCCGGCAATGCTGGTGTCCTTTTCACCCGACCTTCCACGATCACTGTGTATTATCATTTAAGAAGTTACTTGCTCATTTCGAAACCTCTAACATAAAGATATTAAAGATGAAGCAACAATAACAATGAACCAAAAAACACTGCAAAAATCGTAAAATAATAAAACCTAATCTTGCTTTGCTTACTATGGGCTAAATGCTTTATGTTTGCTTGATTCCTCTCACCTCTGGGAAGCGGGTGCTGTGGGATGCCTGGTTCACAAGGGAGTAAATGGAGGCAAGTTTAAATGGCTAAAATGCATACTTCTAACTTATTTACTAACCTACAATCTTTATTCATCCTATTTTAAATTAAGGTGTTTTTACTTCTTCTGCTGACTTCAGCCCAATCCAGCTTTGTCTGTTTCCCTTGTATTTCCCTGTATCAACCGCTTGTTCTTTGATGGTGGATGGCTATTCATCCTTTAGACTTGCAACACGGATTCTCTGTGAGGTTGTCTCTGAATCATCATCTTTCTTAACTAATTCTCTCACCTTGTTGGTTCGAGAGGTTCTCATTCAGGTAACGCAACTGCTTTGGGGGTGGGGTGTATCTTTCCCACAGAAGTCTGGGTTTAGCTGGAACAGAGAAAATGTGCCATCGTTGTCTGACTAAAGCCCATTTCCATTTTCGTCTAATTTTCAGAACCTGCCCTTACTTCCTCTTCCTCCTATAGGGGAGTCCATTGTAAGGCCTGGTTTCTACCCACGAAGTGGGCCAGCTCAGGAACGTTCGTGCAAGCTGTGCCAGGTTGAGGCCACTCTGTCTCTCCCAGACCTGCCTCTCAACACGGACAAGTGCCTTTGCTCTTTCTCTACTTATGTGCTTGTCTCTGACAGTCTATCCAGCAAATCAGAAATACTAGAGCAGGAATGAGTTTTAGTTTCTCCAAGTGATTTTTGTTTCTATTTTTATTTTATTACTATTATTATTTATTTTTTTTTTTTGTAGAGAGGGAAAGAGAGTGGGGAGGTAGAGGGGCAGAGGGAGAAGGAGAGAGAATCTTAAGTAAGCTCCACACTGAGCACGGAGACTGACGTGGGGCCCGATCTCACAACCTTGAGAGAATAACCTGAGCCGAAATCAAGAGTCAGATGCTTAACCGACTGAGCCACCCAGGGGCCCCTCCCCAGGTAGTTTTAATGCAGCAAGAGAGAGGATCGCTCTTCAGATCTCTTGGTCTGGTAGCTTAGTCTGAAAAACAGATGATTTTGAATCACTGGCCGACGTGCCGTTGTGCTTTATAGAAAAAATGTTCTGATCGGTTTGATGAAAGGCTAATCATTCCATTTCTCTGCCAGTGCATACCTGTAAAAGGGAAAAGAAAATGAACAAATTTTAAAAGTATTAGAAATGAACCGAGCATGATGATAATAATACCAATAATAATACATTAGCAATACCAAAATAACAATCATAATACCAATAATAATAAAACTACTGTTTATGGACCATTTTAGGTGCCTGACACTGTGCCAATTGCTGTATGTATCTCCGTGATATCTTTTCATCTAAAGCCGTTCTTATGATATAAGGAATGATTCTTTTCATTTCACAAATGGAGATCTTAATAGAGACATTAATTTGACCAAGGTGACAGGGCTGGTAAGTATGGAACCGGATTTTAAACAGGCAGCCTGACTCCTAACCCACATAATTAACCACGACAGAATGTAGGGCAGGTGGAATTTATGGGAATAACTTAGCCTAAACCTAAATCACTAATGCTTAAATAGCAAATATAAATAAGAAGCAGAGGATTTGTGTAACTTAATTAATAAACTTTGTTTCCTGTATCCACACCCAGAGAAAGAACTCATCTCCTCCATGAAACATTTACAGAATGGATTCAATTCTGACCCCAAAATTGAAAACCAGAAATTATGCAAGCCATATTTACTGATGAAAATAAGGGTAAAAATTCACAGATTTTAATAATATGAACAAGATTACAATTCTTCCCAACACTGAATCTTTTACAAAAAATATATATAATCCCAACTAAATCCTAAATAAGAGTCATAAGTAGAATTATGATTCTATGTAACACAAGAATAGTGGAAGTTATACATTTTAAAAAGTACTTTGATATGCAGCCAGTTAAGTACTTCTTTTTTTTTTAAGATTTTATTTATTTATTTGAGAGAGAGAGTGAGCAAGAGAGAGAAGAGAGAGAGCACAAGAGCAGGGGCAGATGGAGAGGGAGAAACAGACTCTCCTGCTGAGCAGGGGGCCCAATGCAGGGCTGGATCCCAGGACCCTGGGATCATGACCTGAGCCAAAGGCAGACGCTTAACCCACTGAGCCACCCTGGTGGCCCCAGATGAGTACTTCTTAAGATAGGCAAAACCCTCTCTCGAGAGCTTTCTTTTTTAACAAGAAAGAATTAAAGTAAATAATCACGACGCTGCGCTATTTCTTCTAAGAAGGTAAAAATAAAGCAAATAAAGTTGCCTTTGGATACATGAGGCTGTTCAGTGTGTGACCTTCACCCATATCCTTCTAATAGAATGGACTAGAAAGGAAATATTGTGTGGAATAATACCTAAAACCTAATTATCACACTAAGATTATATTTTTTGTTTCTCCCTTATCTAGGTGAAAGGCTATTTCCTTACAGAAGTTACTTCAGTGGGCCTGACTCTTGGAAAACCAGGATTATCTGCCATGCTGTATTCTGCGTTCTTTGAAGTGATTGCAAATTGGACTGGATAAATTGGACTGGTAAATTCCAGGTTTCAAAGGGAAAAACAACTAATCTATAAGTAGTAAGATTCCCCCAGCAATTCCATGTCTAAAACCATCCTAAGTGGGTATTCACTTATATTATTTTAAATATACTTACATTAATTTGTGCGTATTTATTTGAATGTATATATACACAAAAGGTGCTATATCCACATTTCATCCATTCTTGGACTGATTTTCTTTTCTCTTCCATAGAGTTCTATTAACTTACAGTGTTTCTAATCACATTTGCAATTATCTTAAGGACCCTAATATAAAGAGCGTCAGGCACTGATAATTTCATTAATTTCTGCCAGTGCGCAAAAGTCATTAACATTCGCATACTTAAGTAATTGAAATAACCTCTTTTTCTATGCTCGCCAACGTTCTTCCTCCTGCTCGAATTTTGTTCTATCCTCCCATTGCTAGCAATATTCTTTTCCTTTTCTCATTTGTGATGACCCTTCATTAAAAGTTAATATTTTTTCTGCATTTTCAGAATATTGCATTGATACCTTTTGACATTCTGGGTTTCATTTCAGCTAGGGAGCATCATTTTCCTGGGTCTTGTCTTATGCTTTCAATTGCTGATTACTTTTTTCTGAATGTTCATATTTTCTACCTTGTATTACAGTCTTGTGCGTGTGTGTGTGTGTGCACGTGTGAGTGTGTGTGTGAATGGTTAGTCTCCACTCCTAAAGTATGAGCTCCCAAGAGAAGATTCCACGCTTGCCTTATTTGGGTGTTCTCCTGGGCCTATCTAATATATATGTATATATAAGTATAGCGCAGTACTTTGCACATATTAGCTGCTAAATAAGCATGTTAAGTGAGAAACAACGATGCCTTTTATTTTTTTTTCAAGCAACATCCTCAGTCTTATTTCCTTGACTGGTCTGCATGTAGCATGCCCAATTCAGGCATCTTTGTGGAAGACGTATTCTCTATAGGGACCGACCACTCAGTACCAGAAGGACTACATGTATTATTCCTTGGTGAAAGCTAGTTTTTTTTTTTAATTAAAACTGGGAATATGCAATGGAATCATTGGAATATGCAAATAATCATAGCTAGTTTTCTAAACACTGAATTTAAACTTCTCTCCCCACCTGCCACTTCCGTTTGGGTTTTACGAATTTTTCATCTAGTTCGATGTCTATCAGTGATTTTCTAGAAAGACTTAGCCAGATGTGTGATTTCTTTTTTTTTTCTTTTAAGATTTTATTTATTTAATTGAGAGAGAGAGAGAGCAGGAGGGGGCAGGGGTAGAGGGAGAGGGAGAAACAGACTCCCCGCTGAGTGGGCTTGATTCCAGGACCCCAAAATCATGACCTGAGCCAAAGACAGACGCTTAACCGACTGAGCCACCGAGGCACTCCTGAATGTGTAATTTCTTTAGCCTTCTGATGGCTTGCTCGATTTGAAAGTATCTTTTTATCCATCAAGGTGGCGATGAGCTGGACTCAGAAATGCCACAGAAAAATCAGTCTTAAGAAAGTGGAATGGACCAATCCACAAAGTATGTAAAATCTGATTTTGTGACATGATGGTAGGATCCACGTATCCGCAGGGGCTGAGCATTTGCGTTTTGGAAGCAATGATGTGATGCTATAATCTGGAAAGCCGAAGAATATGACTCTCACGGCCATGTAGTCATGTTTGGGCAAGGCCCGTCCAAGTTTCCATCCTTCGAAGAGGTGGAAAAATAAACTTGTTTTATCTCTTTACACTCTGCTTTGTTCTAAGGCTCTTGGAGATTTGTCATAAGCCCTGCCTGATTAATGTACAGTTTTAACCAAGTTGACATTCTGATGTTAACCTCAGTACTTGGTTGCTCGGAAATATTGTGACAACTTTATACAGAAAGACAGACTATTCTGAGACAGACATATAACTTCCTTAACCATGGGATCAATCTTTCTTGTAATCATGACTTCTTTCTGCAGAATATTTCTGCTCTAATTCTCTGGCCTCTCAAATAAACCTAGTCTAGTGCCCTGGGAATTATCTACTTTTTCATTACGGCAGCACAGGTAGAGAAAGAATTACAGATTACCTTATTGGATTTATTTGAATTTATGGGAAATTCATCTGTATCATTTTGTCTCTTGCCTTTTTTTTTTATTGGTAATTCGAACTGATTCCCAATTCTCTGTTGAACTGTGTTATTCAGCTTTCTGTATGAAGTGGAATTTATATACTTCTACATACTTTCCCTTTATGTTTATTCAATGGCTAAGTATCACTTATTCTTGTGCTTCCAAAATAATTTACATGAAGAACATTTAACTACTCCCTAGGATCTTCCAGCATTAGGAAAGATTACTTACACTGGGCTCCTTTGGAAAAGGAAAAATTACCTAAAACATACCTCATTCTTTGTGGATTCTATTATAGTTTAGCAAATATTCTCTCCCTCTCCTCCTGCCACAGAAGGGGTATAATATTAATGCTGGGCTTGGACCTGTGACTTGGCTAATGAAATGTGGGCAGTTAAGACAATATCTATGTTTCCACTAATCCTCCTGCACTCCTGCCCACCTTGATGAAGCAACATGCCCCAGAGGAGAGCTGCTCTTCCATCTTGGGCTTTGAGTAAGAAGATGGCGGACAGTTGTGACCCTGCCTTGCTACCTGGAAAGACATGACGTAGCTAACCTGCAGACCAGTGTGTGAGAAACAAATGGTGGGGGTCGTAAGCTGCTGAGATCTGAGGTTGTTTCTTATGAAGCATGTTCACATGGGACATGTGCCCAGAGGGAACTCAGACTTGATATGGACTGGTAACCAGCCTGGGCTTCCCCTTTCCAATGAGGTTATTTATTGCCTTTATCCTGGTCTTGTTTTATCTTTATATGATGTGTGTGTGTGCATGTGTGATTGTGTGTGTGTGTGTGTGTGTGTGTGTGCTCAAAAGAGGACACACATAACTTTTCTTTTAGCTCATGGGGGTGTAGATCAAGAGGAACCATACTGGGACTTTCTGTAGAGGCTAGTACAAGATCCTGGACTTCAAATCCAATGTCTTTGAGAGCATTCTCCTCAAGGAGGGTATGAATTTATTTTGAAAGCAGAGGGAAGGTGCATCAGTATTTGTGACCAAGAGGATGGGTTGTGGTAGATTATATTATTATTCAGCAAATATTTATTCTTTTCTCCCCACAATAAATACTATTGACCCACATCACTGTTTGGTTTGGCCATTTGACCACACAGGACTTACTATGAGCAGTGGGACTGGAATACTGGAATACAGTGCCAGTTCCAAAGGAAGGCTCTAAGAGGCACCAAAAGTTTCAACCAGCTTTCTTGCACCCCAGGTCTCCTCATAATCATAGTGCACACTGGACAGAAGCCACTTTGACGTTGTGCTGTGGATGAGAAAGCATATGAAGTAGACCTAAACCAGAAGAGCTTCCATAGCCAACTCGCAGAACTGCATGTGAGAAAAAAACAAAACAAAACTGTTTGTTCTTGCAATCAACTGAGATTTAGAGGTTTTTCTATGTGGTACTATTGCAGCAAATGCTGCCTGCATAAAATTTGGATAAGAGAAGGGCTAATGCCCACAGGGAGTTAGCATTTGAGCTAACCACGTATCTGTCCAGACAGCATAATGTAGAAAATATCAAATTCAAAGAAGGATTATTCTGGAAAGTTTTAAATAAATTAAGAACAAAGAGACTCGTTCTAGAAAATTCTGCTCTTCACCATGCGTGGGGGATGCTTGCCAGAATTCTGACTGAAGTCCATTGGTAATTTTTCCATCTGTATAATGTGCAATGGAATGCAAGTCCACCTACTTCACAGGGCAATGGGCAGCAGGCCAGGTAGAGGTAATTTGCACTTCCAGCGTATTTCTGTAAGTAGACCCAAAGCATTAATAACTCTTGACCTTGTAAACATAATACTGTTGGGATATGCACCAGATTATTTGCTGAAAAATGACCACAAACTTCTTTTCTAGGATATTTATCTCTAGCCTCAACCTAATCCTTCACTGTAATCATTTATATCTCAATACACGAACTCTATCTAACATGGGTCTTATTGATATAATTCACTACAAACTCAATATGTACAAAAAGCTCATTGTTTACTCAAAATTTCACATTATTATCTTTGGTACTGTTATTGAATTAAACTGTCAACACCTAAAAATGTTGAAAAGAAGCAAAGGTTTAACAATGCATGAGGTCTGTGAATGTGAGCGTGCTCTGGCTGCGACATCTGTCGTTGATTGATTGCCAAGGTTGACTTGGCTGATCTGGCTGGCTAGGAGGGTGCTCTCTCTCCTGCCCTCGTCACTCCGTGTGCATCCCTCCTGAAACTGTGCTCTCCGTGGAAGAGGGTGAGCTTCCTTCATGGAGAAGGACGTTTCTTCCATCACGGGTATATGAAAAGCTGTGTTACCCTGTTAGAGTCTCCAGACAAGCTCTCAAGAGTACACATGGTCTAAATGATTATAATACAAATTATATATACATATGTATAGTCCCCAACTCACGATCCTTCGAATTTTGATGGTATGAAAATAATACCCATTCAGTAGAAACCTTACTTGGAATTGTGAATGTGGACCTTTTCCTGGGCTAGCAATATGCAAGATGTCTCTCTCTCTCATAATGCTGGGCAGTGGACGCCATAGCTCGCAGTCAGCCACGTGATCACAACCGTGAACAACTGATACATGCATACAACCATTCTGTACCCATGCAGTCGTCCTGTTTCTCACGTTCAGTACAGGGTTCAATAAATTACATGAGATATTCGACACTTTATTATAAAATAGGCTTTGTGTTAGATGATTTTGCCCAACTGTAGGCTAATATAAGCATTCTGAACATGGGTAAGGTAGGGCTAGGCTAAGCTATGGTCTTCCGCAGATTAGCTGTGTTAAATGCATTTTCAACCTATGGTCTTTTCCATTTATGATGGTGTTTTGGGGATGTATCCCATTGTAAGTCAAGGAAGATCTGTCTCTCTCTCTCTCTCTGTGTGTGTGTGTGTGTGTGTGTGTGTGTGTGTAACTGTTTCTTGAAAGAGAACATGAAGCCTGGGTTTATTCTCATAACAAAGGTGGAAAATATTGAAAAGGAATTGGGGCAGGAGGAAAAAGAAGCAAACTTCGTTCCTTATCTCATATAAGCAAGGAATCAAGTATCATATCTCTTGTTAAATTTGATAACATAGGCTCACGTATGTGTGCTGGGGCTCCCCGAATCTTCCCGCTCCACCTCAACGCCGTGCACAAAAAGCAGACGCAATGACCAAGAAATGGTCCAAGTTAGCTATTGAACTGCGTGAATTATTTTTTCTACACTTGCAGAATCCCAAGGCTTGAGCCTAACCCAAACACATCGTAGAAGAGGGAAGGCATAAGTAGCATATGCAACCTGGAAGATGTTCAAGGAAGGAAACAAGGAGAAAATAGGATCATGACTGGAAGGGTTTCAAACATTGAAGTCCTATAGAACGAAAAAGTCATTCAACAGGATTTTTTTAAATGTTGTTTCTTATACTTGCAATGTAGTATGTTCTTCAGTAAAATCCATATTCCTTATCAAAATATTTCTGGATCTATGGCCACACTTTTGAGATGATATTCAGGTGGGCAGAAGTAGAACAAAAGTAGGCCTGGAAACATCTATGTTACTTGTTTTTTTTATTTTTTTGTAATTTAAATTCCATTAATTAACATATCGTGTATTATTGGCTTCAGAGGTAGAGGTCAGTGATTTCTCAGTCTTATATAACACCCAGTGCTCATTACATCACATGCCCTTCTTAATGTCCCTCCTTTTTAAGTTAAAAAAACACTTACTAATAAAATTAAAAGCAGAATATTAGGAAAAATAAAATTAAATAATATGTAGTCTGTATGAGGCAGAAAATAAGCCAAATATCAAGGAAGCATAAAAAACAAGATTATAGAAGAAAGTCCTAACGTATCACTTAAGACAACAACTAATAAATGGGTTAAAATACGAAGATACTCAAAGTGATTTATGAAAACAAAACAAAATAATCTAAAAAGTGACATAAAAAGGGTGAACGAAGATGATATACACAAAATATCCAACAAAAACAAATGGGAGTTAACAATAAAAGAAACCGAACACAGAACATAAAATAGACAGAAAGCCGTTTTGTAAGGCTGTTATGCAGTCTACGAATAATCATATGTTGCATAACATATAATCAAATATGTAAATAAAAATGTTGGAAGTGAAGGAAACACAAGAATAACACCCATAATAAAATTAATGTTTATTGAGCATATTATGTACCAGACACTGCCAATTGCTGCATCACTATTACCTCTTAATCTAATGAAGTAGGAGATTATTATTTTTGCTTTGTAAATGGAGACACTAAACGTTACGGACATAAACTAAGTTGACTAAAGTGACAGAGCTGGTATAGATAGACAGACAGATGATAGGTAGGTAGCTCGATAAATACAGAAATAGGTCTGCATATATAATATAGATGTATATATGAACATATATGCAAAAAGTCTAAAGTATACTAGCAAGTTTAAGTATGACCGAGGTGCATTAAGCCTTGGTTGACTCTGGAATGCCCTTCCTCACCTGTCAGTAGTTTAGCAAGAAGCCAGCTTCTCAAGTGTAGGAGTTTTCAGTGAAAGATCAGGGGACCTCTGGCTAATTCCTGAGGCTGGGCTCCAAAGGCTCTCCTTTTCTTACAGAGCCTCTTACCCTCACTTTCAAGGCCCCTCTGTTGCATAGGCCACTGGGCATTTTCTGTCCCTTTTAACCACCCTGTAAATAGGTAAAGCAGCCAAGCAGAGGAGACCCTCTACTGGTGTGTCCAGCTGTATCACACCAGGTCCTTCTCTCATCAGGATAAGAGAGTCGAGGAGATGGTGGCTCTTCTCCTGCTTCTCTGATTCTAAGTGTCCATTGAACACAAATGGTGCCAGTCCACACCCCTTTGTGTGACAAAAAATTAATGTATTGTCCACCGTAACCAAGGAGAGTTCATGAAGGCTGGTGATGGGTATTAAGGAGGGCACATATTGCATGGTGCACTGGGTGTTATGCACAAGTAATGAATCATGGAACTTTACATCAAAAACTGGGGATGTACTGTATGGTGACTAACGTAATATAATAAAAAAAATTATTAAGAAAAAAAGAAAATACATTTTAAAAATCACTTTAATAGGTTGAAGGAGAACAATAATCTCCAGGAATGCCAAAATGGCCTTCGATAAAATTCAAAGCCTATTGTTCAAGACAAATCAGGAACCAGTGAATCTTTTCTCTATAATAAAAGAAATCATGTAAGAACCACCAGTCAATACCCTAATAACGGAATGTGGATGCCTTTCATTTAAAATAGGTAATAAGGCAAAGATTTTCATTGTTGTTGTTGTTTTTAAAGAAGCTCATTGTTATTCACATTATTTAAGTTTGGGAAATTCTAGCCAACCTATAGGAAGCAGAATAAAATAATATATGAAGCAGAAATTTAAAATTACGACTACTGGCCAATAACATGATTTTGTGAAAAATTCTAGATTTCAAGTTCTTTAATTCAGCCTTGACTAAAATTAAAGGAAAAAATCAGAGGCCACACAATTTTTGAGAGTTGACTCTTTCAGGGATTAAGACACTCTGGCCTACAGATCCCATTGTTCCAGAGTATAAAACACTAAGCTTGCTATTGCATTTCATGATATAGACCAGAAGAGCCAGAAGAGACTTAGACATGGTTGCCTAAACCATATAAACTATACCATATCAACCATGGTATACTCATCCATATAAACATGAGGGATGTTGGGGTGAAGGTCCTTCCTAGCAGGTTTTTTTTTTTATCCTCTATCTTGTCATCAGCATTTTGAAGCAGGCCTAGTTTGTTTGCAAGAAGCTCTCCTGTGTGAAATCTATTTGAAATTCAATGAAATAATTCTCATAGAACCATTAACCTTGAAACTATAATGTTTTTTCACTTGCTTGCTATAGGAGACTGCCGTCTTTCCTGTTTTATTATGTACGTGTCATATGAAGTCAAACTTTCAGTGGTTAACATACACTTTAGCTTCAATGATCTTGTTATAATTATTAGTTAATTCAACTATTCACTAATTCAACTAGTGGAAGCCTTGTATTAATTATGGAACAAGAAAACTAGATGGTGATTATAGAATTAACATTTTAAAAATGTGAAGTAGAATCTTAAAAAATTGCTTAAAATCTTCAGCGCTGATAAGATTTCTAAAAGTCAGGCATATAAAGTTAAGTACATTTTTAAAGTATATTCTATATACCAGATGTATCCACTAATAATTTATTTTAAAGTTCTTATTCTTGTGATCGTTGCCAAAAAGATTAAATAACTAGAATAAACTTTCAAGATATGTATGCAGGAACTAACGAAAAAAAATCTTAGAAGTTTTATTGATGGCAATAGAAGAAGAATTGAGTAAATGGAGAGGCAAACCATGTTCTTGCATTGGCGAGTTTAAATAATTTAAAAATTGTTTCAGAATAATTTTTCGATGGAAATCCCAAAGTTTGTTTTTTTTCTTCTGAAATTTGACAGCGTAGAGTAATAAAGTGACATAAATACCCAAGAAAGTTTAGAAAAAGAAGAGCAGTACACGATATGGATGTACATTAGAAAGCTATAATAATTAAAACGATCCCTTTCTAGAACGAAAAGCATCAGGTGGATCAGTGGAGTAGAATAAGTCGCAGAACCTGTTTCTATACATACAAGCTCGCGCTCTGATAAAGAAATCATTGCAGGTTACTGGATGTTAAGGAAGTAAATGCTGCTGGGACAATTCATTAACCATCTAGAAAGAAATAAAAACCCCAGTATGTCAAGAAAAATTCGTAGATAGATTAAAATGTTATATGTGAAGTGTTGATTGTGTCACATGTATTTGAAAAGGCAAACGTAGAATTTATAAAAGCAAAGACCATTTGCGTATGTTGTTTTAGAACAAGGATTTTCTGAACATAAGGCAATGGATAAGATTTGACCACATGAAGACAAAAATGGGCATGTCAAAAGCTAAAAAAGAAAATGAAAAAATACAGGCAACAAGTGTGGCATGTCATATGCTTTTACAACGAGGTTTTTCAAATAAAAAAGGAAATACCCAAAAAACGTAGAAGGGAGGCTTCACATAGCTCAAGTTGCTAATAAACATAATAAAAATACTCGACTTCGATAGCAAGCCAAAAAAACAAACTAAAACAAAAATGAGAGCCTATCTTTCTTTTATCAAGTTTTTTTCAGATTTGGAAATGCCGCCCACTCCAAGGGGGCCTTGGAGAAGGCGCTCGCTCACGCGCTACTGCCAACAGAGAAGTCAGCATAGACCTCCAGGAAATACATTGCTAAACCTCACAAGAAATTAAAATAAATTCATACCCTTTCACTCAATGATTTCGGCTTGAAGAATTAGGGCTAAGTGTAGTCAAATATGTGGAAAAGAGCTACCATCAAATCATCGCAGGATTGTTTATAACAGTAGGGGTGAATAAACTAGTGGTCTCCAATAATAAGGTGGTCAAATAAACCAAGATGTCTCCAGCTTATTGGCTCTCATAAAGCTATTAACAATTACTTAAAAAAAATTTGACCAAGTTCTGGAGTCATAACGTGCAAGATACAGAGCTGGATATAGAGCTTAATGCCATACATACAATATCCACTTATCACGCTATCTGTCATCTAAGCAAAATACTGATCATGTTTATCACTGGGAGGTAGAATTATTATGTTTTTATCTACTTATCTATGACTTCCAAGCCCTCCAATGGAGTACTTTGTAGGGAGTGGGCAGAGTTTCTCACCACTACTTAGATGTGGGAAAAACAAACAGAATCAATTTTATGTTTATTCAGTCACTCGTTCACTTCTAATATTTCTTTACCTCATGTCTTCTTCCTTGCAAGCTCCCCTTCCTACTGGATCATCGAGGAACTTAACTTTGTCAATGGACACTATCTCAGTGTTGTCGTCGTCATCTTCTTCTTCTTCTTTTCTTTTTAGGATTTATTTATTTATTTGAGAGACAGAGAGAGAGAGAGAGAGCACAAGTGGGAGGGACAGGGAGAGGGAGGGGGAATCTCAATCTCGATCTCCATGCTCAGAAACCCAACGCAGGGCTCCATCTTGGACCCTGAGATCATAAGCCAAAACCAAGAGTCAGAGGCTCAACAGACTGCACCACCCAGGGGCCCCTCAGTGTCTTTGTTTTTAAACCATTTCCTTTTAGTTCATCGTGGTTGCCTTCAGGTTAACGTTCAAGTTTTCAGAGCTGAACCTATACTTTTGTCCTTCCAAAGATGAGTCTTGGTGGGTGGAGGAGGGCCTTGTTCCCTCAGGAGGATGGAGAAGGGCCCTTGTACCTTCAGTCCAGTGCGGTCTTACTCTCTTGGAAGTGACGATTAGGTGAGTCTCTGTCAATAATAGGCAATCTCTGGAAGATGATGGCCCATCTCTGGTTATTGCCTGTGGCTGGTAACATGTGGGCTGCTCTCTCCTCATGGGTTGGAGCGCTGCTTTGAGTTATATGTAACCTGAAAAGCAGCTCAGATTTGCCATTTGGCACCTATTCCTCAGCAACAGCATCTCTCCTTTGTCCTTACTACAGGGCTGCACACCCCACTTCTAGGACAACCGGTATCATCAGCCACTTTCCATATCCTTTCACAAAGCAAACAGGATTTTTTCCAGATGACTTCCAGGCTATGCAGGAGCCCAGCAAGTCTCTGAACAGATTAATTCTGGTCCCCTCTTTGCCGAAATTTGTCCTAGCATTTTACTATTCGTTAGGTAAGTGTGGGGTCCACCTGCAGGAATGGTCTAATCCCCAAATCCCAAATGGGCAGGTGGAATTCAGAAAAATAGAGAACACTTTAGGAGAATAGAAATTGTCTGACATTTCATAAGTATAATAATACCCATTATACTTTAATGTGGGGGTCCTGTTACTTCTGTTCATGTTTAAACCGCACTATGAGTTAATCTCCTTATAGATCACTATTAAAATAGTGTGTGTATTGGAATAGCTAAACTCAAAGTTCTGTCCAGGTACAAAATTCTATGAGAAGCACACATGTTTCAGTGAGAGTGATCAACTTGCTCTGGTTTTCCTGGGGCTTTACCGGTGTTAACTCTGAAAAGTCTCATGTTCTGAGAACCCTACAGAACCAGGCAGCCCGGGATGGCTGGTCACCTCGCTTTCTGCCTATATTTGAGTGTTCATTCAGTGATCTAATAAAGGTAATTTCATGTTCTAAGTTCCAAGCTGGGAATCTAGAATATTGATAGCACATTCCCATCAGCACCTTCTCTAAAATTTCAGGATGAATTCCTCTCTCCCTTCCATGGACAGTAAAAAGGAACAGAAGACCCTTGGCCTTTGACGGGCAAAATTTAAGGTTACGCAACCGAACATCATTTTGGGATAACTCAGAGTCTTCAGTGCTCGAGGGTCACCATCTGAAACTGATATTGGAGGTTTATTAATAGATCATAGCTTTGGCTGACTTTCATAAAGTCTTCATTTTCAACTTTCTTTTCCAATTTTATTGAAGTGCAATTGACAAATAAAACCAGAATGTATTTAAAGTGTACAACATGATGATTTGATGTAGATATAACTAAGCAGAACATTTTAATAAAAATTTTAAACTTATGTTTCTTTTATTATTTGCCTCTTTTTGAAAGGACACGTAGGAAAGAGTGTTGTGTACTCTTGCTTGTTTGCTGGGAGACAATGTGGTGTCGTGGAAGAAATAATCAGCTTTAGGTTAAATATTCCTAGTTCTAATCCCACCTGTGATCTTCTGATATTTTCTGTGTGATATCTAGGAATTCTCAATCTCTTAGAACGTAATTTATTTCATCTAGAAAATGTCTCATAGCTTACTGTGTTAAGTGCTAGAAAAACTAGAAATAATATATGTAAACTGCCTAGCTCAGTGGCCGGCAAATACTATGTGCTTCATAGAAGTGGGGGCATTTGTTTGTGATGTTGAATTCTTGTTTAGGTTTTGGTAATTCTCCTCTTCCAAACTTCACTCAAGGCAAAATCTGTACCTTCGATATACTTTGGAAGCAAACTCAATCCCCGTTCAAGTGCTGGCTATTCAGTAAATGTGGTGTTTCGGATGTAGACCACAATATTGACCTCCTTTTCAGAATTATTTCTATTATGCAAGTGGTAATGGAAAATTAACAAGGGCAAGTTTTTGCAGTGCACTCTTCAAAGATCAGTATTAGTTCACCATGGTGGTTGGTGTGACCTAACCTGCTGGATGGAAATCTCCTTTAGACTCAACGCTTTAGTAAAAAATAAAACAGAGTACGTATGCAGTAGTGGCACGTCAAAAAAGCTTCTATTTGATATAGAATGGACCCCCGAGTCCTGATTGGAGCTGTTGGGAAGTTCGTGGGCAGGTTAAATGATGTAAATGCCAGTCAGTGCATGGATCCAGGTTTCTCACCTGGTAGGTAACGAGGTGAGTCATGTCTGTGCCTTGGGGAGGTGCTAAGGGAGGAAGTATTGGGCACCTGTGGCTCCTCACCTGTCTTTGATCTTGGGTGTATCCTTTGCCTCCTGATTATTATTTGTTTGTTTGCTTGCTTTTTGTCTTTTGAGTTTAGTTTTAGTTTTGTGTTGTTTTGTTTTGGGTTTTTTGTATTAGAACAAAGACTATGCCAGAGTTTCTCCACTCTTAAAATCTGGGCCAAACTATAGGGTCTAGTTCAACCACCTACTTACCTGTTAAGAAAAAAACTATCAAAGTGTCAGCAATTTCTTTTTTTTTTTTTAAAGATTTTATTTATTTATTTGACAGAGATAGAGACAGCCAGCGAGAGAGGGAACACAAGCAGGGGGAGTGGGAGAGGAAGAAGCAGGCTCATAGCGGAGGAGCCTGATGTGGGGCTCGATCCCACAACGCCAGAATCACGCCCTGAGCCGAAGGCAGATGCTTAACCGCTGTGCCACCCAGGCGCCCCCAAAGTGTCAGCAATTTCTACCAAAAAAAAATACTAATAAAAAAATAAAGAACAAGTTAGTATCATTAGTTCTCAAGATAATAAATTATTTCACTAATTCACTTGCTAGACAGTCACATATTTCTAAAATATCTTAATTGCAAGGCCATCATAATATTTTCAGAAACATATAAGGAAGTCTGAGGGAGGAGGCCATTTTCCCGAACTTCTTACTACTCAGAATGTAAAAATATTCAGAACTAAAAGGAAGGATTCTTGAAATCTGAGCTTGAGACTTTATTTTATTGCATAATTTAGGAGAGTGACATGGTTGACTCAGTCTGGGAAAGCTTTCAGAATTCTGGTATGAGGATTCTCTCAAATCCCTCCTCCCCCTCAAGACCTAGTGTCTATGTGTTCATATCGGGGCACTTGGCAGCAGACAATGATCTAGAAGCAATCAAGGAAAGTGGCTATTAAAAGCTCACAGGCTTACTGGAGGGAGAAAAATGACTTTTGCTAAAAGCTAAATCTCTAAATATCCCCGAAGCTGTTTCCCTCTTGACCTCTACGTGTGGCCTTCTGTATGCATATTCACACTTTTCCCCTGATGTGTGTGTGCATGTGTGTGTTTTGCAATAATCTTTACACACATTTAAATTTAACACTTGGTGAGCACTTAAATGGCTGAGTTAAACAAGAAGTCACTTGAGCAATTTTGGCTCCTTGCCATTCCTCGGGATTTCATCAATTGGGGAATAATGTGCAGGACAGAAGCCAACCCCTAATTGTTTTTTTTAATTAGACCATTTAGATGGCTAAGCCAGCCTGGAGACCCTGTTTCTCTGCTTCCCCTCACCTGGATAGGATGGCTTTGTTGGAACCTATTTCTCCAGAACCTTTGTAATTTTAGACCATGGGATTGAGCCGAGGATGAACTAGGGCCTTCACACCATTTGGCTTTGATTTTCAGGAGTATTTCTCAGGTAGTCCCTTATTTTCCCTTTTGTTCTGCCCAGAATCTGTGAAAACTGATCTTCTCTTCCCTTCTGCTGTCAAGCAGAAGGTTAATGGTCACTATGAATCCATAAAAAAGCTTGTCGCCTTTCAAGGGTGGTACATTTATAGATATTTTCTGAGGGCTAAGGGAATGAGTATTATTGATGGAGTCTCCTCTCTGCCACCTGCTAGACGAGAAAGTGTTCAACTGTCACATGATCATAAACTTGCAACGACAATGGAAAACAGCATTTTGTGGCACATTAAAACTACACATGGAATTGCTCTGATAGACTGAATCTTCTGGAAGTCATTGGGTAATAACTTCCCTGCCTATTCAGGGACAGCAATGTTTGCCTTCTCCTCGCGTTGGGGATTACATTACAGGGGTGATGTGAGCCTACGCCTTCTCTGAGCTCCAATAAGAGGTGCAAATGAACAGTTGGAATACTTGCAACTTGGCTTGGTCAAATGTGATGAGTTCTTTTTATCACCATTTTAAAATAGCTCCTCGATATTCAACCAAATGTAACCTAAATGCATTTGAATATTGGAAAGGGAGCCATAGGTGAATGAGGCCAAATCCTCAGGCAGGTTGCTAATGAGATTAGGGAATCCAAGATCCCTCATAAATTCTACTGGCTTCTCTGTGGTGGAAACACAGATTTGGATCACAGGCTGGGAGAGGCGGAAGGGGTGTTTTGAATGAGGGTCTCTCAACAAGCCTGCCTCACCATTGCCATAGAAGCTGAAGTTTTACTTTCCAACTTGAGTGTACGCACCCGGGGTACACAAAGACGGGGCCTTGGACCCTGAATCTGATTTTCATAAGGTGTCAGATTCAGCAGGGACCTTTCCCTCCACCTGGCCCAATTCCTGCCTGTTGGAGAAATGACAAGATTTGCCCAAGTGGTACAACAGAGCAAGTCAGTGGCAGGGTTGGGGCTGTGCTACAGGGCCTTCACCCACCGACTTCTCTTGTGTCCTTTTCCCACCCCCACTGGGATGCCGACCGAACTACCGGTTACTTCTGCATACTGTATAGTATTCCATTGCATAAATGCCAAAGAATTGATGTAACCTCTGTTTTGCTTCCATTAAAATTTTTTTTTAAATTAGGAGAAACTTGACAGGTATTCTTAGAGCTAAATATTTATACAGGTACTGTTTTCATTGGAATAAAAGAATACGAAAGAAATGCTACATTAAAGACCATGTACTTGAAAGAAGACTTTAGAGACAAACTGTTAAAACTTCTCAGAAAGATTTACTTGTTTCCATTTTCATCAGTGGTGGGGGTTGGAGGGTGGGGGGAGGGGTGTTGTTTTCCCAAACCCTCATCAGAGACAAGCATAGTAACCACTGCTGACTTTTCCCTGTGTATTCTAGGCAGGACGTCATGCCCCTAGAGCACAGCCAGACTTCCTGGGTGGAATGGGGGCTCTGACACTTGCTACTTTGTGACCATTGGCAACTAACTTAACTTCTCTGTGTATATGAAATGGAGCCCATTATAGGAACCCAACCCTAGGGGTGCCTGTGTGGCTCAGTCGTTAAGCGTCTGCCTTTGGCTCATGTTATGATCCCAGGGTCCTGCACCGGGCTCCCTGCTCGATGGGAAGCCTGCTTCTTCCTCTCCCACTCCTCCTGCTTGTGTTCCCTCTCTCGCTGTCTCTCTCTCTGTCAAATAAATAAATAAAATCTTAAAAAAAAAAAAAGGAACCCAACCCTAAGATTCCAATATTTAGCCCATTCTTATAGTCAAATATTCTTTTTCTTTTCTTAATTTATGAGAATACTTTATATGCTAGGAATATTACTCCTTTGCTTCTCACATATTGCAAATAATCACCATCTTTTCAAATGAGAAAATACGTCATTAAATTTGAGATGCTTTGTTACATAGCGATAGAAACAAATACACTACCCACCCTGCGTCCTCCTTTGCATAGACTGCTATTTCTTCTCTGTGCTTCCACCCAAGGTGTGTACTTTGATAATGCCCTGACCTTGTTTCATTGAAATTGTCTCACTGCAGGTTGGTCTCCCTCAGCAAACAGTGGGTTCTATGAGAGCTAGAGGCCACATTTCCTTCAACCTTTCTGTCCTTGGAGTCCAACAGGCATTTGGAGAATGCTGAACCAGACCCCCACTATCAGGATGAGAACTAGCAGAATTACGTCTCCACGGCTGGTCAAGGCTCTCTGGCCAGCAGCATCTTTCATACAGAGCTAAGAACACTTCCAAGCATTCACACAAGTCTAAACTTGGCAGTGCTACAGTAGAGGTGTGTTTTTGCTGTTGTTGCTGCTGCTGCTTTGGTTTTGTTTTGTTTTGTTTTGTTTAATTGCTTAAGCATATAGAAAGAGCACCTGACTTCCAGTGTCTTCTACCAATTCACCATGTGATCCCGGGTATGCCACCAGACCTCTCTGAGCCATACTTTACTCATCTGTAAATGAAATATGTGGAGTCCCTGGGTGATCTCTAAGGCCATTTAATTTCCAGCATTTTATACTTCCAGGAGGCTTCAAGCTGCAGAATACATATATTTGAAAGAAAAGAGGACAAAGTACCAAGAAAAGGAGTTAAATACCATACTCGGATTTAACAACCTATACCTGGGGGCTTCCTACTCAATGAAGAAGAGAAACAACAAAACCCAAAAATAATTATGAAAACAACATCAAAGTAGCCTTCCCTCAAGAGGACAGCGTGCATGATAAGAACATCTCAGGTCTCTTATTACGTGGGTTAAAACGTTCGTTACTCTGGTCATCTGTAATCTGGCTTTTTAGATACAGCCAAAGCTACAGAAGAACTGAGTTTTATAGGAAAGGATAAGAAATCAACAGAGTGCAGGTTAGAGTTATGGAGGCGATGCCTCTGTTATGTTTATTCGGAGCCAGAGTCCTGCCCACTTAGCTCATTTCTGTATGAAAGTGAAAGTCATCAGCCTCAGCGCCTGAAAGCATGAGCTGGTGCTTCAAAGCGCCGTGTTTCAGAAAGGTCACAGAGGGCCGCCCCAGCGGCAAGGGGAATTTTGCAAGTGATGTGTGTCACATTTGCATATGATAATTAGTTTCTCTATAAATACAATTTGTTCTGCAGATTAACATTTTGTGTCCTCATTAGACAGCAAACATTTCCATATTAAACCCACAAAGCTGCCAGAGTTGGCTCTGCTTGCATTGCATGATAGCATTTATACCTCTGTTTATACTGATGCCAATTAGGAGTGCTAAGTCTTGGAAGAATAAAGGAGATCACTAATGCTATTAATATAAATAGTAATAATAATGCCGAGAAGCTTTTGCAAACCTTGTTAACTTCAAAGATCATTAGCAATAAAGTAGCTCTTGCTTGTAAATGGCCGTGTTCTTAGGCACATAAAGTATCAGCGTGTCTAGAATGCTTTGCTCTGTATACTGAAGTTGGTTCCTGGCTTAGGTCATGAGTCCGTGGGCTGTAACACGGAGCCTGCAGTTAAAATACTGTTTCCTTTTGCTAAATGCTTTAGTCCAATGAGGAAGTCAAATGTGCTTTAGCCACGAGAAATAACAATTTGCCTACCTTGTTTTCAGCTCAGTGCACTACAGTTTGCTCTCATTCCTGAAGCCAATTGCTTCAAGGTGATGAGGTGAGGTATTTGATGGTCCCATAAAAGGTTTTTAAAAGCAGGATGCCCCAGAATTCCTCGTGGGAGGATTTCGTGTTCACTGGACCAGAAAGAAAAGTTCTCTGGTGCGGGGAACATCCAGGGACACAGAAGACGGCGATGGACACATGGGATTGGGGACTGTGTTCCTCATCTCCTTCATCATGATTGACTTGATGCTGAATGGACAAGGCTGCTTCAAAGAAACAGTCGCTGGTGAGTTCCGGAGCCGAAATGGATGACTGCACGGATATGAAGACTGAAGGTCACTCACCCCGGCTCAGTGACAGGGGATGGAAGATCCCACAGTCACCGTTGATAAGAACAGTTCCTGCAGAAATCAACCCACTTAACTTTTCTACATAAGGTGGTTTTGGGGGAGGGGGCACTATGATGTACTATATATACTTAGGTTCAGCAATTTTTTTTAAAAGATTTTATTTATTTATTTGACAGAAACAGAGACAGCCAGCGAGAGAGGGAACACAAGCAGGGGGAGTGGGAGAGGAAGAAGCAGGCTCATAGCAGAGGAGCCTGATGTGGGGCTCCATCCCGGAACGCCGGGATCACACCCTGAGCCGAAGGCAGACGCTTAACCGCTGTGCCACCCAGGCGCCCCTAGGTTCAGCAATTTTTTTAAAAAGCTTTGGTTAAGGCACCGAACAAATTCAATTCAAATGTAAACACTTTACTCCTGAAGTTTGGGCTGTGAGACAAGGGAATTATACTAAAATGCCTAATTTTATATCATTTGAGAAGTCAGGCTTAAAGTCAGACAGAAGTCGCTTTGCTTCACAGCTCTGCCGTTTACTTGTGGTGTAATTTTGGATATGATGGATCCACTAAATTTTACTTTTCTCGTCTGGAAAATGAGAATAAGAACCCTACCTGCCTCAGAGGATTATTATGAGGATTGAATGAGTTACCCCGGTGTTAATGCAGTGCTGTGCCCATAGACAGGCTCGGTAGAGAAAAGCTAGGTTCTCATTACGACATAATCATGTTTCCTGAGGCTGGCAAGTAACAGTAACAAAATGGCATCTCTCCTAGCAGATTTATAAGAACCGCAGGCCTCCTCGGATGCTCCCCAGAGGTATCTCCCGTGCGCCAGATGCAGACCCTCTCCTCTTGGCCGTCCCTCCCAGTGCACCATTTCTCCCTCCCACTCTCACTGCTCCATAAACAAACTCGCCACCCTGATACTGCTTTCCCCACCAGGCCTCCTGCTTGGCTTCTGCCCTGCTGGAAGCCCATGCTGTCCCTTCTAGTTTGATATGATCTGATCTTCTCTCCTGCTTCTCCGTCCTGGGTGGTGGTGTCCAACAACACCCAACTTCCAAAATCGTGTTGCCTTGTAGTTTCAATGTTGACCAGAGATTTCTGTGATCTTGGCCTTTGATCCTGAGTGTTCCTTCTCCCCAAGTTTGGCACAAGTTCCTCCAGGCAGAAAACGGGATCCACAGAACGAGCTGAACCCGTGTCCCTGAACATTCCTTTCTTTGCATGCTGATTTATGGCTCCTGAAGGATGACTTTTGGTTGGTTAACTAGTTGTTTGCTGATTTCCCTATGAAGCTCTTTCGTCCTCCCCATAAACAGACACCCTGCTGGTCCGTTCCTGTTGTTCATGTTTGAATCCTCAAGGTGGATTACATGCAAGACTCCCAAGCTGGAATTTCTGCTATACGTTTCTAGGTGTAGAAAGGAACAAGGGACATTTAATATACAGAAGAGAAAGTTTAGGAGGGATGTGTTAATGTCTCAAAGTACCTGAAGGGTTGCCCTGTGGAAGGAAAGATTAATATGCTTCTGACAACTAAAACAATGGGTAAAGGCTATAGAAAAAAAAAAGATATTAGCTACATTTAAGCAGGAGTAGTCTAATAGTCATGGCTGTACAGGATGGCAGCTCTGGGAGAAAATGAGCTCTCCGATTCTAGAGGGATTCAAGCAAAGGCTGAATGATAACTGGTGGGATGGCCAATAAGGGGGATTCAAGAATCAGATGGACTAAATGGCCTTGAACCATGGTGGCTCTAAATTTCCCCCTTAACAGGATCTTTAGGCACAAATACAATTTGAAAGGCATGTTAGAAAGTGAGGGAGGCTTTGGTGATTGTCTTGAAGCTATCATTTGTATAAAGCTTTACATAAGATTAACAAGTATCAAGTATCCTTATCAAAGCATGAAGTGATAGGCTGAAGGTGAATATTTACTCATTCCTCAAGCACTTTTCGAACACTTACTATGTGGCAGTCCCTTTTCTAGGTTTTGGGGTAGACTGGGGAGCAAACCAAAGTTTCTCTTGAGTTTATATTCTAGTTGGAGGCAGGGAAGGACCTGTAGAGAAAAGAAAAGTAGATGAAAGAAAAGGTGGGTATACGTTAAGACCCTCTGCCAACTTTGCTTTTCACCACTTCTCCTGGAGTCTGTTTGTCTTTAGAGTTTCCCTGAGACACTATTCTCTAGCACCTCTCTAACCAGATAAAGGGGAAAGAGTTGATGGATGAGAGCTAAATCTCTGATCCTAAGAGATGTGATCCTTCCAGCTGTTTATCTCCCTGGACTCAACAGGGGAAGAGCAAGAACTCTCTCATTCACATAGTAGATGCTTAATAAAAAAAACACACACACAATAAAAGAACGTAGAATATGTTACTAAGGGGCCTCATATAAATCCTTCTCTGTATCACTTAAGAGGAAAAAGGATATAAAATCATCTTTCTGGGTCAGATGTGGCAGACAAGTGGGTCAGATTGTCTTTTAGTTCCTGTGAATGTCTGCAACTTTTCGAGGACCACGCCTTGCATTTCCCTTGGAGTCTCTCATGGCATTGGATCTTCTAACCCCCACAGTTTCCATCACAGAATGGATTCTTGGAAGTGAAACAGGCCTGTTAAAAAACTCTTCTTTATGCAATGAAGGATGTAAGGAAACTGGAGGAGGTTCAAAGAAGAATAACAAGAATGATTAAGGGGCTGAGAGCATGATTTATGTTGAATGATTAAAAGGATTAAACATGCAGAACTTGGCCAATGCTACATACTTAGCTATAAAAAAAAATCAAAATTAAGTGCCAAAGCTCTCAGCTCCCATGAAAAATACAAATTTGCATATAATTTGGCACATACTTCGATATGAAGTTCAGCAGAGCCTTACTGAGGCAGCATTCACACGATGCCAAACCCCACTAGTCTGTTTGGTCAGTTTAAAGTATAGTCTGGTCACATAGTAAAAACTTGCTATTTGACCTAATTGAATAGACGATTGAATCACAGTGTCCACCCAGGGCCACATCCACACGTGATGGATGTGTATAGTATATAAAACAGTGTAATACATCACCATTCTCCCAAGAGTCACAGACTGGAATCCCTGCAGGGGCAAACAGGTAGCCAGATGAGAGAATGAGCCGAGCTTGGAACGTGCACAGTCCATCGAAAGGGGGCAGCCGCTGTGGTTTCCAGCTCATTGTTGCCACGAGAAATTTTGGCCAAAGGTTGCCAGATCTTCTTGTCTATCAAATGAAACCAGTGATTCAGGGAGCTTGCAGCAAGTAAGTAATGAGAACCCAGCTCACAGAGGAGTTGCTGGTGGAGCTGGTACCCCCGAGTGACATATCTTCAGAGGGGAAAGAGGGAGCTAGAAGGGGGGGGGCCGGGGGGGCAGCAGATAGGAATGTATGTGAGGAGGCAACTAAGTGGCGTTCATTAGAGCTTAAAAATTCAGATGGTACCATTAAAAAAATCTACTGACTTAATTTAAAAAAGTAAACACTGCTAGGAAAGTCATTCTAGGGATCCCAGGTTGTCCCCTCTTATCTGGCTCACTTCTTCATTTCTGACTTAGAAAGCTTGAGGTCTGAAGACAGGAAAAGACACTCTCAAAAGCATAGTGAGGAAATTATCAGAACAAGATCTGAGTAGGAGTGGTAGACTGTCAGAGGATATTGGGGTTCTGTTCTGATTCTGCTGTCTGGGTAAGTTGCATCTGAGCTCAGAACTTCTAAGTTTTCCAGCTCTGTCTATCTGCTAAATAAAGAGGCTGGACAACATGGGTTTATGATTTCCTCGTGACTCTCAGCCCTGTACTCTATCAGGATCCTTGTGAGGGGAAATACATCTAAGAATTTTACAGTTATAGTCCCAGCATGCACAGGCACATAGATACATAACTTTCATTCATGTGCAAGCTGAACTTGAATGAGGCACTACTGACTATGAGGGAAGGGTATTTTTTTTTATAGGACCATGTAGGTTTGTTGAGGTTGTGCACTGCAAAATTCTAGGGGTGTCAATGTGAAGTGCATGTTCTGTATGTGGCACGGAAAGGAGATATCAGCTTAACAGTGTGAGCCCTGAAACACAGAGGAGCTCTGGTGTTAGAATTCTGACACCACGGCTCACAGTCTAATGCCATTTGCCAATTGTGGAGATTTCTTTTACATGCTTGCTGCCCCACCTGCAGCTACAATGGCTTTGAGAGAGAGAGAGAATCAGAGAAGAATTCTGATGAAAAATGGAAAATGATTACAGCTTCAAAAGAGTATTGTCCATTCTAACAGGTGGACACAATTTTGAGTAAAGGAGAGCAGTTGTCATTTTGAGAAAGGGAACATTTGGATTAAACACCCTGAAAAATTGTGACAGCGAGAATTATGAGATTGGGGAAATATATACTAAAGGAAGTGCTGGAAACTCCGTCCCTGGAGCCATTTGAAAATCAACAGGATAAGGAACTAAAAAATCTATTCTAGGAAAGAATCCTCCATTGATTCTCCAGGGCCTGTGGGATGATATAATGGGTCTACTCCCTCTCTAATTGCTAGAGTTCTTAGCCTTTATGTATTTTCCAGGGTTTTTATAATGCTGCTGTTAGACCAGCACTGCACCCTCTCCAAAAAAGGGGGAAAAACAAACGCCAAACAAACCCTAAACCAGTTGCTCCAAGGAGCATAGAGATGCTCCCAAACGGAAATTGCGTGTCATAAAATTCTCCAGTGAGAACTTCATTATTTCCCGAAGGCAGTCTACCAAGATGAGAAACATCGTTATCATTTTACTTCATTTATCCAGTGTTCTCTTTCCGGTTTATTTTCATTTCAGGGGAGAAAAACCAATGGGACTGTAAACCTCATAGCTCTGGTTGAAAAGGATTTGTACTTTTTTTTTTTGCCCCTTCTGCTCACAGATATTCCACCAGGAAGAGCGGCTCTCTCGTGGTGAATTGGTAAGAGCGGGATTAGCGCACCACGAGGGGAAATGGAGGCCTCCACACCTGCCACCTGAATGCGGGGAATTGTACGAATTCCTCTGGGGCTCCAGAACTGAATTGTTGGGTTCTCTCCAGAAAGCCGGTTTAATGAGTCAGTGAGAACACGTCCTGTACGGAGGCGTTGGCGATGGTGCTTTATTTCCTTCTTCATACATATCATTGTGTGACCTCGTTTAGTTATGGATACAGAGATGGTAGAAATTGGAGTCTTACTGAGGGAATCTGGAGATTCCTTCTTACATAAAAAGTCTAGGATGCCCAGTTTCCACAGTCCAGGGTTCTCTCTCTATGGCCGTAGCGACAAGGGGGCTTAGTAGTATCATCCAGAATCATGTCTACAATGTGATGAGAGGAACAGATATTTCCATGAAATGTGGATGTCACACTAACTATAATTTGCCTTTTGGTTTAAAAAAAAAAAAAGTGGAAGGGCGCCTGGGTGGCTCAGTCAATTAAGCGTCTGACTCTTGATTTCGGCTCAGGTCATGATCTCAGGGGTGTGAGATCGAGCCCCACGTTGGGCTCGGTGCTGGCCATGGAGAGTTTACGATTCTCCCTCTCCCTCTGCCCCTCCCTTCTCTCCCTCTCTCAAAAAGAAAGAAAGAAAGAAAGAAAGAAAGAAAGAAAGAAAGAAAGAAAGAAAGAAAAATCTAGTCTAACATTCACTCTCATTTTATCTGAGTTGTAGAAATGGGTCCACAGCCCAATAAGGCTTCAATGGTTAACAGCCATCCTTACTTTTGTCTACATATTAAGAAGCTCAGGCACCTGGGTGGCTCAGTTGGACTGCCTTTGGCTCAGGTCATGATCCTGGAGTCATGGGATCGAGTCCCACATTGCAGGGAGCCTGCTTCTCCCTATACGCCTCACCCCGCTCTCACGCTTATCCTGTCTCTCTCAAATAAATAAATGAATAAATAAATAAAATCTTTATGAAAATGTTATAAAAAATAAAAAAAAGAAACTATAATTAGAAACCAACACTTTATTATAAAGTTTTTTTGCCCCAATTGCTTTATGTGAGTGGTAATTTGTAAACTCACAAAATTGTTTTTCTAGCAAATATTTCTTTAGAGACTTCCAGCTTTATATAGTGTGAAATGGAGAAACCACACTTGTGTCAATGAAGGCCGCAGAGCGCCCCTCGTGGCCAGAAATTCCAGAATGAAAGAATTAAGGCTCCTAAATCCAGGGCCTGGGAATCTAGAACAAATTGGGGAAGAGGGGCCTCAAGGAAGGACCAAGTTCAGTTTGGTTTTGTATGATGACAATTGACGGCTAGCACCTCTTCTTTATTGCCTCCTTTAGAGTCTGAGATAGCGAACCTCCGAAACTCTCCTGTTCATCTTGTCATTTAAAATTGAAAAAACAAACACCACGACAAAGTGCTGGTATTTGATGGGGATTTTCAAAACTGTATGATTCCGACTCAGTGTAGCCTCATTCTTGGCCCTCCTTGCCGTCCCTGTTTCTGCTCCCCTTTGGACATTTCTGGATCTGGTTTTGACTCAGGAACATTTCTCCAGGAAATTTTGGGATCTTTCTTTTCCAATCTCCAGTCCTTCCTCCATTGCCTCCATCAATAAACATATCCTTTTACCTCTAGTCTAGGGCCAAAGCCAGTATGTTACAGTGATGGTGTCACAAAATGCCTGGTGATGTCATAAAGCATTGGGAGATCTGGCAAAGCAGCGATTCTTGCTTTTACGTCCCCGGGAAATTATTGGTACCCAAAGGGCCATCACATCTTCTGTATATGCACCAGTTGTTGTAGAAATAGGGCCTAGTTAACTTCGGGCATTTACATGTTTGGCTAATTTCTATAAAATGCCCTGTACAGAATACAGATTCGAGGAGACGAAGTTATAAAAATGGGGTGGGGTGAGAGGAGACATGCCAATGAAAACAGACAATGTGGATTTTAATCCTTTCCACAGGAATTCAGGCAAAAGGGGAATAAAATAATTCTATAGGGTCACTTGTAATTCAGCTTAAACTAAGCTCAGGAAACGGAATATTTCTCAGAAGGCTGATTTATGCACTTAGAGTAACTAAGTCCCAAGTGCCATAGGAAGTAATACAACTTCGAGCGATGTCCTCGCCTGTGTGCTCACACGAACTGCCTGAATCCATTTCTAACTTCTCTTTAAAACCTTTCAGAGTCAGTTCTACTGGGAATGTTCGAGTCCTAGATTCGAACAGAGGCTGCTGCAGGAAAGGAAGTCCAGGGACCTAGGTAGGCTCTATATTATAAACAAGTTGTGTTCCAAAGTGTGCCTGGGAAGCATTTCTTTGGAAACCTAAACACATTTTCTGTAAAGAAATAGAGGTAGACACAGTTAGGCCCTCTGGCTCTTAAAATGCTCCGAAGCCTATTTAAACCAGATGCAGGTCAAATCCCCTTTACTACATAAAAACTAGAGAGCAATCACATAACCATACAAAACTGGGGAGTGGGGGGGGGGGGGTGTCAGATTTAATAAACTTTTTTTTTTTTCATTTTTCTCTCCCCCCTTCCCTGTATCCCTTAATTAGAAAAGGATAAGAGATGGAAGGAAATTTGATGGATTCCTGATTGCGGTTTCTCAACACTTTCAAAGATTTTAGAGACCAATGGCATAGTTTATTTATTATAATTAATTTTGCTTTGGGCACCTGGGTGGCTCAGTTGGTTCAGCATTTGACTCCATCTCAGGGTCATGAGTTCAAGCCCTGCACTGAGCTCTGCACTGGGCATGGAGCCTACTTAAAAAAAATTATATATATATTTATATACATATGTATATATACAGATGTATATATATACATATACCTCTTGGCATGTGGATTATTTTGAGCTAAGGCCATTTAGGACCAGCCTTGCAGGAAAAGCTCTAAAAGCTGGGTAAAAGTTTTCCTTTAGCAAAGGAAATTCTCGTTTGTAAAAGTGCCATTCTCCCTTAACTCCAAGGGGACTCCTCACAATTTCTATCCATGGTGAAGTCCTTGACTTAAACCTGCATAACAAACCTTACCATGCAACCCTTCTTTACCATCCCTCCCTGACTTCCTTCCTCAATCCGCCAGAAGCCCAAGCCCCTTTTCCCTTTGTTTAGCCTAAAATGGTAAGCCCCAGCTGTACCCGGTCCCTTGGGTCCCTCATCACTGGGTGTCCCATGTGCATGTATGATGCAGTGTTAAAAACGTGTTTGTCTTTCTCTTGTGAAAAAAAAATAATAAAAAAATAAAAACAACTACTTTTGCTTCACTATGCAGAGTTTATCTTTTCTAACAGAGAAAATAGCAAGAAAACGGATCAGCAAAGAAAGAAAAGAAAGCTCTAGCAATTTCTGTGGGAAGGAGGCCCGTGTTGGGGGTAGCTCTTGTTGTCGCTAAGTCAGGGTATCTTGGAACTAAGTGTCTCAAAGTCGGATTTACTTGGAACCATCAAGCTTTGCTTTGTGCCTTGGCTCCAGAAACTTCACTCACCCAGTTCTTTATTAGGCATGCTAATAAAAAGTGAAATAAAAACATTTCTGGCAACCTAAGAATCTTTTCTCTCAAAGTGCCCCGAGTGGTGGTACAGAGTGGAACTAATACATCCCAAACAAAGGGCTTGGATCCTTCACAGACTGGATAAGAAGACCTTGATAACTCAGTTGACTGTATTTGGAATTTTCCTGTTTCCTCCTGAACGGAGTTGGGGAACTGAATGGAGTGCTTATCTGAGAAGTGTCAGAACCTTTTAACAATGTTATTACAAGGATGTTGGTAAAGCAGAGTGAAGATTTTGGCAGGTACAGATGGGATTATATTTGACTGAATGTATTTTCTTGCTACGTGTTAATCTGTACTTTTCTAGTATTGAGCTTTTAAGGAGGTCAGATAAAGGCCTATCAGAAACTCTGTTAACCCTCTCCTTCGCATCCCTTGTCAGGAATCTAGCATCCCAGCTGTGACATGGGTGGAATGAAGTGATTTCTGTTGAATGTCTGGGAGAAATTACTCTACAGTAGGAATCATAGCAGAAGTCTGCCTACGAAAGAAGTCTCCAGAATATTCCACACAGGGCGAAGGGATGGGGTGATGGATGGTTTCTAACGGTTAACATCCAACTTCAAGTGAAAATAATCTGAAAGAATCCCAGCTGGGATTCACAGGCCCCTAATGAGAGAGAACGCTGAAATCAGAAGTATATCCGCATGAAAAAGTGTAATTCAGGGGGAGAGGACTCTAAAAGGGCCCAGACAGAGCAGGTTGGAGTTTTGGAGGAACAATACCATTTCCACAAGGTCTTAAATCTTCTTGGCCCACTGACAGAATTTTAAAATCTCTTTCCCCATTTAAGCCAGAGCAATTTTCTAGTACATAAATAATTTAAACTCAAAAGATGAAAAGAAAACCCTTACACAAGAGTAACTAAAATGGTCATAAAAAGAGAAGCAATTTTCTTCTCAACCAATAAGGTTGGTGTAGCAGTTCAGAGCACCTGAAAACATGTCACAGTGTACTTTGTACCAAGGAGGTTTCCAATGAAGTCAGGTTTTTAAAGTATGCAGTTGAAAGGCAGAGGGGAGAGCACATGGTCAAGAACAAATGCAAAGGAATGACAGGAAACTGGGTAAGAACAGAATCAAAAGGATAACCCAGAGAAAGAGAAAAGTGATTGGAAAATGGGACACCCAAAATTAGTGATGAACAGATAATAACAAACAAGGGAAGGGTAGGGATGGTACATTGAGGACGGATGGCAGGCAGGAAACCGAGCTGTTCTACTCCCTTGGGGTTCACTTTTCAGTAATGAAGAAAAGTGTCTTCAAGCTAGAAAGAATAAAATAAACATGGTAAAGAAGAAACTGAAGCCTAAAATAGGGGAGCTACTACAAAATGCATCTTTTATTTTATTTTTTTTAAGATTATTTATTTATTTATTTGAGTGAAAAAGACAAAGACAGCGACAGACAGAAAGCACAAGCTCAAGCTGGGAGGAGAGGGAGGAGAGGGGAAAGCAGACTCCCCGCTGAGCAGGAAGCCAGACATGGGGCTGGATCCCAGGACACTGGGATCATGACCTGAGCCAAAGGCAGATGCTTAACCGACTGATCCACCCAGGTGCCCCAAAAGGCATCTAACTTTTTAACTATATCTAAATCTTTAGGTTCAGAAACATTATATCCTATGATACGGAACTTTGCAGATAGGACTTCTTTAAAAATACTTTTATTATGAAATAAGTATAGATCCATAAAAATCCACAAAGAAATTTCCAGGGAGGCCCTTAACGTTTGCAGGTGGGATTTTACACCATTGACCACATTTCTTTTTTTTTTTTTTTTTAAGATTTTATTTATTTATTTGACAGAGATAGAGACAGCCAGCGAGAGAGGGAACACAAGCAGGGGGAGTGGGAGAGGAAGAAGCAGGCTCCCAGCAGAGGAGCCTGATGTGGGGCTCGATCCCGCAACGCCGGGATCACACCCTGAGCCGAAGGCAGACGCTTAACCGCTGTGCCACCCAGGTGCCCCCATTGACCACATTTCTGAAGACGTATGAGGAATGAGAAGAATGGTACCAGAAGACTGACACATGAGCAAATAATTTCAGAATCATCAAAAATGGTGGGAAGGTAATTTCTGAGATCTATTATTGGGTGAGCCTGTAATAAATCTCTTGATAAATTCTAGGAATGGTTGATCGATGTTTTCAGTATATGTGAAGCAGTGATACTGGGAATAATGCTAAGAAGAAGATGGGCCATTTCTTTTTTTCTGAAGAGAATCTCTTGACTGATAAGCCAAGGGACTATTCACCTCCAATATATGTTTTCCCTCCAGCTATTCGGAAAAGTCTTTCATTATATGTTTGTTGACAAATTGGTTTTAACTATAGTTTAGTTAGAGGATTTCATTGCTAGTACTGAGAGATCAATGAAACGGTATCAAAATGGAAGTCGTTTCCAATGACCTGCACCCCAGGGTCTTGGCACTAGCTTGGATGACTGAGTGAAGACTCAAAAATGACTTTGGCTGTTGGAATACTAGGTTGAAACCAAAATGAATTCTGGTAATTTTTAAAGAATCCTACCATAGAATTACAGGATGTGAGAAATGTGTTTTAACAGCAATAATTATGAAAAGACTTTGGAGTTCTAGTTGACATCTTAATACGAACACAAATGAGAAAAACCAGAGTAATTTTAAAATGTTATGTGTGTTAACAAAGGAGACGATAGATACTTTACACTGTCAAAACCTACCTAGAATATTGTGATCTATTGTAAGTCCCAATTTTTAGAGGGACAATGACAAGTCATTACTCATTCAGACAAAGATGAGTGTTCTGGAGACACTCATTTTAAGAGAGAGACCAAAGCAGCTGGGTTTGTCATCGCTGTCTTCATATATGGGAATGGTTACCATGGAGAGAAGGATTGGATTAATTCTCTGTGGCCTACGGTATAGAAACAGTGTTAATATGTGGAAGATACAGTATTTACCTTAAAATAAGGAAAATATTTTACTCATTAGGAACAGGGGTCAGAGACCATATTTTAATAGGTCAATGAATTTGTTTGAAGCATAAGAGGGAGACCTTGAAGGAAGATACAAGTGTGGGAATCAACAGCATGTAGCTCCAATGAGATAACCAGAAAGTGGGTCAGAACAGGCACACATTTCCTGGGATTCATTTCATCCTAGGGAGTCTTTTTTTCTGACTTCAGAGAAGGCAAAGTTTGTTTGTATGTGCAATTCTCTGGAGAGATGGTCTATAACAGTCCACAGATTCCCAAAGATTCCACAACCTTAAAACGTAAACTTTCCTTGTGTAAGATCAGAAAATAATTTTGACTAAACAGTGGACACTTTAGGAGCACAAGCTTTTAGAGTGTAGGTGAAGGAATGAGAAGAAACTGTCATCGAGACCTGAGGACAATTGGGCAAGGACATAGTGATCGCGTTCAATGGAAGGAACTTTGAAATTGTGGGAGTCAGCAGCAGTTCAAATGCTTTGGAAAGGTTTCGTAAAATAAAAATTATACCATGCCTGGAAGAGGTGTGACATACATATCGAACAAGGTAAATGATGTGCAAAGCAACAATACAAGAGCTGTCAGAAAGCCAAGTGGCAGACTAATTTAAAATACATGGTGTAGAAAAGGGCTGTAGGGTCAAATGAAGGTAAGTTTTAGTGGGGAGAGCCGGAGGTTTAAGGAGACCCTTGTGGAGGCAGCGGGACACATGCTAGATCTGAGAGTCGAAACACCCTTTCTTTCTTTCTTTCCTTTTTTTTTTTAATCCAAAATGGCCGTTTCAACTTTCTTCTTATTATGTCTCCTGGGTAAAAACACATCCTTCACATGAGAAGTATCTAAGTGTTTGAAAATGACTATTAAGTCACCCCTTGATCTTCTTGCCTCTAACGTCAAGAGTTCCCAGTCTTCATGGAACAGGCTATCTCCAGTGAAGAGCCTTGCAGAACTTGATTAGGAGTCAGGATTTGACATGAGGGGAAATAAAGCCTTTGCCAGGCTCTGATTAAGAGTTCTATCATGACCCAAAAAAGAAAAGAAAATTTAAAGAAGAGCATTTTGAGTCACAACGTTGAATGTGAATAGATCGGGAAGAGGCCAACTGTCAGTCCCTCACGACTGGTCTCGGGGCAGGGCCATGCACACAGGAAGGATGGGGGGACCAGAGAAACACTGCAGAAGGAGGGTTGCAGAGCTTGGTGATGTGCAGATGTGTGATGCATGAGGTATCAGAGATTGAACTCTCCTTGACTTCGTAATGTACTTAGCAGCCCCGGTCCTCACACAGGTGCAGCTTGGAGAAAAGACTAGTCACAGCTTTTTACTACATGTGAAGTACAGATGCGCGATAGCCATGGGGGGAAATAGGGAAACCAAGGGCATGTTCCCGATGGAGAGCAAGGAAGACCAAAGGTACATCTTGACTGGATTTTGTGTTCTGGTTACTAAAATGAAAGAGACGACATCCAAGAGGGCCTGGAGGGACTGTTACAGAGTGAGACTGTGGAAGTCCTTTAAGGGTTAGCTTGTGCTCTGAGCAGAGGAAGCCTAGGGTGGAGCATGGCAACCTTCTCTCACACTCTGTATGGGGAGGGGAGAGGAGGATAGAGAAGAGGGTACTAGTTACCTGGTAAAGTAACTTAAACTATCTGACGTCTGTTGAGCCTCTATTAGATGTCAGGCACTTCATATACATTTTTTTGTCTAAACCTTAAAATAACCATAGAAGGAAGAATAAGACAAGGGGGAGGTACACTGTGGATCCAGTGAACACCCTATAGACGGTCTCCACTGTTAATTAATAGTCCTTGGAAAGGCTCCTTTCTGGGGAGAAATAGCATCCTCTCTGTGCAGGAAGTGTGTACCTTCTCTGAGACAAGGAAACACTCAAAATAAGGAATTGGGAAACTTTAGGGGAAAATGCTAGTCTTGGAATATCATCTGTGTTAAGATAAGATTTTATGATCAAAGAATATTTGATCACAGAGCAGACAGGACCACAAGAGTTCCCATAGTCTCCTCCCTCTATGAAAAGAGAGTGTTATCAGTAGACCACCTTTTACAACGGACCGGGACCCAGGTAGAAGGAGGGCTGGAACTGAGGTGGTGACATGTTCTAGGTGCTTTGGTCCTGTGGGTCTCTGACGGTTTGGGAACCCTGAGGACCCTGGAGTTCTCGCTCTGACTTCTACAAGTTACAGGAATGTTGGATGGACTGCCACCGTAAATACACAAGGTATCAACGTGCATACACAGACGTCTTCGATACCCATTTATTTGACCCTTCCTGTCCCAGGTGAGGAGACAGGACATCTACAGCCCACACTCGCTCAAGACCAGTGGAAGATTCAGATGATGGCAAGGATTGAGTAAGCCACCTTCTCTCAGGGATGTAGCCCTTGAAAGGAAAGCGGTTGCTTGCTTCCAGAACTTGCTAGAAAATAAATGTAGCTAATCCTTTCATGCTGGGTAGATTTCGCTGCATTTCCCAAGGGACTAATATTTCTTCTCAGGGTTTTTTTGTTTTGTTTTGTTTTTTTTCTTGAAATCCTTGTGAATGTCTGAGAAGAGGTCTCTACAGAGAAAACTACCTCAGTCACAGGCACAAGGGCCTCTGAATTATGTTGCAATTTCTGGTGTGAATGCTATGTTAATGTAGTGTCATGGGTGACAATGAAAATGCACCCAAGTCACGAAATTCAAATTTATGACTTTAGCAACAGTCTTTACTTCTCCCACTCTGGTGTGCTCAGTGTTTTATGTTGTTGTACTTCCAGGGAAATTTATGCCTCGATGTGCATTGTGAGTGAGTTATGGTTACTCTGAGAACCTTAATTTTGCATTTCCTGACTTCTGTGTGTTCAAAGGGACAACTTTTCAAAAATGGCCTCCAAAAAAGGCACCACAGACCAGCTGATGCTGTGCAATTGCTGTGCCTGTGGAATGGGAGTGATGAACCTCCATGGCTGGGGCTTCTTTGAGTCTGTTTCCTGTCTGCAGTTTACAGGAGCAGAGGGAGATGGGCCAGGGTAGGGTGGGGCTTGGCAGCCTCAGGTGGATGTTCAGTCCAGGCGACAAGTCTGAGGCACTGGAAAAGGGAAAGAACGTGGATTAATTGTTGTTTGTTGTTATGGGGGTTTTCATTTATTGCACACCTCCTGCAATCCAGGAATTGGTCTAAGAATTTCACTTCCGTTTTCATGCTAGCTTGCTCTTCACCCTTTAAAGTAGGTTCTACCATCCCAACCATGGACACCAGAACACTGAATGAAGTCGAAAATACATAAATCACCCAAGGTCGTGTGAGCAGCACAGGCAGACCTCGGTTCTAGTTCCGTTGATCCCAGAGCCCATGTTCTACCCTGGGCTACTTCTCCAGTGACCAAGACCTGAGCCCTGATTCCAGCTCCGTCCCTGCTAGCTGCGCCGTCTTTCCCAAGACTCTAACCCTGGTTTCCTCTGGTGAAACAAGGATAGTACAGAGCTAACAGACTTCTGTTGGCTTAAGCGGGACCAAGTTTATTTGTTATTTTGCTGTTGTTACTGGTGCTCTCTGTGCAGAACGTCCCACTCGTGGTATTGGCCTAGCCAAAAAGAAATGGTCAAGTCAGAAAAATTTACCACTATTTTTCCCTGGTTATAAGCTACACGAGGGCAGAATTTTTGCCTGTTTTGCTCATTACATATATCCAATGCCTAGAAGAGTGCTTGGCGCGTAGACACTCGGTCTCATGTGCTGACTGACGGAGTGATTTGTATCATGCCACCTCCCACTCCAACCTCTCTCTCCTGTCTCCTACTATCTCAGGCACAGCTGTGTGCTCTGTACTTTGGACATCTTACGTTTTCTTGCAGAAACGGCTTGTCTTACTTACTTTCTATTTGGGGACTTCCATACCACACTGGAAACAATTTAGTGTGTTTCTACTCTTGGAAGTTTGCAAAGCAATGGGGGTTTTCTGAATCCTGTGTCTAAACCCGATGCGATTCTAATGGTGGACTTTTTGATGCTGTAGGCAGGCTTTGGGAGGTAGCTTTTGGAGACTGATATTTGGCACCCCTAAAATTAAACTAGGCCTAGATCCACCCTTGTCCCTGTCCAACAGCAACTGGGCCAAACCCGCCACATCAGACTCTGTTGCCCACGGGAGACCCGGCTACCCCCACAAGCCGTGGTTTTTAAGAAATGTTGAAGTGTGTATGTCTTAGCACCTTTGCAATTGCTTTAGTTTCTTCTGCCTCTCAGAGGATTTTTCTCACGTGCCCTTACCCTGCTAAAAGAGCTCTTCAAGTTTCTGACGTTAGTTCTTGTGTTTCTAAGCCCTATAGCCAGCAAACAGCCCAATGCCCTACTAATGGCGTTCATACTGATATTCTTGGGGTTTGGAGCACTGTGCTGCCCTGTGTCATCATCTCTGTTTCACTCAGCAGGAGCAAATGGTCCCAATATCATTATCCTTCTGGCTAGGTTTAAAATTCACTCCTCGTAAAACCACTGCCTGGCATTTCCATAAACAACCCATTGCCTCTAGCTCCTAAGGTCTCACTGTATGCCATGCTTCCTATTAAGGCTAACTTCCTCCAAGACAGCGTTCTTGCTCCTGATTACTCCTCAACTCCCTCGGCCCTTCCCGCTTCCTAAGGATTCTGGCTCAATTTTTCTCTGAGATTAAAAAAAGGCAAGGTTATAAGCCTGGAGAAGAGGTCATTTGTAATGGTGAAAGCAAGCTCTTGGGGTTTGAATCACAACCTCGCCACTTAATATCGACGTGACAAAGACCAGACTGTTTCAGCTCTCTGAGACCCAGTTTCTCATCTGTTGAATGGATAACAATGCCTTTTGTGTAGGAATTGGCCCATTGGTGGGTAAGCACCCATTGAAAGTTCACTATCCCTCACGAAGAAGACTTATACTGTAAGTTTCCTGGAAGAAGTATTTTATTGATAGTAAGAGAAAACTTAAAAGGGGGAACTGGGTGGCTTAGTCGGCTGAGTGGCCGACTCTTGATTTCGGCTCAGGTCCTGACCTCAGCGTTGTGACTTCAAGCCCGCTTTGGGCTCCACACTGGGTGTGCAGCCTACTTGAAAAAAAAAAAAAAAAGAAAAGCTATCAGCTAGATTTCTTTTTTCTTTTTTGAAAGAAGGGAGAGGGAAAAGATTGCAGAAAGAAATATTTTCATAACTGTGGGAATTACTGTGTTTATTAATTTGATTTTCTTAATGACCAGTGAAGTAAAAATTTTATTTTGGTTTTGTACCTTGTGTGTGTGTGTGTGTGTGTGTGTGTGTGTGTGTGTTTCTCTTGAGCTTAAAGTTCCTTATCATGTCAGGAGCAGTGATTTCATTCGTCCCTTTCAGTAAAAACTTAGGGAGTATCTATTGTATGCCTGCTACTCTGTAAAATCCTGGCTAAAACAGAGTGCCTTGTAGTTGAACCAGAAAATCACAATAAATGATTATAATGCATTGTGACAAATGCCACCATAGTGCCTCATCCAAGTTCATTTTTGTGGCCTCCTGTTCCTGTTTCAGGAAATGGAAGCATTTATGGGAGATGTTCTGAAGGGAATTTCCCCTGGCTCTTCTCCATGTCAGAGGGGGACATTTCTTTTGAAGTGTCTCTTATTATCAGAAGACAAAGCTATCCAGAAGGCAGCTTGCGGAAGCCTCGGGCAGTTGTAGCCACAGGAGGGAGGTCAGGAATATTGTTCTGTTGTAATTAATTAAAGAACCCTCAGAAGGTTGTCTAATGCCAGAGAGGTGTGCCATGCATTTGAGGCAAGATTTTGGGGTTTGGGGTTTTGTCTTCTCTATAAGTATATGGAGATGCAGCAGGGATGTTTGAATGTGTGATGTCAAAGGGCGGGTGGTAGCAAGCACAGACCTCTGTGTAATGAATGGGCCGTGTTCCGGTCTGTCCAGCCGTTCAAAGCCAGCGTTGTTTGTTTGTTTGGGTGGCTACAGAGCCCTTTGGAACCCGAGACTCCGCACGTACACATGGGCCCACACACACCTTTACAAGGTGACCCTGTTCCTCAGCTGAATGCAGTCACACATTCAGCAAGTGACTTGAAAAGAGCCTCAGTATCTGGAATGTCAGTGAATTTGGGGGACAGTCCCAATTCCAAATTCTAAATTTTCAGATTCCATTTCAAACCATGTGTCCTGAGTCGGGGTCACAAATACATGATCTCCACGTGAATATTGCATCTACTCAGTGTTCTTCTCCTGGCACATGAGACGCTGACTCGGTGGTGTTTCTTTGCCACCCTATAGCCCTGCTTTTCCCTTCGTCCTTGGTGGCCCCCTCCCCATGTCAGCTCTCCTGTCCAGGATGCCCTTGTGAACTCTCTGTCTGGGCTGAGGCACTTCTCATTCCCAACCTGAGGCACCATTTGCCCCTAGAGACTGCAGTGGTGTTAGGGTGGACGAGGACAGGGCTGCGACAAGAGGTCTCTGGACATCCTCCCAGTTGCACAGTTTCAGCACCCCCAGCCCACATCCCCCCATGAGTGGAAATTAAGCGAACAGTCTGGAAGGCACAGGTTAGGCATTCCTACAACCCCGTGTCCTACTCCAGCTGTGAGTCTCCTTGTGTGCCCCTGAGTAAGTCCTTGAACTCCTCTGTGACTCAGGTCTCCTCACTGTGCTGGCTTCATAGCATGGCTGTGAGGATGAGAGTCCCTGTTATAATATATGTAATTAGAAAAGGGACTGGAAAATAGGCCACGCACAATATAAGTGTTTGCTTTTACTAGTGTGATGACTACTATTACTACAACAATTCATTACCATTAGGGTAAGTGCTCAAACGTTCTCAGTGGAACACACAGAACCACACGTAGGCTGGGGAAGTGCCTGAGCACTGGGAAGGTAAGAAAAGTAAAGAAGCTCACTTTAAAAAAGACCAGGGGCACCTGGGTGGCTCAGTCGGTTGAGTGTCCAACTTTTGGTTCTGGCTCAGGTAATGATCTCAGGGTCATGAGATCGAGCCTGGAGACGGGCTCCACACTCAGCACAGAGTCTGCTTGAGATTCTCTCTCTCCCTCTCCCTCTGCCCCTCCCCCTGCTTGCACTCACTCTCTCTCTAAAATAAATAAATAAATAAATCTTTAAAATAAAAAATATAAAAAAGACTCAAAAAGCCCACATAAACATAAATTTAAAATACCAGAGCCCTCTTTTCCCTGCACCGTGTAGGGCAAATTAATGATGAGGGCTGTCAGGACGCTTGTGGATCCCACGGGGCTATTCCAGCAACTCACATCTGTTCTAGAGTCTGTTCTTGCATCTTCTTTGTCCCAGCTTGCACTGCCACCCTCTACCCCATCACGTTGCCAGCTGTCACTCTCCACTCTGACTCAGCCAGCAGGCATCTTAAAAATCAACACAGGGAAATCCACGGCCAAGCATCACAACTTTATCTAATGTCTTTGCTCTTTGTACTCTACGGCACAAGGTTCCCTCCGGTGAAGTGTGGGCCCTTCTCAGCAACCCCCCTTTTCATTCCCCCATCAACTCCATAAGGGACCATGACGAGGAAGATGCAATTTGGCTTAGAATTTGAACTTTGATTTTTTTTTTACCCAAGAAATTATGTATTTCTAAGTATTGGTCTTTAGTTCTACTATTTGAATCTGGGTGATAGGTTCATATACTTCCTGTCTATTCCGATTACTGGTAACTTAGGTGATTAAGTGTTTTTCAGGTTGTTTTGTTTTACTTAAACTCTAACCTTCTTCTCTGACCCTTGAGTTATTTTTTTCAAGGGATCAGCCAATTTGTGTTTGGTTGTCTAGAAAAAAAAAGGTGTCTTACAGCGATTAGATAGAGGCCAACTTGCTTTCAGAAAATGTAATTTTCTTAAGATACTGGAGCGTGCTGACTTCCTTTCTCTGACACAAATATTATGACTTATCTAGACCTACTAATGAGATTAACCTAGAAAACGGATCTGCAAAACAGAGAGGTTTAAAAACTTTGATGTTTACCCAGTTAAAAAAAAAGTCTGTGAAATTGTAAATTTAAAAAAAATCTAGGTGGTAAAAAAGAATGGTTGAATAATGTTCATTACATTTAGAATTTCAGGCCAAAAATACAAAAAGGAAAAAAAAATGGGAGGGAATACCAGTCCAGAAAAAGTAAAAACAGGTTGCCATCACCAGTGCCTGCCACTGCCCAGCAAGGCTCACGTTGGCCTTTGAAGGCACATTCTAGATGTCATGGCATCAGGCAAACAACAGACAACTGCCTGATCACTGTGACTTTTGCCACGGTCCCTGCTCACATTAGAACATACCAAGTGTGTATAATGAACGCGTGCCTGTTTTCAGGAAAGTAGAAGTTAGAACAGCAGGTGGACAGAAAGGAAAATTTTACTCTTATTCTGTTCCAAAGATACGTGATGTTTGCCTCAATCCTCTGCTCTCCGTTTATGACACATAGCCTTTTTTAGTTCTAGACACTGTCACACGTAGGCATTTATCACTATTTAGTGTACTATATCTTGTGTCTTATCTATTTTCTTTATTTTCTGCCCCCCTCCACTAGAATCAAGCACAGTGACGGTGGGGATGTTTTGTCTATTTTGTTCACCACTGTATCTCCATCCCTAAGATGGTGCCTGACACACAGTTAGGGCTCCGTAAATACTGACTGAGTGATCCTGTGATTCCCTCACAGTTCCCAAACCAAACACCACTTCCTCTAACCTCCAACAGAGAGCAGAGACACTCAGGCATAGTTACCTTTCTTAGAGTCATGGGTCTTTTGAGACTAAGAAATTAGAAGGTCACCTAGTCCAACCCCTTAATTCCACTGATAAAGAAGTGAAGGTCCAGAATATCATCAAGTTGTCCAGACACATAGTAAATTAATAAAATAACCAGGAGTAGGAATCAGGACACCTGACCCACTGCTCCCTCCCCAAACTATCCTTTCCTACTGATTTCACTATACACTCTTTCACCTGCTGGAACAGCAGTGACTCGCTCCATCGTAACAGCACAATCCTCAGGGTTTCTCTTAGGTTAAGGGCTCAGTGATGCTGAACCTGCTGGGGAGCCCCTTGGTGCTCTGTCTATTAGTGTTAGAGTTAGCTCTTTCTCCATCCAGGAGAAAGGATTCGACATGATTGAGGCCTTAGAATCAGCCAGTGGGGCTTCAGACAGACACACATATTCTCTGTCTCCCTCCGTCAGGTTCTAGCTCAAACCCCACCCGTTCCATGATGTTTTCTCCTGTAAATCCAGCCCGTATGGATGTTGCATTTCTCCGAGGTGCTGAGGTAACATCAAATGCCTTTAGAAGCCAATGCAGTAATGCAAATGGGGAAAGAGCCCAGGGCAGGAGCAAAGGCCCAGGACCTTTCTATTTTTAGGGAAGCTGAAGTTTCTGGTTGCCACTGGCCTCTACCTTTCCACTCCTGCCTTTCAGGAATTAATAGGAAGAGTGATCTCCAGGGGCAGAGACTTGCACTCTCCATCTTGGACACCATCTCTCCTCTGGGTGCCTCACCCATGCAGCTTGTCCTACGGACTGTCCACACCACAGCTGACGGGGTCCTATCAGAATCCTTGAAGAGGAGCACAAGGGGAGCACAAGCACACTTTGAGGTGAGTAGGCAGAAGTTTCCTTACTCTCCTCCTCTTGCAGACCCAGTGGCAGTCTTAGTCCCACTCTGGAGACTGCCTTTTCACTGTATTTCCGTCTGGCTTCCATCAAGCTGGCTTTCCTAAATCCCTTGGAGAAGGGGGCTCTTTCCTTTCTGCAGTCAGGCCTGCCTCTGTTGGCCTTCAGGGTGGAACTGCTGTTCCTTCAGCCTCATTTCTCACCAATCCCACTGTTCCTTCTTCATCATTCTCTGCCCATCAATGGTTGGAAATGACATCCCAGAGAAGTCTCTGTCAGGACGGGAGACTACCACCCTCCCTGGAGCAGCTGTCCTTCACCTTCCCAACCTCATCTTGGGCCTTCTTGTTTGTTCTCTCACATTCTTTCTTGCTTTGGAGGCTTTGCCAAAAGCCTATTCTCTTAGCACCTCACTGTGGATGAAGCTTCTTCAAACTTCCTTTGGTTTGGGGGAAAAGCCACATTCCATCTTTTTTTGCTCTCTGTGATTTGAAGATGGAACTGAAGATTTCCACCTCTTTGAGCTATGAGTCTCCTCCTAAGGAATCTATGATAACCATTAGCATATGAAAAAGCTGCCACCATCGTTCTCTGAGGGGGTTATCTTTCTCTTACCAGTGAGAGAACTGTAGGGTATACACAGTCACTTTATGAAAAATCCCTGTCCCTTGGGTAGTATTTGACACGTCAGTCCCTTTGTAAGGACATCTTTAATGCAGCAAAATTTGATATTTTGTCAATGAAAATTTATGAATTACTCGTCTGGAGCTTTTCTGTGTTGACGTCTGTGGGCAAGGTCAGGTAATGATTACTAAAGACAAGATGGAGACTGAATTTGGCCTCATGGTACGGACCTAGAGCACCACGTAAAAGGTCCTGGAATTTATCCCAGAGAAAATACATTTATTTGGGTAGGAGCGCTAAGTTTTAGACTTAAATCACTGACATAGCAAGATGGGAAGATGGGTTTTAAAAAGAGATGCCAGAATTAGGAAGACTGCCTGTGGCCACAGGGATAGAAAAAAGTAACAGATTCAAGAGACATTTCAGAAAAATCATTGACAGGATTTCAGGTTAGTAAGGAAAAGGGAAGAATTACATTTTATGGTGAAAACTTAAGATATGAGAAGGAAGGGAATCCAATTTATTATGATCTTTTTAAAAAGGAAAAGTCACTGTATCCCCTGTTATTTAAAGTGATTGAACTCGGTAACCTTAAGGAAAAGCACCTGTCAGCTGTCCCTGAGCCTTCTGCGTTGTACCCTACAAACATGAGGATTTCCTTTCCTCAGTAATTGACCTTCACTCTCAGAATGGCATTATTCTCACTCGGAGAACCATCCCTTTCTGACTGAGATTCTCATCTGGGCTAAACTTAGCTCTTTGTTAGCCATTGTTCCTTTAATCAAGTTGGGTTTTTTTTTGTTTTGTGATGCTTTTCTTTGCCTCTAGCACTCCCACCATCCCATTCATGTATCCCTCTCTACCCTCCCACCACATTGGAGTTAAGTGTCCACACACACTTGACCTCACTTGGCCACACTTGGATTTAATCAATGTGGTATTTCACCTTCATTTTTGGAGGATATAGAGTTCTAGATGGATAACTTTGCTCTGCCAGTGCTTTAAAAATGTTGTTCCATTTTTCTAGCTTGTATTATTTTTGATGAGTAGTCTGCAAATTTCCCTTATTTGTTCCGTTTTATTATGTCTTATTGTAAAGCCTCTTCTTTCCTATGGCTGTTGTGAATATTTAATCTTTAGCTCCGATTTCTAGCAACTTGAATATGGATGTGATTATCTTCCTTGTGGTTTGTTGAACTTCTTGGAGCTGTTGGTTTATAGTTTTCAAAAGCCTTTACAATTTCTTGGCCATTATTTTTTCAATTTTTTTTCTTTCTCCATCTCTTTTTGGACTCCGATAACATACATGTTAGACTGCTGATTATTGTCACATAGGTCACTGAGTCTCTGTGAATATTTTTCAGGCTTTTTCATTTCTATTCCTCAGTTTGTATAGCTTTCCATCCATCCTGTCTTATTCTCTCTACTGATTTTGAGTGTCCTGTTTCTACAGATCCAGTACCCTCCCAAACTCGGATCTGTGGTATCTTCTCCCCAACTTCCTCCAGATCCTCCATGTTGTTAAATTGTTTTTTTAAAAAATGACTGATGTGAGCATCATAGTTTCTCTTCTTTCTCTTCTCCCTCTTTGGATTACTGACATCATTATCTTTGCTTAGTTTCTTGTCTCCCCAGCTAGTTTCCACAATATATATTGCCAAAATTTAAGCTTCCTAATGTAAACTTAGATCATATCACTTCCCTATTTAAAAATCATCCATGTTTCCTCAGAGCCTACAGATGAAATAAAAACTTTAGTTTTTCACTCAGGGTCCTCCCCAATTTAGTCACAGGCTTGCTCTCTGATCGTGTTTCTCAGTACTTCCATTTATGTACCCTAGCTTCAAGAAATTCAGAAATATTACTGAGAGCTTAAAATGCATGTCCTGAAGAGTTCTCAAACCCCTCAGATTTATTGCTTTGCTTTGTCTATTCCATTGCCTCTGTCTGAGTGTCTATACCAGTTCAGACCCAGTCTGTGAATTAAAATTCACTTTGATGGCTAACTTCTGTATGATATCTTTCTCTCCTCCATTTTAAAGTTTTCTTTCTGACCACTGACAGCTTTGGCAGTTGCTCTATCCATATTGAATTGGAGCATAACACTTGTATTATAACCTTGCATTATAGTTATTTGCAAACATATATTATATTCTTGCATGTCCTGATAAATAATTTTCCTGGAGGGAGAATTCAAGTTCAACATTCTATTTTTTACATCCCTTGCATAGCACACTGTTGACTCTTGATAAATATTAACAGAATAAATATTTTACTTCTCTGAGCCCCATGATGCAATCATCTAACACTATAATTTTCCCTGCAAATAAATATATTGCTTACTAACATTTACATCTAGTATTTTTCTTCAGTTTACCTTTTAATATTCACAGATATTCATATTTATCATGGTGAAGTTATAATCTGACATTGTTCTCAATATGATCTTGTGTATTTTAAGAAGCTTGAAATAAAAACAGTCAAAAGATCTGGAAGCCTACAGGCTCTCTTCTTAATCATGTATCTTGGCAGTGAGAGTTGCAATATGTTGCCACCTATTAATTAAATTTGTTCTCTGGTGAATTAGCCTAGAGAGAGAATATTTTCTTAAAAAAAAAATGAACCAAGTAGGATGAGGAGGATAATAAGTCTAGGAAACCGCTCAGGTAATCAGAACCTGTGATGTAGCAATGCTGGGGCCATACCATTTTCCCAGTGGCTGTGAGAAAACTGCAGGGAGGCACGGAAGCCAAGAAAGAACCTACGAATTCTGGCTGGAAAATCACCACTAAAACATTACACTGCTTCACAACATATTAATGAATAATATTGAACCAAAAGGAACAGTCAATTATGAGTTTGATCAAAATGAGAGTGTTAGATACAGATGAAATTTTAGAGACCATCTAGATTCTAGAATATCACTATCTGTTACTGCACACAGATCTCTGAAATTCTGTTGACAGTTTTGTACCTTAATTCTGGAAAAAATATGCATACATACAAAATTAGCCTTAGGTCTAGACCTTTGATTCAGAACACATTTCCTCATTACAGGTAAAAACAATGCATCTCAGGAAGAGCTGGCAATTTGCTAAAATGCATATAGAGAGTTAGTGACAGAGATGTAGTATCACCACGAAGTGTCTCCAGAACTCAAGCCCCATCCTGGGTTTTATCCAACACATTTTCTCTCATGTGTAGTGTCCAACAAATAAAGTAGTTAATTTTATTTGAATAAAACTCATTTGTCTGTATGCTCTCTAGGAAGGAAAATGAAATAAAAATTGAATGTCTTTGGTGTCAGGCACTGTGCCAGGTCCTTTCACATATGTGATTTTACCTCTCCAACAACCAAAGGTATTATTCTTACTTTATATTTAAAAAATGACCCTTGGGACTCCTGGGTGGCTCAGTCAATTGAGTGTCCAACTCTTGATTTCAGCTCAGGTCATGATCTTCAGGTGGTGAGATTGAGCCCCACACTGGGCCCTGCATGATCAGCACAGAGTCTGCTTGAGTTTCTCTCTCCCTACCCCCACTCACATGCTCTCTTTCTCTCTAATAAATAAATTCCTTAAAAAAATAAAATAAAAAATGACTCTCAACAATGTAGGGACAGAGGGAACATCCCTCAATGTCATAAAGGCCATATATGAAAGACCCACAGCTAATATCACCCTCAATGGGGAAAGACTGAGAGCTTTTCCTCTACAGTCCGCAACAAGGCAGGGATGTCCACTCTCACCATTCTTACTTCACATAGTACTGGAAGTCCTAGCCTCAGCAATCAGAAAATAAAAAGAAATAAAAGGCATACAATAGGCAAGGGAGAAGTCAAACTTTCACAATTGCAGATGACATGATACTCTATGTAGAAAACCTGTAAGACTCCACCAAAAACTACTGGAACTGACATACGAATTCAGCCAAGTGGCAGGATATAACATCAACATACAGAAATCTGTTGAATTTCTATATACAAATAATGAAGCAGCAGAAAAATCAAGGAATATATCCCATTTACAATTGTACAAAAAAGCCATAAGATACTTAGGAATATATCTAAACAAAGAGGTAAAAAATATGTGCTCTGAAAACTATAGAACACTTCTGAAAGAAATTGAGGAAGACACAAAGAAATGGAAAAACATCCCATGCTCTTGGGTTGGAAGAACAAATTTTGTTAAAATGTCCATACTACTCAAAACAATCTATACATTTAATGCAATCCTTATCAAATGCCACCAGCATTTTTCACAGAGCTAAAACAATCCTAAAATTTGTGTGGAACCATAAAAGACCCTGAATAGCCAAAGCAATCTTGAAAAAGAAAAGCAGAGCTGTAGGCATCACAATTCCCGACTTCAAGGTGTATTACAAAGCTGTAGTCATCAAGACAGTATGGTACTGGCACAAAAACAGACACACAGATCAATCGAACAGAATAAAGAACCCAGAAAGGGACCCACAACTATATGATTGACCAATCTTTGACAAAGCAGAAAAGAATATCCAATAGAAAAAAGTATCTTCAACAAATGTTGTTGGGAAAACTGGACAACAGCATGCAGAACAATAAAACTGGACCACTTTCTTATGCCATACCATACACAAAAATAAATTCAAAATGAATGAAAGACCCAAATGTGAGATAGGAAACCATCAAAATCCTAGAGGACAGAACAGGCAGCCACCTCTTTGACCTCAGCCATAGCAACTTCTTAGTAGACACGTCTCCGGAGGCAAGGGAAACAAAAGCAAAAATGAACTATTGGGACTTAATCCAGATAAAAAGATTCTGCATGGCGAAAAAGGCAATCAACAAAACTAAAAGGCAACCTATGGCAATGGGAGAAGACATCTGCAAATGACATATCTAATAAAGGGTTAGTATCCAAAATCTATAAAGAACTTATCAAATTCAACAGCCAAAAATTAAATAACCCAGTTAAGAAATGGGCAGGAACGCCTGGGTGGTGCAGTCGTTGGGCGTCTGCCTTCAGCTCAGGGCGTGATCCCGGCGTTATGGGATCGAGCCCCACATCAGGCTCCTTCGCTATGAGCCTGCCTCTTCCTCTCCCACTCCCCCTGCTTGTGTTCCCTCTCTCGCTGGCTGTGTCTATCTCTGTCAAATAAATAAATAAAATCTTAAAAAAAGAAAAAAAGAAATGGGCAGGAGACATGAACAGACATTTTTTCCAAAGAAGACATCTGGATGGCTGACAGACACATGAAAAGATGTTCAACATCACTCATCATCAGGGAAATACAAATCAAAACCACAATGAGATACCACCTCACTCCTGTCAGAGTGGCTAAAATCAACAACACAGGAAACAACAGGAGTGGCAATGTGGAGAAGGGGGAAACTTCTCGCACTGTTGGTGGGAATACAAACTAGTGCAGCCATTCTGGAAAATAGTATGGAAGTTCCTCAAAAAGTTAAAAATAGAACCCAGCAGTTGCATTACTAGGTATTTACCCAAAGGACACAAAAAATACTGATTCGAAGGGGGGACATGCACCCTGATTTTTATGGCGGCATTATCAACAATAGCCAAATTATGTAAAGAGCCCAAATGTACATTGACTGATGAATGGATGAAGAAGTTGTGGTATATATACACAATGGAATGTTACTCAACCATCAAAAAGAATGAAATCTTGCCATTTGCAATGACATGGATGAAGCTAGAGTGTATTATGCTAAGCAAAATAAGCTAGAGAAAGACAAAAGGATTTCACTCATGTGGAACTTAAGAAACAAAACACATGAACATGGGGGAAGGGGGAAAAAAAGGGGAAGCAAACCATAAGAGACTCATAACGATAGAGAACAAACTGAGGATTGATGGAGGGAGGTGGGTGGGGGATGGGCTAAATGGGTGATGAGTATTAAGGATGGTACTTGTGATGAGCACTGGGTGTTATACATAAGTGATGAGTCACTAAATTCTATACCTGAAACCAATTCTACCATATGTTAGCTAACTAGAATTTAAATAAAAAATTGAAATACAGAAAAGAAAGAGAAATCAAGTGACTTACCCAAATTTATACAGATACAAAATAGGGCTCAGATATGAATCCACAATCTTACCTCAATCCAGTGTTCTTTCTTCTATGCCTTCTTACCTTTCATTATGCTAAGCTAACTCTCTGGGAAAGCTTTTCTTAATCTGGAAAAGGAGGTTTACTGATAACACTCCAGCAACTATGATTAAGTACATTTAAAGGAAAATAACTTTATAATATAGAAGACCTACCAACAGAATTTATCAGGAATGTCTGGATCTGTCCTTACCTTTTTGGCACAATTTTTCCAGTTATTATTCCAATCAAGTTTACCTACCTCTCCTCTCTTTGTTTAAAACACCAGCCCCAAAGCTGACCACACAGCTGATAGAACAATTTTGGAGAGCCACCTATCAATATATATCAAAAGTCTTAATATTTTGCCTTGTACTTTGTCTCAATAATTCTAGTTCTACCAATTTATCCTAAGGAAATTATTTCACAACAAACATCAGAAAGTGTACCATGATTTATGTCTAAAATTGTTTTTTTATTATGTTGTTAGCCACCATAGAGTATTATGATATAAAAGTTATAATATGAGACAAACTAAGTATTTAGCAATAGAAAACTATGTATGGCATGTTTAAACAATGTAAAATATGCAGCTATTAGAAATGATGTTGTAGACATATATTTATTGGCACAGAAATAAGTTCATGGTATAATTTTTGAGCTGAATGTGATTGTATTGATTGACTTATTTTTCTCATTCTTTTGAAGTCTATATATATGTTATATATATTATATATTATTACATATTATATTTTACCTACTTTTTTTCATTTTATTTTCCCTACTTTCTTATTGACACATGCCAATTTTTTCCTTTCTTTTTCTTTTTGATATTGTTATGATTCTCATGTCCTTTTAAGAATCCAGACAACAGGGGCGCCTGGGTGGCTTAGTTGTTAAGCGTCTGCCTTAGGCTCAGGTCATGATCCCAGAGTACTGGGATGAGCCCTGCACGGAGCCCTGTATGGCATTTGGGCTCCCTGCTCAGTGAGAGGCCTGCTTCTCCCTCTCCCACTCCCCCTGCTTGTGTTCCCTCTCTCGCTGTCTCTTTCTCTGTCAAATAAATTAGATCGTTAAAAAATAAATAAAAATTAAAAATTAAAAAAAAAGAATCCAAGCAACATCTCTATGTTAGATACTTCTCTTCTAACTCTCTTCTTCATCCAAAGGAGGAGTGATCTATGCTTTTTCTTTCCATCTTTTGGGAACCTTTCTTACCTGGCATGTTACCTTCTGCCTACAGTATGATAATAGGAAACCCCATGATCTAGGTCAGTCAGTTTAGCTCTTGAAATGTAAAGGAGAGATTGTAAAACTAGAAACTGTTTTCTTCACTCAAAAAACTTTGGCTTTCTTTTTTTTTTTAATTTTATTTATTTATTTGACAGAGAGAGAGCACAAGTGGGTGCTGCGAGAGAGAGCCGCTGAGCAGAGAGTCTGATGCAGGGCAGGATACCAGGACCCTGGGATCATGACCTGAGCCAAACTGTGCCACCCAGGCACCTCCTCCAAACCTTGACTTTCAAGACAAATTCTTTGCTGTGGAATCAGTAATTGGGAGATGGGCATTAAGGAGGGGACTTGAAGCAATGAGCACTGTGTGTTTCAGGCAACTGATGAATCACTAAATTGTACCTCTGAAACTAATAATACAGTATATATTAATTAAATTGAATTTAAATTAAAAATTTAAAGAAAAAAATTATATTTTGGAAAAAATTTGTATTTTTGAAGTCAAAATCTGAATATTGCCTCTTTGTTTCCCTTTGTATCCTGCTTTAAAATTCTATTTTTTCCCAAGTCAATGGAGGCCTCTGGATGAATACAAAAGGATACTATATATTTTTAAATGTTACCCTTATTAAATATTAACTTTATAGCTTAATTTCAAAAAGAAAAGTTTATAATGCATTTTCCAATACAAGAACATGTTATATCGTTTAAAGCACTTAAGTTTTGTATTTCCAGAAATGTTATTTTCATAATCATCTATCTATACGTTCATGATTACATTTACTGGTAAGTAGTTCATAGTAGTGGTTGCTATTTTAACTATGATTTTTTTTAAATTTTATTTTAAAATTTTTGACAGTGTTTAGAAAAGCAGTTGATTTTGTAGGTTGATCTCATGTATAAGCTACTTTGTTGAAATATTTTACCTTTTCTAATCTTTTTCTTGGAGATGGAGAGTGATTCTTCTCTTCTATGTCCTTGTCAGCAAATGGTGACAGTCCTTTCTCTTCTTTCTCGATATTCATTCCTCTTATTTCTTGTGTGTTTTGCATTAGTTAGAACCTTAAAGAAAGAAAATGTTAGAATATAGCATTGATACAAGATACCTTTCTCTCTCTTTCTCACTCTAACTTAACTGTAAATGCTTCTAATATTTTACCACTAAATGCAACATTTCTGCTAGATACCCATTCAGGCTATAGGATTTTCTTTCGGTTCCTAGTGACTAGTGGTTTCATTAATTATTTATGTTTTTATCAGGAATGGGTGACATCTATCATTGAGATGACCATGACTTTCTCCTCCTTTAATATTTGATCTAGTGAATTACATGGATTAATTTTCCAATGTTGGAAACTTCTTATATTCTTCAGTAAATCCTACTTGTCATGGTATATTACTAGATTTAATTTGCAAATACTTCAGTATTTTGTATCACAATGTTGGTTGGTGACACTGGTGTATAGTTGGGAAATTGTCCATCAATTTCTATGCTTTGGAATGGTTGTAACATAAGAATTATTTTTTCCTGGATGTTTTGGCACAATATAATGCCAACGGAGAAAAGCAATTTATAGTCCATTATGTACAATATGATCTGTTTTTTTGAAAATATAAACGCATATATGAAAAATCTGGATGAATATTTCAAAGATTAATAATATTTCCACAGAGCTAATTATGGTTGTTTTTCTCTTTTCTCTTTGCTAAACTATAATTTTTTACTTGTTTTTGCTGGATATGAATTTTTGGGGGAAAAATAGGGGTATGAAATTGTACGTAGGTACAAAAGCATATAAAAGCAGTGACTAGAAACCACTTAGTCTGGTAATATGCTCCCAGGCCCTCTAAAATAGTACACCTTGCACTGTTGGTTGGATTTCTCTGTGCCAAACCTTCCTGTACCCAGGTAACACATCCCTATTTCTAGAACTTTCTCTCCACATCTGTACTCATTTCCAACTTTTATCCTGGCTTCTTCTACTTTAACCTTTTCATAGACCTACTAACAATACTGTCTTTATGGATACTGTAACCTATTTTTTCCTGATTTGGAGGCATTCTTCGTGTATGTAGTGCCTCCTATCCCCCTTATCTTCCCATGGCTTCACTCATGTCATCAAAACCATAGTTTGCCTCTGGTTTGGGAGTTGGCACTTGCTCTGCTAAAGGGAAGAGGGCTACTGAAGAGTTTCTGGGTTTCTTTTCCTTGGGTCTCTTGCTGGCTATTTCAGATACCAACTTTGCTTCATTTAGATATAAGACCCATGAGGATTCCACACTGGCCACTGACTGAAATTTACTTTTATTTTTGACTTGACAACAAAATAATCATTTTCCCAAGTGAATCTATTGACTAAGGATGAAGTAGTTACAGAGTTCCTATTTATGTTCTTTCCAAAGTTTTCTCTTATACTTTAGAGTTAGGGTTCTCAGCAGTTTTCACAGCCATTTAGAAATAACCTAAGGCAGCAAATATCATCTACTTCAATAGCCTGAACTAGCTTAGGCTTAAGCATATTGCAGCTTGGGGAATCCTCCTCACCGTATCTATTCTTTCTTTATGGGCTCCAGATACTGTCTGATGAGTAGCCTCAGAATGGCCAAATCAGCAAACACACTGCCAGCACAGAATCTCCTTGGTCAAAATGGTGTTCCTTCCCATCAGCTCACTCTTGCAGGTCTAACAAAGTTGACTTCCTGGGTGTATGGGAAATAAGTCTTCCCTTCCCTCTATCTGTTTGCCATAATGTAGTTTTAGTCTCTATTTATGTCTCATATTTAAGGACCCTCCTCTGAAATCTACCAAACTAGTCTTGATCAAGTGGATAGGTGGTTGGAGTTTCTTATGACAGTTCCAGACAGTCTTCCCACCCAGGGTCATTAGCCTCACCTAGATGGGGTTCCAAACAGAGTGACCATATTGTTTAGTGGTTAGGACTATGGGGCTGGAATAGATAACGTGGGTTCAAACTGGGCTCCACAAATTTAATCATGTGTATTTGAGCAAATTCAGCCTTCTTCACCCTCTTTCTTATTCTGTAAAATTGGAGAAAATAATGGCTTCAGGTTTTTTAGAATAGAAAGTAAGAATATGAATATAAAGCTCTTAGCAGAATGTCTGGCTGTGGCAAGTCCTCAGTAAATGCTATTATTATGGTTTGAAGAGTGCTTGAGACAATGTTCAGAAGCAGTTGCTGCTGGCTCTGGGGTTTGCTTCCCAACTTCATTGCTTGCACTGTCCAAATACATCGTATTTGTCCATTGAGTAATGCCACTTCTGGTCCACAGGTGCAGTTTTGCTCTCCATAACAACCCGTTTTTTTTTTTTTAAACAACTATGCAGATGACACAAAACATTCTGTCCTCATGGTTCATCAGTCTCCTTATTGGCAAGGATCTTCTCTTCCTCTTGTGCTTTGTTATTTGTGCTCAAGGCCACAATCCAGCTCTCATTACCGCCCCCCCCCCGCAAAGATTTATTTATTTATTTTAGAGAGAGAGAACATGCACTTGTGTAAGTGGGGGGAAGGGCAGAGGGAGAGAATCTCAAGCCAACTCCCTGCTGAGCAGGGTGCCCAACATGGAGCTTGATCTCACAACCCATGAGATCATGACCTGAGCTGAAACCAAGAGTCAGATGCTTAACTGACTGAGACACCCAGGCACCTCACTCTTTACTTCTGAAACTATTCATTATTATTCACTTCTTAATACAACCTACGCCCTTTCTCCTGACTTTTCTAACATGCCCTCACTTCCAACAATAGTTGGACCTCACCAAATCCTTTCCAATGCCATGTCCTGTCATTTTCCATTCACTGAACTATTCCTTTGTTCTCCTGTCTCTGTATTCATCCTAGGGTTCATGATCTTTCATTACAGCCTTGCCCTAGTCCATTTTTTCTCCCATTGCACTTACTCCCAAAAATGTCAGCTCTTAGACTGATCCAACCTCTAGTCTTCAGTGCTCAGAAAACCTTTATGGAAAGAAAGAAAGTTGAGATGCCTAGGGTGAACAAGAGAAAGCAAAAATCTCTCCCTGTGAGGGAGGGTATTTCAGATGATCTTGCTACAGGCTTTTCAGAGATATATGTATATTCCCTAAATGACCCAACTTCCTATTTCTTCCTAAAGCCTAAGCAAAGGGTTGTTTTATGCCTGACTGTTTGCTTATTTATGCTATTATTTATTTTTTTAAATGTAGCCATGTGGAATAAGCCAGACAAAATTGACTTCATTTAGGAAGTTATGCATTTTTATCTTCTTTAGAATGACTGTTTTTCTTTGTTTAGCTCCTTATAGTGGAGAATCCATATCCTAATATTAGAGCAATATTAATGCCTATACATATTCATATATGTATATATATATTTTGGTAATCTAGCATCATAGTCTTAAGGTTGCTGACTCATAGCATTACTTGGAAATGAATTTGAATCTTGGAAAATTATGAAGTTCCGTTTGTAATTTTCTAAACCTCTGAAGCTAAAATTTAAAATGTAAATTTTATAAGATTAGACTTCAAAAGACTTTACTGCAATATAACACTTACCAACTATTGGGGGGGTGACTATATAATGTTTTTCATAATTACATCTTAGTTCCTTTTCAAATATTCCAATAAGCCATTTGAAAAGTGTGTGTGTGTGTGTGTGTGTGTGTGTGTGTGTGTGTAGGCAATATTAGCAAGGAAGTCAGAATATTTCTTACGGGAAAAATAAATTCAAAGCAGCAAATAATATTGTCTACTGTGTGCCAGGTCCAGATTTCTCACTAAATTTTGAAAAAAGCTAGATCTAGCATTTTTTTTAAATAAAAGAGATAAGGCTCAAGTTTTTTTCTTTCCATACAAGCTTGCTTTCTAAATCCCAGTCATGATTTTTTTTTTAAGGCACTTTCCAAATACCGCATAAATGGCTCGCTCTGTGCTGAGTTGTAGAATGAGGGCAGGTCAGCAGGAGACCTGTGTTTGGCAGAACTCAAACCAATCCACCTGCCTTTGTTAAGAACTTTTATTATCTGCAAAATTCATCTTTGGCACTCTCTTTTCTAGGTAAATTCATCACTCTGCTTACTTAAGAAATGAAAAAGCTAAAATGATATTCTTTGCCAGCTCTTTTCTTTTATGAATATAGTTGCACTTTTCACAAAAAAAGAATTTAATTTGGGGTGGTTCTGTCACTACCAGTAAAGAGAAGGAGAGAGGTGGAGATTAAGGGAAAGAAAGAGGTAAGAGGAGAATTGAATGCAAGAGGGAACAGCAGTAAAGCATCTACATGGCAACCCCCCACCTTATCCACGGAGGATGTGTTCTGAGACCCTCAATGGATGCCTGAAACCGCAGATCGTACAAAATCCTATATGTACTGTTTTTTCCTATACTTACATACCTGTGATAAAGTTTATTTTATAAATTAGGCACAGTAAGAGATTAACAACAATAAGTGATAAAATAGAGCAATTATAACAATATGCTGAATAAAAGTATATGAATGTGGTCTTTCTCTTTCTCAAGACATCTTTCCTGTAGCGTACTTACCCATCTTCTTGTGATGATGCTGTGAGATGATAATTGCCCACATGGTAAGAGAAGTGAGGTGACTGTCCTGGCGTTGTGACGTGGACGCTGTGACGTGGTCGCTCTGACGTAACGTTCGGCGACCATTGACGTTCTGACTTCTGATGATTGGTCAGAAGGAGGAGCCGCTGCTCTGGGACCACGGTTGACGGTGGGTAACTGAAACCTCTGAAAGCAAAACCAAAACTGCAGATAAGAAGGAACTGCTGCTATTGTGTGCCTAGCATCATGCTCGGAGCCTTCGCGGGTGTGGAAGAAATAAAGTCAGACACTTCCACACCTGACCGTCGGCACTTCATCTCCCGTGGCCGCCATGCACAGGTAAGCAATGAGACATACCGCTGATGATTCTTGGTTTTTGTTTTTGTTTTTTTAAGCTTTTATTTATTTATTTGACAGAGACAGAGAGAGAGCCAGCGAGAGAGGGAACACAAGCAGGGGGAGTGGGAGACGAGAAGCAGGCTTCCTGCAGAGCAGGGAGCCCAACTTGGGGCTCGATCCCAGAACCCTAGGTTCATGACCTGAGCCGAAGGCAGATGCTCAATGACTGGGCCACCCAGGCGCCCCTTGGGTTGTTTTTTTTGTTTTGTTTTGTTCTTTATCAGTGCTGTTTTTGCTCACAAAAATCTCCTGCAGCTTATCACATTCAGTCAAGCCAGGGAATATCACTGCTTCATTCACCTCTGTGTCCCCAGCACCTGCCTGATGGGTGCTCAAATATATGTTGAATAATAAATTGATAAGTAAAACAACCATAAATATCCAAGTAAAGACTTGCAGTGAGGAGTCACATAATCAGGTGGAGAATTTAAAAGCGATCTGGGTGAAGAGCAAGTTGTTGAGTCTGTCCGGATTTCGCAGTTTGAATTAATTTCTGAGTGTGGTGTTGGTACAGGCTGAAGACAATACTGGTACCTTTAACTTAACTTCATTCTCCACTGCCTTTGTGATAGTCTTCAAACTATTTGTTTGCCAATTATTCAAATTCTTCCCATTTGTGAATATGTCACGTGACTATTTCTAGCTGGTGAGTTTAAGTGGACGTGATACATGTCATTTTTGAGTAGAGCAGTTAGCTGGTAAGGTAAGACCCTCCAGAGCTCTATGTTTTCTTTAGCCACAGTTACTGACAGTGTTTTCCGTAGCGACTAATCTATCAACCTAGGCCCCCAAGCAGACATTGGCAAGTAGAATGGAGGTCCCAGCTGACTTTCAATGACATGTAAAATGAGCTAGAAACAAATCTTTGTTGTTCTAAAGCTCGGAGATGTGGGTGGTGGTTTACTGTAAGATAATGTAGCCTATCTTGATGGATATACTTCCCACCTGAAGTACATAAGTAGGACTGCCCCAAGTTTTCCCCGGTCTTCATCCTTGTTCTTTGTGTTCCCCTTACCTGATTTATTCTTTCCTTTCTTCCCACTTACTGAAATCCTAACCCTTCTTTAAAGACCCAACTTGAGAGAGTCCTACTTCCTTCAAAACTTTCCGTGACCATTTCAGTACTCAGAGCTGAGTCCTTCCTCTGAGTTCCTGAAGTCCTGTTTATAAGTGCTATTTGTTTCTTATCTATTGCTTTGCATGATAATTTTTTAAATGAGCACATATGTCCCCATTGAAATACAAAACTCTTGAAACCATCAGATGTCATGTTTATCATTCGTTGAATCACTCAAACCCCTCTTAATTTGAATGGATTACCCACAGCATTAATGTGTTCATTTATTCAGTCTGCCAATAGATATTTAATAAGTGCCTACTATGTGCGTGGAAGAGACTGGTTAGTTGTTAAACCTTTTTGCTTTTCCTCCTGTGCACATAGCTAGACCACATCTCTCAGTCTCTCTTATAGTTACATATAATCATGTGACTGAGTTTGGGCCAATGAAGTTGGGGTAGAATGATGTTGAGTGAGTTGTCTCTTGATATATTAAAGTCTCTTGCTCTGACTATCTTTTACTTTCTTTATTGATTCTGGGACATGCTTAGAATTGACATGTTAATGATAGCAGAGCCTCCATCAGCATGACTCCCTGAATGACTATATGGGAAAGAGCTACCATCTGTCCCATCGATCTACTATTTGGAATTTGAGTGAATAAAACTTCCATTGTTGTAAACCATTGATAATCAGGATTTTATCTGTTATAGCTGCTAGCATTATCTTAACAAAGAGATTTGAGAGTGAGGGATTATCTTTTTTTTTTTAGATTTCATTTTTTTTTTTTTTGAAGAGATAGAGACGGCCAGCGAGAGAGGGAACACAAGCAGGGGGAGTGGGAGAGGAAGCAGGCTCATAGCGGAGGAGCCTGGTGTGGGGCTCGATCCCACAATGCCGGGATCACGCCCTGAGCCGAAGACAGACGCTTAACGACTGTGCCACCCAGGCGCCCCAGTCATTTTAACACCACAGTCAGGATGTTCTTATTGAGAAGGTAATATCTGAGCAGACTTGTAAGAGCAGATGGTGGGAGCCCTGTGGATACATGGAGAAAGAATGGTCTAGGCAGAAAAAACAATGTGTGCAAATGCCCCTGTGTTTCCCTGGCATGGTCAAAAGTTAGCAATTACCTCCATGTGACTGGAGCAAAGAGTGGTGGATGAAGTAAATGAGAGGGAAGGTATTGCCAGGTTTTTGAGGGCTTGAGTGCCCTAAGATACTATTCTAGGCAATCGACCTAGTCTTGTACCTCAAATGCCCATTATCTTCTTTTTCCCAAGCCCATGTTAAATTATATAACTGCTCTTGAATATCTTATCTTGAAGTAACTGTAATATAAATGAAATATCCTGATTATAATCCTCCATACCACACGTTTAAACTTCAAACTCTGTCTTAATATTCCTTTGCAGGTATTGCAAAATTCATGTGCCCCATGTAGGTTCAGAAGAAAGAGTTCATGCAGCTTGCCAATCCTGATAAATCCGGCCACAAACACAACTAAATCATGACTTTTTCTACAAGAGCACAGAACTTAAAATCAGTCCATACTTCATACAAACTCATAGGATGCTAGTGACTGCTGTCAGCTACCAGTGCAACGGGAGGTCAACCTGAGATGTCTCAATATTTTATTCCACTCTGGAATTTGTTCCAACAGTTGTCTCTCCAGGTGAGCTTCAGGTCAAAAAGATAACTAAATAGCTTTTCTTTCATTCTCTAAATATAATTAAGTCATGAGGTTTTCTAGACATGGCTATTAGTATGTCATTTTCTCTTACCTTAATATCTGAATAGCATTAAGTTTAAATGGTTTCTTTTACTATAGTTAGTAAATGACCAGTAGTAGAAAAATGAATGAGCAAATGCCAGAGAGGTAATTTATAAAAGGAAAAAGTAAAATGCCTAGTGGATATGTGGAAAATATTTAACTAACCCAGAAATAAAAATTGCATGGGTATACCATTTTTTAGAATTTATCGAATTGGTAAAGTTTTAATAAAATAAATCGTAATGATCCTTTTCTACAAACATAGAGGAAAACTTGTTTTATCATACATTAGTGGGATGATGTAAGCTAGAAAAAAAGAGAACAATTTTGCAATATATGTTGGAATCCTTAAAAATTTATGTATTTCCTAGCTCTGCCCATGAAAGGGTCTAAGATTAGTAATACCATAGTGGCAACAAACACACACGGTCCCCAGATCTTGGTTACTGAATACAATTCTCCAGTTAAAGGAATCAAGAGAAATGATTGATTACAGGGCTGGGTGTGGAAAATACCAAATAAGAACCCTGGGACATCTTGTAGTGCCAGAAGTAAGGAAGGATAAACAAAAAACATAGGAGCCAGACAGAGAAAGACAAATACTCCATGGTATCACTTACACGTAGAATCTAGGGGGAAAAAAAGTCAAATTCATAGAAACAGAGAGTAGATTGGTGGTTGCTGGGGGCTAGAGGGTGAAATAGGAAGAGGTTGGTAAAAGAGTAAACTTTCAGTTATAAGTTGAAAGAGGTCTGAGGATCTAATTTATGGCATGGTGACAATAGTTGATAATATTGTATTATATAATTGAAATTTGCTAAGAGAATAAATCCTAAGTGTTTTTACCCCCTTCCTCTAAAAAAGCTATTAAATGAGCTGATAGATGTGTTCATTAACTTGGTAGGAATCCTTTCATTATATATATGCCTATCAAATCATCATGCTGTACATGTTAAATATATTATTATTTTACTGGTGAATTATACCTCAGTAAAGCTGGAAAAACATAGAAGCCAATCTGAAAGAGTTGGCCAAAGCTAGAATACTATAAGGAAGAAATAAATAAATGTTGTATTGAATTATAATCCAAAGAACAAAACAAATGTCCATGAATCCATACAGATGTAAATCAATCAGTCAATCAGTCAATGGGGGAGAGGAAATCTTTCTTACAGGACAATTCCAAAGAATTTATGGAGGTACTATTCCCTTTGGGAGGTAGAGCTTAATGTCCCTTCCCTTGAGTGCTGACTGGACTTTGTGATTTGCTTGCAAAGAATGAAGTATGGAAAAGGAAATATAGTAACTTTACAGTGGAGACATCTGGCAGACACCACTCTTACCAAGTGGTCAAGGTTAACATCACCAGTAATAAATCATGATGATATCACATACCCTCTGATAGGATGCAATGAGAAGGGCTCCTCACCTCTCTGGTATTGTTCCCTGAAACTCATAACCCCACTCATGAGCATGAGAAAACCCCAAATGAGGGACATTCGACAAAATACTTCACAAATACCCTTCAAAAATATCAAGGTCTTGTAAAGCAAGGAAAACCTAAATGTCACAGAACTGAGGAGACAAAGGAGACATGATGACTAAAGGTAATATAGGATCTTGTACTGGCTCCTGGAACAGAAAAGGACTTTATTGGAAGAACTGGTGCAATCTAAGTAAAGTCTAAGGTTTAGTAAAAATAATGATAATAACAATAAACCAAATCACAAAAAAATCCTTTGTGCAAACAGTATCGTTCATCGGTGTTTATGCTGTGGAAACAATTATGACATGTGTCAGTGGCTCTCGAAGTTTAGCCTACAACAGACTCACCTGGAGGGACAGCTCTAACCAGATTGCGGGGCCCCTCTCCCAGAACCTCATTCAGTATGTCTGGAGGGTGGAGGGAAGTGGGAGTGTTGGTCTTGCAACTCGTTCCCAGGTGCTGCTGCTGCCCTGGTGTGGAAACCACACATTGACAACACTGACATCTGCAGATGCTTCCTACAAGGGTGTTTACTGTAATTATCTCTTGGATTATATAATTTTTGTTTTATTATCTTTTCATTAGTGTCTTCAAATCTTTAAAAATGTTCTTAGATGTTTCAAATGTTTCCGTAATATGTATGTGTTGCTTTTGTAATAAGAGAAAACCATAGTTTTAAGTTAAAAATGTAGCTCTTTTTCACATGAGATTCTTAGTCCTGAAATGAGATTTTTGCATTCTTGAGGGCAGATTGATGCACAAGAGATGCTATTGGTGGCTGCTTTTAAAAGATTAATATTCAATTTATTAAAGTGAAAAATTGAAAAACTTCATTTTCCCTTAAGCTTTTAAGTTCAATCTAAAAATAGTATTATTATAGTTATAAATCTAGTAACATTTAACAATCGCTTCCAAGGAAACTTTGATTAATATTTTTATATTCTCCTAAATATTCTGTCCCATTAACAAACTTGGCTAAACTCTCCTAAAATGTTTTAAACTTCATTTATAAATGTAACATAATAGATTCTATTTTCACATATTTTAAATAAATGTTCAGCAAGCAAAACTTTCCCATCTACTTTGACGTTGCATGTAAATCTATTAAATTATACTTTAAAAATATAGAGAATCTAAGTTCTTCAAAAATGTTCTAATGTTATTTATAAACTAAGCCAAAAACTTATACTGTTTAACTTAAAATCCAAGTCTAAAATAATGACTCAGTTATATGTGTTACATTTTACTTGTAAGACTAATCTTTCAGAATTTCAAAATGTCAAATTTAAAAAAATATGACAATTATTTTAAATGCCAAAAACCCAAGATTATTCCTAACCCTAAAAACTGAAAATAAATCATCAGTTCTTTGGGTCTAATTTACTTCTTCCTGTAAGTACTGTTATGGGCTGGATTATATTACCTTCAAATTTATATATTGATGTTATAACCTTCAGTACCTCAGAATGTGATCTCATTTGGAGACAGAGTCTTTACAGAGTTGACTAAGTTAAAATGGGTCTGGGGTGGGGGTAATACCATAAGAAGGCAGAGAGGAGACCACGCTGACTGTTTCACAAGTTAGGGAGAGCTGATAAAATGAAAGCTAATAACTGAAAGGAAACAGTATGAGGACGTAAAAATAACTTAACTCCTCACTTGGAAGACAGACTGTGTTAGTAGGGAAACACCCTAGAGAAGTTATACATTCATCCTTTCTCACCATTAGAAACACATTCGCTTGGTCTAGCAGAGTCCACTGTTAGCCAATTCACAACGCTTGAGTAAGACAGACAAGACACAGTTTCTCTGGTCTTCAGCTGCCATACTTATAAAATGAGGACAATAATTGTAGCAAACACCGTGCATCTTTGCACCCCACTCCCATCTTTTGGGAACTCACTATTCCCCCAGGACTTCAGAAGGCAGGCACCTTCAGCTTTCTGCCTGAGGGCTTTCTGTGGCCACCCAACTATAAAACCCAGGGAGTTAACTGCTTCCAGGAACAGCTTTCAACTATTAACGGAAGTTAGTGGGTAGATACCCCTGCTAGTTCAACCCAACTCAGCTGTCTCCCAGAAATGCCCATGGATTGGATCCCAGTTACCTCCAGTGGTAATTTGCTCATCAATATGCCTTTTACTGGTTTCACTTCCCCACTTCCCTAAGGATCCTGCCTAGAATTACCTCCCAAAGAAACTCTGCACTCAAGTTCTTGATATGAGGTCTATATCTGTGAGAACCCAATCTAAGACAGTAAAGTACAATTTACGAGATTATGTCAGAAGAGAGAAAACTAAACTTGGATATTTGGGGGGAGTTGAGGAGGCAGTCTTCTATTGTGTAGCGGAAAGAACAGTGAACTTGGAGTCAGAAAACTTGGATAGTCACCCTGACTCTATCCCATGTTAAATGGTAAACTTTGAAAAATGGAGGTAATAAGTGATAACGAAATGAGATTATCCATGCCAAAATGTCTAGTACTAGTAGGTACTCAAGAAGTACTAATCCTCCTTCTCTTTGTTCTTATCTTCATGTTATTAATACAGAGTTGGAAAGACAGTGAGATGTCATAGATAAAAGCTTTGTGTCAGACTGGCTTTAATCTGACTCCAATGAGCATATGATCTTGCGCCAGGTACTCAATAAAAGAAATAGTAGCTTTTTCTCTCTTCCACAACTAGGAGTATAAAAAGCCTTTGTCTTAAAAAAGATGGGGGAGGATTAATCCTCACTAACAGATGCCCTAAATATTTATGATATAATCAAAACTACAATCTGGAATTTAAACATGACTCCCACTCATCTCCAATTAAAAGCTACTTTAAAATTGTGGGATATGTAAAGTATTGGAACATAAATTCATTGCAATCTGTTAGTGTGAATTTGAATGTTAGCCACCATAGATCATTCTTCTGAAACAGATTTGTCAAGACTTGTATCTCAGTGGTCAATCAACTATACTTGATAATGTTGAACTGGCCCTAGCCATATTGTACATGCAAACATTCACACACACGTACTTGTTTACTGATTTAACATGTATGTGACTTTCTCAGACAGTTTTTGTTGGTCACTTTAGCCCCCAAAATTCAAAGAACTTTGCCCAATTAACCAGAACTTAATTATTATTATTATTATTATTATTATTATTATTTACTGGATTTTTTCAGAATAGCCTTTTTTTTTTTTAAATCACTCAGTGCTCATCACAGCAAGTGTGCTCCTTAATCCCCATCACTGATTTCATCCTTCCCTCCTGCTCCTGTCCCCTCTGGTAACTATCAGTCTGACAGAATTATTATTAATGCTGAGTTTTAAAATAGTCCATTCACTGAGATTAGCAGTGTGTTCATAACAAAGAAACATCATTTATTTTACCTATTTAAGCCAATCTTAATATGGATCTAAAATTTAAATCCTTAACTTTGTTTGCCATACTCTCCATTAAGAGATGGGCTTTGTCTGGGTGTTGTGCGTAAACGATGAATCATGGAGCACTACATTGGGAACTAATGAAGTACTGTATGGTGACTAACAGAACAGAATAATAAGAAAAGAGAGAGTGAGATGGGCTTTGAGAACACCAAAACCTTAATGTGATAGTGATCTCTATGAATTCAATCTTGAGGCATCACCTGCACACTGAAAATGAAAATAAACAATAAAAAAGCACTTACTCTATGTTATTGTATTAAGTACTTTACGTACAATATACCATTATGTTCTCATAAGCAATGTATAGTAGGAGGTCATCCCCTTTTTTTAGTTGAGGAAACGGAGCCTTAGGGAAGAGAAATAATTTGATGATGGCCTTAGGCTAGTATGTGTTTGAATGAGGATTTGAAATCGATGCCTGACTTCAAAATGTGTGCTTAACTAATAGGCTGTAATGATTCATGACTACACAAAATGTTGCCTGAAATTGCAAGGGCCTCACAATCTTCTTATCTTTTGTCTGAGTCCATGAACTCTGGGTCAAGGACTCTTTATTATGGTTTCTGCCACCTGTTTAAGCCTCCAGCTTCTTACCTTCCCCAGAGTTTTATCCCTTCATTAAAAATCGCTGATCCCTTTCATCAACAAACCTGAGATGGCCTTGTTCAGTTTGACAGAAAAGACTCTGGATAAGGACCTAGTCCCCTTTCCATTCCAGCTTCATTCCCTTATTATCCTTCTTCTCTCCACTTCACACCTACACAATCAACCAAACAGAACTTCTTGCCATTCCCACTGTGTTCATTTCCTAAACTTGTCTTTAAAAAGTACTACAAACCAGGTAACAAAAAGCAGAAATGAATTGTCTCACAGTTCTGCTGGAAGTCTGAGACCCAGAAACTAGCAGCATGGTCACAACTCTGAGGGTCATGAGGGAGAATCTGACCCAGTCCACTTCCCGAGCTTCTGTGGTTGCTGGCGATCCTGGGTGTGCCTTGGCTTCTGCTGGACCTCCCTGAGCTCTGGCTGCATCCCCACAGTGTTCTCCCTGTGTGATTGTTTTGTCCAAATTTCCCCATTATATGATGTCTACCCTGCTCCAGTATAATCTCATCCTAAATTAACTAATTACATCTGCAATGACCCTCTTTCCAGTTATGGTCACTTTCTGTGGTGCTGAGGCTAGGACTTCAACATATGAATTTTAGGGGGACACAGTTCAACCTATACCACTTCCCAATATGCCAAGTGTTTCTGTGCTTTCAACCCCAGAGAAAGCTGTTCTAGACTCTTCTTCCCCTAACTCTTTATAGTGAATTCTCAACCTTTAAGCTATGTGAAATGTAAATTATTTTATGAAGATTAACTGCCCCACATAATTGGTTGTCCTCAAACCTAGAGGATGTACTTCCTGTTGTGTACAGCCCCCCTTACATGTGGGATTGTTATTTATCTGTCTCTTTTGAAACAGTAAGCGCTTCAAGGGCCGTATTCATGTCTTAATTTACTTTGTCTCTCCAGCGCTATTATATTGTCTGGTACATAGCAAGTGTGGAGTAACTGTTGTTAATTGAGTGAATAAGGCTAACATTCTCCTGTATTCTGTTATAGTCTTCCTAATTTTCTAGCAAGAAAGAGCCATACTGAAGCTATTAATCTTGCAAAACATGAGGCTTTCTGTTAAAGGATTTTGCTATTGAAAACTTTTGTTTTCCTAATAAAATAAAAGAAAGAGCTAACATGATTTTACTGATAGAACTGGTTGGTGGCACTTTTTTTTTATTAATAATACTTTTTATTATATTATGTTAGTCACCATACATTACATCCCTAGTTTTTGATGTAAAGCTCGATGATTCATTACTTGCGTGTAACACCCAGTGCTCCATGCAATACGTGCCCTCCTTACTACCCATCATCAGCCTATCCCATTCCCCCACCCCTCTCCCCTCTGAAGCCCTCAGTTTGTTTCCCAGAGTCCGTAGTCTCTCTATGGTTCATTCCCCCTTCTGTTTACCCCCTTTCTTCTTCTCTTTCTTCTCCTACCGATCTTCCTACTTCTTATGTTCCATAAATGAGTGAAACCATATGATAATTGTGTTCAGTGTCTAAAATTTACCAAGTATTGACTTTATGCTATCTCCTACTTTCTGGCTAGTGTTTCGCCATTGCAGAGGTCAACTAGATGCTTGTGCAGCAGTCTGCAGGTTCATGCACACTCTTGACAATTTCTAAACAGGCTTGGTATCAGGCATGACAAGCCGTGGATTTTCCTTGTTACTTTCCTAAGGCCTGCCATCTCCATATATGTGCCCTGCTTGTTGTGTTTCCACAGACTCATACCAGTGGGAATTGGAAAGCAAACCTAGCTGAGTACCTCTTCAGGGGTGACACTGTAATGATAAATACGTAAGAGTCTACCGAGCAGAATCTCTGACGGAAATACATGGGCCAATGCAGTTCTGCTATCTCTCAGTCCTACTAGGATGCAAGCCACTTAGCAGTCACAAATGACTTCACCATAATGCAGTCAGCATTCCCAGAGTAGTGTGTTTCCACTCCTGTCAAGAAATGTGCTATGAAGGATAAATTAGCTGCTACAAGGTGGAGAACAGAAATAGCTCCTCAAACACTTTCGTTAAGCACTTGTTTAGAACCTTTACCTTGCCTGTCTCTGTCACGGGCAGCTGTTTTATTTGCTGACTTTAATACTGATGATTTGCATTCACAGAATAAGAGCTCCGAATTACTTTACAAATATTCTCATTAAAATTTAGACTGCTGTTGTGGAATAAACATGGTTGATTTCATTTTATTCATTTTTGGGGGGTGGGATCCTGAGTCTTTGAGTTTGATTTACCTACAAAATACAGTGATTTAATAGTACACAAGATCGATAAAATGACTACAAAGTAATGCAGTTTATTTTCTTAATGAAAACTGTAGAAATTCTATATCGTGATCTAAAATATAAGTTATTCCGATGCTGCTGCCACTCTCAGAACTGAGATCTGGACAGCCTAAGTGGTAGAAAAATAGAAATTTTGATTTCCAAGTTTCTTTTCAAAAATAGCCAAAAAGCTTCCAGAGTCACATCTAGTGAATACAGTGGGAAAAAAAAAGCCCCTGCCCAACAGAAGTTGGAGTAAAAAAATAAAAAGGTGATTTATTTTCATGTATGCCTTGTAATTTGGCTTTCTGAAAATTTCCATTTTTCCAAAAATGTTTTCAAATATAACAGCATCACTGAAAAAAGTATATAGCCTCTTAAGAGATACATGTGTTAGTCAGTATTTGAATATGTAGGTTTGAGTACATTTTCTCGCCCCCCCCAAGTTTATTGAGATATAGTTGACATATAACGTTGTGTAAGTTTAAGGAGTACAGGTGATAATTTGTTAACACATATATATTGTGAAATGATCACCACAATAAGACTAGTTAATATATCTATTATTTATTATACATCACATAGCTACCATTTTTTGTAGTAAAAACATTTAATATCTACTTTCTTAGCATCTTTCAAGTATGTCATACAGTAGTGTTAACTGTAGTTGCCGGACTGTACATAAATCCCCAGAACCTATAACTGGAAGTATATACCCTTTGACCAACATCTCCCCTTCACCCCTCAGCCCCTGTAAACCACCATCCTACTCCTTGTTTCTGAGTTTAGCTTTTTTTTAGAGTCCACATATAAGTGAGATAATACACTATTTGTCTTTCTCTGACTGACTTATTTTACTTAGAAATAGCCTTAAGGTCCATCCATGTTGTTGCATATGGCAGGATTTACTTCTTTCTTATGGGTGGACAGCATTCCACGTGTATCTATACCCTACTTTCTTTATCCATTCATCTGTGGATAGACACTTAGGTCGTTTCCATGTCTTGGCTATCGTGAATAATATTGCAGTGAACATAGGGGTGCAGATATCTCTTCAAGACAGTGATTGTATTTCCTTCAGAGGTTGGGTATGTTTTCTCTTAACAGTCCCCAGCCCTTGACCTCCACCTCATGCTGCTACCACCAGTGATTTTGTCCTAACTCTTCCCATACCCATGAAAGGCTGTGTATATCCATCTGAGTGTTCTGCACTTTGAGAAGACAGTACATTTTCTGCTTAATTTAATTAACTACTTTTTTCTTATATCACGCTTCGGCATGGTTATCTATTATGGACTCAGAGCCGGATCAAGGACTGGGCCAACCGTGCAGATGTCCAAAATGCCAATCTGGTGGAGCAACAGATATTACTAGAGTGATTGAATGTTTCTGAAAATGAAAGAAGATTGGGAAAATTGTAATCATCCAAATTCTTCTTCATACTCTACTAATAATAGCAAATGTTCATTTGCAGTTCAACCTGTGCCAGGCACTGTTCTAAATGTACTAAGTTTGTTAACTTCTCTAAATCTCACAGTAACCCTATGATGTAGGTAGTAGTATTATTATTCCTGCTTTACAGATTTGGAAATTAAGGGACAGAGAAGTTAAATAATTGTCCAAAGTCACACAGCTAGGAAGTGGAAGAGCCTCTATCTTGTATGGAGAAACTGTGGATATTAGATGATCCCTACTTTTCTAAGAGGTTCAGAAACCTTTTAGAAAAGGGGTTAAGACCCCCCTGGGGTCATGGTTCAGAAACAAGATGTTTATTTAACTTACTAGGAACGTTCAGCGCAGAGAAAGGTAGGGGCTTTTGTCTGGCCGAGGGTGTGTATACGTGTCTGGGGCCAGAAATGACTGTACAGAACAAGGGGGAGAGTCTGAGCACAGCTGTCTGCTGCTGGAGTCCTTCTCTGTCCTTCCCCCAGGCTACTCTCAACCTCTCCTCCAATTAAATGTGAACAAATGATCCAAGAATACAAGTTTGAAGGGGCAAGTGTATTAGCCTGCTTGGGATGTTAAATTATTAGCCTGCATGAGGGGCCTATACATCTTTGTCAGAGGTTGCTCAGATTGAGTGTATTTTAATGGAACAAGGCTCCTGAAGTAATTTAAAAAGAGAAAGAAGAAAAAGAAGGGCAGAAGGCTCAGAGCAAAGTGATGCAGGTGCTAGCATCATGTTCTGATCAGAGGATGGGCCCGTCTCCTAATCCGCGAAAGCTCCTGCCAGGAGACTGTGTAATAGACTTGGTCTGCTTGTGTTTGTCCCATTGGGAAGGTACCAGGGTTGTTGCTGTACTGTCTTATGTTGCCAGAGTTGTTGCTGTAGCAGGGAGATTGTTTCCCTCTTTCAATGAAAGGTAAGTTGTTCGCATCAAGATTTTCACTGAAGTTTGTATACTTGTAGCTAAGCCATCATTAGGCAAGAAACCACAGGAACAGAATTTTATGTTAGGAAGAGCCAGTCTTTCTTGTATTGAGAAACTTGACTCATAGGGAGTCTATGAACAGATTTTTAGAAGCACCATTAGAAAACATGCTACAGTTAGGTTGTCTGACTTCAACCCCTGTGCCTTCCAATCTATCCTGCTTTTTGCATAAAAAACTGTTCCTTAAAGTTCTGTTTCTGTTTAGGAAATGATCATGAATATCAGTTGACTACATAATATACACTATGGTATGTATTTCCAAACTTCCATCAAATGCACTACACTTTTATCTTCATTTCCCAAAAGCTTAACTTTGATACCTAACCAGAAAAATGTTTGTTTGGTCCCATCAGGGCCAAGTTATACATGGACGAGATTACCAATTAGGTAGTATGATTTTAAGCAGGTCTGGTAAGGTTTGCAGTCCCCAGATATTTCTCTCATCCACTTGGATGCAGCCTGCTCTGTCATTATTAGCATTTCTTTCCACCGGTTCAGATTTTAATGTTAAGAGTTGCTCCGCCTTTAAGAGATACGCATTTCAAACTGTTAGCAGTTTCTTTTCAGTGTGAAGGATTTTTCCGAGTATGTATAACCTATAGATCAAGATCCAGAGAACGTGAGGAGCGTGAGGTGAAACCATCACTATATTACAGGGCAATGTGCATGTATGTGGGTTTCAGATAGTCTGAAACAAAACCAAACCAAACCTATCTATCTTCCAACTTACACAAAAAATCTAAGGATGATTAATTTCAGTAAACTAATTCATGAAAACCAAGAATCCAGGGGACAGTCTGTAAGCCAGATTGCTCTTTTATTTATGTTCAGAAGGAGGAGTATTTGGCCAGAGAGCTGTGATCCGTTATCTGGGTGAATCTAGTAACTGGACAGCCTGGACTTTCAAGGATTATACTGAATTTCAAATATTCGGTCACATTTTTCCTACAAATACACTCATATCTATGGAACTACAGTTGTCCAGATTGGCGTCCAGATTGTTAGGTTACAATATGTGGGAAAGGCCAACCCTACACGGAGAATAACCCTTTTAGTTAGATCATCTACCAAGGAAGGCATATTATATGCAGAGGTTTGCCTGGTGATCCTGGAGCCAGAGAAAAAGAAGTATCCTCTACTCGGATGTAGAGAATCTGCCATCTTTTTGTCCTGTGCTTTTTTATCTTAGAGAAGAGTTCTATGAACCTTGTATCATGCTGTTTCTTAAAATCAAATTCCTTTGTCCTTGACCTTTGCCTGGGATCAGGTTCCAGAAAGCTCTGATAGTCATTCTTATTCTGTGATCAATCTTATTTCAATCGAATACAATCTCTCTTTCCTGTTTCTTGGCTAGTTTCACTCATCTATAATTCACAGTAGGTAATAACATTTTACATTCATAGATGCAGGTGTGCAAAGATGTGATTTTTTTTTAAACCGAACTTAATGTAGCTTGTAAGTACCCATTTCCATTATGTAGGCAAAAACTTCATCATATCAATTCAAAGTCATGATTTCATTACCAATTAAAACTATATCTTTCTGTGTCTGTTGACTCAACCTAGAAATTTCTCTACTTTGCTCGCTTTCTCTGATGTTATGTAAATATCAAGATGGCTGACTTATTCTGACTTACTGTCCTGGGGTCAGATGAGTGCTGTCTGGCCCACTGCTACACTCTGTCCTCTTTGACCATCACCGAGGAGTAGTGTGTCTCACGTGGTCTTGGTAATCCATTTTTGGTCCTGCCATATCTGCTGTAGTTATCTGAGACCCTGGCCTGGACCTCAGAGATCATTCTGCATCACCTCAACCCAACAGAAAAGATAATTAGCACTTCTGTGCTCCTCTTTGGGGGCTGGGGAATTCTTAGCATCACTGATTCCCCCACACACACATTGGGGTGCTCACATCAATCCCCTGATTCCCAGATACCTCTGTGAGCTTCCACCGGACTTGGAGCTCTTTTCTGAGGCCTTCAGTTCCTCAGGCTACACCCTGGTAGGCCGGGCAACCTAGGACCTAGGATTTCTACCAATGTTTACATAATCCATCTTCAACTGTGGATTCATTCTAAGGTACCAACCAATTATTCCTGACCCCCTGATTCTTCCTTCCTGCTTTGGATGAACCTCTGTACCTTGGGGGTAGGAAACTGCTCTTTGATCATTACTCGTAAGTCCTTTCTCTGTGGTTCATGACATAAAGGGTCTGCTATGCGTCCTTCCTGGCTGTTAGCCCTTTGGAGCTTACTAAACCTCTATCAAAAATTCTAGTTCCTACAGGAGAAGGACTTGCATTGAGGGCTTCTATTTCAGCTATTTTCAAAAATGTCTGATTTGGTATTGGAAATTCAGTAATAATTTCCTTATTTCTGACTATTTCTGACCTCCCCTGGGGGTGGTGCATATGGAGGAGCGTTTTGGTTTTCTTGGGGCTGCTCTAAATAGGCTAAATTTCCTCTTCCCTTCCTTACCTTCAAATCTTTCTCTAAGGCTCATTTCCATAACAGTCATCACAAAATAGATCATTTTGTCATCTTTTTTTTTACATACATTGCTTGTTACATTTATTAATTTGCCAAGGTCACTTAATTTAAGGATTGTAGCCCTGTGAAAGGCAAAAGGCACGGGATGATTAAGGAGGTGGGTTTCATTCAGACTATTTATCGCACCAGGGAGACCATTCATTAATAAAGATTGTCTCAAAGAAGAGGGAGAAAAGCTGGGGTTTACAGAGGCAGGCAAATAAGAGTCATGAGAAGGAGGGACAGTTGAGTCTTAAGGGAATTGGAGAAGAGGGTGGAAGCTATTCTTATCTTGGAACAGGGGAGGGCAGGGTGGTCCTTTGTGGTTAGCCATTACCCAGAACACAAAGGGGTGTAGGACTAAAGTTCGTTATCAGTCCCCTTTTTGTTCAAGAAGACTATCAATCTCCATTCTATAAGATTATTCACTTAAAAAAATAAGCCTTTACAATAATCCTTTAGTAAAGCAGACAAATGTAAACATAAGCTCTTTTTTGAAAATCTTATGAATAAACCCATCAAACCTTAGCTAGCTTTGACTATGGTGAATAAAATTTCCTTTCCATGAACGTTCTACATCCCTTCTGGTTTTGTCCTACAAGATAATACCCAGTCATTTTACCTTAGAACAAAATCACTCTCTTTTTCTTTCACGGAAACACGTCCCACACACGTTGCCCAAGAGGTTGTACTGTCCTGCTGCTACGGCTCCTATTAGAGTCTCATTCATATATTACTTAACCTCCGTAACTTCCATTTCACAGAGAAAACTAGGAGGCAGAGAGCTGTGAACTGTCTGTCACATGCCAGTACTTTTCAGCAGATGAGCTGAGCTCGTTAATATACTTCCCACAGCTTCTTACAGCCATACACATCCTTAGAATACAACTTCTCAAAATGGTAAAAATGAACATGTTCATTGACAAACTCAAATGTACAGTCCCTCTGTAACACATAAAATAAAAGGCAAAAAGTACATAAAATTATGCTTATATATTCATGTTTCAGTGTTCCATCTTACTTTGAAGTGATCTGGGCATTCAATTATTATCTATTAGTTAACTCAATTTAGTATAAATCCAAGGTTTTAAGTTTCCTAGAGATCTTAGAAATTATCTTCCTGCTGACATACTATAAAACATAATTACCTTTAAAATAAAGTTTGTTATTACAATGACTTTATCTGGCTAAACACAAATTTACATTTTTCATATATTAAACATTAACAATCTTAAACATTACTGATACTGGCTTAATCAATCAGTAAACCTGTGTGAGTTCATGCAGAACATTTCCAAGTAGAACAAAAATCTACATATATATTATTCTTAACAATAATCAGAGAAGACATGGCTATTTTCATTAAATGAAAAATATTAAATGGGTTTTGTTTGCCAAAGCTTTATCTAAAATTATATGAACTTGAATTCCTAAAGCATATCCAAGTTGTTTTCTATAAAGATAACTTTTAGTGTAGCACATTCAAGTATCTGAGACACGATTTCCTTAATTTCTGGGAATATGAGGAATATTCAATTTACGTTAAGTGCTAACTTATTGCTAAGCCATCAGAATAGAGCTCCTTTAAGAAATTGTATAATCTGATTTGGTAATACCATCTTTAGGTAGAGAAGTATTATACATCACACAATGAGAGGTAAAAGTCTTTCTGAATTACAGATGCATCGTCATGCGGGCATAGCAACACCTTATAGCTTCAAATCTAAAATTTCAGCCATGAGTCAAGCACAAGCACATAATTACAAAACTCACTGGTTCATATCAAAGACCTGTTTTCTTCACAGTGGGTATGAATCTTTAATTTATTTGAGCTCTATATAGACAGGTAGACAAACAAACAGAAAAGGTCCACAAACCAGATTATTGTTGTCTCTCACCCCAGAGAGCGATCTCTATCAACCATTGATCTGTTTATTGAGATCACCAAATGGTCAAAACATGAAACCAAAGAAGCCAGAACCAGAAATCACCTGAATACTCAAAAGACTCTAAGTCAAATCCTTGGCATGCTGCCAGTGGACAAGAATGCAGAGCAAGGCATGAGAAGTCAGACTCACTGACCTCTTATCCTGGGTGGAGCAAATGGGGATATGAAAACAGGGTGCAAGACTGTCCAAAGTAATGGCACCCCAACTGTGAAAGGCACATGTACTATAAATTAAGGAGATGATTTTTTTTTCAAGCTAATGCAATAGATGTAACTATCTTTAATGAGGAACATCTCAAAGATGAAAAGAAAATCTGTGAGAAAATGTGAGGTTTTATAGTGGCAAATAAATGAAGGCATCAGGAAGAAAAATGGACAGTTAGTCTTATGGGATTCAGGAGTCAGGACATTCTTATCTTGGAATATGCAAAGGCAACATGGTCCTTTGGGGTTAGCCATTTCCCAGAATATAAAGAAATGGGGAGATTTCTTGAAACCCCAGGGCTCAGATAAAGTTCAATACTATCACTACCTCATCTTCTAGTAGATTCTAAACTGGTATGGAGGTTTAGGAGTTAGGATAGGTGTGAGGGAGCAAAGTTGTATGATTTGGAAACATTACTCGAGTAATTTTGATTACAATACCTCCCAACGAAAATCTCTTATCCTGTAATTTCCCTCGGGTCAGAAATATGTGGTCATATCCCTTAGTGACATTGAGGAAGTTGCTGAATTTCCCTCAACATCTCTCTCCTAGTCAGCAAAATTAGCAGGTTGTGAACAAGTAAAATGATGTCCATTGTGTATTTATCCATAAGAATTAAAAGGTTGAAAACAACCTAAATGTATGTCAGTGGGGGAATGAATAAATAAAATGTTTTATACTCACACAGTGGGATACAGCATGGCAGTTAAAATATATTAATTTGATTTACATACATCATCACAAATAGGTCTTAAATTTATTATGTTGAAGAAAGAAAGAAGAGAACGATACTAGCAGCATATAACCTATATAAATTTAAACTCACAATTCAGAAATAATACTATATATAGTGAATATATATATATATATATATATATATATATATACATATCAATGAGAAACCAATTTAAAATGGATGACAGCTGGGCTAGTCATTTCCTAGCCACTAGCCATAGATGGCAAGCGAGCCCTCGGTGTGCTACTAATCTGAATTGCGATGGGCTGTAAGTATAAACTGCACACTGGTTTTGAAGATTTATGATTTAAAAAGGGAGTGAAAATAACACATTAACATTGTTTTATGTTGATTTCCAATTGCAATGATATTTGGGATATATTAGGTAATAATTTTAAATATATTAAAATTAATTCTTTTTGTGTGCGGGGGGGGGTTTGATTTCTTTTCTTTTTAAAATGTGGCTTATAGGCACTTAAAATTACACATTTGGCTCACATTATATTTCTAGTGGACAGCACTGGCCTAGAAATTTACATCTCAAACCCAGCACACTGGTTACCCTCAGGGGAAGGGGAAACAAGTAGCACTTGGGAGGATATTTAACAGGGTGTTTGTTTCAGGAAGGTTTAATTGTATTAAAGATTAAGGAGACTAGAAGTAAATCTGAAAAAAATATTACTACTTCTGTAGTATGAGCAGTGATTGCTATTCATGTCATTTTGTCTATGTTGTCTTTTTAATTTCTCAAGAGAAAAAATAAAACAGTTGGACCAAGTCTCCAAAAACTGACATAGCTCCCATTCCCATGTTTGACTAGAGAAAATGAACAGTATGCTGGAGTTTATTAAAAACTAGCTATGTAGCCTTAGATAAGTCACCCACTTTTTTTGTCCTTCATTTTTCTTTTCTATAAAATTGAGTAGTTAAAGAGAATTTCAAAGTCTCAAAACATCCTAATTTGTTTTTTACGTATAATTATAGGAGCCTAGTATGGCAAATATGTAATACATTACTGTGAAAAAGCTTGTATTTATCAAAAGAAATGTTTTTAATAGTGGCCATAACATTGACCTACCATATTCCATCCAACTAGCTTGATGGATTTGTTTCAGAGATTTGGTGTAAGTTTGGTTTAATCACCATGAAAATATTGGGTTGTTTTTCATTTCTTTATTTTTCTATAAAGAAATTTGCATCAGGAAACTTGGTGCCACAGACTATTACTCAGTTGTTGATATTATGTTAATGCTACATAATGTTGATGATAGTACTTGGGGGTAACTTTGTATGCAGTCTTTTCTCTGGACTCGCCATAAAGTATTTAGGCATAGATAAATGTTTAAAAAAGATGCTTTACCAAACATATTGACAAAAAAATAAAGGACTATATGGTATCACTGCCTATTACTGGGGCTTTTTTTAGGTTTTTCCCTTCAGTAGCAGAACTGGACAGAGTTTTCATCATAAGAATTTTTTTAGGTTTTTATTTATTTGTCAGAGAGAGAGCACAAGTAGGGAGAGCTACAGGCAGAAGGAGAAGCAGGCACCCTGCTGAGCAAGGTTCTTGGACTGGATCCCAGGGTTCTGGGATCATGACCTGAGCTGAAGGCAGACATTTAATCCACTGAGCCCCAGGTGTCCTTCCTGTTAACTGTTTCTAAACTCTTTCAAAACGTAAGTTGGTTCTCTTCATATGCAATAATTATTTTTCTTTATAATATGTCTTTCCAAAGCTACTAATTATAGCTTCCTATCTAAATGGGAGAGAGAAAAAAGTGACTCCTTCTCCCACTTCTGTTGCTTTTTCTCCTTATATTTCCTAATTCATCATTTTTTCTTGTTTTTATTTGTTCTTTTCTATTTAATGAGTATTTGGTTTGGTGATCCTGGGTCACTACTCATAGTTAGGTAAATATGAAAGCTAGACAAGAGCAGAAAACTTAGATAAATCTCACCTTACAATAATTTTTATCAAAATATGTTCAAAGGAGACTACATGGTAAGATACGGAGTCTATTTCTTCTGGGCAGATCACAGGAAAAAATGAAGAATAACTTCTTGTTAAGAGCTCTAAAACAAAGTTATCATTTTAACAGATGGAAAACCAAATTCTAGTTTTTCATAAACATAATATTTGGCAATAAAGAATACACAGAAAATTTTCCTTATGGATAAACCCATCAATACCCACTCAACTTTCAACTTTCGTAAAAATGTTTAGGACATTTTATTGCTTCTTTTCAGACTGACATTATAAACCAAAGGAAATAAAAGTATCTTTTCTACAAACTTTCGATACCTTTCTGCATCCATGTAATGTTTTGTCTTTTACTATTCTCTGCAGGTTTTGAATTCTGGAACAACGAGACTCTTTAGGAAAAAAAAAACAAACTCATTTTATCTTGATAAACAAAAACACAGCCCATTACTTTCCCTACATATGCATACCTCTCCGTCACCATTGTTCTTGGTATACTATCAAAGTAAATACTATTTCACAGGGAAAATTAGAAAGTAAACAACCAAGATCTATCTGTCATATATAAGCATTTTTGCAAACTAGCAAAACTCATGAATACACATAACACATATTTCACAGCCGATCACTTCCCATCTACATGTTTCCTACAGTGGAAAAACTAAACATATTTATTAATGTGACCCAAACATATGGGTATTCCCCAGCATGTAAACACAGAGGCAAAGAATATCCACTACAATTATGTTTAATAACTATGCTTTAAAATTTAGTCATACTTAAAATTATCTGGGTGTCCAATGATTATTCATTAATTTAATATTAGTCTAAAGCTTTATGTTATCTAAGGGTCTTGGATATTATGTTCAAGCTGATAGACTATAAATATGATTACTGGTGATAAAAAAAGTTTCAGAATAAAGACTCAAATTAATTGAACACGAACTAACATTTTCATAGTCTTCAGTATTATATAGTATTAGCTTTTTCTTGATAAATAATCCAATATATAAAAAATACTTAGAACATTAAGCTTAACTAGTTACTTTATGAGAAAACAAACTTTAATTTTACAAAAAAATATTCTCTTATATTTTGTGCTGATAAAATTTGAGAAAATCCCAGATTTATAGTTGAATTATTTTCTTTCTTAAACCTGAATTATGAAACCAAGGATTCATCTTAATTGTGTGAACTTGTATTCTTATATTAAAATATTTTTGAGCTAGTGGTTTCTGTAAGAATTTTTTTCTTTAGAGTCCCATATATTTTAAATTTATAAGATTAATTTCTTCCTTTTCTGAGTATTTTGAAAATAGTATCTCTAGGAATCAATATGAACAGAGCTCCTTTAATTCAAGATATATTATAATCTAATTTATTAAACCCTTTGGAGGTAGGAAAACATTTCATACTCAACAAGAAGAATCAAAAGTCTTCTTGAATTACAGACATACACGCAGAGAGATAGCTTATCATTTCAAGTATAGGTCAAAGTCAACACAGAAACACAAAAATTCACCGTCCAGAGTTTTTTTCTTACTCAGTGGCCACAAAATTCTTAATTGATTGAACTCACAAATGAACAGTTGACTAACAGATTGGAGTCTATGTTGTTTCTCGTCTAACAGCAAAGAGATCTATTTTGTCCATCCAACAGATATCATCAAATAGCCAGACCATAAAACCAAAATCCCAATCATTGCTGCCACCAAATATTGAATAACTTACGAGCTGCTTATGGTAGAGAAAAAAGACACAACCACAAAATTAATAGAAAATGGGGAGAAAACCTAGAGAGTCAGCAAACTTAAAACTCTTGCCCCATGGAAGGAGCCAAAAAGAAAAACAAAGATCCAATTTCCATGCTTAAACAGCCCGCTTCTCCAGCAAAGCATTTTCTTGGATTCTGCCAGTGAGTCCCCTTGGTGATCTTGGTACAACAAAAATGACATACCAAATTTGTCAGTTGACTTTTTTAAAAAAGTTTTTTTGTTGTGGAATATTTCAAAACATATATATATGCAAAAGATAGTATAATGAAATCCACATACCATTACTGAGCTCTAGCAATTGTCATGTCAATTTTCTTTCACGTAAATCCACACTACTTTCCCCTGAATCCCACCTCTGCCCCTATAATTTACCAGATACTATATCGTCAAGTATCTAGCAGATTTTAAATGTCACTAATGAGCCTATAACTATGTCTTATATATAATTTGTTTGGGTCAGAATTTAGACTAGGTCCACACATTACCTTTGGTTGATGTATCTCCAGTCTCGTTGGATCTATGAATTCATCTTCTATTTCTTTTTTTTTTTTTTTCCCTTTGCCTCTCATTTGAAATGTAGTTGAAGGGGCCCCTGGGTGGCACAGCGGTTAAGCGTCTGCCTTCGGCTCAGGGCGTGATCCCGGCATTCTGGGATCGAGCCCCACATCAGGCTCCTCCGCTATGAGCCTGCTTCTTCCTCTCCCACTCCCCCTGCCAGTGTTCCCTCTCTCCCTGGCTGTCTCTATCTCTGTCAAATAAATAAATAAAAAATCTTTAAAAAAAAATGAAAGGTAGTTGAAGAAACTGGGTCACAGATTCCTTAAATTTTTCCATATTCTATATTCTGCTGATTGCACCACCATAGTTTTGTTTAATACCGTTCTCTGTCCCCTATATTTTCTATAAACTAGTAATTATATCTAGATATTTGGTTAGATTCAGTTTTGATTTATTGGCAAGGATTCTGCTTAAGTTAAATTGCATTCTTCCATCAGGATGTACTTTGTCTCTCTTTTTTGTCATGCTAAAACCCATCACTGGGTTCGGATGTCGGCCTGAAACTTTCATTATTAAGCTTCCTTTTAGCTCTTTATCTAATGATTTTAGGTTGATGAGCAGTGTTAGATACATTATTTCATTAAGGATTGCAAAATGGTGATACTCTATCATACCTTTATGATTTATTAGCTGGAATAGTTCTATTAAGAAAAAGGTTTTTTTGAACAAAGAAGTGACATAATCAAAGTTGTACATTAGGAGAATAAATCTGATTATCTGTATGAAAAATGGGTAGGAAGGTGAGATGCTAGGGACAGAGATAGAATTCAGGATTTCTATGAGTCGTCACCTCCAGAGCCAAAGGGTGGCGTGGTGTAAAAGGTAAATGGGAAGGACAAAATTGACAAAAAATGCACCAAATGAAACCAAACTGGCAACTGGCTGCCAATTGAGAAGAAAGAAAATGAGAGTTGTTGGTGCTACCACCAGTGACACGGAGGAGTAGCGGTTTGGAGAAGGGAGAGATGATGGATATCACCCTGTCTGTTTTCATCTCTTTGTTAACACAGGTCTTCTCTCCCTGGTGCATTTTCTGTTGCTTTGGGCAGTCTGATTTTTAAAGCTTCACAGTGATTTCTGTCAATTCCCTCAGGGACCTCCTTCATGATCTAATATTTCTCACCATCTGGAAGTGGAAAGATTTTCGACATCTAACCAGCATCATTATTCTTTACTTTTTCCTCTCTGAGCTGCAAACACAATCATTTCAGGGGTTTATGGCTAGGCATTTTGATCTTTTTAAGTTTGAGGGACCACTGGGATGACTCAGTTAATTTGGAATTCAGAAGGTTGTCTCTGAGGGTCTTTTAAATATACAAACAAGGGCATTTTATTCCATTCCACTGCCCCTACTTAACCTTTTTTTCTACCCCCTTACAATATTCTTCTCCCTCCTGTGTTCTTCAATTACTGACCTGTCACTTCCAAGTTTGGCTTCGTGCTCGAGTAACCTATACGGACAGTATTTATTTCTGTGGGTCTTTGCCCATAAATCACTCTCCCAGTTTCTAATCATATATGTTCCTATTCTTTTAACTCCCTTGAGTTAATCTATATTGTTCTGGCATCAGTATACCCAGCCTTGTATTCAGGATTCCAGAGCACTTCTCAGAGACACTTAAAAAGAGATTTTTTTCTTTTTCCTCCATTGGTCACCATTCTTTGGCCTCCATTGCATTGCCTGCCAATCCATTAATTCCTTAATGTTTATCAATGTCCTCCCTGATACTGGGAAAGTCACATTCAACCTAAGAGCAAAGAATTCAGAAATCAGGAAATAGTTTACTTCTGCTTTATTCTGTTTGGACTGTGGCTCGGTTGAGCCATTCAATTCAGAGAAATGTCATTCCAGTTGTATCACAACATAAATAATAGACACTTTTCCTTAAGTGGCTGTATAGAAATTTTTTAAGTGGGACCTTTCTACAATTACACTAGTTGAGCTGAATACATAACATACCTTATGTAGACACTCTCTTGAAAAGTAAAGAAACCTTTTTTAATATTGAATAATAAATCCCAAACCAATTTGTCGAGTTTTTGTGTATTAGATTTTCTTTAAATGGGATGGGAGTCTGGGGGACACCCCTATTTTTATTTCCAATATACTTTTCAAAAAAAGTAACATTCAAACACAGAACAAAGTATTAACTAATGCCAATCAGTAGGATTTTTAAGAATAAAGGACAGCATGAGATGGATTAGTCACTTAGCTTCCATGGGACATGCCTGCTTTGGAAAAGGAAAAGTAGCAATAGCATGATAGACGTGGCTTATATTTTAGTACAATCCATGTGGTGCTCTGTCCTTTGTCCCTCACCACTAGCAGAGAAAGACAGTCACTGAGAAAGATGGCTTTTATATTTGGAGCTGCTCCAGGGCTCAGAAATGGTCTGGAATGATGTGACCTATTTCATGATTCCTCAAACTTTGGGAGAAACTATTGGTATGTCATAATATCCATCTTCTGGGGAGTCTATAAAATAGACTGAGTGACCTCTGAAACCTCTGGGGAAAAAAATGTGCTGAACCCTTCTATCCCAGATTCTCTAAAAGACGCGAGACTCTCCGTAGCAGTTTACATATAAAAGCTCAGCCCATGGGACCTCTAACATGGGAGCTAGCCCCACCGGCCTTTGGGATGGAGATAAGATGCTGTGTTCTCCAGTTCCTGTATGGGACAGTACACATGTGGCAATGAGTCAGATCAGAGAATGAAAACTGAGTCAGGCTATCTGTATACCAGGCCAAGTGAGGCCACCACGGAGGCAGCACGGCTGATCTGAAGGCTCACGGGCTGGGTGCAGCTCAGAGGCCGTGTGCAGCACACTAGTGTTTACAGCTGGCAGTCTTGCTGACATGTGGTTGAGTACAGGAAAATTCCTGAGTTGGTAATATTTTGGACCTCACCCAGAGAAAGCACTCCTTGCCAAGGTCAGAGAAGAATGCATTCTCAGAGTTAGAGTAACCTCTGAACTATTCAGTTCTGCTCATTCAAAAATATATTTGAGGGGCACCTGGCTGGCTCAGTCAGTAGAGCATGCAACTCTTGATCTTGAGGTTGTGAGTTCAAGCCCCATACTGGGTGTAGAGATGACTTGAAAAAGAAAAAAAAAAGATATTTGAGTGTTATTAAACTAGATCTCAGAACTTCTACATTATAATATATTTATATATAGTTCTCAATTTAGCTAAGCTTTCTAGAGTTGATTGACCCAGTTAATGAAAAGCAGTTATTTGGTTGGGGGAGAATTCATTTTTCTACCTAGTATGTGTTAGTGAGTTGTGAACATAAAGAACAAGGCAATCTTTCTGAAATGTGTGTTTGGTGGCTCATTTTTTTTTCTTGCTAAATCCTAAATTGAACAGGGTCATATCTGGGATGAGAAGCTCCAAACAAGTCTTACAGAGTGATATGTCCCACCCCCTATTTAAAATCCAGTGAAATCTGGTTAAACTGAACATCCCAGGAAACTGATGAGGGGGAAAGAAAATCTCTTGAGAAATGTATATGGAAGAGCAGGCAATACATTGTGAACAAGTAGCAATGAATTTTTTTAGCTCTGTCTTGTTCCTGGGAATTGGGGAGGTGGGGAAACAGTATGTGGTGGGGCCATATTCTTCCCTTCTATTCCCCTGCATGTCATTTCAAATCTCCACCTGATCCTTCCACAGAATCCAAGGTTATTTCCCTGGTTTGCCACTAGAAACCCACACTAAAAGTATTGACAAACTCCTGTTCAATGGGTGAGAAACCTCCAAGAGCTCGAATTTTCTCTCCCTTGAAATAAAGTTTCCAACTCAATCACTGACTGATGGTTATTGATTTCACCTCTTGTCCCACTTGCTTTTTCTGAGATGATAAGCCCTATGAGGCTGAATCTGAAACTCATAGAATTCTCTTGTCCTTCAGTCTTAAAAGCCTAAATGAATTGAACAAATGAGATGATCATGTGAATAATTCAGATGGTGACTTGGTGGTGAGGCTGGGAATGGTGGTATGGGATGTATTGAATAATCCTAAGGGGGAAAAAAGGAAAAGATTGGATTAGTGATCTGGGTGTTAACTTTGCTTTTCATAGTGTAGCTGGACAAAAAGCCCCATGATGAGAAGAAAGGCGATCCAGGGCTTTTCCTGACCTGCTTAGCAAAAAGAGGCTGAAAATATAGTTTGACCCCAGCAGGTACCTGTTAAAGAGATACCCTAGAGTGAAAATGCCAGAAATATGTTAAGTTTGTGACTCATCAGTAATGAACTGTAGAGACAATTAGCTAAATTCATCTAATTTGTTGAAAGTCACAGCTAGGATTTTAATTTGCAAGTAGAGTCACTGCAGCTGTTCTGCCTTTCAGTGTAAAACCTTCAGCATAATATCTTCTCTGTAATAATCTCCATAGTGCTGCCTTGAAACAAAAGTCCTGCAACCTCCGTGGGCCTAAGTGTTCCATGCTCAATACTGTGCTAATAAAATACTGAAAGATCCAGGCAAACAAAAGGACCCTGTAGACCACTGGGAATAGCTTCAATCCATCTAAGAGTGATCACATCAAGCCACGTTAGATTAAAATGCAGACATTCAGTTAGGTTGTCAGTAAGTGATGCTATTGCACTGGGACATAAATTGTCCCGGGTGAAAAATGACAAGTTCTCCAAGGCTCAGCCGATAACACCTAATAAGTGGCATTCTTTTTGGAAAATTCGCTCACTTCTTTTAGCATTTTATTTTGCCTTTCTCTGTAATTCTCTTGAAAGTTTCAGAATCAAGCAAATAATCACTGTCTCAGGGAAAAGGCAAAGTAAGTTGTATTTTTTATTATGTTAAATGTAAAAGGGAGATTCTTTGTGTTATAAGAAATCAAACTGTTATTGCTACCTTTGTTTTCAGTCATTTATTTTTTATGTTTAATTTTAATTCCGGTGTAGTTAACATACAGTGTTATATTAGTTTCAGGATGTACCCTACAGTGGTTCAACAATTCTATATATTACTCAGTGCTCATCGAGATCAGGGTACTCTTAATCCCCATCACCTAGGTGAAGGGGTTTTCATTCATCTTGAACAATTCTTAAGACCTTGCTTGGAGTGACCCTTGAAGTTTCCCTCTCTTTGCTAACGTTTTGTGATATAAATTAAAGAGCTAAGGTTTTGATGGCTGTTAACCACAAGATCATAAGATAATTTATACTTGGTTTATGTATCATTCTTTCTTTTAAAAAATTATTTATTCATTTGAGAGAGAGAGAGAGACAGAGAGAGCACAAGAAAGGGGAGAGGCATAGGGAGAGGGAGAAGCAGACTCCCTGCTGAGTTGGGAGCCCGGTGGGGCCGGATCCCAGGACCTGGAGATCATGACCTGAGCTGAAGGCAGATGCTTAACCATCTGAGCCACCCAGGTGCCCCTATGTATCATTCTTTATTATAGGTTTTTTGGTACGTTTTCATTTGTGTTTGGGTATGCAGGTTTATATTTATATAACTGCATAGGTACACAAATATCCAGACCAGTACAACCTAAAATATGTTTTCCCCACCCCTCTCAATCTGTTGTATATGCACCTAAATCAGTTTGGCCACAAAACCATTAGGTTTTTAAAAAATAGGTACTGGTTGCCCCAACAATTAGGAATAGGTGTTATAAATACAGGGTTTTCCACAATGAACTTATCACGTAAATTGTAAAATTACAACAAGTGTCAGACTAAGTACTGACCCACAGATCACCATTTATTAGCAAACAGACACAGAGCAATTCACAGAACCATGTGGTAAGTAAGGTGCCAATGGTGCCAGTTTGCTCAGGATTGTCCAATTTTAACACTGAAATTGTCAATCCAGAAAACTCCTCAGTCCCAAGCAAACCAGGACCTTTGGTCATCCTAGATATTTTCTCTTCTTCCAGTGCCCTAACCACACCCTGAATGACAGATTTACTTGAGGCTGATGAAGGAATTCTAAAGCAAGGTGCAGTCAGGCTCATAATTGGCCTCTTGTCTGTACACAGAACAACTTGGGAATACAGTCTCAGGTGCCATTTTTTAGGGTAAATTTGAAGAATCTGCAATACTCCTTTACCCTTTTTATGCAAGTGTGGGGAGTCTCTAAAATATTGTAGCCTAACCATGAAGCTTGAAAACCACTCATTTCACCATGGAGAACTTATTTCCGGCACATGTTATGTAGTTTATTAGCCATTACTTTAACGAAGGAGATCCATTTCTAATACTCAGTTGTTCCATTTCAAAAAGCCTGCACTATGGATCACCAGAGTAGTGGTAGCGGCTTCTGGTTTTCTGGTTAAAAGTTTGCTGACTACCAAGAGGATGGATTAAAACTGAAAGTATGCATTGGCAGGACACTGTATATGAATAAATATTTTAGAATAAAGAACAGTTATCAAAATGCCTCATGTGTCAGGAAAACTGAAGGAAACCAATACAGTGAGAAACTTAGGAAGGCGTGCTTTCTAAGAACAGCAAATCTGAAGAACGCGTTGCTAATGACTTTGTCAGAACATCAAGGTTATCTCTGTAACAATATCAAACTTCAACAAAAAGGAAGTGAAGACCCTTTCCCTGGAAATCGTAAGATTAAAGTAAATCCACACCAGTCTAGTAAAAAGTCGACCTAGTAGAGAAAGTTTGCGGAATAGGGCTTGAACACTAGTCCTTTCCTTACCTCTTAGCAAGCTCTTTACCTTGAACAAGTCACTTCATTTCTTTTTGGATTTGTATATCTTTTGTTGTAAAAAGTAGTTGATCTTGAAGTCTCTTCTAAAGTCTATATTCTAATTCTAAGTGTTTGAATTTTTCACTTTAAGTTCGAAGGAGATAATTAGCTTCTCTTGTGTTTTGCCAGTGTTAAGTAGAAATTTGGCCGACCTCTCTGCTGCTAGTTCTTCAACCACCGTCTTTGATGTCATTGGAAATGGTAGATGATTTCTCTGAGGCAGAAAATACAGCTATGAACACAGTGGTGTTTTGCAGATGCCATGCATCTTCAAGTTGTCTGAGTCCTTTTGACTCCTAGGAATAGTGAGCATATCTTGGCCATTCAAAGAGCCTCATACAAACATTCTGAGTGTGTGTTTACTTCATATTCAAAGACAATGCCCTAAATAGTCATTCTCTAGGAATGCAGATCTTACAGCTTTGGCATTAAATTTCTCTAAATGGAATTTTCTGTACAGATAAAGCACAAAACACAGCAAGCTTTGACTGTGAGGACATTTCCTTTGATAAAACAACCCCCCCAAAAAAAGTCTATGGGAATAATATTAGTTAGCCCCTTGTTTACATGAGAGCAATGATCTTTACACTGCAAGGTGAAGCTATCCAGAACAATTTTTTAGAATGTTGCAGTTGATTTCTCAAGCCGACGTGCTGCCTTATTCTGACATCTAAATCAAGTGCGGCTGTATACTTCAGGGCACAAATTAGAGGACGGGCACCAGACTAGAGCAGTTAGACTGCCGGAGGATCGATCCAGGCCATTTAAGCATCAGGACTGCCTATGTTTCATTTTTGACACTCAAGTTTATGCTTATTGAGTGGGGGAGCTTTAACTCCACAGCAGCAATAAACTCATTAGGAAGTGTCAGCTGGGATTATAGTGCATGTTAAATAAATACCACCAGTGCTGAGACACAGTCTTCATTAACTCTTTAGTAGAGTATCTGAATGTGAAAGCAGTCTAAACCATTTGGGGTATGGTGGGAGAGAACAATTTCTCTCTCTCATAGACTTGTCACAATGCTTGCATTCCAATAGAAGGAAAGAGTGTCTATGAATTTAGTAGACTTTTCTTTTCCCTAGAAACCTCTAACAAGATGATATGCCAACGAACACCTTTAAGAGGATTTGCTCAAGGGGCACCTGGCTGGCTCAGTTGAAAGAGCATGCCACTCTTGATCTTGGGGTCATGAGTTTGAGCTCCATGTTGGGTGTAGAGATTACTAAAAAAATAAATTAAAAAAAAAGCTTAAAAAAAAAAGGATTTGCTCAATGTGGTCTGAAAGCCAGGTCTTGGAATGAAATTCTAATGAGGCATCTGGGAAACCTGCATTGGACAAACAGACAGACAGGAGGTTGTTTTAAAGAAGTATGATCTCTCCCTCAGCACACATTCTTCAAAAGTGATGCTTTACAACAAATTTTAAAGGCAATAGGTTGATCTAATCGCTGGTAAGGCAATGATGAATGCAATCGGAGGAAGCAAAATGATGGAGAGCGGGACTTGGAGAACTGCCCTATATAAATTGTACTTGTGTTCCTTCTGATCAGTGACTCAGCTCTGCCCCCACCACAGGTTCCCAATCCCAGTCCTCACTTTCCCTGGCTACATCTTTTTGATCCATAAGTGGAATGGGGTCGCTGCAGGGGCAAGTGGTTGCTGCCGGAGACGAGCCTTACCTGACACATTACCTGCACTAGTGTTGCTTATTTTCCCATCCACTGTGTTCCATTGGGGTCAACTGAGACCCAACTATAGCTTTGACATTAGCGGCTCTCTGGGTCAAAATAAGTAAAACTCCCTCTTCCCGGTAGGAGATCTTTTAAATATTATTGATTAACTTTTAATCAATAGCTCTAAAATGCGACCCAGATTATCTTTTGTGTTCTATCTTTGCCAGATGGAACTCTTTGCCTGACTATTTCCAGCCAGTCATCCTCTCCTGCCTGTTTTCCCAGAACTGTTGTTAATTATATCAAAATATATCTTACGACAGAGAACCCTTATAAGTACTGTTGGTCTTGTAGACTTCTTCATGTAGTTCATGTAATGTGTCTTTGAATTCTGGCAGGATCTAAACTTGGGGGCCCACTGTGTCTTTCTGTATCATGTTTTCCTGAGACAAATTAGAAAGCTGGGTCATTAGGACAAAGGCAAATTGTTTCATCACCCAGATTGTATTCCTATAACCAGATGACTACCAAGAATCTACTAGGGGCACACAGAGGCCTAGAGAATGTGCATGCTGAGCTCTGGGCTTTAGCCTTACTACTGAAGAACAACTCAAAGCACTATTCTGGTGATAGTGCATCTGAAAACTTTGAAATATTTAACTGTTTCCAATAATTAACTGACCTGGAACATATCCTTTGTTCAATAAAAAAGTACTGGATTCTAATGAAAAAGAATGAAGCCATTTACTAAAATGTTAATACATGTAAAGCACTTGGAAGAGGGCCTGGTCTATGGTAAATGCTTGGGCTGACTATTCTCCATTTGATCCTCAGCAACCCCAGGCCTCCCACTATTCATTCTCCAGTCTTCTCTCTCCTGGTCCCTTCCCAGGAAAGAAAAGACTACATCACCCAGGTTCCCTTGCCAGCCAGCTTCAGTTTGGGGCCAGCCAATGGGAGGAAGTGTCAGGGAACCAGAAGGGACGAAGAGAGAGAGACCAGAGAATTTCCTTCCTGCCCTCTTCTGCTTACTTCTCTGGCAGTAACCCAGTCCCTCCATTATGAAACTCCATCTGGTGGCCCTTTCGCCACTGCCGCAGTGACCCTGCTTGCTCCCTCTGTCCCTGCAGCCCTGGAAGGTTAATGCCTTCCCTCTGTTGTTGCTCCCCGAGTACTTCAACATCCCATTTCTGTTTCCTTGACTCTGCCCAAATCTCTGTAAGTAGTCCCTTCATTAAAATCTACTCACTAAAAGCAGTGGTTCTCAACTCTTCCTGCACATTATCATCACCAAGGGAGCTTTTGAAAACTACAAATGCCTGGGCCCCTATCCCTAGAGATTGATGTAACAGGCCTGGGTTGGGGCCTGGGCGTACTGTGCTATTTAAGAGCTCTGCAGGTAATGAAGCCAGAGTTGAGAACGGCTTACTGAAACCATGTGAATTCTGTTTCCTGCCAAGACTGTAACTGATAGAGCACTCAGTGAATGTTACTGATCATTATCACAACAACTACCACCACCACCACCTTTATTTCTACCGGACTCATAGTAACAGTGCTCCCCAATTTACAGATGAGGAAACCTATACACAGAGCTTAAGCAGCATTCTGAAAATCACATGATTTCTAAATGGCAGAGTTAGAATTCAGTTTATTTGAATCAAAAGTTCATACCCTTCAGGCTCTTTCCACTATGGCAGACTGTCAAGACCAGAGCTTCTCAAATTTTAAGGTGCATGTGAAATACTTGAGGATCCTGTTAAAATGCATTTTTTGATTCAGTAGTTCTGAGGCCTGCGAGTCAGCATTTCTAACAGCCTCCCAGGTGATGCCATTGCTGCTGGCCCAAGGACCTCACTTTAAACATAAAGGGCATAAACGACTGTACCCCACTTTCTCCTTTCTTCAAACCTTCAAAAATTCCTCCCCTGTCCTCATAATTTCCACCTGATAGCCTTGCTTCTTATCTCACTCAGAAAACAGAAGCATCTAAAAGACTCACATTATCACATCTTCCCAGTTATCCACATCTGTCCCTACCTACTCTGTCTGTCCATCTGTAACCATAGATGGAATACCTATGCTCCCATTCAAAACCAATCTATCCAGGGCACCACAGCTCATTTACCGCAAGGTACTACTTTAGGAATACTCTCTTCTGTACTGTATCATTAATTTTTTCCCCTCTGTTCTGGATTTTTCCATCAACATGACATGTAAACTTCATTATTTCTCTTATCTTAGAAAATGAAAAAACTTATTTTGATTCCATTCCCCCCACCAGCTTCCACTCCAGTTTTTGTACTTATTTGCAGAGAAATTACATAGGTTTTCCACATCTGTTGTCACCAGCTATGTTCTCATTCTTAGACAGCCTTTATCAAGGTCACCAATGAGATTTACACTGCTAACCCCAGTGGTCTATTTCACACTCCACCTTACTAATCTCATGTTTGTACATTTAGTAACTCTCTCCTCCTTTTTTCAAGAGGTGGTATTAGAACACCACACTCTCTTTTTTCTTCTTTGCTGGTTCTTCTTCTTATCCCTGACCTCTTCAGTGTGCTTTAGGGTTCAGTCTTTAGTTCACTATCTACATTTTCTTTTGGTGATGTCCTCCAGCAGTACGATTTTAATTACCATAGATATTTAAAACTTATACCAAAATTATAGCTCCACTTTATCTTTCATCTGAAATCTACACCTATAAATATAGCTGCCTATGTAACATCTCCATTAGGTTATCTAATAAACATTTCAAAGTAACATGTCAAGACTGCAGTTATGATATTTTTCCCCAGATGTGTTTCATCCACAGTTTTCCCCATCTCAGTTGATACATCTGTAGCCCCCCAATTGCTGAAGTCAAAAATCTTGAGGTCATCCTTGACTCGTTCACACCTTACATACAACATAACATGAAATCCTATTGACTCTTCAAAATGTATTCAGAGTCCCACACTTCTCACCACCTCTACTGCTATCACCTTTTTCTGAGCCTTTTGCTTGGACTATTGCAGTAGTCTCCTGAAACAACTCCTTGATTCTACACTTGCTACCTGATATCCACAGTCTTTTTTTTTTTTTTTTTTTAACAAAGCAGATAGCGATTCTTTTAAAATGCAAGTTAGGTCATATGGTTCCATTGCTTAATACTCAGTAAAATACTTCATTTCACTCAGAGTACAAGCCAAAGTTCTCCCTTCAGTCAAAAGTGTCTGCATAATTCATGCTCCTCTCTGTCTTTCAGTCTTACTTCTCTGACATTAAATCCTCCTGCTTCCCTGCTTGATCACTCCTCTTCAGGCCTATTGACTTCTTCAATGCTGCTTGAACTTCCCAGGCATGTTCTTACCTTCTTGGCCTTCTATCCCTTGCAGTGGTTTTTTTCCCCTTCTCCCTAGAATATTCTTCATTGAGGATCTGGATGGATGCATTGCTCTCTCATCTCCATCAAGCCTTTGCTCAAATGTCATCTTTTCAGTGACTTATAATCTTGATCATTCTTTTAAAAATTGCAACTGCTTTCCTTTTTTTTTTTTTTTAAAGATTTTACTTATTTATTTGACAGAGACAGCCAGCGAGAAAGGGAACACAAACAGGGAGAGTGGGAGAGGAAGAAACAGACTCCCAACGGAGCAGGGAGCCCAATGCGGAGCTCAATCCCAGGATCCTGGGATCACCCCCTGAGCCGAAGGCAGACACCTAACTACTGAGCCACCCAGGCACCCCTGCAACTGCTTTCCATTCACTACCTGTCAGTCTTTTCTGATTTCCATTACTCTGTTCATTTCTCCCCCCCACACAATGTGCAATCTCTTTCTTTACTATGCTTGTTATTTATTGCCTATAATCTAAGTTTCCAGGAGGAGAGGGATTATCGTCTTGTTTCTTAATTTTTTTAAATACCTGAAAAAATGTCTGGCACATAGAGATACTCAAAAAATTTTGCTGAATAAATGAATGAATAAAAAATAGTTTGCTTTATTATAGTTGTAAAATGGTAGAGAATAAGCTTTTGTTAGTCAAGAACCAAGAGTCTGAGTGTTCTAAGTATGATAATAAGACTCAGACATAACACACACACACACACACACACACACACACACACACAAGACAAAAGTCCCATTTCTCTTTAGACCTATCTACTTATCTAAGTCCAAGGAAATTAATTCTGGTTAATCAGGAGTAAGACTGGTTTATATATACGAAGAGTCTCTTCCTTAAGCTTTGGCCTACTCGAATATCTCAAAGTGAACAGCTATTACCTACTTTCCAAAATTTTTTAGCATGAAAAAATGTCTCATGGCATGGGATTTGGGTTATTGACAGACTGTATCAGGGTATCTAGAGGGCTTGGGGTAAAGTTCAGTGTTTCACTGCACAGAGCCCCCTGAGGCAGTGTTCTTAAGAAGAATCAATAATTGGAGGCCAACTATAGCCTTGTTCTCCTCAAATATGAACCTGGTTACTTTATCAAAAAAACAGATGTTTATTGCTTTCAGGCAGAAAATAATAAGTCAGGCAGGTTTACAAGCCCACTTTCCATCTTGAAAGCATTTCTGTCAGCTTCTTCATTCTTGGAGAAAATTACCCAATCAAGCCCTGAAAGATAGATGATTAGTGGGTGTCACACTTGGCATCTCATTTCTTCTTCTCGGCCGGGGATATGGAGATGCTATTGACCTCCCACTTAGGGAAAAACATATTTTTGACACTGGAGTTGTCTCAGGGCTTTTTCCTGGAACAAAAGAACCATGCAACTATATGTTAATGTAGAAAGCCTAGGGAACCTGGCATGAGGCTCTCAGGACAGCTCTAATCATGGTTTAGAAACAATGATCCAGGGGCGCCTGGGTGGCACAGCGGTTAGGCGTCTGCCTTCGGCTCAGGGCGTGATCCCGGCATTCTGGGATCGAGCCCCACATCAGGCTCCTCTGCTAGGAGCCTGCTTCTTCCTCTTCCACTCCCCCTGCTTGTGTTCCCTCTCTCGCTGGCTGTCTCTCTCTGTCAAATAAATAAATAAAATCTTTAAAAAAAAAAAAAGAAACAATGATCCAAGAGTTGGCATTTATTATAAGGAAGAGAAGAATCTTAGGTCCTTTCTTAAAAAGTAATTTGTAACAGGCTGAAGGAGTCACCTAGAAAATCTGTTCATCTTCTTTGATGATCTGAATGTTTTAGGACCAACTTCTATGCCTTGGGGAAAATTCAGTAAGGAACAATGATGGATGATGGTTATAAGAAATGGTCAGAGTCAAAAAAAAAAAAAAAAGGTCAGAGTCTTTGAGTCTAAATCCCAAGTTCAGGGGGCACTCAATAAAGTCCTCCAAACATGTGGGGGTGGGGGTTCCTTTGAATGTTCCAACTTTTAAGCATTTTAATAATTTTAAAAATACATGAAGTGATACATGAAAAAGGGAGGGTTACAAGATTTTGTTTACCTTTTGAGGTAGAGAACAACTAGGACCAAAGGAGCCTGAAATATCTTTAGAGGCACTGGGTCCATATGTTAGCTACAAGTGGAAGGCAAATCCAAGCACTGCTTGCAGATTGAATCAATACATGCTTTGCAGACATATGAAACAATATTTTTCATATGGGTATACCGCTATATGAGGTCAATGAGAATCCTTCAAGCTAGTCTCAGAGTTACTTCAGTCAGCTGCTAAGAGTCAAATATGCCGTGTTGATCCACCAGCTGCACCTTGTCAGCAGAGTGAGGACACTCACCTAGTGTTCCCCTTATGTGTTCTGCTTAACTCTCTGTTATTTCATATGTGTGGGTTGTACCTTCCCACATAAAGGCAGGGAAAGCCGCAGATTTGGAGCTAGTCCACTAGGATTTGGGTCCCGGCTCTGTACACAGTCTCTCTAAAGCAAAGGACTAGCCATTGAATATCTCTGAGTCTTGGTTTGTTTATTCCATTTGAAAAGTGGAAGAGTATTCGAAAATAATACCTCTAGCTTAGGAAGAATGTAAGGATCTGGTTTCAAGGTGATTCGTAAATTAAATATTATACAATTATTAGTTTCCCAAGTGTCATGTAACTCTGTGTGCCTCACAGTGTAGGTCAATTATTTACAGTCGTTCATCTGATTTTCTTGGTCTTTACTGAACCATCTCAGTCATTTTATCTTAAGAAATTGGGTTACCCAGTGGGGAAGAAGGAAGATATGAGAAAATTAGATTTACATCTCTATAGCACAGCCATTATTGTGCCTCTATTGCTTCTGTCTATCTAAATATTTTACATTCATGAGATGGTCCTCCTTGTCATACCCACTCTCCAAAATAAGCTCATGAAATTCATGAAGTTCATTTTTAATGTAATGTCCCCAGTTCAGGGCATCTGATATGCAGATGAATCCAAAGTTCTACAGGACCACCAGCACTTCCCCCTCCTCCACACTCTCTCTAGCTATGCAAATTGATGCCTACAGATAGCATGAAGTATGGACATTTCATTTGGTTATTTTTCTCCAGAGAAATACACTTCCATAGATGTTTTAATGAGCCGCAGAATGATATTTCCATGGTCTTAACACCTTGGGCTTCAATTAAGTCCACCTTCTTGGTTCTCAGTTCATGCTTTTATTTATTTATTTTTTTAAGATCTTATTTATTTATTTTTGAGAGAGAGAGAGAGAGCATGAGCAGAAGGGCCCTCAATCCCAGGGCCCCGGGATCATGATCTGAGCCAAAGGCAGACAGACACTTAACCGACTGAGCCACCCAGGTGCCCTCAGCTCATGCTTTTAATGAACGAAACACTGTTTGCCACCCACAGGAGTATAGGCTAAAGAAAGTTAGGGACATTTGCTAAATGTCTAGAATGAAGGCTTTCCGAAGTATAAACCCTCTTTACAAGTGAGATGTTGCCACTGTTAACAAAACAATAGATGAAATGCAAAACAAGAGGGAGATGATGTTAAAAATAGATAGGAAAAAAATCAAATAACTTTCCCAGCAGCTCCTACCAGAGAACCAACCACAAATTGCCTAGGTCATGGAGGCAGGAGTGGAGGAAGTTAGTTAGAAAGGTTAATGAACAGAAAATAGGTAGTTGGGCTGCAAGCCAATAGCTTTCTCTCTTTTGATCACATTTCTTGTCAAGGTATCACATCTCTTAAATATTTATTCCTCTTTTTACAATTAGTACTGGTTCTTTTTAAGGAGGGCAGTAGTAGTTCCAAAGTTACAATTATTTGCCGAAGTATTATTTAAAAATTCATCTAGAAGACCAATATTGGTGATCATAACTCCTTTTCAGTAATAATTATATATATGTGTGTGCTTATAAGACACCATATATATATATATATATACATATATATATATATATATATATATATATATATATATATATATGAAAAATGAGATTGTTTGAATGGTTAGAAGGCTTGGTGTCCATTCTATAGTGACCACTGGAGACACTGTGGCAGGGGTTGCCTTACCACTGCCGCTCTCACATTGAATGACGACATATCTAACAACTTGCTTAAGAATGAGATTAAAAACTGACAACTTATTGAAATACTTTTTTTCCTTTTAATGTGCTATCAAAATTATGTTGGCTTCATAAGACATTAAAAATTGTTCTCTCTTTTTTTAATTTCTGGAGGATTGTTTACTCCAGGATGAAATAAAATTAAACCATAGAAGATTAAACTGTAAAGCTACTCAGCACATTTAATAAGTAGGTGAACATACTCTTTGACTTTCTTTTTTTTTTTTTTTAAAGATTTTATTTATTTATTTGACAGAGATAGAGACAGCCAGCGAGAGAGGGAACACAGCAGGGGGAGTGGGAGAGGAAGAAGCAGGCTCATAGCGGAGGAGCCTGATGTGGGGCTCGATCCCAGAACACTGGGATCACGCCCTGAGCCGAAGGCAGACGCTTAACGACTGCGCCACCCAGGCACCCCCATATTCTTTGACTTTCTAACATGGGAACAACGTGTGGCATATTTCTAAAGTTTAATTTATCATAGAATTCTTTCTTTAAGGAGGGCAATTGTTCCACAAAATACACGTTGAGAAACTCTATAAATATTCCCATTCAAGTTAAGAACAATAGAAATATGTCAGGTATCTCTATTTTTAACATTCTTTCTGACGTGCTCATATAGTACAACAGAACAAGGGGTTTAATGGTTCAAACGTCAAACAGTAGGAGATAACACTTTCATATGGAAATTGTGCGATTTCCTCCTGCAAAAATGCAGAAAAATTAACTAAAACACTATTAAAATTGATAAAAGAAATGGGAAAGAACACTACCATAACATATAACCTCTCCCACAAAATGATACAAAGTAAAATTGAAATTGAAAACTTCTTTTCCGACCCTCAGATTAGCCATTTTTAAAAAAGAATAAAAGTGCACAAATGAATGAAATTTTGATTTGGTGAGGACGTTTGCTCCTGTAATTTCATGAAGTGACTTTTCTGGTTCTCATATACCCGTTTGGTGGACTCCATCGTACCATGGATTTAAATCTGCCAACTGCAACATTCCACTCTTTAATTTATTAAAAATCTCTCTTCTCTAAGAATAAGCACTTCTTAGATTTTTTCAGTTTCATCACCACTACTAGCAATGGTTTATTTCTCCCAGAAGAGCCATTTTTCACAAATATGCTAAGGTTTTATCACTTAAAAACAGCTACTGCATCTGAGAGAAGAGGACAGGGCTAAGGTGAGCACATATGAAGAGAAGCTCGCTAGCTTCTCTCAGTGCCATTGAGACTGGCTCCCACATATCAGACTCTTAGTGTGTACAATTCAAATTTATGTCACCACAGAACTGCAGATTACTCTGTGACATTAATCTCTGAGATTGTTTATAAAGAATACAAACTAGGATATTAAATCCCTGAATGCCAAAGTTTTATTGAACTACAAATAAATACAGTAATATTTATCATCCACTATGAAGATTAGGTTTATCATTTTCACAGAGCCCTAAAACACTTCAGTGTAGGTCAGCAAGGATTAACTCACTTTAGCTAAAAATATCTCACAGCCTGTATCTTATTGCCACGTATTAAAAAGTGTGTGTAATATCTGAAATTTGTGAGAGACTGCATCCTCAAATAATGTAAGATAAGTGCCTTCAGCAATCAATAATGTATGGACATCTTCAAAATAATATTGTGCAGCAGATTATAGATCATCTAATATTAAATAATTCATCTGTTTAGTGCCCTTACATCATAAGGGTTATGAGTCCCATTTAACACATAAGGAAGCACAGACATTAAGAGGTTAACTGGCCTTTTCAGGGCCTCATGGGCGATTATTGGTAGATGGAGAATGAGGGATCAAAAATCCATTGATTCAAGACATTTTCTCTTCTCTGTGGATTTTGTTTTTCTATGATTATAAAATTTTCTTACTTTAGCTTGTTGAATACTCTCTTTTAAAATTATTTTTTATTTTTTAAATTTTATTTATTTATTTGAGAGAGCGAGAGTGAGAGATAGAGATACAGAGAGAGAGAGAGAACACGAATAGGGGGAGGGGCAGAGGGAGAAGCAGACTCCGCTGAGCAGGGAGCTCAATCCCAAGACCCAGATGACCTGAGCTGAAGGCAGATGCCTAACCGACTGAGCCACCCAGGCACACAAGCTTCTTGAATACTCTTGAACTACTATGAGAAACTAAAGTGTGTCCATAAGCATAAGCATATAGGATAAGCAACATACATACATACATGAAACACGAAGGTAGAAAGTCATTTAGGGACAGTCTACATGACTTGAAATGATATGTAATTACTACCTGTAGAAAGAGAATCCTCCTTAGCCTTGGAAATCTTAACTGAGATTCAAAATCCTGTGGTCATTTTTAAGCTCCAGAATTTTTAAGACCCATCTGCCTGGGAATCTTTTTGGGTTTTTTGTTTTGTTTTGTTTTTTGTTTATTTATTTTCCTTCTACCTCTTCATTTAAAAAAAATTTTTTTTGAATATAGTTAACATACAATAATTATATTTGCTTCAGGTGGACAACATAGTAATTCATCTTCTCTATATGTTATACTATGCTCACAAGTGTAGCTACCACCTCTCACAGTACAATGCTATTACAATATCATTGACTATATGGGAATCTTCATTTTAAACAGTTGTCACCAGGTAAATCTAAGGCAATTATTCCATAGGCCACATTTTAAGGGATATTGAAGGACAGCATAGCGCTTAAGAGTTCATGGTTTGGTTGCAGGTGGACCTGGGTTCAAAATCTCTTGTTGGGGCTCCTGGGTGGCTCAGCCGTTAAGCGTCTGCCTTTGGCTCAGGTCATGACCTGAGGGTCCTGGGATAGAGCCCCACATCGGGCTCCATGCTCAGTGGGAAGCCTGCCTCTCCCTCTCACACTCCCCTTGCTTGTGTTCCCTCTCTCGCTGTCTCTGTCAAATAAATAAATAAAATCTTTGAAAGAAAGAAAGAAAGGAAGGAAGGAAGGAAGGAAGGAAGGAAGGAAGGAAGGAAGGAAGGAAGAAAGAAAGAAAGAAAGAAAGAAAGAAAGAAAGAAAGAAAGAAAGAAAGAAAGAAAGAAAGAAAATCTCTTGTTGTAAATTGTAGTCCTTCAGAATCAGATGATGAATTAGATTTGAGTGCCAGTTTATTTGGGAGGCCATTCCAGAAGGAGGGGAATTAAGGCGATAGAAAGGCGTTAATAGCGAATCAGCCACTGTAAGCAATTAGTCCTCAGGCCCACTGATGACTGATGAATGACAACCATATCTCAAAGCCGCTCTACCCAAAGGCAAGAAAGTGTAGGTATGTGTCCACTAATTCCTATTTGTCATCTGTTGGAGCTGCTGGCAGAAATTTTAGTCTCAGTTCCCCTCAGCCCATGCTACGTGGGCTTACCATGTTCTGATGGCCAGAAATAGCTCTCAGTCAGAATGACTTGCAAAAAAGAAGCTGTGCTTCATGTACAAACCTGCAGGTATGTCTGGAGACAGTGAGCACTGAGAGGATAGGAGCTGAGCAGCAAAGGTAGTGGCTACAATCATCCTTTGTACTTCTCAGATCCACTCATGTCCCGTATTGAGTTCATTTTGTTGTCTTAGGAATTCTTCAAAGTTGTGGCCACACAAAACTTATTAGGGAAAAAAAGACATAACAAGATGATAAGTGGAACTATCTACAGTCCCCCTTGCTTTAACTAGTCCCCATTTCATTAGTAATATTCATTATTTTCCTCTGTCATGCTTTCTACATTCCTTCCAGCTGCTTTCAGTTGCCAGCAAGATGACACCCAGACTCTCATTTCTGAAATTTCTAATCCCCCTTGTCAGACTCACTTGCTGCAACTACCCGTTCATGGTTATCAAGGGGCGTTGAGTACCAACAGGCTCCCCCAGTGAATCTCCTGAATGCCAGACATACTTTTCCTTGACGCCATTGTACAGTAGCAACAGTATCTCTTCATGGTGGGCAAATACTCCAAATAGGATTTCTTCTTCACCTCATGGTCTGCTGGCATGAGTAGCCCAAATCGACTAAGTGATAGCAGTAACTTTGGGGTTAGTGAAACCCACACATTGTCCCCTGGTATAAGCCTTCCATTCCAGGAATAGAACATATAATCCCACAGAGCCTGGTGTAGAGACAGAAAGCATAAATTTCCAAATTGGTCACTGAACATGATTGTAAGAATAGTCACTCCCACCTCAATTCTTTTGTTCTTGATCACATGGATTCTATCTGTAATGGACATAGACCATATTATGGCTTTTTGTACATGGGTTTTACACATGTGGCCTTCATAATGTTAAAGTAATCTCCTTCTCCCTAGTTTGTTGAGTGTTTTTATCATTATAGAGTGTTTAATTTTGTCAAATTCTTTTAATGCATCGATTGAAATGATCATGTGATTTTTTCCCCTTAATTCTGTTAATGTGGTATATTATACTGATTGATTGTCCCATATTGAACCATCCTTGCATTTCAGGAATATATCCCACCGAGTCATGGTGCATAATCCTTTCAATGTGCTGTTTGCTAGTATTTTGTTGTGGATTTTTGCATCAGTATTCATAAAGTATGTTGGTCTGTAGCTTTTTCTTATAGTGTTTATTTGTGGAATTAGGACAATGTTGGCCTCTTAAATTGAATTTGGAAATGTTTCCTCCTCTTTGTTTTTTTTGTAAGAGTCTGAGAAGGATTGGTGTTAATTTAAATTTTTGGTAGAATTCTCCAGTGAAGCCATCTGGTCCCCTCAGCTCTTATTTGTCAGGAAGGTTTTTTTTTTGGTTGTTTTTTGTTGTTGTTGTTGTTGTTGTTGTTGTTGTTGTTGTTTTAAACCAAACTAGTTTTTTTGTTTTTTTTTTTTAAGATTTTTATCTTATTTATTTGACAGAGAGAGAGACAGCCAGCGAGAGAGGGAACACAAGCAGGGGGAGTGGGAGAGGAAGAAGCAGGCTCCCAGCGGAGGAGCCCGATGCATGGCTCGATCCCAGAACTCTGGGATCACGCCCTGAGCCGAAGGCAGACGCTTAATGACTGAGCCACCCAGGTGCCCCTGTCAGGAAGTTTTTGAATATTGATTCAATATCTTACTGTTATAGTTCTGTTCATATTTTTTATTTTGTAATGATTCAGTCTCGGTTTTTCAAGAGTGTGTTGTTTAATTTCCACATGTACGTGAATTTTCCAGTTTTCCTTCTGCTATTGATTTCTAGTTACATTTCATTGTGATCAGAAAAGATACTTTGTATGATCTCACTTTTCTTAAATTTGTTAAGATACATTTTGTAGCCTAACATGTGACCTATCCTAGAGAATGTTCCATATGCATGTGAGAAGAATATGTATTCTGCTGATGTTGAGTGAAGTGTTTTGTTTATATCTGTTACATCTAATCTGTCTATACTGTTAGCCACATCCTCTTTCCTTACTGATCTGTCCATTATTGAAAATGGGGTATTGAAACCTCCCACCATTATTGTTATTCTTCATTTCTCCCTTCGGTTCTGGCAATGTTTGCTTCATATGTTTGGGTGCTCTCTATTAGATGCATATATATTTATAATTGTTAGATATTCCTAGTGCATTGACCCTTTTACCATTTTATCCTTCTTTGGCTTTTATAACGTTTTTGACTTAAAGTCTATGTTTTCTGATGTACATATGGCCATCTCTGCTCTCTTTTGGTTATCTTTCCCATCCTTTCACTTTTAGCCTAGGTGTGTCCTTCAATCTACAATGTGTCCCTTACAGATAGTATTTAGTTGGGTCTTGTTCTTTTAAAATCTATTCAGTCACTCTAAATCTTTTGATGTAACCCATTTACATTTAAAGTACTTAATGATTTATAGGGAGGGACTTATTATTGCCATTCTGTTCATTGCTTTCTGCATGTCTTTTAGTTATTTTCTTCCTCTTTTCCTTTCCTGCTGCCTTCATATTTTGTTGATTTTTTTAGGTTACATGCTTTGGTTCCTTTCTCATTTTCTTTTGTGTATCTCCTATAGGTATTTCTTTTGTTGTTACCATGCAGATTATACAAAACATCTTATAATAATCTATTTTATTTTTTTTTAAGCAAGCTCCACACCCAGTGTGGAGGCCAATGCAAGGTTTGAACTCATGATTCTGAGATCAAGACCTGACTTGAGATCAAGAGTTGGATGTTTAACTGACTGAGCCACCTAGGCACCCCTATAATAATCTATTTTAAACTTAAAATGACTTAATTGCAATCATACACAAAACGTTACTGCTTTAATCTCCCCCCTACTTTAAGTTGTTGATGTCACAAATTACATCTTTTATATTTTGTATTCATTTACACAGTTTTATAGTTACAGTCATTCTTAAGCTTTTATCTTTTAAAGTTTACACCAGAATTAAAAATGATTCATATACCACCATTATAGTATTTCAGGATTGTGTATTCGTCTATATATTTATGTTTACCAGACAGCTTTATATTTTTGCATGCTTTTGTGTTTTTGTTTAGCATCATTTCATGTGAACCTGAAGAAATTTCTTAGCATCTTACAAGGCAGGTCTAGTGGTATGAACTCCCTCAGCTTTTATCCAGAAGGTCATCTCTTCATTTTTGAAGGACAGTTTACTGTATATAGTATTCTTGGCTGGTAGTTTTTCTTTTCTTTTCTTTTTCTTTTCTTTTTTCAGCACTTTAAATGTGTTATCCACTTCCCTTCTTGCCAATAATGTTTCTGCTGAGAAATCCATTGATAATCTTGTGGGAGCTTGTACATGATGAGTCACTTTTCTCTCGCTGCTTTCTAGATTCTGTCTTTGACTTTTAACAGTTTGACTATAATATGTCTTCGTGTATGTCTCTTGAGGTTTATCCTAGTTCAAGTTTTTTGAGCTTCTTGAATATGGATGTGCATTTCCTTCCTCAGATTGAGAGATCTGCTGCCATTATTTCTTCAAATAAGAAATTACTCGTTTTCCTCTATCCTCTTTTACAGATTTCTATAATGCATACATTGGTTCATTTGGAAGTCCCCTAGTTTTCTTCACTTATCATTCTTTTTTCTTTTTGTTCCTCTGACTGTATAATTTTAAATGACCTCTTTTTTTTAGATATTTGTCTTTATTTATTTTTAATTTTTTTTTTAGATTTTATTTAAATTCAAGGTAGTAAGTTGGTTAACATACAGTGTATTATTAGTTTCAGGTGTAGAATTTAGTGATTCATGAGTTGCATATAATACCATGCTCATTACATTAAGTGCTCTCCTTAGTGCCCCTGAGCCCATTACCCCAACCCCCCTCCAGGAACCCTCAGTTATTTCTCTACAGTTAAGAGTCTCTTATGGTTTGCCTCCCTCTCTGTTTTTATCTTATTTCATTTTCCCTTCCCTTCCCCTATGTTCATCTGTTTTGTTTCTTAAACTCCACACAAGAGTGAGCGGCGAGAATGTAAACTGGTGCAGCCACTCTGGAAACAGTATGGAGATTCCTCAAAAAGTTAAAAACAGAACAATAACCCGGCAATTGCCCTACTAGGTACTTATCCAAGGATACAAAATTGTGATTTGAAGGGACACTTGCACCCCAATGTTTATAGCAGCAATGTTCACAATAGCCAAGATATGGAAAGAACCCCGATGTCCATCAACAGATTGAATGAGTAAAGGAGATGTACATACATATGTATATAGATATATATACATCTTCAGAAGAATGAAATCTTGCCATTTGCAGCAACACGAATGGAAGTAGAGTGTATCACGCTCAGCGAAATAGTCAGAGAAAGTCAAATGACCTATCTCAAAGTTGTCTGTGACACTGCAGTCTGGTGTTGCAGGAAACTGCTGAGCTCTCCTCAGTCCTAAGTGATGCCCAGGCTTCCAAACTAGGCCAGTTCTCCACTAGTGCTCTGAGTTAGATGAGAAAGAAACCAGTCCCTCAGGCAGCCCCAAATAGCCAGAACTTCAGACATACAGTCTACTCTTGTCTCTCCTCCCAAGGGAAAAGCCACAAGTCGGGCATTTTCTCCTCATTGCATCATGCTGTGTTGGCTTGGGTTAGAGCTATTGTGGATAAAATTCAATGGCATTTCTCATCTGTTTCAGTGCAGCTATTCTTGGTTTTGTGATTATTTTTGTTACTATTACTTTTTAATTGGTTTCTTTATTTTTCACAAAGGCTTGTTGCACTGTATATGTATCTCTGTCATAGAACAAAGCTTCTTATTTCACCATCTTGCATATTCAGTTCTCTGAATACCTTGGAGGGGATATCCAAAAGTGCCATAGGCTATTGGTTACTAAAAATTTTAGAAGGTCCCTGAATATGTACAGAGTATCTCGCACTGTCAGTCACACTTGTATCATAACAGATCCTATGCAGAATACTTTTTACTTCCTATTCATCAGATTTAATTTGCCTGATGTCATCACTATAAGAGATCAACATGATATTCTGCAGAATGTCAAGATTATCAAGGTCCCTTATGATTCTATTATGACAGAAAGAGGAAAGTTAGCAAAATCCTTAAACAAGACTACATATAAATGTTTTGCAGTTTATTCTAGGTGAATAAAAAGAGCTTTTTGGTGGGCATTGAGAGAATGCCTATGCTATATCAATAGCTATATGCCAAGTATCAGAGATCTCTTCTACTAAAAATCCCACTTCCAACACATTGGCTGTGATTGAGCCCGCCAGTTGGTTAAATTTATGCAGTCCATCATAATCTGCCATGTTCTGTCCTGTTTTCACAATGGCCAGATTGATGAACTCAGTGGGGATGTGATGAGGACTACTACTTCTGCATTCCTTAAGTCTTTGAGGGTGACACTAATTTTTGCCATTTTATCCTTCTGAATTCAAAGCAAGTTTGGTTTTAATAAAGAGTGTTGCTTCTTAGGGCTGTCAGGACCCTTATTTACTCAGTCATAGACATAAGCAGCTTACCTTGCACTCATGTTGAGTATCAGCAAATTCCCATGCATTGTGTCTCCCCTAGAATTGTGTGCTCATGGAGAACACTATTTACACACAGAGAGACAAACAACAGAGGTGTATTTCTCTTCTTCTCATATTCATGCTTCACTGTCACCCCAAACTTTACTTACAAAACCCAAGTCCAAAGAATTTCAAGAAGACTACACCAGAGCATTCAACCAAGCATGGCGCCCTTCTAAACATAGGGTTCTGGGAGACTGTAGAGGTCACATGCCCATGAGGCTGTTGCTGACCACAACCTTACACAGTGGAGTTGTCAAGAGTGGTTTACAGAACCAAGTTTAATGGGATGTCATGCAAAAATTTCCCTAAGACCTAACCCACTGTGTCCCTAAAAACCATTATGTTGCTTAAGAATATCTTTTTTGCAAATTGGGGAATTCTTTAATACTTTATGTGACTTTTTAAAAGTAATTGCTCTGATTTAAATTCAAATGGCATGAAAGTAATGTATTAGTTAATTTTGTTTGTTTATGGATATTTTGTTTCTAGGAGTTTTACCAAACTTTTGGGCTGCAGCCAGACAAGAGCTATACTTGGGCTGACTCCCAGTTCTGAAGTTTGTGGATTTAAGCCCAAATTTCAAGGTCAAGGACTAGGGACTCTTTGGCTGTTTGGAACTATTAGAATTGAGAAAGAAAGGGCCCCAGTGACCTAAGCATTGAAGAGAGAAATCTTAAAGCCCACTGATTTGTAGCACCTCATTTCCTACCACGTTGAGCTCTCACAAGGGGAATCCATTAGATTTTAGAACAGAAGGAAATCCATCACATGTAGAAGAAGTTCTTGGTTTTAAACTTCTGGTTAAATATAAAGGAGATAATGTTTGGTAGTCAAGGGTAAAGAGAAGATTAAATGGCCTAGATCTACCAAAGGGAATCTAGCCATAGAACTATGGATCCAGAGAGAATAGCAGATAATCATAAACTTGTACGTTTTGCACATGACCTTAGGTCTAATGCCAGGTTCACAAGGCTGTGAGAGCCATACTGTCTTGTATATCATCAGCGTTTGCAACAGCAGTAATGTCTGGAGTTATTTAGCCACCTTCTTTTATTTGACCTAAGAATATTAGGAAAATGACCACAGCATTCCCAATATCTCTGGAAGACAAGAGAAAACTGTCATTCAACTACATGAAAGGTGAGACTAAGATTCAGGCAGAAATAAGAATGATTACAGAGAAGGCAGAGATTTGGGCAATGAAAAAGCTAAAAGTAAACTGAGTTTCCTGCCCTCCAAACCCATGTTCTCCATTCAAATACATTTTGGTCTGTACTTTAGGTGATTTTCTCCATGGTCTTAAATGGATTTTTACAAGGTCTATGGAGTTTCTACATGCTGTTACATATGTTTTAGTAATGCTGATGTTAAGTTTTGCATGTGTTTTATTTTATTCCCCTAGTAGTCTTAAAAGTAGGACAAGAATTATTTAAAGGGGAAAAGAGATTATTATTTCAGTTTAAGAGTCCCAATAGAATGGAGAAAACTTGGAAAGTGTAAAGAGTTCTATATTCCTATTAAGTGTGACTCAAAAGCCACCCTTGGTTTTACACTATCTCTATCTATAATTTTACTTCTCCCTAGCATTTTTTTCAGACTTGCACAGCAGCTAATCCTCATAAAGGAAAAGCCACACATGAAATTTAAACTCCAACACTTTTGCTAAAATTCCTGTAGGAAAACATCTTCCCCCTCTCCATGACTATATTAAATTGACTGCATGGAATAAAGTCAAACTTCTCCTTTCAATATGCACCTTTGGATGGAATCCAGGCATTAACTAAGAAATGTATAGAAAATCAGGTGTTATTGGACATAGATTATCTAGAATATGTTTTTGTGGTCTTTAGAAGTGAACACTTCATGGAGGGAAACCCTAACAACATACATATCTAATTTATCTAATCTAGTCTAGTAAATATCAAGGTAATACAATGTGTACATCTATCTATAAGAATTCCAAAGAAGCCCCGTAAATACGGCCAGATATTAAGTTTCATGCAAAAAGGGGTCAGATATTACAAGGCTCCCCACGTTTTCTCCCCAAATAGAATTTTTTTAAAAATAAGAATTTTATTTTATTTTATTTTCTCTTCAAACAGAAATAAAAAACAAGAATCTTATTTTCTTCCCAAATAAGAAATAAAATAGAAATTTTCTCTCCAGATTCTTTGTTAGTAGGTATTAGAGGGAAGAGAGAAAGGCTTATGGACAACAGGCCTACAGAACCCCTTTTGGTCTGAGTCATCAAACCCTGAAATGTTCAGGTCACATAGGAAGACCAGCGGATTTCACAGTGTCGGACCTCGAGCTCTCGGGTATCTCAGAGGCCATATTGGAGAACAAAGGAAAGACCATGGTATGGAGCTACCAGCTCATGACTCCCATTCCAACTGCTAAGTTTTCCTTTTCATCAGTCTTATCTGGGAATTTGCACAAAAGTATGTGAGAAAAAATAATTCTGCCACTGAGAAAAAGACTGAAAACTACTAATATAATAAATTCTTTCATTTTTTTAGGTAGAGAAGTTGAGACCAAGAGAGGAAATGATGAATTTTCCTTTTTCATTCGGCTACACAACATAGTACTATAGATAACTCTACAAGTCTCAATGACCCACCAGCCACAATCTTTATATCGCATAAACTTGTAATGTATGAAAAGTTATTGTCCAATTTCATGCACTGCTTCTTCCTTCCTCATGCTCCATTTGCTTACTCGCCCTTTTGGTTATCAAATCAGAGACTGTTAGTCACCTACAGAGTATCATGTGTCCCCCTCTTCTTTAATAACAGAACCCCAATTTTATTCCAGAGCCTACCATGCCCAGCTCAAGCACCACATTTCACAGCCTCCTTTGCAGCGACTATGACACTGAGTTCTGGCCAATGAGGTGAAAGCAGAATTATTGTGTAGGACAGCTGAGAAGTTTCTTTAAAGGGAGTCAACTCAGTGTAGACATGGGCCTTTTTCCCCCTTCCCTCTTTCTTCCTTTGGGAGGTCTGGGGTGTAAACTTGCTAGCTGCAGCCCACAGTGGCAGAGCAGATGCAAGAGGTACTTTGGTTTCAGATAATTTCCTGAGGCCTCCATACCAGCCGTCTTTTATTTAGAAGAGTAAACCTCTGTGTGTTTAAACCACTTAATGATCTTCACACTGCTCTATACCCTATCTATGCTTGCGCTTCCCAGAATACACTGGTCTTTCTTCTTATACCCATTACAAATAAAAATTAATTACTTCTCTATTTCATTCTCAGAGTCTCAGGCCTTTTAAGATTACTTAATGATACAACTGACAACTAAGATTTCCCCTTCCATACATGATTTGTCTAGGACAGTCAACATTTTTTTACCGTGTATTTTATTATATTCTTATTCAGTAAAAATGGGCATACCTTATATAGTAACAATATTAATTGAAATCTGTAATTAGCACGAATGCAAGTGCCTTCCAAATATGTGAGAGAATTTAAAAATAGAAATGAAATTACATAAATGGAATTGTTTAGACGAATCATTTGAATTAAAAAAAATTTTCTGAGTATGGTTGACACACAATGTTATGTTAGTTTCAGATGTATGACATAGTGATTCAACTTCTCTATACATTATGCTGTGCTCACAAGTATAGCTACCATCTGTCACCATACAATGCTGTTACAGTACCATTGACTAGATTCTCTATTCTGTGCCTTTTATTCCCTTGATTTATTCATTCCATGACTGGAAGCTGTGTCTCCCACTCCCCTTCACCCATTTTGCTTATCCTCCATCCCCCTTCACTCTGGCAACCATCAGTTTGTTCTCTATATTTATAGGTCTGATTCTGCTTTTTATTTGTTTGTTTATTCATTTTCTTAAGATTCCACATATGAGTGAAATCACGGTATTTGTCTTTCTCAGTCTGACTTATTTCACTTAGCATAATACCCTCCATGTCCATCCTTATTGTCACAGATGGCAAGAACCCATTCTTTTTTATGGATGCATAATATTCGTGTGTGTGTGTGTGTGTGTCTGTGTGAGTGTGTCTTCCTTATCCCTTCACCTATTGATGGACACTTAGGTTGTTTCCATCTTGGCTACTGTAAATAATATTGCAATACACATGGGGTGCATATATACTTTTGAATTAGTGTTTCTGTTGTCTTTCAGTTTGGTTTTGTTTTTTTAAGATTTTATTTATTTATTTATTTGACAGAGATAGAGACAGCCAGCGAGAGAGGGAACACAAGCAGGGGGAGTGGGAGAGGAAGAAGCAGGCTTATAGCGGAGGAGCCAGCTCATAGCAGAGGAGCCTGATGTGGGACTCGATCCCATCACGCCGGAATCACGCCCTAAGCCAAAGGCAGACGCTTTAACCGCTGTGCCACACAGGCGCCCCTGTCTTTCAGTTAATACCCAGTAGTGGAACTGTTTAATCATATGGTAGTTTTATTTTTAATTTTTTGAGGAAGTGCCATACAATTTTCTACAGTGATTGTACTGGTTCGCATTCCGACCAGCAGTGCATGGAGGTTCCTTTTTCTCCACATTCTTGCCAACACTCCTGTTATTTCTTGTCTTTGCAATTCTAACCACATTCAGGATTTTGATTTATAATCAGCCCACTTAGTAGTTCAGAATTTTGAATAGAATGTAAGCTAACTGGAAAGACTTTTTTTACAGTAAGGGGATGTTTCTTTTCCCCTTGGATTTTACCTTGCAAACACTCATTTGCTGAAAGTTCTTGGTTTTAAAGTACAGGCTACAGGAACACCCAAGTGCTTTACTTTGAAATTATTAGAAACTTTGAAATTCTACCAAGTATTCAGGGTGGTTACTAAAAGTGATTTTTTTCTTTAGCACTTTCAGCTGCTATCTAAATTTTGAGAATGAAAATAACTTGAACTTATGCTTTCAAACCTTGAAATAAATATGCAGAAACTCTTAAAGACATAAGATCTGTCAAAAAATTTATCTGTCAATAAATATAATGTGCACCAAAGACACTTCTGACTTTAGAATCATTGAGATATAGGATGTTAAAGCTAGATATACTTGGGAGACTGTGTAGTGCAATTTCTTCATTTCTCCTCTGTGTTAGTAAATGAGAACCTCAGTTTTCTGCTGACTTCATTATTCTTTCCCTCAGTATACAGCATCTGCTTTTAAGTGTAAGAAGGATATGTTGGGTACGTGCCAATAGAAAATAAAGGGAAAGGGAAAAATAGATTGGACTCTGGATCCCACACTGATTTCAGAACTTTATGAATCTTCTGATGTCAGTGACCTTTACCACCTCACAGCATTCTGGGGTCTTAGTCATTCATGTAAGAAGGAAGGGAAGAAATGTTCTCAGCTATTTGCCGTTAGTCTTTTCTGAGCCTTATTTCTCAGGGAGCTTATCATTTTCTGAAATAAAATAGTTGACCCATGTAAGGTAGAAGAATGACTTCCAGGTGCCATTTTGAAAATCGTGTTTTCTGGTCATTGGCTGATGTCTAAGTAGTCCAGGGAGGGTAAGTTTTTCCACAACTGTGCTCATGGAACACACAATGTAGATATATAAATGGAGGCAGAGGTAGAGGTAGATATTATAATATTTAATATTTGTTTTCCCTTTTATACTGTAAGTCCCTTCAGGACAGAGAACTAACAAATTTGTTTTTCGTATACAAGGAAATATTAACCAGCACAGTGCCTGGAACCTATTTATAGTGTGGTCCCACCATGAAAATTGTGATGTTATTCCCTAGGTAGGTTTTGACATTTCATTTCATCTGTTCTGTACTAGAGCTGAGTTCTTGGTGTATGCTGTGTGTTCAGTTCACCTCAGGAAACCAAGAAACACAATCCATTCCACACAGTTATTTCTACTGTATTTCAGGTATGGAAGATAGAGACTTTGCCCTTCAAAATTCTTACAGCCAGTAAAAATGCACAGCATCTTCCACATGCACAAAATTCTGGAGGTTCTAAGGATAACCTTTATGGTCACTAAGCTGTCTCATGAGAAGAAGTAAGAGGACCACCTTTCTTGGGACAGAGGACTCAGATTGGAGCCATAATGAGAAACAAAATGGAGTCGACGAACGGGCTCCATTTGAGGACAGGTCTTAATTATCTACATGAGAGATTGACCCTGTTCTACTTAGCAACAGGGAGCCATGGAAGATTTTTAAATATGGAAGTGACAAAATGAATGTTGTATTTCAGGAACATCCTGGTGTGCAGGATGAATAAGCAGCAGAATGTCACTATAGTCAGAGAGAATAGTTAATTTCTGTTATGAGGACCTGCACTGAATTTGAAGTTGAAAAACAACACAAATTCATTAATTCGGAAAATGTTTATTAAGCATCTTATTTGGGCCAGACTGTATGTTAAGAATTGAGAATACGTCTATGTTTCTGCCTTGCAAAACATACATACCTGTAGAAAGTATTGGTGTGTGTATGTGCATGCATGTGCATGCGTGTGTGTGTGGTTGTATGTGTGTGTATGTGAAAAAGAAAAGGAGAAACAGAAATAGAGGGCAATATTTAATGTAAGAAATGGAGAATGAAATAGGGACAGCGAATTTAGTATAAAAGATGTAAACCTTACCAATAACATGCTTAACCTCACTAGAAATCAAACAGGTATTAGAACCACAATAAGATAATATTATAGAGACAAAATTTTTAATAGGTTGACAAATAGCAAATGTTAGTAAGGATGTGAAACAATAGGAATGCTAATGCATTTCCCATCTGAGTATTTATTAGTATAACCACTTTCCAGAACAATTTCACAATATCTTGTAAAGTTGAAAATATGCATTCTTCAAACAAAATAGAAATCACCTACATATCTGTTGATAGGAGAATGGAAAAATAAATGAAATACTAATCAGAAATGAAAATGAATGGACTGAAGCAATATTTATCAATGTGCATGAAACTTCAAATATAATGTTGAGTGAAAAAAGCAAACTATGGAAAAAGATGTGTAAAAAATCTTTTATATAAAGTTTATAAACATTCAAGTCAATAGTATACACTAATTTTCTCAAAGAAATACTTGATAAAAAGCGTGTGATTTGGGGCAGAGATTACTTTCAGGGGCCTGGGGAGATGAGACTGGAGGTAATACAGAGAAGCTTCAAATTTATGCATCATTTTTTATTTCTTATGTTGGATAATGGATCATGAGAATTCATTGTATTTTTAAAAATATTTTTTCATTGTATCAAATATCTTTCTTTATATTTTAAACAATTCCTTGTAAATTCTAAATGCCTTCCTCATAATATACACATTGCAGACACCTGGCAATAGCCTAACGGTGAGGGACTGGTTAGCAACATACTGGTTTTCAGGTAATTGCTGGCCTGCAATGACAAATCTCCCTATTATATAAGAAAAATGACTTTTTACTGGACACTCCGAAATTTCCAGGGAATTACTAGAGCTACCAAGTACTGCCACTCTGGAAGATGATGCTTTTTTATGTAAGAATGTATTTGGGCAGTGTCTTAGAAATGGACTATCTCTTGACCACAACCATATAATCAAGCATACCTGGGCAAGACATTGACTTTGATGATGCAAGCTAATGTTCTGCCTATAAACCGGCAAATATATTGCTAAACCTATTTAAGGACTTAACATAGGTTCAATTTTCCTATTTCCTGACAAAATAATGATGATGGATGGGTCTGAGCCTTCCCTAGAGTGGTTCAGAGTCTCTGGAGATGGGGCTTTCACTATAAGGAATGTTCCTCCCTGCCCCACTCCAAGATCAATACAAAATCCAGCCTTGGATTTCACATTAGGTGGCTCCTGGCTGCCTGTTTCAGGCTGTCAGTCTCCCCTTTACGTACAATATGGCCAAGTTGTCTTCTGGGTGGTGACTCCTTCCAAAGACAGAGTCAGGTTTCTCATTAGTTTGCAAAATAGCTTACTGCACTAACTGTATTCTCAGCTGAAATTCCCAACACTGGGTGAGTCACACTGAAGATCCTGTTGAAGCCAGTTTGAGCAGCTTTCTCATGTTTACAGCACAGAAAAATCAAAAGCATAACATTTGAAGTCTGACCTGCACTTTAGATGCAACCACTTGGACCTATAGGCACTTGATCAGCTAAGGTTTATTGGACTACTCTCTTCTTTTAATTATAAACTATTGAAATCCACCCAAGAATTCTGACTGAAATCAGGAGACTGGAGTTACAATAAAATCAAAATTTCTGTGTTTTTCTGTGAGGGAGGCAAGGCAGGGATGTTAGAGCCACTCAATAAGCACTAAATAAATCATGTTCCCTTGCTCTGGTGCAGAGGGACCTAGCACTTCCTCTGCTAGGCCCAGCTGATCGACCTCTATAAAAATCTTAGCAGGCACTTGCATCCCAGCAGGAGCTATACTGGGATGAAATCATGGAGTGCCTGAGGACAGCACCCCCCTCCCCATTCCCATGGCAACTGTCAATCTCACAGGAACAGAAGGGATGTCTTAGGTTTGAGATTTCTTTTGGAATGCTCTCTGGGATGGAAATGCCTTATTAAATTTCAAAAATTCAAGTACTGAGACTCCAGGGAGAAGATCTACTCTTCTATTGTACTTGGGTAGGGAAGTGCACCATTTTCTTTCTATGGGGAAACAGACCTTGGCCAACTGACGCAAATTATAGGCTGGCATATTTGCCCAAAATAATACAGAATTCTTCACAGAAGTAGTGCTGGCTCAATAGTGGAGTGGCCTATCTCAGAAATTCAAGCATTCTCTGACATTGTAATAATTCAAGTGGAGGACAGACAGATGTCTAATAATCAAAGATGATATAGGCAAACAAACAAACTGTTGAACTGAATGAGGTCCCTGAGAACACTGAGACTATATCAAACACAAAGCTTGAGTTGACTCTATTAGGATACATGACTTATGGTAGTATCCATTAATGCATACAAATCTTTAGAAGGAAAACCTTAGTATATAGAAAGTTTGGGAACTGAAATGACATAACGTAGATAGAAATGCAGGGAATATAGGACAGAGGTTGTGTGGAATCTGGTTTTGTCTTTGCTACTGGGTGGTGGAGTAACCTTGGACTAGTTATTTGAGCATTCTTAAGTCTAGGTTTCTTCATGTGTGTAAAATGAGGAGACTGGACTCAATGTTCCTTGTATTCCTGACAGTAACTTAATATTTTTTCTGGAGAAGGATGAGATATAGATACACAAGTGAATAACTGTCAGTTAGAGAAATCCTTTCCCATCTTTATTTTAGCCCATACAACATAGAACAGATCAGGACATGGAATCCTGAAAATAACTGCTATGGATTCTGATATTCTCTCCTCATGTTGTCATAGTCCATTATAACAACACAATAGTAGAGAATTGCTGCTACCAGTTAAATAGGGTTAGGATATCTGGTGTGGTGTGTAGGTGACTGGACCCTCCTTCAGAAGGAGATAAAAGTCCCCTTTCATGCCTCTCTCCAAAGAGAAGAGAACTGCTTCTGAGTTCTTAATCCATAGTTCTAGCAGAGGCATGCTCATTGAGTTTAATAACCTCTCTAGAAAGGAGCTGTATTAAAAGAATAAAATGTTTCTGCCAATGCTACAATTTTCAATGTCACTAATTCCCAGAAGTCTTCAAGGTTCAGAAGGGGTCACATTCTAGTCACATGGAATAAATATGCAATTGGCTTTGTTTCATATCATACAAACCTATGATATGAAACTCAAAGATGAAATGTATGAAGCATATTTGACGAATGGGAGTTTTATATTTCCAGTACCTTCAATACATTTTGTCTTTATTGAACTTAATACCACATGTGATATCTGGATTGGGAAATTGAGCCAATTCAGTACTGTCATTTGTATTTTATAATTAGGAATGGCGTGTAATATATGGACATTTGTTCCCTTTTTTTTTAAGAACCTGTAATTTTGAGCCAAACAAAACCCCCAATTAGTACAGATTTGAGTTAACTCAGCAGCTTGTGAGTTAAGGAGGAAAAATTCAATGTCAAATGCCATTCCTTCATTTAACAAACATAAATGTTTCTGCCCTACAAGTGGTGATCTCTGGGATTTCCTGATACTTACATTTCACCTCAACAAATCCCCACACCCCACACAAAAATCAGCATTACCTTTAGTATTTCCAATATGATAAGCCTTCTCTTTGCCAAATCTAATTAGCCTTAGACATCTAAATTTCTTCTAACATAAAAATCTTTGAAGGAATAGGGACAGACTTGTAAACGACCAAGCAACAAACACATGGTTTGTCATTTGCAATAAGTTTATTAGAGCAAATATTGTAGGAAAATTCCTTAAAACAATTTAACTCTTAAAAAACAAGTTTGTAGGGGCGCCTGGGTGGCACAGCGGTTAAGCGTCTGCCTTCGGCTCAGGGCGTGATCCCGGCATTATGGGATCGAGCCCCACGTCAGGCTCCTCCGCTGGGAGCCTGCTTCTTCCTCTCCCACTCCCGCTGCTTGTGTTCCCTCTCTATCTCTGTCTCTATCTCTGTCAAATAAATAAATAAAATCTTTAAAAAAAAAAAACAAGTTTGTGACCGTAAGTTTTTTTAAGTTTAGAAAAGGCTATATAGTTCAAAATCCTTTTCCTTTTATTTAGCTATGTAACCTCACTCTGTATGTTCATCTTTTGATGCTCTTAGTTATTTCCCTCTCTTCCATTTTTTAAACTCACATTTTCTCTTCCCACTGAGACTCTCACTCTCCTCATCATTAGGAAATCGCAGAAATTTTATTCACTGAAGGTTGATCTCCAACAAGGAGGATACAAAAAGAATGTTCCTCAAATTTCTGGGGAGATTAAACAATGGGTTATTCTTCAATAACTGGAGATTCCTTTTCTAGGTCATCAGAAAACAAGACAAAGCAGACAAACACTAAATTGTATTGCTGAGCAAGCCAATCTAAGTTCCACAATCTTAGAAGTTTTTAGTTTCTTTGTGTTTTAAGAAGCCCAGCTTCTCCAATATTCTCACCCACCCTACACGTATTCCAGGCAAATGGAAAAATCAGATATTTTAGGTCTGTCCTGGTCTTAGCTAATTTAATGCGCTCTGTGGTCAGGGTGTGTAACTGATCTGAGGTTTAGAGGCAGAGCTACGCCATAAACCCTGCTCTCAGAAGCAGATAACCAAGATACTATCGATAGTGGCTTTATATCAAGAGAGGAATGGTGCTAAGAAGAGGTCAGGCCAGGGCTGGTTGGTCACTGGGAAGAATAGTTGGAAAAAAGGAATGCTTGTCAGTTGAACCCTCATTGGAAGAGACCAAGAACATATGCTTTCTATCAGTAAGGGACTAGGCCAGTAAAAGACCAGGTAGCTCTGGAGTGGTTAATCTCAGGGAGCAAGGAAATTTTACAGCAGCCCAAGGGAAAAAGATGAAAGTAGCACGTTGGAGCTTCCCAACCTGACTGAGGTTTCTGTCGATTTGAACAGAATTTCTAGAATCTCTCCAGCATGGCTTCCTAATTTGACCTTTTGTGATTTTTGGCCTTAAAGCTGCAAGACCAAACTACAATCCTTATAGTACTTTGGCACAAGGGTTCAGGCTCAGGAGAATTTTTATCCTTAAGTCTATAGTTTTCTGGCTTTTGCTGGCTTAGCATTATCCATAAACTATCTGGAACACATTTTTTTTAAAGATTTTATTTATTTATGTGACAGAGAGACAGCCAGCGAGAGAGGGAACACAAGCAGGGGGAGTGGGAGAGGAAGAAGCAGGCTCATAGCGGAGGAGCCTGATGTGGGACTCGATCCCGGAACGCCGGGATCACGTCCTGAGCCGAAGGCAGACGCTTAAGGACTGCACTACCCAGGCGCCCCTGGAACACATTTTTGATCATACATAATTTACTGTAAAGGTCTGGGGCTAAACCAACAGAAAGTGCTCTTTTGGGGATCATCTCAAGCATTGGAGCCTGGAAAATTAAGAATCTCTTTAAATCGAAGTTAGTAAAACCAAGTATCCAAAAGCAGTGGTTCTCAGGATCTTCCATGGTCTTATAATCTGCAGCTTGATGCAAAACCCAAATCATTACTGTATATTTAATGTGCAAGTATTGAATCTACACATAAATCTTACCCAAACTTTCCAAAGAATTATCAGACATTCACTAACCCAGCCTTCAAGATGCAGCCTAGTCCATCAAACCCTACTTTATTATTTTTTTTTGTTATGTTCAGGTACGTTATTAGTTTTTGATATAGTGTTCAATGATTCATTAGTTGCGTATAACACCCAGTACTCATCACAACACGTGCCCTCCTTAGTACCCATCACCCAGCTATCCCATCCCCCCACTCTCCTCCCTTCTGTAAACTTTACTTTATAATCTTGTCCTCATTGTTTATTCTCCTCTCTGAACTCCTGTAGCATCACTGGTCTATAAATATATGTCAGTTGGAAATAGAAATCATTCTAGATATTTTAAGCAGAAAAAGGTTTAGAAGCAGAGATTTGTTGTTCACAGAATTGTTCCAAGGGTGAGCAGGATGGGCTTTAGGCTAAGCATCCAGGAGTACCTCCAATAAGACCTCCTAACTGGCCCATCAGAGGAAAATCTGCAGCCCCATTCACAGCACAGGACACCAGGGGAATTATGAGGCCCACTGCTTATTTGTAGAGCCGGAATTCAGATTTTTGGCAGGCACTGCTACCAACTCCTCAACTGTCTTTACACGCCCACAAAATTAGTGACAGGACACTGCAAGGCGGCTGCAGAAAAACCCATCTCCACAACCCAGCTTCCAGCCAAAAAAAAGTGTGGCAGCAATCGGAAGACTACTATCTAACTTCTGCCTTCCAAATCTCATGTAATGCCCCTCACTGGAAGAATCGAACTTACGTCCAGCACTCCAGTACTAGGAAATATAGGTTTTTTTAAACCTCCTACACTCCATAGGGCAGAAAAGCACACTAGAAGTAATTTAGGACAGATGATGAGTGTCCATTCACCACAGCAACCATAAACATGTTACTATCAATTAGCTTTGTTTCCTGCTCTCAGATTGTTTAAGAGAAAACATTCTGAGAATAAGACCATATCTCAAACTCCTCAATGCCTGGAAATACCTAGAAAATTCATGTTCAAAAAATATTTGTGGGTTTATTGTTTTATCAAATAATCTTTTTTTCCTTTAAAAACATGCCTTTGAATGTGTTTGTTATGATATTCAATGACTTTCCTTTCTTAATAGGTGGAATATTTTAAGCATAGTTTATTTAATTTACTTTTTTGGAGCCTGAACATCTTGCAGTAACTTGAAGTCATCATTCTGAACACGTATGATCATTGTGCAGAAAGGATGAGAGAGGAGGCAGTAGTCTGATGTGCACTGACTCCAAGCCATGGCTATTTCAGGAAAGGCGCGTTGATCTGAATTGTCTTGTCATACTTCATCTTTCTACTAAAAGCCAAATGCAGAAAAAAATCTAGGTACTTCACTTGGATGAGTATAATTCTGGCAAATCTAAACTAAAGTTTAACAGCCTATTATTAACATATTAAATTTCTATTCCAGTATGGATTATCTATTTAGCAAAAATTTTCCCAAAATCTTTTCTTGCAGAGGCAAGTTAAGTTGCCTGCAATGGCCATTGGAAGAAGTTTATAAACCAAAAAGTCCTAGTGCTATAGAGAAATCATAGTGTTAAAATTTTTTAATTGAGGATTCCCAATATCCTAATTGATATCATCCTAGCATGAATCCCAGGGAGATACAGTGACTTACTTCAGGTCACATATCTGGTAAGTGAAAAAAAAAAAAAACCACAACAAACAAACAGGTCATTAACCATGTCTTCTGATTAGCTCATGCTCTTTTCACAATGCAGTGGATTAGTACCTGTTTTTAGTAGATTTGGGTTTTCACTCCTTGTAAAAGAAGATGGTTAAAGTCTACATATATATACCAGCCCCTGGAAGATTCAAGAATCTCCAAATCCACCGTCATTTATATGAAAAGGTTGAACTTTTTTTTCTTGGGATATTCCACACAACACACACACACACACACACACACACACACACACACACACACACACGCACACCCCTATCTGGTTGAAGTGGTGGTTTCAACATAGACATTAGCAAAAGATTTAGAGTTGACAGAAGGAGAACTCTTGAAATCCCTTCAGCAGTGAAATTCTGTGAATTCTAGTCTGTTCCACGTAATGACACGCTCAACCAACTAGCATTTGTGTCGGCATAATGGATTTCTAACATTCATTTTGACTAAAAATCGGGATCATTTTGGTGAATTCAATTCAGTGTATGGTAACATGGGCCCTCTAGAAAGGTTATCAGTACTGTCCACTCTGATGAGGGGATTGGGAAAATGAGTGTCTTAAATATCAAGTATTGGTAGTAAATACCATGCTGGCATAACAAACCATTTTCGGGAATTGAAATATCACAGACTCAGCTCTTCTGGGAAGAAAGAGCACACAGGAGACTTGGGGAGGGGCATGAGTGAAGGAGCCAACAAGTCAGTTAGTGGGAAACTTCCCAGGAACAGCAAAATGAGATCTTCTATTATCATCTTTCTAGTTCTTGGTGGGGTTTTTAATCTTATTTTCATTGAATTTGGTAATTGTTCATATCTGCACAGACAGAGTCCATACTGATCAATGAACAAAGAACAATAATCAGGTGATCCAATGACCTATAGAAAAGCAATTCCCTCCAAATGCCTTCTCTGCTCTCTCTCAGCATAATGTCTGAAATAATGAATGTTAGCAGCATAATAAGGGCCTTCCTTTTCTCTCAGGAGCAAATCTGATAGCAAATATGTATTGTAAACCACTGTGCTTACTAAACAGTATAAGTAAAAGTCACTAAGAAAATGCCAATTATTCTGCCTTTATCAATTTAAGCTAATTTCCAGGATTCAAAAGACTAGTCCATAATGAAAGAATACTACCAATCTCTTTTTAAAGAATGTATAAAGTGCAAGGTCTTTGCTGGTCAGTGTTAACTTCTACAGTTAAACACTCTCAACCCCTTCAGTAGAGAAACTAATGGTGGCTAGTTAGAAAAGTGATACTCATGGGAAGTACATTAGGGAAAGAGGAAAAGTGGACAACACCCATTAACCAGGAAGGTTCTTGGGAAGGAGACCTTACCTAAATCAATAAATAGTGTGGAGATGGGGAGTATTATGCATTTTCACAAAGGAAAGGCTGTTTTAAAAACACACTGTACACTAAAAGTGGGATGCTATTTTCAACAGCTTTCTGGGTAGGAGAAATAAACTATTCCAGAAACACAGAAACTAGATGATCAGCTAACATCAACTGAGCATTACTATGTTAAGAACTTTACACAGATTATTTCATCCAATCCTTACACCAAATCTGTGAGATCAGGATTATTGATAATAAAATGCACTACTTATTTGCTATTTATAATGTGCTGGGTGTTACTCTAATTACTTTATATAAATTCACGCTTTGAGCCCTTAGAATAGCCCTGTGAAGTAGGTAGTCATTTATACCCACTTCCTAGAGGGGAAAATGAACCACAGACATGTTCAACAACTTGTCCAAAGTATCATGCCACTGAGTAGAAGAGCCAGGGTTCGAGCCCTAATATACTTGTGGTAGTTGGGTTTTTTCTCCCTTTTCCAAAACGTTGATATCTATCATATCTACTTCACTGACATCCATCTATTTAACAGAGGGGCCTTTGGACAAGCACTGCTCTAAGAGCTGGGAAAACCTCAATGACCAAAACCGTCCCTTCACTCAGGGAGTTGTCATTCCAGCTACATCTTATTAGGCCTCATCTGTGCAAGGACTGGAATGCATGCAGTGGGGTGGTTAATCACACAGAAATCCAGGGAAAGAGTGGTCAGGTGAAGGGAGAGCTCTTTAAGTCCCGAGGTAGAGGCCTGTGTTTCGGGAAGAAAATTCCTTGGCTGGGGGGGTGGGGGTGGGGAGAGGAGGAGGGACAGCTTGAGCAAAGGCTCCAAGGTAGGATCATGTTTGGCAAGTTTGAGTGAAAATGAGGACAAACTTCTGAGCAGAGAAGTAGGTCAACGTGGTCCCAGGGGTCCAGATCATCTGGTCAAGCACGTCAGTTTCACTCAGTAAAATGGGAAGCATTTGGAGGGTTTTGAACAAAAAGATGACATAATCTGACTCATTTCTTAAAACAATCAGTCTGATTGCTGAATTAAGAATAGACGGTAGGGGACAAGGGTAGAAGGAACAAGTTCTTGACAAACTGATGTGGGAAAGGCTGTAGTGGACTACGGATGAGAGGAAAGGTCAGAAACTCAGCTTTGGATATCCTGACTGGGATGCTCACTAGACTTCTGAGTGGAAGTGACAAGCAGGCAGTTGATAAGATTTGGGGAGAGAGATCTCTGCTAAAGATACAGCATTTGGGGGCGCCTGGGTGGCTCAGTCGCTAAGTGTCTGCCTTCGGCTCAGGGAGTGACCCCAGCATTCTGGGATCGAGCCCCACATCAGGCTTCTCCTCTGGGAGCCTGCTTCTTCCTCTCCCACTCCCCCTGCTTGTGTTCCCTCTCTCGCTGGCTGTCTCTCTCTCTGTGTCAAATAAATAAATAAAATCTTAAAAAAAAAAAAAAAAGATACAGCATTTGGAGTTCTCAGCACATGCCTGGAATGGAAAAGTGAGTGGCTGGACGAAACTAATAAGCTACTGAGGGAAGGCCTAAGGGCTAGCTCTGGCCACTCCAACATTAGGAGGAAGAATCAGCAAAGGAAACTGGGAAGGAACAAAGAAGTGAAGCAAGAAAAAATAAATGGGAGTTTGGTGTCCTGCAGGCCAGTAAAGAACATATGTCAAAGGAGATTTTTTCCTTTTTCCTTAACTAACCCCTTGGTAAACAGGCTTTAGTCTCAGTTCAATTGCTTCTAATTTATATCCAATAGCTATCATTGCCATTGTGGCTGAGCTCACTCCCGAAGCTGCAGCCAGCTGGCAGGTCAGCATGGGGCTGGCCGGTGTAGGATGACTGAGGCTTGGCTGATTCAGCTCCGCTCCACATAGCCTCTCATGATCCATGGGACTAGCACAGGCTCGCTCCCATAGCAACAGGCAGAGGTCCCAGAGAGAGCGAGCAAGTCACAAAGCAAGTCACAAGGCATACATGTATTCAATGTGTAGAAAGTAGAGTCTATCTCTTGATGAGATGAGTAGCAAATCACATGGCAAAGGGCATGGATAGAGAGGAGTGGACATTTAGGGATATTTTACAATCTCCACTGCTTACCACTCTGAAGCCCCAGGCTCTATCAGGAAGCTCCCCCGTCCATCCTGTCGAGACCACCTTCCCCAATCTTCTGCGCCTTTCTAGATCCAAGTCTTTCTCTTAAATGCAGCTCAGCTCCCTCATCTCCTTTTCAAACCATTCTTGCCCATACTCATCTCTCCTTCTCTGCGCCCCTATGGCCCTTGCAACTGGAACCTCAGACATTACATTAAAGTGCCTAAGTGGGGAACTGAACACAACAAGCGAGTGAGTGGTAGTGGTTGCCATTATTCTTCTTTAACACATTACAGATCATCTGAAAATGTCCTCTAATTATTTTTCTGCGTTCATCTTATCAGTCTCCCTAACTAGGCCATAATCCCCTCTAATAGAAGGGAGATGTCTTATATATCTCTGTGTCCTAACAGTGGCCAGCACAGTGGGAGGAACATAGTGAGTGCTCAGTAAAATCTTGTTGTTAAGGACTGATTTAAAGTCTGAAGAGATTCTTATAATGTGGAGATTATCACATAGTTAAAATGTCATGAAGCAACATTAATTCTGGAAATGCTAAGGAAGGCATGCATTGTGGAGGGAATTCAATTATTAGCAAAAGGATTATTCTAAGGAAATTATCTATTTTCTCACATCGATTTTACTGTCTAACTACTTGGAATTAAAGGTGTGAACTTAGAAGTTCTGGAAGCCTGATAAAAGCAGTTATTAATCATTTTTAAGCACATGTCTTGTATTTTCAGCAAATACATTATGACATCCATGTGGTACTCTCTATGGAACTTCAAAACAGAGCTTGCCCTTGCTGATAAGCTTAAAAGAGAGAAAAAAATTCAGGCTCTCAAAATTGAGTGAGGGGCAGTGAAAGAAGAAAAAATAAACATGCAACAGAAGGAAAATGTTAGCAAATAGGCTAAAAATTGCAATAACCTTAGTGCCCAACTGATTTTTGTGTTCTGTGACTACATTATTTGAACCATAGACTACATTATTTCAGTATCAGGTGTCACAATTTAAGAGAAAAAAAATAGTGTAGTAGTGTTTTGGGTGGGGTGGAAGGACAGTAGAGGTCAAATGAAGTATTTCCACAGACCCAGATTTTCTTGTTTCTTTACGATATTAAATTCTCCATAAATAACATGTCGGTCATGGATTTCAACAAACTTTTTTTTTTAGAAATCAAATCAAATCAATGTCAGATAGTCTCAACTGAATAAAGTCATAGTGAAATTTCTGCTTTCTAACAATTTAGTAACTTCTCCAAACTTCACATTAAGCTCAGTCTCCAAGTTGCAAATTGATGGGTTATTAAGTTTGGGTTTTGTGCAGCAGAGTCTAGAGTAAAATTAGAATGCAAAGTATAGAAATTGAAGACATTTTTTTGTTTTTTGGTATTTCTGCAGGTTTTACATTATATTTTTTTAAAGTTGTGAACATCTGGCCACTCTGTAGACATACAATTGTGTTCACTTTACTGAATATGAGAGCTTTGTTGTTGAGATTGTAGAAGTGTTTAAATTGCACAGGACTACATCTGGAGATTTAGATTCTGCAATGATAAGACTTAGTTCTAGTAGCTTACAGTGAAATATGTATTTTGTGGCCAGTGGATCAATCCTCCCCATCCCTGTCCACTTTACCCATTTTTCCTGACATAGTTTGAATTCAGGAATTATATCCTGATGCCAAGATAGGTCATATGTCAACATTCTGCTGCTCTTCCCATCTCCACCCTCTTCCTCTTTCCAATTCATTCTTCTTACTGCAAAATTAATCTCCATTAAGTAACAGATGCATCATATTAGTTCTTTGCTTAAAACCCTTTACTGGTTCAGTTAGACCTTGAGAATAAAATCCAAGAACCTTAGCGTGGTACTCAAGACCTCTCTCAGAGACACCTCAACTCCACCTTTCCTATGATCCCTCTGCTGCTTTCCATGAGACATCCATTCACACCGCTGGAGCAGTCCTTCTCTTCTCAATGTATATTGTGTCTTCTCATTGAATACACAGTGAGATTTCCATCTCTGCACTCCCGTAAGCTTTCAACCCCTGCCTTCTCTCCACATGTCTAATTCTGATTCCATCTTCACAGCGCAGCTCCAATGCTCACAAATACAAGTTTCTCTGACCTCTTCCTTCATTTCTCCTCCTCTTCCTTTTAAAGGAAACCTAATTTTTCATAATGGCACTCTATCCAGTGTAAAAAAATGAAAACTTTTCCAATCTTGTAGTGATTTTTGTTCAGGCCCAAAAGAGGTAAGTGCAAGTTTCTAGATGAGTCACGGGCAAAAACTTTTAAAAGGAAACAAATAGACATGTTTGCTTTTCCCCAGTGTTGTATTGCTAACAACACTATGCCAAGCCAGTTTGTAGATGAGTATTTGTGAACTTTCTTAATTATTTTCTTAAGATATATCCATGAGACGGGAATGTTTCTTGAAACGTATTGAAATTCAAGTTAATTACCTTTCAAAAAAGTACCAATTCATACCTCTTACAGTGTATAAAAGTGTCAAGTCCACATAACTTTGCAAATGTTGGCTATTTTTCCTTATGTGTTTTCCAATTCTTGTCTTTTTTTTTTTTTTTTTTTTTTTATTTTATTTTATTTTATTTTATTTTTTTAATGATTTTTTATTATATTATGTTAGTCACCATACAGTACATCCCCGGTTTCCGATGTAAGGCTCGATGATTCATTAGTTGTGTATAACACCCAGTGCACCATGCAATACGTGCCCTCCTTACTACCCATCACCGGTCTATCCCATTCCCCCACCCCCCTCCCCTCTGAAGTCCTCAGTTTGTTTCTCATAGTCCATAGTCTCTCATGTTTCATTCCCCCTTCTGATTACCCCCCCCTTTCTTTATCCCTTTCTTCCCCTACTGATCATCCTAGTTCTTATGTTCCATAGATGAGAGAAATCATATGATAGTTGTCTTTCTCTGCTTGACTTATTTCACTTAGCATTATCTCCTCCAGTGCCGTCCATGTTGTAGCAAATGTTGAGAACTCGTTCTTTCTGATAGCTGAGTAATATTCCATTGTATATATGGACCACAACTTCTTAATCCAGTCATCTGTTGAAGGGCATCTCGGCTCCTTCCACGATTTAGCTATTGTGGACATTGCTGCTATGAACATTGGGGTGCATATGGCCCTTCTCTTCACTACGTCTGTATCTTTGGGGTAAATACCCAGTAGTGCAATGGCTGGATCATAGGGTAGCTCAATTTTTAACTTTTTAAGGGACCTCCACACTGTTTTCCAGAGTGGCTGTACCAACTTGCATTCCCACCAACAATGTAGGAGGGATCCCCTTTCTCCACATCCTCTCCAACAATTGTTGTTTCTTGCCTTGTCTATTTTTGCCATTCTAACTGGCGTAAGGTGGTATCTCAGTGTGGTTTTGATTTGTAATTCTTGTCTTTTTTTTTTAGGTTTGACTCTAATAAAATTTGACATTGTAAAAGCATCTTCAAACTTTAAGAAAATTTCAGGAGGCACAGTTGACAAATCAATGCCACATAGTTCTAGAGTAGATATTAAGCTCTGGACATGTTCTTGTCTACTAACATTGGAAAAACACATCCAAGATTGATAAACATAGTTGTGCTATCTTTGCCAATGTGCCCTTTTACACCTTGTGACATATAACTACAGTGGCAGAAAATAAATTGGCCTAGTGTAATAGCCTCTAACAAAGGCTGAATTCTGTAATAAATCAAAGGTAGTTGCAGCACGGATCATCATGACATGTTGTAATGGCCTCATATGTCCTCATTTAAGCCTGTATGAACTTGGCTGGAGCAAGGATATTATTAATAATCATTATTAGCTTTTAATGGTACCGATTCTCTTTTTTCCTAAATATTACATTTGAAAAATGAAACTTGCAAGTTTTTGTACTAATATTTTATAAAACTCCATGTACAATGATCCCTATGTACGCTCCATTAATTCAACTTGAACTTTTTCATTAGTGTGGCATTTCCAAAGAATGTGCCACAGAATGCTTATTTCTATTGATAATCCATGGGAAAGCATTCCTTAGATAAATGTATCTAAGAAATACTACATGGTGAATCTCCTCTTGAATATTTTCAATGAACATTAGTATATTAAGAAATTTAAAGAGTTATGAAGTAACCCTTTTTACTTTGTTTAACTTGGCATTTCTACACACTTTTTAAAGTAACATCTATTAATATACTTTGAATCTGGTGTTCTATGGAATACCCTTTGGAAAATGTTTTTCTAAAAAAATGTAATGAAGTTAATAATGTCTACAAATTCTTCAACTTAAGTGAGGGACAGGCAGTTCTATTGTTATGTATAATAGAGCTTAGACATCTCTATGTCTTTGCAGAAATTTGATATGTAACTCCACAGAATTTGGACTATTAGTGCATTCTTTATAAGACTTTCTGAGCATTTTAAAAAATAGATTTTGAATGTGAATGTTATCAGTCTGTTAGGAAATATATCAGTCTGCAAGTTCTTTCATACGTCTGAAATATCTGTAGATATTAGTTGGGTATTTCCTAAGGTTTTCTGATTCTATTGGCAAGACCTATATGTCTGACCATATAATCTTGAATAGAAGCTGCTGCTTTAATTTCTGTGAAATTAGATGGACCAGTCTTACTAGCTAGAGTTTACTTTTAGCTATTATAAATGTCAAATTCTATCTAGTCAAGAGACTCACTGGAGTGTTTCTTTGTGGATTCCATACACAAGGATGATCCAACTCCTTGATGTCATCCAGGAAATTTCCAATTTTTAGAAACACAATACAACAATTATCTCACCTGATGGTTGATTCTGTTCGTGAAACTTGAATCTCTGAGCACTACTGGATGGTGTTGATGTTTCCTCTGCCTGGATGTCTTCCCTTGAACATTCCTCTTGGTTAAATCCTACTCCTCCTTGAGGTTTCGATTTAAATGGTTCTATCTCAGAAAGAATCCCCCAAAGCAATTCCAAATAAAGAACTAAACTTGTTCTCTTTCACAGCAGGCTGTTCTTTTACAATTATATATTTATTTGGGTTTGTATATATCTAATAAACTGTCTGTCCCACTAGACTCTACAAGGGAGCTTTATAAGGGCAGAAATTTTATTTGTTTTTGATTTTTTTCCCCACCACAGTGTAATCAATACTAAGAAAAGTTTTGACACATAGTAGTTACTTGATAAATATTTGTTAAATGAAAGAATGAAGTGTACATTCAAGCATTCTTCCATGTGATCATATATTTTATTCCCCAGCAGAAACACGTTTGAACTGACAGACCCTCCCAAGGGTACAGCCCCATTTTGCGCAGTCATCCTTTGCTTCAAGATAAAAATGAAAGCTATTGATTGATTGTGAATCCCAACAAGCAAGTTTGTTGTCATAAAATTTTCCACAAAGTAGTAGTTTTAAATACAAAGACTGATTGTAATGTTAATGTGGTCACATTCAATTACACACTTAAAATATGTGAGAAGCATTTGGGCTTCTCCTATCCAATTTTCTTTCAACAGGATCCTTTCTGTGTCATTGAAAAGTGTGTTGGTTAACAAGGAAACAGTCACGGTGAGATAGATACAACTTGTATTACCTTCTGTGCCCATAATTAGATTGACTGTCATGTGGTGGTCTTTGTACATTTAGATAAAACTGTGAGAGCCTTTCCCAATAGGAAAGGATTGTGCAGATTTTCAATCAGGGTCATGTTTCCATTTGACTTCTAAGAATTTGTAAATATGCTGGTGGCTGTTCAGTGTAGCGTGGCTTTAGGGATAGCAGGTGCTAAAACTTGCCTAGAGTGCCATAAAAAATAGCACCAGTGAATCAGAAGAAATGGCAACATTACTAATTTGTTCTAGAAAGGAAATAGGGAGGAGGGGGAGAAAAGAAAGGTAATGGCTGCTGAAGAAACATTTTCTCTAACGTTTTTCCTCCTATTTCTTTCAGAGCTCCAAGGTTGGGAGTAGTCTTTTATTGGAGGTATTTAGGACAAAGTCACATCCCATATGCCACCGAAGAGATGCTGAAAGTGGTGTCAGGATGTTGGAAGAGAGACTCTATCTGTGCTTCCTTCCTCCTTCCCTTAATGGAACGAATTGGATGGAAATGCTCAGTGCCGGAAAAATTCAGCCCAAAGATAAGGGGTTTGTTCTTATTTGACAAAAAGGACTATCATGAGAGGGGGAAAAAAGGACCACATTCGTCATTGCCGGCAGAAAGAAGATGGTGCTAAGTAGTGGTAGAAGAAGATTCTGAGCCTTTTCTCTTCTTTTTTTTTTAATTCTTCCTGCTATCTACACATCATCAACACAGTTCAGATAGGGAAAACTATTAGCTGCTCTATATATCTTAAAATTACCTTTAGGATGAAAACTCCTCATCAATTATTATTATTATTATTATTATTATTATTATTATTATTATTATAGTGCACTATTTGTGAAGCTAAGATAAAATGCAAGACAAACTTTTTTTTGATGGCTTGGTTTCACCAGGCTTAAATGGACATAAATTGACTCATGTGATATCAATTTAAAGGGCTAGACCTCTATAAGGAATAATTAGCTAATCATACAATTTATACAGCTGTAAGTTATCTAATCAAATGTCTTCATTTTACAGATGAGGATTAAGTCCTTGGCTGTACTCTGACAATAGCAATAAAAGTTCTTGGCTGCTTTAACAGACAACTCAAATGACCTCTCATTACCTCCTGCATTAGATGCAAGCCTGGATAGAAATTTCATAAAGCACACAGTGTTTCTAAAGTGACTTCTTGGACGTTGGCATGCTTCTTTCAGAAGCTGCATTTCTTACTTCCTGAGTTGGCATTTTCTATGGATTATTTTATCTGACATTTGCATTTAAGTGATGTTTGCATTTGAGATCAAAGGTGGATAGTGTTTAAAATGCATTTAAAGTGTCCTTATAAATAACACCTTACTTTGTAGCCCCTTCAGATATTAAGATAATTCTCATTAATGTGTCTCTATTTTGACTATTTTCTTGGGGTGGTTCTCTTCAAAAACACGGAAAGTGAAAAAGAGAAAAAAGAATGTTGAGTAGAAAAGAAGGACATTCATCAACATGTATTTCACACACGCATTCTATAAAACAATTTAGTGCATGCTTTTACATGCACGAAATTATCTTGCTTAGTTCTTTTTTTTTTTTTAAAGATTTTATTTATTTATTCGACAGGATAGAGACAGCCAGCGAGAGAGGGAACACAAGCAGGGGGAGTGGGAGAGGAAGAAGCAGGCTCATAGCGGAGGAGCCTGATGTGGGGCTCGATCCCATAACGCCGGGATCACACCCTGAGCCGAAGGCAGACGCTTAACCGCTGTGCCACCCAGGCGCCCCTTGTTTAGTTCTTTCAACAACTCTATGATGTAGGTAATATTCCATATTATGGATGAAATAAACTAAGACTAAGTGATCAATAATGAATGAAACTAGGTGATGAAGTAATGTGCAGTGACCACATGGTCGATAAAATGCAAACAAACTTTTTCATATCTCTCTGAGTTCAGTGCTCCTTTTATTATATCATGTAAAATACTGAGTCTTTTACTGGAGGTATTTAGGACAAAGTCACATCCTATACTGAGTAAAATACTATACTGAGTAAAAATAATGTGAAAATAGGACATGCTTAAAAAGACATAAGAAGCAGCATCGAGAGTAGGGTCTGCAGAAGGGTAAAGATGAAACGTGGAGCAAAAGATAGGACCAAATCATCTGGATGATGTGCATGCTTTCTCTGTTTATATGCTCAGAAAGTTCTCCATCCAGTTGGAAAAACAATTCGTTTTTTACTTTTTGTGTTTCTGTGCGTGCGTGTGTGTGTGTGTGTGTGTGTGTGTGTAGCTTGAGTTTGAGAGTTAATGTCAACATCTAAGAACCAGCTCACTAATTAAACCTATTAACTACTGAAGAGCGCAGTTACATCTCTGGGAAGGAGTTGATCCTTTGTTAATTAGTCCTCAAATAAAGTCTGTTTCCTCGGTAGCTGAATAGTATATAACCTTATAGCATCTCAAGAAATGTACAATGGGCTATTTTCCTCTACCCAGGAAAAAACATATCTCGAATGTATTGATTCCTGGGTAATTATTTAGAATCATAGACATCTAATTAAAATCTAACGGGCATGTTTACTTAGGATTACATTAGTTAACTCTACTATTAGAATTATGCTTATATGCTATATCTAAAAGAACATAAGATCTGCTTCTGGCCAAATGAAGTAAAAGGAACTAGGTTTACCTTCCTATATGAAACGACTAAAAAATTGGACACATATTCGAAACAATGGTTTTCAGACATTGACATCAGGCAACCAAAGGACAGTAATCCTTGAGAGAGGGAAAGCAAACAAAATATCTCAGCTTACTGCCTGGATAGAGTTTCCAGGCTGTGGTGCAGGAGGGGAAACCAAGTGGAGCCTAGCAGTCTGGCTGAGTGAAGAAGACAGATTTAGGAATCCAGAGAGGCTAAGCCAGCAAGTCGTCATAGAACCAAATATCACAGAGGAGAGAGTGCACGGAGGCCTAGTTCTGGAGATACACAGAGGATCCCCCTCAGATGTGCCGGGCATTGATACTCAGTGCATGTGTGCAAGGAAACCACCAAAGAGGAAGAAAGAAACACCTAAAAGGAGAAGAGGGAAAAATCTCTGGAACTTATTCAGGACAAGGAATAGTTTGTGTTCACACCAGAAAAAAAGGAAGAGCTGTGAATGCATGGGGCATTAAGTTAAACATTCAAAAAGCTATTATCTCAGTGGTGGGGTAGAATTAGCCCTAGACTGTAGGCTGCTCTGGTTCCAAACCTCAAAGAATCAAACTGTTTTCTTTTTCTTTTTTTTTTTAACACTTTTTAAATTTAAATTCAATTAATCAACATATAATGTATTATTGGTTTCAGAGGTACAGGCCTGTGATTCATTAGTCTTATATAACACCCAGCGCTCATTACATCATGCCCTCCTTAATGTCCATCACGCAGTTACCCCATCCCCCCACCCACCTCCCCTCCAGCAACCCTCAGTTTGTTTCCTATGATTAAGAGTCTCTTATGGTTTGTCTCCCTCTCTGGTTTCACCTTGTTTTATTTTTTCCTCTCTTCCCCTATGATCCTCTGTTTTGTTTCTTAAATTCCACATATCAGTGAGATCATATGATAATTGTCTCTCTCTGATTCACTTATTTCGCTTAGCATAACACCCTCTAGTTCCATCCACATCATTGCAAATGACAAGATTTCATTTTTTTGATAGCTGTATAATATTCTATTATATATATATATATATATACACACACACACATTGATATCTCTCTCTCTCTCTCTCTCTCTCTCTCTCTCTCTCTATATATATATATATATATATATATATATATATATATATCACATCTTTATCCATTCACCTGTCACCTGTCAATGAACATCTGGGCTCTTTCCATAGTTTAGCTATTGTGGACATTGCTGTTATAAACACTGGGGTGCAGGTGCCCCTTTGGATCACCATATTTTTATCTTTAGGGTAAATACCCAGTAGTGCAATTGCTGGGTCATAGGGTAGCTCTATTTTCACCTTTTTGAGGAACCTCCATACTACAATCAAATTATTTTCAAATAACTATATTCAAAGAAAAGAAGCTCAAAAATATTTATAGGAATATAAAATATACAACACACTGTAAAATCACAATGTCTGCCATCCAATAAAAAATCACTAGGCATACTAAAAGCAGAGCAATATGACATATAATGAAGAGAAATAACGATAGAAACAGATTCATAATTATATAAATGATAGAATTAGTTGAGGAAAACATTGAAACGGTTCTAACTATATTCTATATGTTCAAGGAAGTAGTGGAATCCTGGAACAGGTTAAGTGGAGACATGAAGAACGTTAAAAAGACCTAAATAAAACTTCTAGAAATGAAAAATACAATATCTAGGATTAAATAAATACTCTGGATAGAATTAATAGTAGACACTACACTGTAGAAGAAGAGATTAATGGATAAGAAGACATGGCAATAAAACTATCAAAAATGATAGAAAAAAAGACTAAAAAAAATAAACAGCTGTGTTACAATGAGCTATGTTACAATTTCCAGCAGCCTAATATATGTTTTATTCTGACTGAGATTTTTCCGAATTAATTAAATTTTCTGCTGCTAGGAAGAATGTTGATGCTAGATATAAATTAAGTTATACAAAAATAAATAATATGATATCCCTTGGGAGAAAAATTGTAGGCAGTCATCCAGGGCCGATATGCTATTTCTTAGTGACAGGAACTCTGCCTCTTTTTATCTTGTATCTCTGCCATGCTTAGCTTCCATCCCCAAGGTCACCTCAAGGTCCAAGATGCCTGCTGGAACTTCAGCAACTATAACCATATTCTGGCAATCAGTTGTTTGTATGAAACTGGTAAGAACCTAACAAAATTGTCTCTATGTAGCTACAAGGGATGCTGGGAAACACAGTACTTATTTTGGTTGGTCATATATACATAGTGAAAAATCATAATCTATTAGCATGGTTCGAATGGACAATAGACATTGGAGGAACAATCCACTCTCTCTTCCACACAGTGGAATGGAAGTTTTTATGGAAAGAAAAATATCAGACAAAAATTAGCATATATAAGGATTGAGATGGGAAGTGGATAATAAAACTACGGGAGGGACTTTGGTAGAGAAATATATGGGAATAAAAGCATATTGACAAGATTAGACTCTTCACAAAATCAAGCAATATTATTTTTACTGTAAATATCAGGAATATTTTATTAGATATCTATATAGATTCTAAAAGAGATTTCTATGTGTCAAGGAAAGATGAAAATATAATAATTCCTTCCCACATGGAATTTATAATTTGGTTTTGTTGTAAAAGTTAAGGTAACGCTAGCTTCTGTTGATAAAGTAAAGAAACGTATAATAGTAAAAGATATGAGCTACTAAATCATGAAAAGAATGGAGGAAACTTAAAGGCATATTGCTAAGTAGAAAAAGCCAATCTGCAAAAGCTCCATATTGTATGATTCCATCTATAAGGCATTCTGGAAAAGGCAAAATAATGGAGACAGTAGGAAGATCAGTGGTTGCCAGGGGTTGGGGTATGAGGAAGAGATGAAGAGGTAGAACAGAGAGCAATTTTAGGGCAGTAAAAATACTCTGTATGATACCATAGTGATAGATACATGTCATTATACATTTGTACAAACCCATATAGAATGAACAACACCAAGAGTGAACACTAGTATAAACTAGATTTTGAGTGATTATTATGTCAGTGTAAATTCATCAATGTAACAAATGGAACACTCTGGTGGGGGATGTTGATAATGGGGGAGGCTCTGCATGTTGGGGGGCAAAAGGCATTAGGGAAATTTCTGTACTTTCCTCACAGTTTTGCTGTGAACCTAGAACTCCTCTTAAAAAAAAAAAAGTCTTAAGTGTTTTATGACTCAAACAGAATGGAAGGTTATTTCTAGCTTACATAAAGTCTGTAAAATGCAGCTCTAAACAAAAGGCCAGCTCATTTCCATGTAATAATCTTCTTCAGTAGCTGGCTTCCAAACTCCCCATTCTTGTCTACGTTAAGACAGTTGAAGGTGAAATAGGTTGGAGGATCACACAGAGGAGGGTTTTGTGGTCCAGGCCTAGAAGTGTGTGTATCACTTTCATTCACAGTCCTTTGACCAGAACCACAAAGATGGATGGGAAATGAAGTCTAGCTGTGTGCACTGAAAAAAGAGAAAATGGATTTGGTGAACAAATGACCAGTCTCTGGGGGTGCCTGGGTGGCTCAGTGGGCTGAGCATCCAACTCTTGGTTTCAGCTTAGGTCATCATCTCATGGGTCGTGGGATTAAGCCCTGCGTCACGCTCCATGCTCAGTGGAGAGTCTGTTGGGATTCTCTCCCTCTGCCCCTCCCCCCACTTACCACGCTCTCTCTCTTTCTCTCAAATAAATCAATCTTTAAAAAAAAAATTCTCTGGCAGTTTACCCTTTTTGTCTCTAAATACATATTCTGCTCTTCTTTTCATACTTAGAAGAAAACCACCTTCTCCCCAAAGGATGCAATCTGAAGCCCCATTCATTGACTATCTTAAGCGCCAAGTCCAAGATTCTTGGTTTGTGCATAGTCCTTTCCTTCAGGTTTGAATGTGACTTCGTGTTTTCATGATTTATGAGCTAATTGGATAAATATATGGCTCATACACACATGCCCAGTATGCAACAAAGGAGCAGGAACAGGGTGACCTAAAAAAATTTCCATTCTGAAAATGGAAGAATAGAAGAGACAGCCATCACTGGTCAATGGCTAGGCAAATCCTGCTGGACAGGCCTGGGGAAGACAACTCTATGTGGTAAAGAAAATTCCTTGATTAGATCCTGATTCTGCTTCTTGCCAGGCATTTTCTCTTTGGTCTCTGCCTTCCCCTTCTGGAAAGTTCTTCATTGTCCTTTCTCTACACCTACATCTGAAGTGGTCATTGGGAGTATGTCTTTCTAGGGAGATGCCAGGGGTCAGCCTGATTTGTGTTGGTAAAATTTGAAGTCTGTCATCCCAGCCCAGGACTACCTATTTCCTGACCTTATTTTTTTCATCTTATGAGCATAAAAGATATACACTTTTATTAATTCTAAGCTACTGGTATTTAAGGTTTTTCAGTTATAACCAGTCAAACCGAATAGTAACTGAATTAATACTGTTTTTTTGTTTAAGAGTGTGTTTTGGCTCATATTAATAGATATTGTTTTGTGGTTGTATTTTTCTCCTATAACTTGTTCCATTTTTAAATTCTTAATATGTAGTATGACTTTTATAAATAGCATACAGCTGCATTTTTAAAAATCCATTATGCTAATCTATTAACTGATAAATTTAGATGTTCACATTTTTTCCAGTAACTGTAGCATTTGGATTTTTTTTTTAAAGATTTTATTTATTTATTCGACAGAGATAGAGACAGCCAGCGAGAGAGGGAACACAAGCAGGGGGAGTGGGAGAGGAAGAAGCAGGCTCATAGCAGAAGAGCCTGATGTGGGGCTCGATCCCATCACACGGGGATCACGCCCTGAGCCGAAGGCAGACGCTTAACCACTGTGCCACCCAGGCGCCCCAACATTTGGATTTTTTTAAACATCATATGCAGTGTATTCTATTTACTCTGATTTTTCTGTAAATTTACCCCCTCTTTTTCTATCTCCCATTGCTAATCTGGACAGGGCTAGTTGATTAAGGTAAAATCTGTGTCTCTGTCACTATAATCAAAGGTTCTAGCCCATGCCTCTAGAGTACAAAATGAAATGTCTTCTCCATCTTCTACTTGAGACACCCATTAACATTTAGTTGTCCTTATGCGTAGGTCCCCTCCTCACATCCTGCTGGTCCACCTTTTTCACTCCATCTATCGCTGCTGTAGCCAGCTGCACACAGGTGCAGTACAACAGCACTTCACCTCATCTGCACTGCAGAGCTCTTGTTCCCTGTCCCAGTGCTTCCATGACGCCAACCATGCGTCCACATGCACAACCTGGGAGGAAGTGTGCATGGGGGATGCGATCACATGTATAAGTGCTCCGACTTGTGTCCCTCCAGGGAAAATCTTGGGCACGATCCACATGGCTCTTCATAAGGGTCCAGTGGAAGTGAGCTCCAGTTGCCCATGGCACGAAAGCATCTTATAACTTTCTCTCCTTCCCCGTCTCATTCTCTTAAATCTCTTGCTTCTGTTTCATGGAATCACCTCTCAAAAAAACTAGCTGCACAGAAGTCCTGGTTAAGGCTCTGCTCTGTTTTCATGGGGATCCCACACTAAGACAACATTTTTTTTATGAAATAATGTTTAAACCTTTATTTTTCTTACTGACTTTGTCAAGGCATACTACATTTTGATAGCAGAGTTCTCTAATTCTCAAAATTGAATATAATACTCGAGGTTTTCATCCCACCAGGAAAACACAAAAAGATAGAACTATTGTTTCTGGTAGTTTGGACAAAATTCTGCTACTTTGTCAGCCATTAAACTTAACTTTGGTTAACATCTTTCACGTGTTCTGCTTCAAAATAAAATCTAATTTATCCCTCACCTTTTCAATTACTTTTTATGAAATAAACCTTGTGTTTTAGAATAGTATAGACTTATAGAAAAATTGCACCAACAGTAAAAAGAGTTATGTTAGTATAGTACACTTGTCACAATTAATGAATTAATATTGGTATGCTGTTATTAACTAAAGTCAATACTTTATTCAAATTTCCTTCATTTTTGCCTAATGTCCTTTTTCTGTTGAGGGTTCCCATCCAAGATAATACATCACATTTAATTATCATGTCTCCTTCGACTCCTCTAGTCTGTGACAGTTTCTCAGATGTTCCTTGTTTTTGATGCTCTCGAAAGTGTTGAGGAGTTCTGATTAAGTTTTGTAGAATGCCCCTCCATTAGAATTTATCTGATGTTCTCATGAGTAGACTGGGGTTATGTGTTTTGGGGACAAAAACCCTAGAGGTAAACTGCCATCTTCATCACACAAATCAAGAGTACATACTATTGACATGACTTATCATTATTGAAGTTGACCTTGGTTTACCTGGCTGATCAGTTTTCTCCTCTACAAAGTTACCTTTTGTTTCTTCCTTTGCATTCTGTACTCTTCTGAACAAAGGCACTACGCACAGCCTTCACTTAAGGAGTTAAAAGTTATGCTCCACCAGGAGGATATAGTGTGTCTACATGAGTTATTTGCAATTCTTCTATAGAGGAGATTTCTCTTCCCTCAGAGTTATTAATTTATTCAATCACTTATTTATATGAATATGGACCCCTGGATATTTTATATTTGGGTTATAATCCAGTACATTTTATATTTGGCCTATAATCTAATACTATTTATTTATCGTGTCACTCATATTGTTCCAGCTTTGTTGTTGGGAGCTTTTAGTTAGCTCCAGTGCCCCTTTGATATATCCCCATCATTGTGGGTTTTTTAAAAGACATTTAATTTTCTCACACTATAGTCCCACTGCTTTTTAATATCAAATGTACAGATTTGCATTCATTCCTATTAACTTCTTTTCTCTTGGCATTAGTCCATAACTCTAATATGCTGAGATAATTTTCCTTTTTCTTCTTTCAATTTTTACTTTAATTATCTCTCCATGTTTTGGTTTATCACAAAATTTGCTATCTTCTCTGTGTTCACTCATATAGGCTACACAAAACAAGATTAAGGCCAGAGCCCTGTGGCCTCCTACTAAAGACCTATCTCTCTGTACATATATATATATATATATATATATATATACATCGAGTATATCCGTTCCCCCCACCCCCAGCCTGATCCTGAAGCCTTAATTAGAATTCTTTTGGTGCCTTGTTCATTCAGATGAAAATGGACTTTATAATATTATCTTCCAGCTCACATTTCATCCTCTTATCCACAAGAACAAATAAAAGAACAGGAAATCTAGCGGGAGAGTTTCATGCAAAGAATAATAATTATGAGGTGGTTCACTGCTCAGAAGTGAAAGGAGAATGGAGTTCAACAGGAGGAGAGGCTCTGGAATTTTATCTTTCCTAGGAAGGAAACAGTTATCAAGTTCGGAGGACAAAAAGTGAAGAATGAAAGATGAATTAGAATTACCTCTAATTCTCCACAGACACCACATGACATCGAACCAGAAGAGAAATGGCACAAAAATGTTTCAAGATCACATTAGTTTCCATGATGGTAAGGAGGAGGAGAGAAGAGTCATACTAGGAAGTGGCAGATAACAAGAAAACCAACCACAGCAGATTCAAGCATGTCCTGCAAGGTCTCAGCATCAAAGAAATCTCCAGTGATTTCAGTTTCAACCTCCACTTGCTGCCTGCTTCCTGATGCTTCTCAGTCATTGCATGAAGAGAAAACAGACTTCTTGAAAGGAAACTCATACTCCTGGCCTACAGAGTCCAGTGAAAACACTATCAAGAAACAAGAGAGATTGCAAGGTCTTCTGACATTTTAGAAATGCTTCTCATAGTGAAGCTAGCAAATTCAGTTCATGACTTGAGGTTTCCCCACAATAACACATGTCCAAGCCTGATCACTTTTCAAGGGTGTTCATTCAACATGCTCAGGGGATCAGAGCTACCATCCACAGAACACCTACTATGTGCAAGCTCTTACGTTTTCCTCAATTTTCATGACAACTCTACAGAATAGGTGTGAGTCTTTCCATTTACAAATTTGGAACTGAACTTCAGAAATGTGAGTAGCCTGTGCATGATGTTAAGTGAACAGCACTCAGATCCTTCTGGAAGCAAAGCCCTTGTTTGGATCCACTACATTGCATGGCTTTGCCGCAACCCAGCAACTCTCTGGTGCCCTCAAAAATAGTGAACAACGGTGAATAGAGGATAGGAGGCTTTACGTCCGAAACTGAGATATTTACCTCTCTGAACACAGGGGACGATAAAAATGAGACTTCCGACCTTATGACTTAGTGTTTGGCTTCCAATACAATAGGCTTTAACAAAGTGGCTTTCTACACTTGCTGCTACATGTGAGTTTGACTCCATCATACTTGCTTATGCAGCTCAGAACTTTTGGAGTCGCAGCTGGATAAATAGTTTATTTATCTTTACCCGACTCCTCAAAAGAATATTTAGAGCTGGGATTTTGATCAAAAGAAGTGACCTAAGAGGAAATGGATACCAACTTATAGAAGGTGAGACTTAAAATTAACTTTTTTGCCAAGAGCAGAGAACGTTTATTTAATCTTGCAATAGGACAGAAAACCTCAAGTTCATTCTCAGGGCAGCATTATTCTTCCTTTTTTGCCCCTGCCTCCTCCATAAGCTATACTTATATCCTCCAAGGTCTAGGTGATATTTCAATCTTTCATCAATACAAGTTAATTTATAGTTATTGAAAAAAGCTAACAGCTAGTATACCACATCAGATTTTATTCCCTTAAATTTGCTCAGGAGAGATTTTGTGTGTTCTTCCTCCTTGCACCTGCCAGAGAATACTTACTGACCAGTAATACTTTGAGGTCCTGGCTGATTAACATTCTGGAAGAGGCTTTTGAGAAAGCTGCTGTTCCTGAAAATTTTCATTAGCACATTCTTCTTAGAAGATAGCATTCTTCAGTCTGCAGTCTGATTTTTCTCCAGTCTCAGCAGTCTCCTGGCATGGGGCCATTGTAAACTGGAACATCTTTTGTTTTCTCAACCTCAGTTAAAGTTGACGGGTTTAATTGTTACTGCTTCACTTAGTGCACGACCATATTTATTGCCATTTGATGTGAGCTGTGTATTGTACCACTCAGGAAAATTCTTTTAATCTGTGCTAGACTGTTAGCTTGGTGTTCTTCGATCCTAACTGATGACATCACAACTCACCTTGAAAAGCAAGGATATGAAAGTTTGCAAAGGAGACAGTCAGGAATCTTGGGAATCCCATGGTACAAGCTAAAAGAGACTCTCAAAGTGTAAGAACAGGTGGCATCATGTCTGGGACCATTTCAGTTACATCTATGTCCCAAAGCCTAGATATCATTTAGAAATATATGAAGAGAAAAAAGGTGCAGTCACTGAAGCCCCTAGACCAAGTAACGCCTGGTTTGTGAGACGTTCACCACTTGGGAATTCCTTCCCGAGTCCCTAGGAAGATACAATCACTTCCATCTCTGTGTTGGGGTTTGAGTAATTGGTTTTGTAAAGGCAGCAACACAGGAAGTCCCCTTGTGACTCACCCACCTCCATCTTCTGGAGAAGAACCAGCCGGAGGCAGTGCGAGCAACACTGGTGATTACCAACATCTTTTCTGGATCAGTGTGCATGGTGTAGTGTTTGGAGTCCACCCCTGTCATCCTCATATTGCAGTGCAGGAGCTCAGCTACTGGCATTTTTGTGTCATGTCCTGGCAATTAGGTTCAGCAATATATTGTTTGAACTCAAAAATTCATACCAATTTCTAGAATCTGACAATTCCAATCTTGGTTTATTTCTCTTCTTTTATCTTTTGTGATTCATAGTAGTCCCCCTTTTAAACTTTGCTCCATCATCCACAGCCCTAGGAAGCAAATATCTTCTCTTTGGGAAGCCCTCTTTCAGAACTATCTTGTGCTCATCATTGCCCAAAATTACACTCTGTGATAACTAGCTATTGGGAAGAAATTTAGGATTTCCTCAGCCATTTGGAAAAGAATTGGGATTCTTGTGCCATGGGGAGCAGCATGGCTTGGCAGGGGCCAGTGTGGGGCTTCTAAAATGAGGGGCCCAGGGCAGGGGCTCCACTTGCCCAGATTGTAGAAAGGAAGGTCGTATCTCCAGAGGTTAGAGAACACACTATCCCGCTACTGAATTCCTCATTAACTATTATGTATTTAACCAAGATTTATATAAAACTACTCTGGTATCTCTTCCGCAATCCCTGAATATGTTTGCATTCTGAATTGGGTAATTACCATGAACACATATATCTCTGTCTGCTTTGGGGGGCTTACAAGAAGGAAGGAAGGTTTGAGCTCTGTTAATCTGTAGGTCTGGGCTTCTGCCGTTGCACTGGGTATGAAATCATATGTTTGGTAAGGGCCATGTGGAAGTCTGACCCCCAGTGGCTATTATCAACTGATGCATGTCTTCAGAAAGTAGATGTGGCAAGGGTACAAAGCAAACAATAGAATAGCATCTTGAAGTTGTACAGCAAGATATGTCATTGCTTGGTTTTCTGGAACACTTTTCATTAGGAAAAGCAGACATTTCACAGTTAGAAGAAAGTGTCAATAAACACACTGAGTCAGTTTCCAGAAACATAAAAATAGTGTTCCCACAAAGCAATCAGTTTGTGTTTGGGAATAATTTCCATTTTTATAGCTATAGAGATCTCTAAGTTGTCACTTTGGCTTTGTTATCCCCATAGAAAAAGGCTGGTCACATTTTTCAGACAGTTTTTCAAAGGGTGGCCCCATTATCATGTTATATTCCATTTTTTTAACTTTTTATTTTAAAGGGACTGTAGATTCACAGAAAGTTGCAAAAATATTAAAGAAGTACCATGTACTTTTCACCCAATTTCTCCAAATGGCAATATCTTACATTAACTATAGTACAACATCCAAACTAGGAAAAATGACATTGTTGCAATTCACTTACCTTATTCAGGTCTCACCAGTGTTACCTGTATTGTGTGTGTGTGTGTGTGTGTGTGTGTGTGTGTGTGTGTGTGTACAGTTCTGTGCAGTCTGATCACATGTGTAGACTCAGGTAGCCACCACCACAATCAAGATAGGGAATTGGTCCATCACAAAAAAGATCTCCCTTGCATTACTCGTTTATAATCACATCCATTCTCCCTCACTCCACCCGATAATCACTGATCTGTTCTCAATCTCTATAATTTCATCGTTTTGAGAGTACTGGATAAATGGAATCTACAGTATATGACCTTTTGAGATTGGCTTTTTTTCCACTCAGCACAATTCCCTGGTGCATGTTAGTTCATAGTTCATTCCCTTGTATTGCTGAGTAGTATTCCACGTTACGAATATGCCAGAGTTTGTTTAACCATTCTTACATGGGAGGACATCTAGGTTGTTTGCAGTTTGTCCCTATTACCAGTAAAGCTGCTATGAACATTTATGAATAAGTCTTTGTGTGGATATAGTTTTCATTTCTCTGAGGTAAATACCCAGGAGTGTGATTGCTGAATCATATTGTTCATGTATGCTTAATTTTTCAAGAAACTCAAACTACTTTCCAGAATAGCTGTACAATTTCACATTCCCACCAGGAATGCAGGAGAGATCCACTTTCTCTGCACTCTTGCCAACATTTGGTACTGTCACTATTTTTCATTTTAGCTACTCAGTAGGTGTGACGTTGTCTCTACTTTTAAATAACATAAAGTATCGTTTGGTTCTTGCCATCAAAACAACTGCACCAAGAGAAAAACATGGTTAACTCTCTGAGTAATACATACAGTTGCGTGGTTTATGTTCTTATTTCCATGTGATTTGAGAACTTTGCTAAATCCTATGAAGATAAAAGTCCAAGGATGATGTGGATGTTCAAAGTACAGCAAATTTTGACTGGGCTGGTTGGGTTTCTTATTAAAACCATTTTTCTCTGGCAAAATCAGAAAACTTACCAATTACTAGATTAATTGTGTTGAGTTAGGGGTGATTATACTGAAAAATGTTTCTGGCAGCTATGTAGAAACTAGACATACTACTCTCTTACTTTTGTGTTTGCTTCTTGGGTACATTAACATTCAATCAATCCAGTCTACCTCTTCTCAGTATGTTTGGCAACACAAAAGACGGGAGAGTTCTGTCCACTTCGCCCTGGAGACCTAGTCATGCAGATTTCACTCCCTGCCTTCCTATTGTTACGTATCACCTCATCATTACTTCACTTCCTGGGTCAGAGGTGCGTGAGGTGCATTAGTCAGGACCCCAACCTCTGTCTTCCTCCCAAATGGAGCTCAATGGATTAGCTCCCTGGGTTGTTTCACATGAGAAGTGAGGCGCATTATTCTTCTCGAATCTGTTTTGCTGTCACATCAGACCCCTGAGAACAGGATAGGCTTTACATTTTGTGCTTAAAAATTCCCTTTGAATATATGGGGTTCAACTGAAACCCCTTGAGCCATATTTTAGTTTTTATATGTTTCAGTTATGAAGGAAGAGTGATCTGGGTAACATGAATGCAACACAAGCCCGCTAGTTGTAATAGAGAGACACCATAAATTTACTTAGACTCAGACATAGCCTGTTGGGAAGAAAAAAGGAACACAGACCTCAATCATTTAAAACTACCCCCTTTATAAAAGTGTTCAAATCAAAGAGAACTCTGAATCATAAATGCCTAGATTTATAGTCTGACATTTGCAAGAAGGAAGAAAAAAGTCATAGAGGGAAATCTCGAGTGAAGAAAACAAAACTCCACCATATTCTCCTAATTTGTCGTGTGTTCCTTTTAGCCTACTCAAAAGCCCTATCGTTTGAGGACAAACATACAGAAAAACTGCCTTTTTTCCAGAAACCATATTGGTGAAATGTCCTGATGAAGACCAATCCTGGGAGCTGTGTCCTCTGGCCCTGTCAGCCTGATGGGAATAGAAACAGGATCTTTCGAAGTACTCCTTGAATCTAAGAAGCTTGCAGTTCATTGATGCCTCTTAGTAAATATTAATGACTAACCATGGAAATATTTTGCCTCCTGGTCAGTTTGAACAGTTGTCTTCCTTTTTCGGCATAGGGCAGGAAGCTCTCTCCAGAACTATCACGAGTCTCACATCTCAGGTCCACAGTTGTGTGTGGCATGTGTTTTTTGCCCAACTTTTATCAAAGAACAAAGTTCAAAGGACATCAGAATCTACAATTCAAACAGTCTCAGAGGGAGACAAAACAGGGCCAGTTTTAATGAGAGAGAACAATGGGGGAAAATTCCAATGAATAACGCTCAATCTTTTTTCTAGGACTCCTTGTGAAATACCATGAGCTTTCTTAGAACTCGTTTCTCTTCTCTTGGGCCGTTATCAAGACTTTGTCATTTGTGTTGCTGCAGGGTCTAAAGGCTTCTGCTGCCTTCCTCATCTTACTGTTACTTCTGCTGTTAAGAATAGTTCACATTTTTGTCTTAGAATCTTAGGGAAATATAAATGGGTTTTGTTTCAAGGTAAACAAGGTCTTGTTAATCATTTATCTCATTCTGGGGCCTCTATTGTTTAAAAACTTATACTATATGCAGATTACTTAAGATCATCCTAATAACTTAATAATAATATACTTAGGGTCCCTAAATTTTACTAATCACATCCCTTCTTCTTTAGAGAAAAGCATTATTCATGTCCCTACTTCCAGAGGAGGGATTATTTCAAAATCATACTACTCCCTAATACACACAGAAATTGAAGATTCCAATCACTAAATATTCTTAGTTACTAATAAACTTAGATTGATACATGAAGAATAAGAAACTTTATATAAATAGATACAGATATATTTTTAATGGAGACTTCTTCCCCACTATCTACACTTTCTGCTCCTCCCTACTTTAAGTGTTGACCTCATTGCCACTTCTCTATAAACTCTATTTACCGTGCACCTTGTTGGCTCAGTCAGTTAAGTGCCTGCCTTCAGCTCAGGTCACGATCTCCGGGTCCGGGGATAGAGCCCTGCATCGGGCTTCCTGCTCAGTGGGGAGCCTGCTTTTCTCTCTGCCTCTGCCACCCCCCTGCTTGTGTTCTCTCTCTTACTCTCTCTCAAATAAATAATTTTTTGAAAAATAAAATAAACTATTTTCTATTTTTTATAGTCTTGCACTGAAATATTTTTAAAAAGTATTTTCGGGGCACCTCGGTGGCTCAGTTAAGCATCTGGTTTAGGTCGTGATCTCAGGGTCATGAGATTGAGCCCCACATCAGGCTCCATGGTGAGCATGGAGCCTGCTTGAGAGTCTCTCTCTCCCTCTGCCTCTGCCCATCCCTCCACCTCTCTCTCTCCACCTCTCTCTCTCATTCTCTTTCTCTAAAATAATTAAAAATAAATAAAAAGTATTTTCAAGGTCATGTTACCCAAGGAGTGACTTTAAATCATCAGAAAGTTGAAAGGGGATGCTCTTTTCTTCATCGTGTCCAGATCAATAACCCTCTTACTCTTTCCACATGTGTTCACCACTCCTTGGCTCCTCTATTTTCTTATAGTCTTTTTATTACCTCATGTCTCCATTTTCTTGTCTCAGCATAGATTCTAGACCACCCCTTCAATGCCTTTCCCTTGTCTTTCCTCTGAACCTGCCCAGCAGAACTGCAATTCTGATCATTTCAACCACCTGCCTCCCTGCCTTATACCTGGATTATTGAACCCTGCTGCTGCAAACGCACAAAACCAGAGGATCAGAGCAGGACTTTCTGAACTGTGGTGTTCATTAGAATCACCTAGGGAGTTTTCAAAAATGTTTCTGCCCAGAACAATCAGTTTCTCTTGGGTGAGAAACTGGGAATAAGTATTTTTTAAACTTCCCCAGGTGATTCTGTTATGAAGGCGGGGTTAACAATCTGAAAATAATACATCTACAGTCGCCAATCTTGGCTGGGTCCTCATCTTCATTTTCCTTCTCCTTTGCCCTAGTTTCTTTCAGCTCTTGACATTGACTTTCTCCCTTCATTCCCTTAAAATAACTGATATTAGAAATAGGTGCCACGTGTTCTTTCTCCATTCATCTGTTGAAGGATATCTGGGATCTTTCCATACTTTGGCTATTGTGGGCATTGCTGTTATAAACATTGGTGTGCAGGTACCAAATGGATAAAGAAGATGTAGTGTACACACACACACACACACACACACACACACACACACACACACTGGAATATTACTCAGCCATAAAAAATGAAATCTTACCATTTGCAATGATGTGGATGGAACTAGAGGGTATCATGCTAAGCAAAATAAATCAATCAGAGAAAGTCAATTATGATATGATTTCATTCATATGTGGAAGAAATAAGACAGAGGACCATAGGGAAAGGAAGGGAAGAATAAAATAAGATGAAATTAGAGAGGGAGACAAACTATAAGAGACTCTTAACTCTAGGAAACAAACTGAGGGTTGCTGGGGGGGAGGTGGGTGGGGGGATGGGGTAAGTGGGTGATGGGCATTAAGGAGGTCATTTGAAATTCCAACTATTTCCTGCTCCCAGTCCAGACCCTGTTTTCACCCCTAATCCTTACCTTTTAAATTAAAGCAACAGGGAAATCTTGTTCAGTCTTAAATTAACCTTCCTGCCCATGCCTTGGCTCCCATCTCCATCCACTGTTCATAGACCTCACTCCATCTGTTTCTCCATCTTCTCCTAAATCTTCCATCTCTCCTCATCTTCCAGTTGTTTCCCATCAACATCCAAGCATGCTCAGATTGTTACCAACTTTAGAATACTGCTTCATGCACGCATTGTCCTCCTCTTGTCCTCTTTCCCTTTACGGCCAGGATTATTGAATAGCAGTCTCTATTGTATCACATCATATTCTCAAACTATGCCAAGCATGGAATAGCTAAATATGATCGCATATTTTGACTGAGTCAATAATGAGCTCTTTGGGGCGCCTGGGTGGCTCAGTCGTTAAGCTTCTGCCTTCTGCTCAGGGCGTGATCCCAGCGTTCTGGGATCGAGTCCCACATCGGGCTCCTCCGCTGGGAGCCTGCTTCTTCCTCTCCCACTCCCCCTGCTTGTGTTCCCTCTCTCACTGGCTGTCTCTCTCTGTCAAGTAAATGAATAGAATCTTTAAAAAATAATAATAATAATGAGGTCTTTATTGTTAAATCCAAAAGATATGTTTTATTCTTATCTTTCTTGAACTCTCTGTAGTGTTTGTTTCTGCTCATTATTCAGTGTTGTGATTCCCTCTTTACCCTTGGCTTCGTGATACCTTTCCTTAATGGACTCTTCTGGTCCTTGGGTCCCTCCTATTCTTTCTCAACACATTTTCCTTTTATAGGTTAATTAAACCCCAAGGCTCCAATTACCACTTACATACCTATGCATCCCACAGCATCTCTCCTGAACTCCTGAAAAGCTCTATTTGGAGGACTCGCAAGGATTTCAAATTCTTAGCTAGAGTGGATTCTGTCCTCTTTACCAAAGTCTACTCTTTCTCTCTTACCAATTTTATTGAACATAGCTGGCTACTACGCAGCTGAAAAAGCAAGAAACAGAGTCTTCCAATTCCACTTGTCGGTGTCCCTAGAATCAGATCCTGCTGCTTTATGTCCCACTGTCATAGTTCATGCTCTTCTCATTTCTTGCGTTGATTACGGGTGGGGCATCATGGTGGACTTCCTACTTCTAGTCTGGTCCCTATCTAATTGTTTTTCCATATTCCTCATTTCCTTTCTCTCTCCCCCCCGGACTTGCAGATGCTCATTTGGGTTTTACTGGCCAGAAATACAAAGGTGTAAAAAACTAAAAGATACACAGAAAGAGTTTGAAGTGATGATCCATAGGTCTTACCCAGATTGCAAAAGAAATGGAAACAAATGGTCATAGAATGAAAGAACAGGGAATCGTCAGTATAATGGAGATCTTAAATTTAAAGAACCAGGGAAGGAGTGAATGACATAGTCAGAACAGGAATTAAATGAAATGCTTTCTTTCACTTCTTAAATAGACTTAATTCCTCCTTTCATTAAAGCATCCCTGGATAGAGTTTTTAAAACATTCCAACACAAACCTGCAAAGGAAGTAGATAATGAAGTCTGCGGAGAATGGTCTTGGTAGTAATTGGATCAGTGCTTATGGTATGAGAACCAGGACCAATGACAGGAAACTGGATCCTTTCTTACTACTCTGTGTCAAGCACAGATTAAATAGAAGAAATCCCACATTGTTTTCCAAAACATAGTTTTATATTCCTCATGTGAATATATTTATGGAGAGACAATCCTGAACTTCTGGAGAGCATTTGCCTTTCAAAAAATCTTAGCTTAAAAAAAAAGAAAGAAAAGAAAAAGTGATTGGAGTCTTCAGTCTTTATAACTACGAGTGAAGGGGTAAAAACCCATGACAACTGCTTCAAAAAAAAGTTGAAAATCCAAGCATATGTGTGAAATCCTTCACAATCCAGGGCTGGCCTACCTTTCTAGCTTCATCTCTCACCCAGCTCCTTTCCCACTAAAGTCCAGTGAGACTGGATTACATTTAATTCCCCAAACAGCATATTGTTTTCTCATTCATCTCAGTCCCTTTGCCTTTGCTGCTGTCCTAACCTTGTGCTCAGCCTGCTGTGCCAGTAAAGTGTTAGGAACATAGTAAATGCTGCTTAAATGCTTTGGAAAGAAAAGACAAGGATTTGAGTTTAAAAAAAAAAAATTGAATGTAGAAGTGTGCCACTTGTAACCAATGTGGTGGATTTTTGGTTTATTAGAGAGCAGACTTATTTTTAATTAAAATGAAATAGTGAGATGGCCAGGAGGCATTTCCGTGGCCTTGGATGGGCAGGTGTTAATAAGTTACTGGGCAGGTCTGGAGCTGTGACTGTGTGGATGCTGGTAGGGGTAGTTAGGTCATATAGTGCTGTTGGGAGTCTGCAGCTCTCTCTTTACACCACCCCCGCCCTGGCTACCCTTCCTGATTATCAGCTGTGCTCAGGAGCCCAGCTCAGGTTCCATCATGGGATAGTATCTACCAGTCTCACCATCTAAATGGAGATTGTACTTCTGCTTCTATTCTGGCCTTGGTATAAAATCTCCCATCTCCCCTGGGAACTACATTGACTATCCCCTACACATTACAAATGTATAGTCCTAGGTAAAGAGAGATGTGGAATTGCTGGGTCATTGGTTTTACAGATAAGACCTAACAGTTTTTAAAGATTATACCAATGTACATTGCTGCCTGCTGCTTAATGAGCTCACATCTTCATCAACACCTCTTAATTCTGCCTGGAAAATGACCTTGGGTATTTCCATTAGTGTTTATCGGTTAGTAATGAATTACCTCATTTTTGTTTGATTAAAAACATTTTTATTTCATCTTTCTTCTTTAAAAAATTTTATCAAGGTAAACTTATATACAGATTTTCAATTGCACAGGTCTTTACGATTCATGATCAACAAAATAGCTCTCTATATATTTAGGACATCAATTTTTCTCATCATGTTTTGCAACTTTCAGTAAACAAATCTGGCAATATTTTGCTAGATTTGTACCTAAGTATTCCTTGTTTTAAAGCTATTGTAAATAGTTTTTTTAATTTCAATTTTTGATTTTGTGTATGTTTACTGCATCTTTCAAGTTACTAAACTCATTTATTACTTTTCACATTTTTTATGTAGATTCCTTAGTTTTTCCACATAGATGATCATATTGTCTATGAATCAAGACAGTTTTACTTTACCTTTTCAAATCAGGATGTCTTTTTTTTTCCCTTGCCTAATTGCACTGGTTAAAACTTGGAGTACAGTGTTGAACAGAAGAGGTTAAGACTGAACATCCATGTCTTGCACCCAAACTTACAGATAAAGAATTTGGTTTTTCACCATCATAAAGATGTTACCCATAGCACTGTTTTTGGATGTGTTTATCTCTTTGAGGTGTTCTTTCTTTTTTTTTTTAATTAATATTTTTTATTATATTATGTTAGTCACCATACAGTACACCCTAGTTTTTGATGTAATGTTCCATGATTCATTACTGGCGTATAACACCCAGTGCTCCATGCAATACGTGCCCTCCTTACTACCCATCACCAGCCTATCCCGTTCCTCCACCCCCCTCCCCTCTGAAGCCCTCAGTTTGTTTCCCAGAGTCCATAGTCTCTCATGGTTCATTCCCCCTTCTGATTACCCCCCCTTTCTTCTTCCCTTTCTTCTACCGATCTTCCTACTTCTTATGCTCCATAAATGAGTGAAACCATATGATAATTATCTTTCTCTGCTTGACTTATTTCACTTAGCATTATCTCCTCCAGTCCCGTCCATGTAGCACTGTTTTTGGATGTGTTTTTCTGTTTGAGGGTGTTCTCTTCTATTCCTAGCTTGCTGAGAATTTTTATCAACATGTTGCACTACATTAGGTGCTAAGTGAAGTTCTTCAGGCTTATGAAAAATTGTATCAGTTAGAAATTTGGATCCATAAGAAGAAAGGGTTCAGGAATTAGTAAATATTTCGGTAACGCTATGACATTTTCTTTTTTTTTTTCTTTTTGCTCTTTCTGAATTATTTGAAACACAACCGATTTTCAAAGAAGAAACGTATTGTGATATGCATAAATATGTGGTAGGAAAGTATATGATAACAACAGCACAAAGGATGGGGGGGTTGGAATAGGAAGAATACTGTTATAAATTTCCTGCATTACAATATGAGCTGATACCATATCAGTTTAGACAACATTAATTTATGGCAGACTGCAAGAAATTAATACACTAATTCACTCTGTTTAATTAATATTAACTAATGCATAGCCTTAACTAATAATTTTTTCTTTAATTCATTTCTTGATGCCCTGAACATACTTCTTTTTTTTTTTTTTTTTGGTCTTTCCAACAAACAAAGTTGGTTGCTTTGTACTTAGTACTGGATCTTAGTACTGTCTGCCTAAAACATCATTTCTTCCAAATTGGAGTGTCTAGCTCCTTCTCATCATTTAGGTCTCAGCTATAAGTCACTCCTCAGTGATGACTTTTTCCCCTACTCAATCTACACTGTTTATGTTTATTTTATATCAAGATTGTTTTAACTTCAGTTTATTGTCTCCCTAGCACCATATTTGATTATTATTTCCCCACTACTATTCACTTCCCTTTACAACTCTAACCCCTACCTAGCACAATGCTTATAATTTATAATTCCTGAAAGTCTTCATTTCATAAAATCAGGCATATGCATTTGGGGCAGAACCAAGTTGCAGGCACAGTGTCTAAAGACATCACTAGAATCTAAAATCAAACTTTTCTGCTGTCAGAGTGTATTTTCTGATGGAGATGTTGCTGTGATTCGTTATTCTGTCCCCTGGTAGCCATTAGCCTCACCTAGCAAGTCATGATTAGTTGGCTTTCAATCTCTTCTCCATTCTTTTGATGGAATATTAACTGTTAGTCAAATGATCAAAATCTGTGCATCAAGAAATGCAAATAGAAGAAAAAGAGCCAAATGAATTTATGAAGCTTTAAATAATTTAGAATTGGTAGTAACCCAAAAATAGGACCTGAGAAAAGATGGTAATTTCTCATAGCTTTCAGTGAAAGAATTTCTCCCTTGTCAATAAAATTTGTACTTTGACATAGTGATGATCGTTCCCAGATTTCCTATGATGACCCCAATAACAATAACCTCTCCTACTCTCAAGTCTTGTGTACTAATTTGTTTTTTCAGGTAATGTGGCCACCATACCTTTTGGCATTTTTCCATACTATTTCTTTTATCTCAATTGCTTCCTGCTACTCTCCACCAAATAAATTGCCCCTTCTTTTCACTTTCCTTTAGACTCTGACTACTTCATGTCAAGTTAACTTTCACCAGCATTTATGAAGCACTTAATCTGTGCCAGGCTTCAAACCTAGTTGTGTACATGCATCATTTCATTGAAAAGCTTCATGGGCATCTATGAGATTGGTTTGTTATTCTTTTTAATAAATTAAAAAAAAAAACTTGGGTGAAAGAGTTTTACGTACTGTTCCTAAGGCTACACCTCCGATGAATGACGGAACTGGGATTCAAAGTCATATCTGTCTGACTTCAGAATCCGAAGTTGTAACCACTAAGTGGTGCTGTCTCATTTATTGGCATGTATATATGTATGTATGCATGTACTTAGCCTTATGCATTCCCTACGCCAGGTCCCATTTGAACTGCATCCGATGTGTCTTTTATACTAAATATTTCCATTGCATTAAGATTTAAGTATTTCATCTTCAAGATTTATTGTAGTTTCTCCTCCCTCATTTATTTCTATATTGCTTAGCTCTTTATAAAAAAAAAAAAAGGTGGGGGGAAGAGCCTCGGTGGCTCAGTCAGTTAAGCATCTGCCTTTGAATTGCTGGAGAGCATGTGGAGAAAGGGGATCCCTCCTACATTGTTGGTGGGAATGCAAGTTGGTACAGCCACTCTGGAAAACAGTGTGGAGGTCCCTTAAAAAGTTAAAAATTGAGCTACCCTATGACCCAGCCTTTGCACTACTGGGTATTTACCCCAAAGATACAGATGTAGTGAAGAGAAGGGCCATATGCACCCCAATGTTCATAGCAGCATTGTCCACAATAGCTAAATCATGGAAGGAGCCGAGATGCCCTTCAACAGATGACTGGATTAAGAAGTTGTGGTCCATATATACAATGGAATATTACTCAGCTATCAAAAAGAACGAGTTCTCAACATTTGCTGCAACATGGACGGCACTGGAGGAGATAATGCTAAGTGAAATAAGTCAAGCAGAGAAAGACAATTATCATATGGTTTCTTTCATCTATGGAATATAAGAACTAGGAAGATCAGTAGGGGAAGAAAGGGATAAAGAAAGGTGGTAATCAGAAGGGGGAATGAAGCATGAGAGACTATGAACTCTGAGAAACAAACTGAAGGCTTCAGAGGGGAGGGGGGTGGGGGAATGGGATAGACTGGTGATGGGTAGTAAGGAGGGCACATATTGCATGGTGCACTGGGTGTTATACGCAACTAATGAATCATCGAACTTTGCATCAAAAACCAGGGATGTACTGTATGGTGACTAACATAATATTAAAAAAATTAGAAATGTTAAAAAAATTTAAAAAAAAAAAAAAAAGCATCTGTCTTTGGCTCCGGACATGATCTCAGGGTCCTGGGATCGAGTCCCACATTGGGCTCTCGGCTCAGCGGGGAGCCTGCTTCTCCCTCTCACTCTCCCTTTGTGCTCTCTCTCTCTCTCAAGTAAATAAAAATCTTTTAAAAAGAGAGAGAGAGAGAGAGAGAGAGAGATACCGTGTCTACACTTTTCTCTTTGCCCCGCTCTATTTTAAAATAAGTCTCAGCACTCCAGGAGGTTCAGTTGGAAAGCGGAGTTGCCATTCCACTGTGGATATTCTTTGCAAGCCCCAGAGTTCTCCAGAATGTTGGATTCTCTTAGGTTTTATTCCAGCTAAGACTTCCAGGCTACTTCAGTAAGAAACAGAGCCTTCAGATGAGGCTGTTTGGAATGTGGCAGAAGGCCTGGGTATATTCATAGATTTCTCTAGAATCTTGAGGAACTTAATTCCTCTCCCATTTATCTCTTACTTGTTAGCAAAAGACAATCAGTTGATTCTTACTTAAGGACATACATGGCCTGGGGATAATCTCTTCAAAACTTTCTGGATTTCATGCCAACTTGTGTGTAATTCAATGCAAGTGCTGTGTCGACCAAAGGTGAATCATTAAACCAGGAATAACCAGCAGAAGATCTGAATTCTTTTCTTGGCTACTCTTAAAAATAGCTCACTGTATTACAGTAAATTCTCTTCAGCACCCTTGATTCAGAACCTTATTTTGAAAAAGGAGATAAATTTTGGCAATTAAATAATTTCACATTATAATGCAATCCAAAATCTAGTAGAGATAAGCGTTCTAGTGTGTCAGTAATGGTGACTTTAAACCATGTTATCTTTAAAGGATATTTTCATATGATTGACCCAGTAATCCACTAATTGTGACTTTTGTCAGTCATGGAGAAGCTGCTGTGTATGTGGATTTAGACCACCCACTATTCAAGTCACAGGGCTGCTTTTATTTGTTTTGTTGCAGACAAATTCCTATAGCCAGCCTGGACATTGGCCAAGGAGGCACTGTCTGGTGACTGCTATATATAAAATTCTTGTCTTCTTGATGAGAAGAGGAGTTTCCTTTATCTCATTCTTCCCATTGTAGTACTGACAGGGGTCAGAGGGGATGGACAGTTTGTGGGCTGAAAGCTACAGAAGGCTGTCCTCCAACACAAGTGTCTTCCCTCTCTTTGCCAAGCAGACCTCCATGGGGATGTTGCTAGGCCATCCAAGGTTCAACTCTACTGACATGGGACTGGAAACTGGACAAGAAATGGAAATGTGCTGTGACTACCTCTGTCCTCTTCTGCTCCTTGAGCCAAATAGCAAATCACGCTTTGGTTTCAGGAAAGAAAATGAGACTGAAGCAAAGAGGAGGCATTAATGTTTCTTCATTCCCATCCCTCACCCCTGCTCACTTTCACCCATTACCTTAGTTGCATGGAACATCTGTGTCCAGGTGACCTGACAGATCTTGGGAATAGTACCTTTGGATTCCATCTTTTGGGGGCCTCTCTGAAATGTTCTCACAGAGTCATGTCATTTATTTTCAACAAAATGTTTCTCCTTCCTAATTCAATTCTCCCTTCTGTTTGCTATTGGAACCAGGGACAGTGATAATTTTGTTGGAAATTGAATCAATTGCAAAGCACTGGGAAGGAGTATAGTTTAAAACCTCAGGTTGGGTTTCTTGGAATTCTAGGCCAAGTCTCTTTCCCAGTTGCTCACAGGAAGTTTTGACTGATGTCATTGGAAATTGTATGTGTGTGTCCATGTGTGTGTAATTTAGGTCACGGTGAGGCTGTGAGCACCCAGGATAAAACTCCTGTGTTGGATTATATCTAGTGACTACATCATTCTTCGTGCCCAGCTAATTGGGTGATGCTGATGAGCCGGGAAACTATTCCCATCTTTCTCAGTTTGAGATCACCATTGAAAAGCTGCCTCCTTATGGAGGAAATCAGAGAGATTTTTGTTCAACTCAGTGTTTTACAGACTTAGACTTTTCCAAAATACTCCTTCACACTTTCAGGATGAATATTTAGATCATCATGACTGACAATTGATATAACTCAGAGAAATTATCTATTCAAGACTTACAGTTTTTCATTTCAAATTTAAAGGGAAATTGATCAGTGTTGCCTTCATCTAAAAGGGCAAAAAAAAAACCTTTGGCATATAAGAAAAATAGACCTTGATGTGTTAAAATAGAAAGAGTAGAAGGAGAAAGCCAAACCATGTGAAGAACACAACTCAACAAAGATGCTTCCAGTAGTCTGGTAGGAGGGCATCTTTTTGGTAATGCATGTATGTAGTTTGGCAAAAATCTACAGGCAACCTTGCAACCAAATAGTGAGCCATTCTTTATTTTATTTCCTTTCACTTAACCAGACTCACAGTTCATTTCCTTTATTCCAACAAAACTGTATTATTTAATGACATGAGAGTTTATGGAACTCCGTGTTTTCCCAAATCTCTTTTTACAACCTGTCCTTTCCCTTGTCTTCTTTCAACACAAACATGGTAAATTGTCCACGTACTATCTTCAAGGATGTGATGCGAGACTCAGTTTTCAAAGATCGCAGATTAACATGTTCTATCTCTGTCCTCTGCTCTAGTTCTCTTTTTTCCCCCTCCTCTTATTTGTCTGTCTTCCTGGGCAAAATTAATCTATTTTCTTTTCTTCGAAATTCTCATCTGAATTCCCGTACAGTGTTTGGCCAGCTCCCAACGACTTTCCTATTCCCATCCAGACAAGATACAAAATAATTCCAAAGCTGTGGCTCTAGTCTTTTTCTAACCCTTTAAGTGCAATAGGAAGCATAGGACCGACCCTCTAAATTAGTGACAGCTCTCATTGGATTAAGAGATCTAATTGGACAGTATTAGAGCCTTAGTTTTCCATAAATCTTCCTCAACCCCAGTAGCCCTTTTGTAGTTTCTGAAGTGTTGGTTACTAGTGCCCCCCCAACCCCAAAAGAAATAAAAATAAAAACAAAATTCAAAAAGCCTGAGCAACCTTGTAGTTCCAAAGCCATAAAATCCAGCATTTTGACTTCTGCTTCTCCTCTGTCATTACTTGGTTCTTATTCTGATTTAAAATTCTGGTTTGTATCCAGATTTTAGTGAAAATTAAGACTTTGTTTTTCTCTTTCATACATGGTAGTGTTTTTTGTAGGGTATAACCAACCCAGTCTTGACTTTTTTGTTTGTTTTTTTTAAATAATTACCTTTCTCTCTGTGACCCATAACCTCACCTCACAACATACACAAAATATGAAATTTGCTTACTGGTCCCTGCTTCAGTGGACTCTGTCCCATAGGTTCCCTCTCTCATTTTAGAAGATTTTGATGCTCTCCTGTGCCATATCTACTCACTCTAAGGAAGTAGAGATGAAAAACGTAAAGAGCTCTAGTGTCCCTTCTCCAACAATAGTTTTCTTCCTGGCTTTATCTACTGCATCTCAGAAGGCAGTGGTTCATCAATTCTGGACTCTGAAACAGATATACTTCATGACTGCAGTGATTTTTCTCTGCCTTCTTTATAACACTTAGAATACCACCTGATACATAGTAGGCTCTCAATCAATATTCTATAAATGAATGAATATAATCCTTAGGTATCCCTTTATGAGCTGCAGAATTGCTTTTAGTTAAAAAAAGTTTTGGCATTGTTAAGTCAAAAGGCATTTTCGTGCTGTAGTATTTGACATATTATGCATTTTAAGTGTTCTCATTTTCATCACTGAGATTATATAAAAACAAACAAATAAACAACAGATTTGACTGAGCCAGATGAGGAACACAAACACTTTTGGAAGAACCATCATGATGGCTGCCTTAGGAGAACCCAAGTTCTATTTAAATGTGTGTTGGCTTATGATGGCATACTGGTTAAATTATATTTTCAATGTCATTTGACAGGTGAATTTGAGAAGTAATCACGTTAGTTGTTGAGGTTCATCACCCTGTATTTCATACCAACAATAGATTTTTTTTTAATTTATTTTTTTAAGTAAGCTCTATGCTCAACATGGGGCTTGAACTCACAACCCCAAAATGAAGAGTCACATGTTCTACCAGCTGAGACAGGCAGGAGCCCCAACAGTAGACTTTTTAAATTCAGTGCCCTGGACGTACACTTGGTGGCCTGAGAAATGGCCCTTGTATCCAAACCAGCGTGCCATTATGATATTTGACGTGAGAGTTACAAGTATTCACCCCAAGTGGCATAAAGATCTTGTAGGACTTTGTGAAAAGAACCCCCTTCATATTGCATAGAAACATAGCAGATATTAAGGCTGAAAAATTAAGGAAAATCTATTGTTTGCCAGCTTGCTAGGAAATTAACTCGCTATCCTGACTTGGGATTTCCTACCATGCCTTCTCTTGCCCCACCAGACATGGTCATGGACTCGGTTTCAGAAGTTCAATGTCACCATGGCTTAGAGGTTGTTCAGATGACTGTTCTCGCAATGGAATGAAACGCTGTGAGAGAACAAATCTGAAGTTGCAAGTCTAGTTTTATAAGCAATGGTCTTGGACACCAGGGTGCAGTGTGTTTGCTACTCTGTTATACAGGGAACCAGACATGTGCTTAGGGATGTTAAGAGCGATGAATGAGATTCAGAATGACTGTGGCAGTTAAAAAAAGTATCTTTACAGAATCAGACCTATAAATACAGAGAACAAACTGGGGTTGCAAGAGGAGAGGGAGTGGGAGGATGGGCAAAATGGGTGAAGCAGAGTGGGAGATACCGGCTTTCCGTCATGGAATGAATAAATTATGGGAATAAAAGACACAGCATAGAGAATATAGCCAATGATATTGTAATAACGCTGCATGGTGACAGATGGTAGCTAACGTGGTGAGCACAGGGTAAGGTATAAGAAGGTGAATCACTATGTTGTACACCTGCAACTAAAGTAACATTGTGTGTCAACTATACTCAAAAGTAAATTTTTTAAAATACATCTATATTTCAAACTTGCCTATTTGACTGTTTGGACCCCAGTTGTTTCTTTCCTGAGTTTCACATAGAAGACTGCTACAGTCACATCACATTAAGAGACACAAAATATCAGTGAATTAGGACTTTTCTTCTGGAATTGGAACAAATATGGGTGAATTAAATATCACTGAGAGAAACCCTAAATATCCAATAGGTTAATAAATTAATAAATCATAACAACTGTTTCATATTTCACAGTACTCAAAATAGTGATTATTAAAATTTTTAAATAGCATGAAAAAGGGTTTTTGGTAAACTGTCAAGCAGAACACAAATTAAATATACATACAGTCACAATTACAGTTTAAAAATGAAAAATAAGTAAGCTCAACAGGAAATACATTTAAAAAGTTAACGTGATAAGATTATGGGTAGTTTTTTTTCTTTTTCTTTATGTTTTATCATTTCGATAGCAAATATATATAATTATAAGGGAGGAAAAACAAACTTTTATTTCAATTGGCAAGAAATAAATTATTAAACATGAAAAAATGCCTTGAAAAATTTAAAAAAATGCAAAATAGCATATCATCACCAGATTACTGGGTAATATTTGCAAATGTAAAAAGACGATTATCATTTAACTGCATTATGAAAAGCAATTAACAATTAGATGACAAATGCATTGCTTTATAATGATTCTATAGCAAAATGAATTTGAAATATACCTTTCAGTAATCAAATCAGCACGATTGTGAAAAACTGTTCATATCCTCTTTTTGTTGATTTGTTTGTCTCGTATGAGCCAATTATTTGTATGTTTTTTTGGCCATAACTGTATAAAACAATTAGTAATTTCAGTGGGTCTATTTACTACTCTAACCACACACCTCCCCTGCAAATATTTCCCTGGTCTGAATTAAGGCAACTATTCTTTTTTTTTTTTTTTTTAAGATTTTATTTATTTGACAGAGACAGACAGTGAGAGAGGGAACGCAAGCAGAGGGAGTGGGAGAGGGAGAAGCAGGCTCTCCGCTGAGCAGGGAGTCAGATGCGGGACTTGATCCCAGGACCCTGGGATCATGACCTGAGCCAAAGGCAGATGCCCAACGATTGAGCCACCCAGGTGCCCCTAAGGCAACTATTCTATTAGAAAAATAGTTCCAATAACTTAGCTCATTGGCCCTGGCCTGATTATTGTGATTATAAGCTATTAACTGAAGTCAATGCTATTGACTACAAGCTAGCTTAGTTACAGAGTATCTAAATTTTTTGTCCTCTATTTACAACTATTTTTTCAAGAGAATAGAAAAGAATAAATTATTATAGTGTATATTTTAAGACTACCCAAATATATTATTTTCTATAAAGCTCCTTTGTTAAACAATTTTTTTAAATCTCACTCCTTGATTTCTATTCTTTATTGTTCCTTCCATTCATTCATTTCCCACAGGCATTTTCTAAAGTAAACTTATTGTTTTAGAACAATTTTAGGTTTACAGAAAAAAATGTAAAGATAATACAGAGAGTTCCCATATATGCCACAGGCAGTTTTCTCTATTATTAACATTTTATTTTAGTATGGTATATTAGCTACACTTAATGAATACTTAATACTGATACATTATTATTAACTAAAGTCTATAATTCATTTACATTTTCTTAGTTTTTACCTTGAGGAAAAGAGACACTAATAATACAAATGGCTAACATTTACATGGCTCTTATGAGGCAGATACTGTTACAAATGCTATATGCATATTAATACACTTAATCTTACTATAGACTTAAATCTATAGTAAGTCAAGAAGCTGGAGAAACTCAGGATAAACCAAAGAAATCTATACCAGGACATACCATAGTTTAACTTCTGAAAACTAAAGGCAGAGGAAATAATCTGAAAAGCAGCCAGAGAAAACTGACATCTTTCCTGTTGGGAAAAACAACTTGAATGACAGCAGATTTCACTTCAGGTAGTACTCCTTTATCTCCATTTCACAGGTGAATAAATTGAGTCGCTGAAACATTCACTAACTTTCTCGTGGTCACCTAGCTATAAAATGGAGAAGCCAGGTTGTTTGATTCCAGGGTCTGTGCTCTTACCTCACGCTTAAGGAAGCCATGATTAGGCAGCCACTACTTTACCATCATCTACATTCAAGCCCAATTCACCGGAACACCAAGTTGTACAGGGTTGTAGAATCAACACCCCATTTGATAATAAAATGTGATTCTATCTGGAATGTTTTTCATATATACATGTGCTTCTTGGGACGCTCCCTGAAGTTTCAGAGAAATTGAGAACTGGTAGAGGATTCAAGTGTTCCAGACCCTACAGAGACTCAACTTAGAAATAGTAACTGTATACATAACTATTTATAAACTTGAGAATGAACATAACAAGAACATGAAAATAAAATACCTACAGCTAAAAGAAATAAAAGAAGATTTAAAGACTTCCACTTTAGGGAATATGAAGTAGATGTACTTTTTTCTGTTCTTCCCTCTAATTACAACAAAAAATCCTGGACACTATAGACAAAACAAACATAGGAAGACTCTGAAAAATAGAAAGAAGGCAGATAGGCTGGGGAATATCAGGACCTGAGGAATGATGAGTTATATTAGTGGGAGTATTTTGTTGGTGGTTTTTGTTTGTTTGTTATCTCTTATATCCCACTTTTTGGAGCTAAAGAAGCTGGCAACCTGTGAATGCAAACTGCACAGACAAAAAAAAAAAAAATCCATCCACAACAAATGTGCAGTCTGTAGCCAAAGAAACAGGATAGGGGCAGCCTAGAAAGAGACTACTTTTAGATAATCTACTCCAGCCAAATACAAAAGCACGGGCCCCACCCATGCCAGGAAAGAGTAAATAGAAGTCTAGACTTCTACCCCAAGAGTTTGCAACAAGGTGTCCCAACACCCTTACAGAAGTAGTGTCAAAGAAGGAAGTTGCTTTCATTCCCACAGAAGTAAAAAACCCTTCAGTGTTAGGGGACGCTGCCTGGCAAGTCTGGGACACCTCCCCCGGATTAATGAAGCATTCCTACCCCTCAGTGAGTGGTGTTAGAAGAAGCTTAGTGAAGAGTTAAGACATTTACCATCACACTTTAGTAATGAGGCCACAGCATGCTGCCAGTAGGACAATGGGAAGAACTGGACTTGAAGCCTGCCCAGCAATGACAAGGATACCCCTGCCTTCCATGCAAATAAGGCTGAGTAGGGAACCTGGACTTACATTTTCACCTGAAAGTAGGAAGGTGGTGTCTCACTTTCCACTGCCAGAGAGATATTACAAAAAGCCAGCTAAAATAGAGGCCTAAATAAAACTAGTCGCATAATACAAAATGTCCTGAATTAAATAAAAAATAGCTAGTCATAGCATGAATGAGAAAGATCTCAAAACAAATGAAAAAAGATAATCATTAGACACCAACACTGAGATGGCAAACAAGTCAGAATTATCTGACAAAGGTTTTAAAGGAACCATGATTAAAAATGCTACAATGGCAGTTATGATGATGCTTGAGACAAAAGAAAAAATACAAAGTCTTGGAAAAGAAACAGAAGTTATAAAGAAGAACCAAACAGAAAATCTAGAACTGGAAAAACTACAACAACTGAAATGCAAAGTTCAGTGGATGGGCTCACCAGCAGAACAAAGACACAGAGGAAAGAAAGAGAAGATAGGAAGAGGGAACGATAAAAATTACCCAATCTGAATAACAGAGTGAAAATAGACTGGAAAAACTGAACAGAGCCTCATATTTGTAGAATTAAAATAAAATATCTAATATTTGTGCTATTGAATTGCTCGAAAGAGAAGAGAAAGGGTGTGGGGGGTGGCGGGAGTTGAGAAAGTATTCAAAGAAATAATGGCTGCAACTCCTCACATGTTGCAAGGGACCTAAGACCATAGATTCAATAAACCAAAGAAAGTCTCATCAAGATGTAGCATAATTAAACTTCTGAACACTAAAGAAAAAGAATATGGAAAGCAGCCAGAAAAAAAAAAATACACTATCTTTAGGGGGAAACCAATGTGAATGATAGCAGATTTCTCACCAGAAACCAGAGGGACCACAAGGAAGTAGCAAGATATGTTTTAAGTGCTGAAAGAAATCAACCGTCAATACAGAATCCTATATCCAGGGAAACCATCCTTCCGGAATAAAGGGAATATCAAGACATTCAAGGATGAAATCAAATTAAGAATTTGCCACCAGTGTACTTATGCTTAAAGAATGGCTACATGAAGTTCTCTGAACACAAAGGAACGACAATAGAAGGAAACTTGGAATTTCAGTAAAGAAGAAAGAGCATGGTTAGAAAATTTTGAGTTAATACAGTAAGTTTAACTTCTCCTCTTGAGTTTTTAAGTTATAACTGATGCCTCAAGCAAAAACTGATAACATTAATGTGGTTCTAAGTGTATCTAGAAGGAAGATTTAAGACAATTATATTAAAAATGAGAGAGGGTACCGGTGCCTGAATGACTCAGTGGATTAAGCATCTGCCTTTGGCTCAGGTCATGACCCCAGGGTTCTGGGATCAAGCTCTGTATCCAGCTCCCTCCTCAGTGGGGAGTCTGCTTATCCCTCCCACCCCCACTCCCCTCACCCCCACCACCACCACCCCTGCCACTTTCTGCTCATGTGCTCTCTCTCTCTCTTTATCAAGTAAATGGATAAAATCTTTTAAAAAAATGAGAGAGGGTAAAAGAAAATGAGACAAGGGATAAAATGACACACCAGTAGACTAGGATGAATTATACGCATAATGTAATAACTAAAGACAAAGATTGGCATAGTGAATTTATTTATTTATTTATTTATTTATTTATTTATTTATTTATTTATTTATTTATTATTTGACAGAGAGAGACAGCCAGAGAGAGAGGGAACACAAGCAGGGGGAGTGAGAGAGGAAGAAGCAGGCTCCAAGCAGAGGAGCCTGATGCCGGGCTGGCCCTGAGCGGAAGGCAGACGCTTAATGACTGAGCCACCCAGGCACCCCAAGGCATAGTGAATTTAAAAACATGACACACTATATGTTATTTACAAGAAACTCATTTCTAAGATAATGATACAGTCAAGTTCAAAGTAAAAAGAAGGAAAAAATGTGAAAACAATTTTTTAAAAAGCAGGAATGACTATGTTAATATTAAAGTAAACTTCAGAACAAGGAAAATTACCAGAGACAGAAATAAACATCGTATAATGATAATACTCTCAATCCACCCAGAAGACATAGCAATCATAAGTGAATGTGCGGCAAACAACAGAGTTAGAACGTATGTGAAGCAAAACTGATAGATCGGAAAGGAGAAATAGACAAATCCACTCATTATAGTTGGAGAATTCATCATCACTCAACAAATGATAGAGGACAGAAAAACCAGTACAAATATAGAAGGACTCAACAATAACATGAGACAATAGGATCTAATTGATTCCTATGGAACATTGTACCCAACAATAGCAGAATCATGTTCTTTCCAAGTACTCATAGAACATACAGCAAAATAGACCCTGGGCCATAAAACAAACCTCAATAAACTTAGAAGAATTGAAATGCTACAAATGTATTCTCCAACCACCACAGAACCAAACTAGAAATCAGTCACAGAATAATGGGAAAATCTCCAAACACTTGAAAACTGAACAACAGGTGTTTATATAACCTATCAGCCAAAGAGGAAGTCTCAAAAGAAATATAAAAAATAAATTGAACTGAATGAAAATGAAAACACACATATCAAAATTTGCAAGACACAACTAAAGCAGAACCAACAGGGAAATTGATAGTCCAAATGCCTACACTAGAAAAGAGGGAAAGTCTCATACCAGTAATCTAAACTCCTACCTCTTCAAGAACCAAAAAGAAGGGAAATTAAAATCAAGAAAGAAGATAAAGTAAAGAGCAGATGTCAATGAAACTGAAACCAGAAAAAGAACACTGAACAAAACAAAGAGATGGTTCTTTGAAAAGATCAGTAAATTGACAAACCTCGAACAAGGCTGTTCAAGAAAAAAGAAAGACTTACCAATACCGAAAATGAAATAGGGGTTATCACTACTAATACTGCAGACATCAAAAGATTATAAGGGAATATTACAAATAACTCTACACACATGAATTTGACGACTTAGACAAAATACAAAACACAAATTACAAAAACAAAAGACAAATTACTGCAACTCACCTGATCTGAAATACATATTTGAACAGCCTTATAAGCATTTAAAAAATTGAATTCACTATTTAAAAATTCCTAGAAAGGAAATCTCCAAGCCCAAAAGGTTTCTTTGAGAATTCTACAAAAGAATTTAACAGCAATTCTATACAAACTCTGAAAAAATGAAAAAGAACAGTTTCCAGTTCATTTTACAAAACTGGTATTACCCTGATACCAAAATTTATATTATAAATTGATAAAATGTAAACCACCATATATTAGAAAATCAAATTAAAAGATAAATAAAAATTACAAAAATACTTGGGACAAATAACAAGTATATAAAAAAGGAAAACTACACACCAGTATCTCTTACGAATATAGACAGCAAAAAATCTTTAATAAAATATTAGCATGCCAAATTCAGCAATAAATAAGAATTATGCACCATGTCCAAGTGAGACTTATTCCAGGGATGTAAGACTGATTTGATATAAAAAAATGAATCAAGGTAATCTGCAGTATTAATAGCTAAAGAAGAAATATCACATAATCACCTTATTGCAGAAAAAGCATTTGACAAAATTCAATACTCATCCATGATAAAAAAAAAACAGAAAAATAAGAATAAAGGCAAACCTCCTCAACTTGATCAAGAGCACCTACAAAAAACTTGAGTTAACCTTATCCTTCCTGGTGACTCCCTCCTGAGCTTGGGGAGAAGGCAAAGATGACCGCTCTCACCACTCTTACTCAACATAGTGCTGGAGGTTCTACCCAATGCAACAAGACAAGAAAGGGAAGTAAAAGACATACAAACAGAGAAATAAAATGCATGACTGCACACCTGGAAAGGCTGGTTGTTTTTTTTTTAAAGAACAAACTATTAATACACAAAACAACATACTGAATAAATCTTCGAGATGTATGCTGCATGAAAAAAGCCAGTCCCAAAAGTTTCCATACTGTATAATTCCGTTAATATAACATTTTCAAAACGACAAAATTGTAGAAATGAACAACAGATTAGTGGTTGTCAGGGGTGCGAAGGGTATGAGTGGTAGAGAGGAGCTGTGGATATAAAAGGGCAGCCTGTGACAGGTCTCTGGTGATGGAAATGTTCTGCATTTTGACTGTGTCGATGTCAATGTCCTGTTTGCCTTATCTTACTGTAGCTTTGCAAGGTGTTACCATTGTCAAAAACTGGGTAGATGGTACACAGGATTTCTCTGTATTATTTCTTATCAACTGAATGTGTATCTATAATTATCTCAAAATTAAAAAGTGTATTTTTTTTTTAAAATAAAGAAATATAGCTACATAGTACACTCCTGGCTAAAAGACCAAATATTGCTAAGGATCATTTTTGTCCCAATTAATGAGCAGACTTTGTACAAGATAAATCACAATCCCCTAAAATTTATGTTATAAATTGACAAAATGTAAAACCTCTTCTATTAAAAAATCTAGAAAATTAAAAGATAAACAGGGGCACCAACCTGGCTGGCTCAGTCAGTACAGCATGCGACTCTTGATCTTGGGGTTGTGAGTTCAAGGTCCACACTGGGTGTAGAGCTTACTGCGGGAAAAAAAAAAAAAAGATGAAAGATAAAAATTACAAAGGCTTATTCAAATAAATAAATACTGAAAACCAGCAATCGCAATAGGCAAAAAATTGGACAGTTCACAAAAGGAGAAATATACATGGTCAGTAAATAACATTATGTAATGTTTAATGTTCTTTGTTATCAAAGAAATATAAAATGAAACAATATTACACATGTCTCAAGTCTCTAGCAGGGCGCTGACCAAACTGTGAACCTTCCCACCCCACCTGGAATTCAATTTGCTAGATCATTTTTCCTCAGTCATCTAAATGAATTCATAACTATTCTCTCTGAATACATCCATTAGAATAATTTACAGGATACTGTACTTCCCTTGACTTCTTGGCCTAGACCATCTTAATTTGTCTTCTCAGCCTTCCTTAGAATAACACTAGAATGTTAGTTGGATATTTTGTAATTCCCAAGTCTCTCCCCCAGGGAAGAATGATGGAGTCTAGGAAAAGGGCCTGTAATACAGATCTCAGAGAGGTGCAGGTGTTTCTAAGAAATGATGCCTCCATCGGGCACATCCCACACGTCTCTCTCAGCACCGGTGTGACACTCTCGGGAGCCTCGTTATGGCTGGTACTCTTTAGTCACAGGCCAGTGTGTACAAAGATATAGCTACATTTTAGGTTTCCAAATTGTGAATGGGCTTTATGGTTTTGTTTTTCTCCTAAGATATATCTCTCTATTTGTCTTAGTCAGTTTAGGCTGCTACAACACTATAGACTGGATGGGTTTAAAGAATGAACATTTACTTCTCACAGTTCTGGAGGCTGGGAAGTGCAAAATCAACGTGCTAGCCTTGGTGTCTGGTGAGAGCCTTCTTCCTGGCTTGTAGATGGCCACCTCCCTGCTGTATCCTTACATGGAGGAAACAGAAATCATCTCTCTCCTGTCTCTTCTTCTAAGGACAGTAATTTATTCATGAGAGCTCCACCCTAGTGACCTAATTACTTCTCAAAGGTCCCACCTTCTAATGCCATCACATTGGAAAATAGGAATTCAACGTGTAAATTTGAGGGAGACACAAAGATTCCACATAGCACCATTAGATCGAGTTATTACCAGACTACACAAAGTTTCTCCTTTTAGTCTATGATGAATTTGAAAAAAGAGATGGAATCAAAACTTTTGGTCTGAGGTTGGGAAGTAAACAGCCTGACCCGTAAACAGCCTGACCCTAACATTTGCAAACCCCAGGGAAAGAGTATAGATGGAGACACTTATATACCATGAGCTTCAAGGCACCCAATCCAAGCCAAGTGATCTTGGCCTACAAGGGGTGACTGATCTCCCACCTCTGCCAATATCACACTTTTGAAATGAAAAGGCTAGATTCAAAGGTAGAATTCCCAGGTGTCTTAGAGTTCTAAGCCAAATATTGGCAGTCTCTCTTGGAGAGAGTCAGTCCCCTTCCAGCCAGGCCCTACTCTGCAGCCTGCATCTCTCCCTCCTCTTGCCATGCTGGGCTCCATCTCTATGATGCAAGGGACCTCAAGAACATGCATGTGGATACACCAGCTATGGGAGTTCTGCACTCACCCCACCAGTAGCCAGTCTTTGATCATGATTCCTTGGGTGTAGCGATTAGCTCTGAAAACTGCTCTTTGAAAGTAGGACATGGTAAAGACCCTGCACAGGCCCAGAAAGTAGCTGGACAAAGAATTCTGAGGTTCCGGTCCCCAAATCATGGTCTAGAAGGGAATGGTATGGTCTCTGCATGAACAAATCTTTTTGGCCCCAAGACTAGAGGGCCATTAGGAGAAGCTCAGCTAGAGAGCATAGTGGACTTTTCAGAAGGACAGTGCCCAGGGAAAGGATGCTTCTTGCCGGATCTGGGGGTAATTTTCCAAAAAAGTGAAAAATTTTAAAATTCAGTCTGTTGACTCTTCAGAAATGAATATGCAATTTGATTGATTTTATTCCCAACCACCCACCCAAAATGATCTTAATGAATCATTGTCCATACTTTGTCTTTATCTTCTGGGGAAAGTGAGCTAGACCTGGAAGATTTGGTGGATACTCTTTTTCTTTTATGTTTGGATAGGGTGGGGTGGGGGAGATACAGAGATCAAAGGTTCAGAAGTGGACGATGGCTCTATTTTTGCTCTCTGTTGCAATATGATGGAATGCACAGCACTGCTAAGATGGTAACCAAGGTATTTCTCTTTTATTGATGCCCATCTCTATCCTAAAAGTATGAGAGAGAATTATTGTTCATTACGATTCACTTTGTTCTTTTAAGCTTCTGTCATCATACAATGTGCTTTCACACATAGCATTTTATTTTATTTCATTCCAATACAATAGGTTGCATCTGAGAATAACTCTGATTTCTAATTTTTGGTTCAGTAATAATGAACACCTTCACATATTCATTGAGTGAATATATACTGAGTGCTTTCTATGCGTCAGGTACTTTGTAACATGTTGGAAATATAATAGTGAATAAGACAAATGATTCTGTCCTCATTAAATTTACAAGCTAGTGGGAAAAACTGACAAAAAGAAGAAAAAAAATAATGATCAATTTTAAGATGTAGCTTTAACAGGGATAAAACACACAAGACTGAAATACAGAATATATAGTGGCATGGGTGGAGCTATTTCAGGTCTTTGCTTAAATAAAGATCCCTTTTTAAAGAGACCTTTTCTGACCTCTCTACTAAAAACAGCAATCATTCTACTCTAGCAGTCATCTTCTCACCTGTATTTTCTAATACACACACACACACACACATATATTTGCTTACTCATTTTGTTTTTCTATCTCTTCTCATATGCAAGTTCTATGAGGACAGGAACTGTTATCTTTTTACTGCGATGGTTGTTTTTCTTTCTCTTCTGGGACTAGAATAGTGCCTGGTACAAAGTAGGTGCTCAATAAATACTTATTGAATGAATGAATGAATGAATGAATGAGTAAGTCAGGAAAAGACTTTCTGAGAAGGAAACATTTAAACTGACACCTAATGATGGATCAGTCATGCAAGGGGTAGGTAAGGTGGGAGGACATCTTTCCAGATAGAGGAAACAGCAGATGCAAAAGACCCTGAGGCAGGAAAGAGGCTGACATTTAAGGAACTGAAGGAAAGCCCCTTGTTGGAAGCCTGTGTCAGGCAGTGCCTGGAGCTGAGGTTGGAGACATGGGCAGGGCAGGGTTGTGCTGTGTTTACAGGCACATTTGGGTTTCCCTGTAAATACGTGGGGAAGAGATATCAGCAAGGCAGAAATATAATCATATTATTTGGGTTTAAACATAATGACTCTTGCTTCTGTGTGAAGCATCTCTTGGAGGATGACAAAAGCGTAACCAGAGAGATCAGTTATGAGACTTACATCAAGAGTAATAATATTAGGCAATATCTATTGTGTGCTTTTATCAGGCACTGGTCTAAGTGCTTTATATATCATTTTATTTAAGTAAAATTTTAGCTTAATTAATTGATAGATTCAATATTTTTCAAATGACTTTTCTCAAGCTTTACTTTTCCATATTATAATCTACTTTAGCGTAAAATCAGATACAGCAAAAAAAAAAGTCATTACTTTAAGGTTACTATGTTAGCATTTAATGGAGCTCCGAAGAGAGCAGCACAATTTTAATGTATTCTTCATCTTCAAAATTTTGAGAAATGTTCCCATGGATATTTAAGAATTACAACCAATTCTAAAGCATTTAAAAATGGTGTTTGGAGGCGAATATTAATCCAGCAATGTGTGGGATAATCTGCGTTAGGGGATATTCTAAAGTGGGAATATAGCTGGGAAATGGTAGGGTAATCCAGATATCAGGTGAAGAAGCCTAGACTAACAGGCATGCAGTGGGAAATTGATAAAGAAGATAAATACATGAAAAAGCACACCAAAAAATGGAACGAATTTGATTGAACCTGGGGAAAGCATGAGAGAGAAAAATTAAAGATGTCTTCAAGCTTCTGAGAAGGAGGGATGTACGTAGTAGACACTGCTGATGCCCTGCTCAGATCCCCTCTATGTGCCCATTGCATCTATCCCCCAGTTGCCGTGGATATTGTCTGTTAAGACTCACAGTTACGCTCTTGCCTGGAAGCATGCCCTCAGGACTGGCCTCAGCAGATACTGGAGCTGCCCTTCCCCCAACCGCCAGTGGGGTTCTGCGGCCCCTCCAAGGGTGGGTACCAGCTAATGCCTAACTGAGGTGGGATATGCCCTCAAAGGGAGACCACTTGAGAAGCCCTTAGTGCAGCCCTGTAAGATCAGCCTGAGGCTGCTTTTCGGCTGAAACCACAGCTTTGCTTAGCTTCTGTCCCTGCCTTATCTGTTTCCTTCACTTCCTTACAGATTTCTCCTGAGAGCACTTCCTCGATAAATCACTTACACAAGAATCCCGGTCTTCGGCTCTGCTTCTATGGATACTGATCCAAGATAGAAGAGTACGGAAATACTGGAGTAACTGACAGAAAAGGGAACTTAAGAGAAGGGTGTTAATTTGGGTTTGTTTCATAAATACAATCAACCCTCACCAACACAGTCTGAGTTCGCTGGGAGCACCCATCACACAGAAGGCACCCTGCACACATGCTCACAGCCAGTGGAGGCAACTGTGAGACAATGAAGAAGTAAGGCATCGTTCAAGTCCATTTGATCTAAAATTGACTTTCTGATATCACGTTTTTAAAGATTCAAATGCCCACTGAACTAGTCCTAAGTGCATTTTATTGAGTGACCCAAATTTTAAGATCTAAGTACTTTTCAGATAGAGAATGGAGAACCCACGAACACCTAGGGATCAGCAAAACATCCCCAACAATTTTTCAAGTGTTTTATTTTTGGCAAAACTCAATTTAACTCATTTTGCAAGCACTCTTCCCTCCAGTTTTGAAGCCCATGGGTATTTCAAAGGAAATTTAATCCATATGTTTCTGATTCATTTACATTTTAAGTCATAAAAATGTTATTTTTATAAGAGCTGTTTGATATCCAAGAAACTTTCTGAGCCTTTTAAAAAATCTCTTGAAAGACTTGTTGGTTGGAGCCAGGGAGCAGACACGGTGTGTGATGCACTACCCGAAAATGTGATCCAGACAGACTCAACCATAGATTGACCTCAGAACAATGCCTGCCACATCCAGCCAAAAAAATAATGGCAATGAGATGATCAAGAAAGTTGGTCTGGACACCAGAGAATCCTTGAGAAACACAAGAGAAGCCAATGGCAAATGATCGCCAAGATTAAAGTGGGATTCATTAGTGTGTCATTGATGTGTTTGGGCATAGAAGGACCAGACTTTCATACGTTACAGCAAGCTATCATTCCTGGCAGCTCTCAGGAAGATCTGCAGAATTCAACAGGACAAAGTCCAATATCACCACCCAAATATTTTATGTGAAGAAAATCGTGCCCTTTCTCAGTATTGTATATAATAGTAAAACATCAGAATGACAACATCCACAGGACTCTCAATTAATTTACTGCATATTTTTACAGAGCACTAGGCAGTGATTAAAAGGATGATGATGTAAATATGTATTTAATGATACAGAAAGAAAGATGCTGGTGATAGACTGCTAAATGAGAAATATGGTGAGAAAACTGTAAATGATATTGGCACCACATTTTTGGTTGAGCAAAAGAAGATTTAAAAAATATGTTTTTATATATGCACATGAAAATACAAAAAAGGAATTGTGGTTAGGATAACTGATAGGACTGGAATGTTTTTTGTTGTTTTTTCTTTTTTTTTTTTTTTGCTTAGCTTGGTTGTATTTTTTAACTTTTCTACAATATGCATTGTGTAAGTTAACAAAAAAAAATTACTTTCGTCTGCACTTTAAAAATTGTGTGGAATAGTGTTCCTAGTAATGTTGTGAGAGAGCAGTGCCCTTCTTTTTCTCCTCATTTCTTCTGCTCAGGAACAACAGCGCACGGGGTCCAAGCCGGAGGGGGTGCAACAACAGGCCCAGATGATCCAATCGTCTGAGATTGCTGGAATACAGTTGTTCATCTGGAATGGCTGAATCTATGGTGACCATGCTTTCTGAACCCCAAATTGGTCACACGATCTAACGTGTGGGGGGGTATACAACAGGATAGATTATTTTAAATCAGAACCGCTCTCAAAATTGTGGACATATGGGCATTCTGGGTACCAGGCACGTTGCTTCAGAAAGGAAGAAAAATTCTAAGAGGCAAGCTAAGGAGCCCTCTGAAGGATAAAATAATGGCTGGTCGTTTATAAAGCTGTAGTGGCTCATACTGAACGTCCATGGAACAAGGAGAACTCCTTTGATTCTCCCTCATGCAGATGTAGATAGCGTTTTAAATCCAGAGGACTATTACTTTCATATCTGTTGGCATCGATTCAGTTGCTGTCTGAAGGACTCCCTGCACAAAGTGTGCACAACTGCCAATATTAATTATCTCATAAATTCTCCTGACACCTGTAAAATAAATGCTTTCTCCTGAAAAGCCACTCTCCCTAATATCATTAGCACCCATCTCCTCTCCCCTTTACGACCATCCCCACCAACCTCAGGCCTGGTTCTGAATCACAAGCCTAAATTTTACTTTCTGTTCAGCTGGGCTCCTAAGACCCTCTTTGATCATAAACACAGGGCAGGGCAAAGCAGAAACATCCTTCTCTGAGACCCCATTAGTAGAGAAAAGAGAGACAAATAATTCTCAATGCTTTCATTCAAAAAAAAAAAAAGTAATTCCACAGCATTCTATTCAAAAGGAAGAGGATAAGTCGAGAATTCAATTAATTATCATTTAAAATTAAATGATAATTTATTTCAAAACCCTGGAAAGACTTTCTGTTTTAACATTCTGTGATGATTTTATTTAAATATATTGTATTCTCACCTTCTGAAATGACTGAATTCATTTTAAATACGCATTAATGTTGAAGCCAAAAATGATGAAAAGCTTAACCAACTGGCCTGTCATGGTTACTCATACTCCCCTACCAACACTTTCTGCTCAACTCACAAGAACATAAGCTCTCAGTTCCAGGTACTATGGGACAGTTCTCAAATGCTGACAAATCTCTCTTCCAATAAACAACATTTTCTTTAAAATTTATCAAGATCCTAGTTATGGATAAATGTCATATAGAGGCAATGTCCTCTCCAGATGAGACCTACATGAATGAACCTCAAAAGCTCTTCAATTCATCGCAAAGCAATGGGATGATTTATTGATCCCCTATTTGAGAAGAAGTGTGTGTGTGTGTGTGTGTGTGTGTGTGTGTGTGTGTGTGTGTGTGTGTGTACAGAGAGAAAGGGAGAGATATTGAGAGAGAGAAACTGATTTGGTCGTTGGTATGTTCATCCCTGAGTTTCTAGTGTTGTCATTGTGCCACGGGTTTTGAATTCAAATATCACCGAAGTAGTGACACCCAACATTAGACTTCATATGAAATATCATTACAGAGCATAGTAATAAATGAATGATTATCTAATCATATTAATTATGATCATTCATTCATTCATTCATTCAATAACTAACTTGAGAACACACTTAAATGGCAGCCATTAGGTATTGGGAACATAGAGATGAGTGAGACAGAACCCCTGTCCTCAATTAATACTCCAGAAGCTGGACAAATGAACCAATTAAAAAATACGGGGTGAGCCATACAAAACAATGAAAGTTGTATAGGGTACTATAAGAGGGAAGGTAATGTTCTCAGAAAAGTTGGCACTTGAGATAAGTTTTAGAGAATAATTAGGAGTTAGTCAAATCAAGAGGTGGGGGCAAATGGAAAACCTGTGTGAATGCAGGAAATGAATGGATGAATGAATTTTTGGTGCTTCTTGGTCAATGTGTATCATATCCCTACCAACTAGAGCTGGTGGGCTACATCCCTCTTCCTCAAAAAAATATAAAAAAGAGCTAAGCTGTGATGAGATTTATGTTTAAAAACAATCAACTAGAAAAAATACATTTTGGTTTATTTAAAGAACCAATGCTCCTCATTCTAAGAAGATAAATCTTTTTTTATTGGAAGTCCCATGACATTTTATTCTATTTCTGCAACTGAATCATCTTCAACCAAGCTCAGACTTTTCTGGAAAGCAAATGAAAAATTGTGCAATGTTTGAGGATACTCTTATTACTTTTTTAAACATAGAATATTACGTGTTTGAGAAAGAATGGACTTATGTTTGAATCCCAGCTTCTCCACTTAACAGCTGTATGACTGAGCAAATTACCTTTTCTGAGACTCAGTTTCCTCATCTGGTTTATTAGTGGCACAGATTTCTTCCCTATTAAATTTCTTCCCTATTTAATACAGCTGTTGGGAGAATTAAATTAAACAGTGTCTATAAAGGTCCTGATAGAGTATCTGACACTAGTGCATGTTAATTCTGCTTGCTTTCCCTTTTGTTAGGAATGGGGGTTCTGAACAGGGAAAACAAGATAGTCATAACTCATCATTTTGAAAGTACTGCCCATGTTCAGGCAACACTGATATTTTCCTAGTTGGTCTCACGTAAGTCAGCCAAGCCTGACTCAGTCTGACCATGTTTCCTTTCACTAGCTGGAAAAAAAAAATATTTAGTTATGGATCTTGGATACCAAGAGAGAGCTAGCACTCACCATTTCATTTACACAATGGAGAGACACCTGCAGCGTAGCTTGTAGAACAGAATTGTTATAAAAAATATCTCCCATGGCAGCAAAGACACTTACAGTTAATGAGCTAATAAATATTGTCAAGTGACCTTTCTCTTGCCAAGTATTAAATCGTAAAGAGAGGGGGAAGGGAAGGATTAGAACTGAATATTTGCTACAGAGTTCAAATTCTGGGCTTCTTCTAGCTAACTTTTATTACTATTGACCATATTTTAGGCTTGTCAGGCCACTAATTCCACATATTGCTGGACACTGCAAGTTCTCAAGGGCAGAGACCCCTTTCTTATAGGCCAGCGTCTGGTGGAAAGCAAAATGTTCTTTCTCATGTCAATAATAGCCCTTCGCATGTTTGCTTCTCTTTCTGCTGCCAAAGTAAAGGGGGGAGATTGGCCTTCTCTGCTGCAAAATTAGCCATTTGCAGTCTCACTTCTCTCCAGAAATTATTATGAACACTTGTTCTCAATATTTGCTTAAAAATACATAGATTTAGAAGTTCTAATCCTGATACTGCATTCTAAATACTTGAGCTATTCCAATTCCAATTCCTAAAATTTTTATTTTACTTTTTGTACCACAGTTTTATCTATGTGTGTTAAATACATTCACATAGGAAACAACATCACATATCATTTAGTACACATTAAAGAACATATATAAAGCAAGTTGGAGTGAGTGCTTATGACATAGCACTGGAACAAGAGAGGTGAGTAGAGATAGAAAGGGAGGGAAATGTGAATTTCTTTATGTGGGTTGGAGATGACCAAGGGCAATGAGCTGATGGGTGTGCTTAAATCAACTCCCTGCACCTCAATTCAAAATCATAAGTAATATTTTGAACACTACTGAGGGATAATGCTGAACAAGGCAAGCATCACATATTATATAACCAAGTGGCTGATTACAGGTAGTCTGATTCTATCAGAGGAAACGTTTCTTTTTGTGATACTATTTTATACCAGTCATGCATAGAGATTTCAATGTTTTCATTTAGAACCAGTACTGAAACATTACAGAGATAGCCAGTTCCTGGAATTTGAAGTTAGGAACAAAATGCAGTCAATCATTTCAAGCTAGACTAATGTGGACCAACTATCTTTTCTCACTAATTCTTTTTTAATTTGACTGATATTATGACTCACCATTTCTTCAATTTCTAAAGACTGCTAATGTGATAGTTTAAAAAGATATTCTCAGATTCTTAGATACACCTTCCTTCAAAAAGTAGAGCCGAATTCCCCTCACCTTGAGTATGGGATGATTTTAGTGCTTTCCAATTAATAGAATGTGGTGAAAATGATGATGTTAGACTTCCAAGATTAGGCCATAAAAGGCATTGTGACCTCTTTTTTTTCCTCTCTCTCTCTTGGACTTTCTACTTTGGGAAAAATTAGTGCCATGTTATGAGTATTCTCAAGTAACCTGGAGAGACACTGCCCCCCCCCCCGCCCTCCCCACCCCCCCAGCAAGGAATGTAGACCTCCTGCCAACAGCCATTGAGGCAGCCATCTTGGAAGTGGCTTCTCCAGCCATAGTCAAGCCTTCAGATGACTTTAGTCCTGTTGATACTGTGTCTGCCTCCTCCTGATAGACCATGATCCAAAGTTACCTAGCTAAGCTGCTCCTGAATTTCTGACACACAGAAACTGTGAGATAATACACTCTCATTAAGCCATGAAATTTTTAGCCAGTATATTATGTAGCAAACTGTAACTAATAGAGGTAGATAATGTGTTGTTGTAGCTTTTCTGAGGCACATGAGTTCATTAGCTGTCAGACATTATTTTGATTCCTCTCATGCTTTCTTATGGATTGCAGAATCAGTTTGCTTTGAACACTTACATTTTCCCCAAGAAATGGTGAGTTTTCCTTTATTCTTCCTAGAGTGATTTCAATGCCTATCCCTGAAAAATAGCAAAAAGAGCGTTGTATTTGTGGGTTCCAGCCTCCAAATAGATCTCTGGGAAAAGGTGTAGTCCCAAAGCAGAGTGTGATCCCTGAGAGCACCCACTCTTCTTCCCTTGTTTATCCTCCCTCTCTTCTTCCCTTGGGACCTCTGTTTGAGCACTCCCTCTCAGCTGTCAGTTCCTCCTCATGAGACAAAGACAAGATTGGTGGGAGCGCTTGCTTCAGGGAAGGTGCACCTGTGAGATGGTTGGGTTGGAGGCCAGAAATAAGGCAAGGAAAGTCTTGCCTAAGCCTAAGAAATGAATTGTCACTTCCAGAATGAAGAAATGAAAACTAGTCAAAGGGGGCCTGGCCACAAGCAAAAGAGAGATAGAAACCTACCTCCTCTTTCAAGTGCAAGCTTAAGATTTGGCTAATGGGGAAACAGCAGTGAGAAGTCCAGTGGCATCAAGATGTCCTGAGTCTCCAATTACCTCTTTCTTGAAAAGATCCTGTTTCTTCTCTTATCTTGGTGAGATCACAGACTCCTGACTTTCCTCCTACCTAAGTTTCTGAATCTCTACTGTCTCTTCCTCCACTGATGGATCTTTACATTTTGGAATGCCTTGGGCTTCATCTTGGACCTTCTTTTTCTATGCATTCACCTTAAGTGATATCATCTTGTCCAATGGCTTGAAATAAATCTCTATGTCAATGACACCAGGATGTCTTTGGACCCTCCTCTAGATTCCAGATATATCCTTCATATCTCGACTTGGTTGTCTAAAAAGAAACCCACCCCACAACAATTCCCACCTCACAACAAATTAGTGGTTTGTTTCATCTACTACCCAAACCCCAAATTTGGAAGTGATCCTTCATCCTCTCTTTCTTTTAACTCCCACATTTAACTCACCAGCAACTCCTATTTGAACTTACTTCCAGATGTACCCTTTTCTCTCAGCTGGACTGCTTCTTCTCTTCCTCTCAATGGTCCATTTACTACATAGCTAACCATAAGCATAAACAATGATTCAAATTATATCTTCTGATTATTTTTTATTACCCTGAGAACAAAATGCAAACCTCTCACCCTGCTTTATGAAGCCCTCCATAATCTACAATCTTTATGAAACCACACAATCCCTCCTTCCAAACACACTGCCTCCCTTCTATTCCTCAGACACATCAGACATCTTCTTGCCTTTGAACTTTCATACTTGCTATTACCTGTGCTCGAATTCTCTGCTTCCTGATCATCGCATGTTGGGTTCCCTCTTGACATTCAGTCCTTGATTTTACTACGACTTCCTTAGCTCAGTCATTCCCAGCCAACTCTCTAACGTGGCCAGCCAGCCTCTCACCATGTCACCAAATTCCAGCCATTTGCATAGCTCCAGCCAAAGCATCTTGACTGATTCTTTACCTGCTTGTTTTATTTTTTTGTAATTTTTGTCTTCTTCTGCTTGTATATGCCCTTCCCTTAGAACAGTTCCCAGCACAAAGAAGGGTTCAGTTAATATTCATAAATACATTAATGAATGATGGCCTGTTCCTAACATGAGGTTCAATAATATTCCCCCATTCTCCCCACTATTAATTTTGTGGTCAAAATTCTTTGATGGTTGGCAGTCAGCAATTTGAAAATGAGCGCGGGTTTCTGTCTGATGTAGGGTTTCTTTCCTGAGAAAAATACAGTGTCTCATTTCCTGGAGGGCTTGGTGATAGGGCTGATACAGAAGGCTGCCATATGGTACATTGGTATGCACCTGCCATGACAGCAGAGTTTACACCACTCATTGGAATAAACAGGAAAATTATGAAAAGTGACTGGCTGCAGAGGACTTGACATTTTGCCTTAAAGCTCTAAGAGAAAAAAAGGCAGAATGGTTGAAAAAGTATACATATTCATTGGCACATCATATACCTTCCCCCAAGTAACACTAATTGGAAAAGAAGGAAAAAAATCTTTCACCATTTTTTTAGAGCTGAACACCAGGTACTTTCGCTTTATGATGGGCAACAGGCTGAGTTCCCACTCTGTGTACCATCCAAAGCCCATATGTGTGATGCGTGCATGCTAATACCTGGCGGGTAAGCTAATAGCCACAGCAGAAAAGACAAACAAGCATGTTTCTTATTTATGGTGATGTTTACACTTTTAGCTTCCAGGCAACTTAATTATTTGATTTCAATGCATATGTCCTTGTTAGGAGCTTTCAGCACCTGACAACATTGACTCGGCCTAATGTCCTGGTTTTAAAGTACAGCATGTCAAGCAAAAAGAACGATACAAGTATTTCAGCCTGTTTTTTTTTTTTTTAACATATGAGAACGAGGTTCCAGAGAGCTTACATCACTTCTCCAAAGTTCTGTTAAGTCCATAGCTGAGACGAAGTAGAACACATGTTATAGAAATGTAAACACACTTTAACTTCCTCATTAACATATGAAAAGTGAAGCTCTAAACTCAAGCCAGTAATTTTGAAATTAGAAACATTCAGTTCAATTAACAGAGGGGCTTTCTCTGCCTCATTTATCAGTTCCTTCTGTGACATAGAATTTGGACATATATTCGTGTATACATACATCGCATATATATTGTATCCTGATTTTTTTCCCTCTGACCTTGATTTTAAATTTAATAGTCACTACATTGCAATGCTAGCCAAGCTGTATTTTTCTTCTATGACTTAGTTTTCAGTCCGAGAAAGAGCCAATAAGTGACTGTAAAACATTTAACAGACATAAGACTCACACGCAGTGCTATTTTAATGTAAAGCTTTTCCAGGGACTGGTCAAAAGTTACAAATGGTAAACTATTTAAATGGCTTACATAACTTCCACCCATCTTTCTTTGTAGCCCAGTTCTCTAAGGAGCACTGACATTATATACAAAAACTATGAGCTATCAAGATGATATAAAAAATGCCAAGTTGCTTTAGGCAGAGGTATTTTAACTATGTGGATGGCTGGAGAGATCAAAGGCCAAATAGAAAGACAATTATTAAATACTGCCCATACATTAAAGAACTTTAATTGCTTCATCTAATTTTTAAAGTTGTAAATGTTTAAAAGCAGTTTCCTTGGCCTGGGAGAAAAGAGAGGGAAGGGAAAGGAAGGGAAAAAAGGTAAAACAAAAGGGAAAAGTCAAAAAAAGACTAGCTAGCCTTCTTTGTGCAACACAGCAATGAAAGAGACGTGGACGGTAATATTGCCACTGTTGGTGGCCCCAGAATTTCTATCCAGAGCAACTTTCGAGCAACTGCCCCTCTGGAAGCAGCAGCTAGGAGCAGGTCCTGCAGCTGCATTTGCATAGCAAGCTCCGTACTCTTACCTGAGATCCGTATCTTTGTGTGCGTGGCCCTGGGGCATCGATAAAAAGCAGGATGAAAGCATCTGTCAGACACGCACCTCACGATTCAGATCTGCCACTGCGGTGTGAATATACATGTACCGCCTTTTTATAATTTTTATAACAGAGAGACAACTAGAGCAGGAGCCAATGAGATGAAGAAACACTCATACCTTATTAGAACTGGAAAGGATTTGAGAAATCAGGTCTGTGATCAGAAGGTCACACAAGGAGCTGAACAAAGTTGATCATTATTGGATCTGGGTGATAGGAACATGGAGGCTTGATGATAGCTCTCTCACTAATTTATGTATATTTGGAAACGTTCATAATGAAAAGTGAACAAGAGAGGGAGGGAGGTGGAAAAAGTGACAGGAGGAGGAAGGGAGGCCTCGAGTCCTGCGGAAGAGAAACCCTGGTAGTTTCCCCCTAAGCCAAGGATAAAGAATGGTCACAGCAAAGGACTTCACGCTCCGTACTCTGCACTCATACGCCAAAGTAAACCAGGATGCGCAGACTCTGACCCTACCTTTAACCTGGGTTTTCTCTTTCGCAGAAATTGTCCCACCATGGCCTCAGCTCTTAGGAACAAGTGGCCCCTTCGGACAGGTTTAGCAGTGACGGTCTGGATCTATCCAAAGACAATCAGATGTGAAGTCAAAATGCCCCATTCTTCCATCCCCTGTCGGTCTTCCCTGTGCCACCGGAAAGACAAACAGCTTCGTCGCAGACAAGTAGATGGGGTCACATCATCATATGGATTCTAGTTGCAATCATTGTATAAACTCTTTTAATTCTTGAAAATTCTTCACTACTCAGCAGCCCAGAATGGCATGTCAGCTCTTCATATGCCAAATGAATAACTGCCTCTTCAGATGCCAAGTTCAGAAAGTGTTTAGAAGGAAAATTAAGGGAGCTTGACGATAAGCAGGGGGAGTTAGCGCTTCATGGCAAACGGAAATGAGTAGACCGACCTACTCATATTCCAGCCCGGGTGCTGTTTTTGCCTCCGTGGCTAAGCACTTCTCTGGCCACACGTAGGCTGAAAAACCACTGGAAATGTTGGGGAGGGTGCTTGGAAATAATTTTATATAAGGTTCAATCAGTTCACTAAAAGGTTCCTAAGAAGCCGCTAGGTGTCACGTGCTGTGCTGTGTGCTGGAAATAAGACACAAATGATGCCAAGAAGGTCAAAGTCAAGTGGGTAAGGTTAAGAAAGGAATCACTAATGGTAACACACTATGGCACATGTATTTCTAGGTGTTTATACAGAGAAATCACATGAAGACAGAAAAGGCTAAGAACAGGACATGGCATTATGAGTTGAGTCTTGGGGGATGACTGGGGGAAAGGGAGCATGCTGCAGGAAGAAGAAACAGAATGTACCGAGTCATCAGACCACACACAGTATGCAATGTGCACACACCGCCCACTGGGGGGAGCAGTCTGGACAAACATTATTATGCGCCTTCTATGTTCCTAAACTAGGGGTAAGGGACCAATGCAAACAGGAATCCAAAGGACATGGAAGGTCTCCCTGTAATGTCTGCTCAGGACTGCTAGTGAGGGTCTCACCTGGACTCAGGTTGAGGGTCGGAAGGCAGAAAGAGCTCTCCTCCAGCCCTGGGCAAGAGCATCTCACACAGAGGGAAAGTTAAGCTCCACAGGGTGAAGATTTAGGAGCAGAAGGAACAGCTAAAGGCAAGGTGAGCCTTAGGAAAAATGTCAGCAGAGTATGGCTCTGTTGGCCCTTCTTGCCCATTTCATTGGATCCTCCCAGATCTCTTCTTTCCCTCGAATCTGCTACCACCCTATCCCCCACTAACACACACACCAAAGACCTCACAGGCAGCTTTAACCCTAGATTGCTTTTCCCAAAAGATTTGCCTTACTCCAAAATTGAGTTTCTTCCCCAAAAAGTGTTCCATCACTCCAACTTATAGGGACCTCCATCTGATGTTAAGAGGAAAACGAGCAAAGTGAGTAGTAAGATTTGAATGATTAAAATTCTCTCAAATCTCTCTGAGGACTAATCTCTCTCTCTCTTTTTTTAATAGCACTGTTTAACTCAAATTATACATGGTATTTCAAGCAGCTTGGAAGGGATGTTTTAGGGTGGGGATTCATTTCAGTGGTCCTTGGAGGCTCCAGCCAGAACGCAGGCTCCACCGCCCACGTATAAACTTGGCCCTGGGAAAAAAAAGAGGAAACAGCTCTCCCACCTGAAAGAGGAGTTAGTCCCTCTGTTCTCTGTCCTGGACCTATTCCACCAGTTTATGGGGATCCCTGGGCTAATTGGTGTCTCTCCGTGAAGGCCAAGAGCCTGTGGAAGACGGGAGTGGAAGAGAGCTGCCCAAAGCGAGGGGAACGTGGCTCTGGGACCCGGATCTGCCCTGACCCGTTTCCAGCCCCTGCAGCCTAGCACATTCAGCCAAAGACTCATGTCAGCCCAGTGCCTTCCATAAGAATGGCTTCCTACCCCCTCTAGATCCTACTCCCAAACCTTGCTTCATCACCTAGTTCCTTCCCCCAGATGAGCAGACATTCCACAGATGTTCAGGCGAACCTGACCCAGACTTTACCCTCCCCTCTGCTGCCAGCTAGGCACAGCTCCTGCCTCCTCTGTGATTCTTCGAGACATTTGATGGGGACTCCGGCACACCTTTGATCCACAGGCCCCTGTCAGTGCTGCACCGAATCCTCTATCTTCTTCTGGGATGCAGCCCTATAACAAAGCTGCCTCTGGCTCCGGTCCCACCCCAGCTGGGCCTCCTCTGAGCTGAGAATTTTCCTTTTGGAAACAGCAGTGCCAGGTCTTCCTCGGAGCCTCAGGTTCAACTTCCACTGATGAGGCTGGCCCGTGGCCCAGGTGGCTGTTGCCGTGGCATTGCCACATGGGCGAGGCGTCGCCACGGTCGTCCTCCAGGAGCTGGGTGTGGAATAACCCCCAACCTCGCCACCAGAAAGGCAGCTTGGACCCAAACCCTGCCAAGCTGGAGGATCAGGAGTCTGGAATGTTTTAACCTCTTTGTTTCTCTGGTTTCAGGAAAATAGACAAAAGTAATCTCGAGGGGTGAAGGGAATCTTATCAGCTGAAGAGAACTCAAGGAAACCTCAGCTGTTTTGCAGGCTCATTCGTTTATTTTCTATGTAGTCACCCTGATAGCCCCCACTGGGCTCACTTCCCTTCCCTGTAAACAACTGGCTCTAATTAAACGCGCTCTGTTGGATGAAGGTATATAACCTTGGAGAGTCCATAAAAAATGGCTTCACTCTTAAGACTTCAAAAAGCGCGTGGTCCCTTTGTCAGGCCCTAGACAAGGTTAATTTATGTCGTCGCTATCTTACTCTGAAGGACTCTAGTTACTTCACATCTGTTCTCTGTCTAATCTCTGTACGAACATTGTGGTGGTCTTGGCAGCTCAATGCATCTAGTGGTCTCTTAACCGTTTCCTGCCCAAAACGGACAGATTCAGATTTGATTTTCTCTCCCCCTTTGCCCCCATAAAAGCTTTCAGTTTCCTCTCAGATGGGGTCCTGACTGCTTCTTTTTCTCTGACGCCAGCATGGAGGAACCGTCCTGCTCCCCAGACAGGCTGACTTCAAGTACAGCCTGGGAAGCCCCGCAGGAGAAGGCAATTATTATTTCATTTTCAAAATGGAGAGAAAAGATGACATGAGAGGGGAAATTATGCAAGAAAATATGGATGGGAGACAAGACTGTTTTTCAGTCTGTGGTTGCAATAAGAATTCTTTTTAAATTTTTAAAAATTAATTAGAATAAAAACATCAGAGGATATTACATTAGGGAATTCTTTTGTAAAAAAAACATTTGCTTTGATTGTGTGTGTGTGTGTTTTCTGGATCATAATTTTTATTTTAAGATTCATTTATTTTTGAGAGAGAGAGCAAGCAAGTGCATGCCTGGGGTGGGGGTGGGCAGCGGGAGAGGGAAAGAGAGAATCTCAAGCAGACTCCATGTCCAGCGCGGAGCCCAATGTGAGGCTCATTCCAGGACCCTGAGATCATGACCTGAGCCAAAATCAAGAGTCGGACGCTTAACTGACTGAGCCACCCAGGTGCCCCTTCTGGGTCATAATTTAAAATTCACTCCTGCCTCTAAGTTGCAGTCAAAATAGTCTGAAATGCTGGTGTGGTGTGTTTGGAGCCGTCTTAGCTCTGTAGCATTACCATTCTCCACCCAGGTGACTGTGAACCAATCCATTATCTCCTCTGAGTCTCTTTTCTCACCTTCAAATTGGGAATAAATATGCGCCCTACTGACCTCACAGGGTGGTTGAGAGGCTCTCATAACCACATAAAGTATGTAAGCTTTATACCAAAGCTCTATGCAAGTCACAACCCACCCCACAGACTAGAGGGCACCCCACAAAATATCCTTGGGTGTGGTACTGGATGGGAGCCTGGGGCTTGGCCTTGGCTTCAGGGCTTTACACATGGCTTCCTTTGTTACACAGTATCTATCAGGTGCCTGCTACGCATCAGGAACTATTTTAGTGTCAGGATAAACAGACCAAGTCTTTGCCTTCATGGAGTTTGTGTTCTAGTGTGGGTGGAGCCAAATTTTTTTAAAAAATCCTGTGGGATACGATGTTAAATTCTGGGCGGGAAATGGAATAGTCTACTAGTAGGCCAGTGCCTCTGTTACCAACGTTATCTAAGTCCCCAGGCCAATTTTTTTTTTAGCAAGTTTTGGTGGCTAAAAATGCTGGAAAATCTCCACGCAATCGTGTTACTTTGAAGTCATGTGCTATATAAGGCCCCCCAAGACCCTTTCTGTGAATGATACCCTCGGCATAACTCTCCCCTGAGAGCTTTCTGGGATAATCAAGTTGGGGCATCTCTCAGTTACATCAGCATCAATTTTGATAGAAACAGGCTCTAAAGTAACAGGAAGGTCTTCTTGTCTAGAAAAGAAGTAAACACATGGAATTTGTTATCTGAACTAGTTGTAAAGCCAAGACAGGTTCAAGGCAGGTTGAGGTAAATACCTAGACAATAGATGCTCAACGGCATTCCACATTTTCCAAGGACATTGTACTAAAGAGTCCTAAGAGCCTGTGGGCGCTCTTGGCTCCTTTGTACCGAGCCACATGCTTACTCATCATCGTTGACACTAGGTTACTGCTGCCTTATGACGTGAGTCCCAGGCCTCAAACTTTTATGATAATTTTTAGCAGCAAAGTCCCAATCAGCAGACCACAGATGTAGAGTGTAAACTATGGGCAGTTAACCAGCCAGGGGCCTGGGCCTGGGAGACCTGGGTGCTCATCCTAGCTTCCAGTTTGAACAAGTTAAGTCAGTTCATATTTCTAAGGCTCACGGTCTCCTCTGCAAAACTATGTAGTCTCAATGAACTTTGAGGCCCACTAAGTGTAGGAAAAACAAAAATTAAAAAAAAAAATCCTAACATGAGACTCTGTCATGAGGTCCTATCCTTATCGGGGAAGAAAGCAGCATGCTGTTGCCATGATGCTTTAGAAGGTAACAATGTGCTTGTGAATGAACCGAGCTCCTAAATCTGACCCTGTCACAATTCAATATGTAAATTGTTACGTGTTGAACTGTGTCCTTCCCAGAGAAAGGTATGTTGAAGTCCTAACTCCCAATACTTGAGAATGTTACCTTATTTCAAAATAGAGTTGTTGCAGACATAATTAGTTAAGATGAGGTCATGCTGGCGTCATCCAATATGACCCATGTCCTTATAAGAAGAGAGACACACACAGGGCAAGTGTCATGTGATGACAGAGGCAGAGATTGGGGGGCTGCAGCTGCAATCCAACCAATGCCAAAGATTGCTGGCAAACACCAGAAGCTAGGGAGAGCCGAGGAAGGACTGCCCTATGGGTTTCGGGGCCAGTGCGGCTCTACTGAAATCTTGACTTCATACTTCTGACTTCCAAGACAGAGAACATGTACATTTCCGTTGTTTAAAGCCATCCGGTTTGTGGTATTTTGTTACAGCAGCCCCAGCAAACTAATACAAAGATAAAACGAATCAAGTCTTGTAGTTCAGGGGCGCCTGGGTGGCTCAGTCTTTAAGCGTCTGCCTTCGGCTCAGGGCGTGATCCCAGAGTCCTGGGATTGAGCCCCATCAGGCTCCTCCACTGGGAGCCTGCTTCTTCCTCTCCCACTCCCCCTGCTTGTGTTCCCTCTCTCACCAGCTGTCTCTCTCTCTGTCAAATAAATAAAATCTTTAAAAAAAAATAAAAAGTCTTGTAGTTCAGTATAAGACTTTGTGCACCTCTAACAAATTTCAGGGCATTGGCTTTCTAGCAGAACCCGCTTCTCTTTTTCTGTTGTGTAGAGCTCCTTGATTTGGCCCCACTTATTCTCTACATGTGGGAGGGCAGATATTTTGCTATAAGAATCATTTATCTCCTATCTACCTCAATAAATAGTTTTTAGAAAAGTTTTACACAAATGCTGTGCCTTTTACAAGAGCACATTTACTAAAAAGATGAGTGGAAGTACCTTTTCTCAGACACTTCTAACTCTAACAGAGTTCTCTCTTCCATGGGCGTGCAGTGGGTTGAGAAACTAAAACACTCACCCTCCCCCCCCCCCGCCAAGGTTCTTCTTTTCTGTAACTGTGATTTACTGCACTACCCATTAATCTTAGTGTCTGAAACCAGCCCAAACGCACCTCCCCCACATCAGACACAACCCATGTAGATCAACATCCTTTACAAAGCATAGCAACTCATGCAGGTTCTGTCTCAATTACTGGTAAATAGCAGTGCTGATGATGACAGGACTCTTTGGCTTTTTAAGCCATAAACTTAGCTCAAGAATTTTGATTCGTAGCTGGATACAAAATACTGTGTGAACGTAGATTAGCAGGTGGTCCCATCAGGTGGATGAATTGCTTACACTTTCTCCATAGTTATTCACAGTTCATTTTCCCTTCAGAATTTTTTGGTAAGAGCTTGGAGCTCTAACGTGTTTGGGTTTTAGATTTTGGAAGGAATGCAGTGGAATTTTTGGCACTCTCTCTTGAGTGATTTATGTCCTGCTCCCATTGGATAATTTGTTTTACGCATGTGTGACAGGGCTGGTGCTGGACTTCTGCTTTGGAAATGCTTGTTTCAAATTTGCATGTGGCAGCCTTTCTGGACCCTGCAGCTTTACATGTGAAGGAAGAAATCCTTCCCCAAAAGACATTTACAGTGCGTCCTGAGGGAAAATATCCTGAGATCTTTTCTCTCCTCTTCGCATTGGGAAGAATCATTAGGAAGCAAAGAGTAGAAACACTGATTTTAAGATTGGCAGGGAAAATACCCAGGTAAAATAACTGGGAAATATGTTGGAATTTCTTTCAGGAACATGATGTATAGAAGACGATCATTAAAGCGAGAGTCTCTGAGGCAGTAAGCAGCAAAGCAGCAAGCTACGCTAAGGCATCTGGTTAGAGTTTCTCTTTGATTATGGTAGCTCACCAGGGGCTCTTCCACTTCTGAGAATGAGCACTGCCCTCGTGAAACAGAACACGTATGGCAAACAAGTCATCTCAATTACCCTGAAGGTAGCTGTGCTGAAGCCTCAGACCCCTTGGAATAACTCCTATCAGGTCATCCTCTAGGAGAGTGGCAACCTAGCTAGATTCATAAAGAACAACATCAGTCGTGTGTCCTAGGACCGAGCATGGGAAGATGGCAGAGATATTTTGCTGGACTTTAGACAGGCTATTGCGTCTATTCAATGTGCCACCCCTATCAGTGAATAAGATAATGTAGTCTCAATCTTTCACCATAAGTTGGGAACCAGGCAGGGTGAAGGGTCAGGGCCACCGTGCAATAATCAGAATACTGGTGCTTACAGGGGTCACATCCGGCAGTATGGCTTGTTAACAGGAAGCCTGGATTCACACAGAAAAATGACTCTAGCTCATTAATATCTACCTTAATTAGGACTTACAAATGATTCTGTAGTTGTCAGTCATCATGCTTGGTGCCATGGGAGAGACAAATGTACCCAGATTCACCCTAATAAAGGCAAAGATTAATCTGGGTATTTTTCAAGAGGGCACTGTGTCAATTAGGGTCCGTGAGGCAGACAGATGATGCATTGAAAAGAGTTTGAGCAAAGAGGGTTTAATGAAGAAACAGGGCTAAGGGACCCATCAAAGGATGTTGAAGTGCTAAAGGAGAGCGACAGCACAAACCTGTCACCACAGGGAAGGAGTGGCATTGCTGGAGCCTGGACAATTAAAGCAATGGGAGAGGGCACAAGTCCTTTAGCCAGAGACAGTGGAGCCACAGCCAGATTGTTGTAGACTGGGAGGAAGTCTTCTGCAAGTGCCATGTGTTAGCCCAAACTCAGGGGAGCACTGAGCCAGGGTGCCCTGGAGAGGCCATCTGTAGCATACAGGCTCCTTAGGCACAGAGCAGGACACAGAAGAGTAGGAATCGATCTGGGCATGAGGAGGAGGCAAACAAAGAGTCATTTTTGGCACAGTCACCCAAAAATGAAATAGGCCTCTCCTTTGCATAAGGTTGTAACCAAAGCTTATGTTGGGGTAAATCGCTTTTTTTCTGTATAGGGTCACTTAACACGTGATTCCCTCCCTTCGCCATCCCTCCTCCATCACATATGCTCACTCTATTGGCTGCGTAAATGTAGGGTAAATAGGAATTCCTCACCAGGGAGAGAGGAGAATAATAAGGAAGCTTACTGTTGGCAGAAATATCTTGGATATAAAGTAAACCTTGGTATGAGAACGTTGGTTTCTGGAGAAGACATGGACTAATTTACAAAAGGACTGGATGCCTCCCAAAGGGGAACTCACCAAGAGGACAGGAAGTAACTTGGCTGGTAACAAAGGCTGAAAACAGGGCTTCCTGGAGTTTCCTCTAGGAGAGCTGATTTCTGTACCATGAGTAGTTAATATAGAAGACTTTCCAGATCTAGCTGATCAGAGCCAGCAATATGCTTGAGGAACAATGGCGGGGCGTGAGAAGGTGAATCAGAGAGAGTTGTGCTCTTGGCACCTAACACAAGTCCCTGCTGGGACCTGGACCAGCAAGGGTATCCCAGCGACAGTGGACAAACACTCATCAAACTGGCATAACCTGTCTCCAGTTTCAAGCGCAAGTGGCAGCAAGAAATAACAGCAATTGGGAGCTGACCAGAATCTGGTTCTCTCTCCACCACATGTACATCTAAGGCCGGAGAGGAGGCCCAATGTCTCAGCTCTAAGAAACCTAGAAGACTTACACAGAGAACACAAGAAAGTCAACAAAATGGGTATTGGGTACCAGAGGATTTGGGGGCGGGAGAGTGCTGTGGAGGGATAGGAAAACTCATGGAGGCTGGGACTGGCACTGAGCCCAACAGGATGAAGACTATTTAGGGAGGCAGAGGAAAATGTTAGGAGAAAGCCACATTCCAAACAAAGGTTCCCTAGGTGGGAATGCATAAGACATGCTGTGAAGACGGTGAGTTACTCATCTGTCTGGAGAAGAGTGTGCTAAGCACGCTTGAGCTGGGAGAGGTGATGAAAGCGGTATTTAAAGAAAATCATTCTGTCTGTGGGGTGCCAGATGGATTGCACTGGGGAGCAACTGGAGGTATGGAGACGAGTTAGGAAACTATTCTAGCTAGGAAATAGTTCAGGCATGAAGTGATAGGGGCTCAGGATAGAGTTATGACAGTGGGAATGGCAGGACAGGGCAGACTCAAGAGGCATTAGTCAGGGATGATTAACGGGCCTTGGTGACTAACTGAGAGTGGAGGGAGGGCTGAAGAGAGGAGGAACCAATCGTGAACATGAGGTTTGCAGTCTTAGTGACTCAGAAAGGGATAGAGTTATAAAGAGATATGGCAAATTAGCTGGGGAGGTACAGGGGGTAATAATTCAATGAAATAATTATGATGAACGTAAGATATTAGTACATCGTTTGGGATGATATTCATTGGAGATACTCCTCTGCAGAAAATACTTCACCTAGGCTCAAAAGCTTATTAAATGACACTACTGTTCAGCATTTTCCCAAACCCCAAACCCAAGAATCATCTTCATCGATTCTTTCTCCATTCCTCCCAAAATTAATCAGGCTCCAAATACTATTATTTTTATTCTCTCTCAAACCTGCCCACGTTCTCTAATCCCATACTCTTTACCTTAGTTTAGACCACAATCATCTTTCACCTAGAATTTGACAATTATTTCCCAAATGGTGCCCTGCCCCCTTCAATTGCTTTCCATGAAGAAGCCAGAATGTTCTTTCTAAATAAAAAATCTGATCCTGCTGCCTGCTGATGACATACCTCTGGTGGCTCCCTTGGAACAGAACCTTCGAAAAACAACAATCTTATATTTGGCACCTATGTTGTTTCCTGTCCTCATCTCTCATCATCCCATGTCTCATGTTCTATGTCCCAACATATTGAGCTACTTATATTTTCTTGAATGTGTCATGCTCTCTCTCACTTCCAACCTTGCATGTGACTGCCCCCTCTGTTTAGAATATCTTCCTTCTTTCACATTGCATCATTCTTGACATTACATGTCAAAATATCCTGCTTTAGGTAGCCTTTGCTGACATCCTAAGGCCAAACTAGGTAGCTTTTTTGTTTCCTCAGTATTTACTCATCCGTCTACCATAGACGGATGTATCGCTGTGTAGACTTAATTGCTTATTTACTCATCTGACTCCCACTCTAGATCTATGTGTCTAACTACAAAAAAGTATTTGTTTAATGAATGAAGAAAGAAAGAAACTAGAAACATGGCCTTGTTGAATTCAACAAGCTCACATGGAGTATGTATTATTTGCCATGCGCTATGCTGGAGGTTGGGAATATAATGGAGAATGCACTTCTGCAAATAAGAAATGCACAATCTACTATTTTAGAGCCAGTGATAAATTAGCAAATATATTGCACAATGAAAGTGTTTAGGAATATTGAAGTCAAAGACTGCAATGGAAAAAGCCCATATTTTAAACTCAGACTGAGGTTCACATTTGTTCTCCAATTTTTATACGGCCTCGAACAAAATGCTTAACTTATCTATAATGAGGCTATAATCCTGTTTTAGATCTTATTATGATTAAATAACAACTCCTGGCATCATACAGTAGATGTTCAATAAATGCTGTTTCCTGCCGTGTCTATGGATTGCTATTGTACTTGTACTTTCATTTATTTGCAACTTAAGGCATCTTCAGACATATCTTGTTAAAATATAATAATGAGGAAGGTGTGGGGTTAGGGCAGAATTTACTCACTGAAAGGGGTTCGGATCTTTCCTGAGAGCTTTTGTTAGGGAAAACAGAAAAGGATCTCTCAGGAAGGGAGGGTAACACTGTTGGAGAAGAGAGAAGGGTCCAGAAATGGAGACATGGATGCTGAGACTGTTTCTCCAGCTTGCAGTGGACATGCAGAGGAAGGAGAACTGGGATTTGACTGGCATGTTTGCCTATGGCTGACATTGGCCTACTCACTTGAAAATCACCAGTAGTTCAAAAGTCTACAGTGTTTTCCAGCTAATACTGTGCCATTCACAGCTCTAACACATTTTCTCCCTCCTTCCAACCAGCTCAAAAGGACCTCAGTGTAACTGACTCCCATCAGTCACAGCAACAGCAGAACAAGGGCTGAAATTGCAGCCTTGCCTCTAGGCAACTATATACCTGCACAGTATCTTTTTGTTTCTTTTTTTTAATCCATCAGCTATTTTCCTGCCCTTCAAGTATCAGCAGTTTGAGATCTCTGCTAAATTGTACAGATTTTTAATGTACTATTGGATTGTAGCCTATGAGCAACACTAGTAAAAATTCACTACAAAACAATAAAATGATAATAACGAGGAAAAAAACAGATGAAACCAAAATTATAGCAAAAGCAAATGAAAGTAGAAAGGAAGAATATAGGACTGCATTTGCAGATAGCATGAAAATCCCAAAGGATCTATGCAACAACTAGAATTAATACGTACATTTAGCAAGGTTGAAGCAGACAAAATTAATACTTAAAACTTAATTGGATTTTATAGGCTAGTGGTAATCAATTGGAAAGTTAAATTTTAAAAACTCTACTTGTAAGAGTACCTAAAAACAACAACAACAACAAAAATACTTAAGAACATATTTAACAAAAGAGATAAAGGTTCCTGAATGTTACTGAAAGAAATTAAGGAAGAATCACTTAAGTGGAGAAATAAATCATGTTCATAAGTTTATTGGAAGATTCCAATTCATAGCTCACTGGAATTCATAGGTTTGTCGAAAGATTCCATTATTAAAATATCAATTCTACCCAAATTGATCTATAGATTCAAAGCAATCTCAGTCAAAATTCTATCAGGCATTTTCATTGAAAATGACAAGCTGGTTTTAGATTTTATTTGGAAATTTGATGGCTCTAGAACAGACAAAACAATTTTGAAGAAGGTGGAACTTGATAGTGTAAGAAGAACTTAGACCATCTACAAAAATCAAGATAGTGTAGTATTGACATAAGGATAGACATAAGGAACAATGAAATAAAGTCCACAAAAACCATGAACAATAAAGGAAAACATCAATAACTTAGACTTTATCAAAATGAAAATTTTTGCTCTCTGAAAGAGATTATTAGGAAAATGAAAAGACAACCAAAAGAATGTGGAAAATGTACACAAGGCATATCTTCAATGAAGAACCTGTATTCAGACTATGTAAAGAACTCTCACAACTCCATAATTAGAAGAAAAACAACCCAATAAAAAATGGGCAAAAATTTGAACAGACACTTCACTAATGACAGTATACAAGTAGGACAAAAAGACTTAAACCACATTGGTCATCAGAGAAGTGGAAATTAAAGCTAAAGTGAGATACCACCATACATCCATTAGAATGACTATAATTAAAAAGATTGACAATACCAAATGTTGGTGAGGATGTTGAGCAACTAGAACTCTCATACATCCCTGGTGGGAATGTAATATGACTCAATAACTTTGAAAAAACTGTTTGGTGATTTCTTAAAAAGTTAAACGTATGACCCAGACATTCCACTCCCAAGTATTTACACAAAAGAAGTGAAAACATATGTCCACACAAAGGCTTGTATGCAAATATTTATAGCAGTTTTATGCGCAATAACCAAAAATTGAAACAATCCAGATGTTCACCAACAGGTGATGGATAAACAAAAAGTGATGCATTTATACAATGGGATATTAGTCAAAAGTAAAAGGAAACAAACTACTAACATGCATAACGAAATGAATGAATGTTAAAATCATTATGTTGAGTGTAAGACACAAGACATAAGAGTTCTTTTTATATAAAAGTCTAGAAAATGCAAAAAACCTGTGACAAAAAAAAGCAGCTCAGTGTTGAATGGGTCCAAGGGTGGAGAGAGAAGGATGGCCAGAAAAGGGGCAAGAAGAAATTTTGGAGGGTGATAGCAACAGTCTCTATCTTGACCAGGCAGTGATTTTACAGGTGTATACACTGGGTCGTGCACTTTAAATGCATGTAGTATTGTACCTAAATAATGTCTCAGTAAAGTTGATTTAAAAACAAACAAAGGAAGGCTGGTCCAACACTGTGTCTCCTCATATAAATACATCTCTTCATGTAACTACTGATCTGTGGAATTTGAACTCAAATTTTCAAAATAACATCATTTCCCTCACCAGTCTCATATAATGAGGGACCCATTCCATGTCAATTTCCCTTTCCTTCCTCTCATGCATAAGCCCACATTCCACTCTATCTGCTACTCTACTCACAAAATAAAGGCATGAAGGGCCCTTTCAACAAATGCAAAATCTTGGGGCTCTTCTGCAAGAACAAAAACAGCGACAAGAACATGTGTGTAGGGTATGTGCAACCTTTTCCCCAAACAGCCCTTTACATGGGGGGCTACATAGGGAGGAAAGTGACATCACTATTGATAACTAATGGTTGGAAGGGCAGGAATAAAGAACTGTAGGAGTGTAATTGTTAATCTGTGGTCATAGGCAAATCATGTCACTTTGGGGTAGACTATTGAGGAGGAAGGAGATGACCATTTTCAGATCAGCTGAATCAACACTGGTCTACACAGCTTTGCAGGTGCCCTGCACACCCTCACATCCAGATCACCTGCTACAAGGAGGGTCTGGTAAATTGGCTTGTTTCCTTCAATCTAGTATTTTCTTCTGGTGGGGAATCCTTAAAATTGAAATTAGTTAGCCTGATTGATCCTATAATTTGCTGTGATCCCAAAGTCAGTCACAATAATTCCTCCTGATCCCAAGAAGGTATGTCTAGCATCTAGAAAACCTTTCTGTTATGGTTCACATAGCCAGTCCTATTATTGTGACCAGCTGATGATTGATATTTACATAGGGTCTGAGTTATGCTACTCTTAAATGTCAACAATATTTGCTGACTCAGAAAAGCATCACTGCAGTTGAAGTGGGGGCCTTGTTAACCCCTGTCTCCCACTGAAGACCAGCTGGTATTGTTTCTGAGCTAGGGCAGTGGAATCCTGAAATTTTGTTGAATACGGTCATAACATATTTAATTCCTACCAGTTGCCCTCTGGTCAGAAAATATAATTAAAGGGTCTGCAGATGGTCTGGCAAGGCTTCCAGAAGCAGAAACCAGCAGCTGACTGCACAGCTATATGAAACTAAAAACTGTTTCAAGATATGTACCATATGCACACATATGAATCCCTTAGGGAACATGGTGAGCTCTTCGCAGTGTATGGGTATTAGATGCTATGGGAAATGAATAAGGGACAATTAGAGAAATACATTAGAAAGCAAAAGAGAGTAACACAAATCAAAATCTTAAACTAAGTATTGTTAGTTCCCAGACTTAGTAGAATATACTTTGGATGAAAAACAAAAACAAAAACAAAAACCAGACGCAAGACTTAAAACTCAAAGAAGACTGTTCAGGGAGAATGAGTGAGAATGGCAATGCCTCGTTTCTAAAATCCCTAAAACATATGAGGTGTCTTCTTTTAAATTAGATAGAGATCAAATTAGTCTCTTTATGATGGTCAAAAGCCTTTATCATAAGGGCAAGTCCAGCATTATCACTTTCATTTTATTACTTCTATAGAATTTCATATTAGAGTAGGAGCAAGGAGAATGATCCTTACACCCATTGAAGAAATTAGTGATAAGAGGTTACACCAGAGAAGAAATGAAGGATCAAAGGGAATCTTTGGAAAGACAGTGAGATATTTGAATGTATTCATGGGCTGTGACATAACAGTTGAGGTGCACTGGGGTAAGTGACCTTTAACGTCCCTTCACAAAGGGTCCCTAAGTAATGTTTTATTGAACAGATTTAAGGGATTCTATAAAGGATGTCAAGGAAACCTGTTAACCAGCTGTTTGGCTAAAAATGCATTTTAAAATTCAGAGATGTGTCGGGTACAATTTGAGATTCTGTGTGTCTTCAGTCTCTCCAACACAGAGATTAAAGCTGAAGATCTTCTCATCAGTTTTCTGAATAGTGGGGCAATGTCATGTTCAGTTTGAATACACATGGTTAGCATTTTTTAGGGTCAGCCTTCTTCCTGACTTCACGAGCCATTAGGGGACCTCTCCTTTCAGTTGCATAAGACAAGGTGACCCCTTAATGAGCCAGGGTTCATACAAGCTGGTTTTTACACATTTTGAATGATCTCTGTCCTAGGCCCAGAGAAGGATTTCTCTTGTTTGAGTTAGCCTAACACTGACAGCAAGTATGGCAAGGTCCGCCCCTGGCATCCTAGGTGGTGCTAGGGTTTCAGAGTATGAACTGATCATGGTCTGACCTCCTCCAAGTTCAGAAACAAATCAGTAAGAGACATGAGAAGGGTCAAGACAGGAACACTGGGAGTGGTGAAGAATGGTTCCCCTAGCTAGGAAATTGTCAGTGGAAGTTTTCCTTTGGTTCAGCTTTGATTCCAAAAGACATTTCTCTAAGCGAAAGTTAATAATAAATTAGAGTTCCGAGAGTGAACTAAAACTTTTAAATACTGTAATCTGAAGCCATCTCTCTAGGGTAGCAAAGTTGAAATGCATACCCTAGACCAAGATCTTTGACTTAAATCATTTTAAAGGACCAGCATCACACTTTTTAATGCTCCCCATTATCATTAGTTCCACTCAAAAACACATTTCTTACAGGTTCTTGACACACTGTTAAAAATGCAAAAAATGCAGACACGTTTTTCATAAGTGTGCAGATTTTTCAAGGGTCTTGGGCCTCACTTCAGTTTATATAATAAGTGGGTGGGACAGTATAAGGATGGCCTGGCATTCATGATTCACTCTAAAGAAAATGGCTCTGAATTTGTTCCCATGTTTTTACTTGAATTTTGGTATCTGGCTCTCTTTTGCAGTGACACTTTCAATCTTACATCCCAATTTATAGTTCCATTTCTGCCCCTACGTCAGTATCTAACACAAAAATGGTACTCAGCAAAGGACTGTTGAATAAATTATTGAACAAATGATTGTTGAATAAATGAATTTTCTACCCTAAAACAAATTAAATACTTTCTATATCCAGGTTACTGCAAAATAGAAAGATGAAAGCCCACAGACCTAGTAGGAGAATCTTTGGGCAATGTTTTTTTCACTGGACCAGTTTTTCACTTTTAAATTCTTTCCTTCTTCTTTTTTCCAGCAATAACCGGACTTCATCGGTTACTTTTCATTAGAGTGTTCTCCAGCAGGATTCCTCCAAAGTCCAACCTTTTTCTCAAATAGTCACCACAAACTCTAATGCATACATCAGAACCTTTTTGAGGAATTAGCACACAGCTGGAGATTCAAAGACTATTCAGTTTTGCTTACTCAGTTTTACTTAGTTGCTATTCAATTTTACTTAGTTACAATGCAAATTTATTTAGTTAGGTCAGGAAAGTTAAAGAGCTACTTATTCCCTCAGTTAAAAAAAAAACAACAAAAAAACTCCATAGTCCTCCCTACCGCCATCTTTACCCTCAGGAAATGATGAAGCAATATGGTTAGAAAGCCCGTGACAAGTGGGGTATCGGATCAGGTACTGCTTAACTACTATGTACCCAGGATTTTTTTGTTTTTCACTGTTCTGTCATATCACCCAAAGAAGGAAGAGAACTTTGAACGCTCTTCCTGTGAATAATTAATGATTTATTTGCTATGCTTGGAATGTGTAATGGTGTGAATTCCAGAGAATGTGCCTACCCTTGGTAGTGGGCAGGAGAAAATGTGCAGATCTTTCTCAAGAAAATATGTCTGACTGGATATCCTGCTAATGATCATGTGTGCTGTTGTGGGTTTAAGGCCGAAGTAGAAATTCTATTTTAATAGACAGGCAAAGATACAGACTAAGAAAATACTACCTTATCAAGTATGTATTCATCAAAACTCCACGTATCTTCCTTTGCAGGAGTAGTCTTTGGCAATAATTCTCATTCTGTCTCTGATGTTCATTAGATTATAGGACCTTGGATGAATCAAAAGCCTATAATATAACTCAAAAAGTTGTTTTCAGGATTAAATTCAAAGATGTCAGACATTTAGCATTGTGTCTGGAATAGAAAAGCTGTTCCTTAATTGATAGTTTTCTTTCTTTTCTCTCTTCATATGTAGCATTTTAAACATATTTTGTACACCACTTGGAATTCTATATAAGCTTTGGGAAAATACACTTTAATATGTGTGCTTTAGGAGCACTGTGAAAGAATTTACCCCAGTTACACACCTCATTTACATGGTGAACAAAAGCATATCACATTGTGTAAAAACCAGGGCCAATGCTCTTTTGTAGGTCTTGAGGCTAGTTAAGTATTCTCTGCACTGAAACACATTGCTCTCCTTCACGTGATCGGTGATCAGAGGTTAAAACAAGTGCGTAGAGCACTTTAAGGATCTTGAGCAGTCATGGGCATCAGAAGAAAATTATCTGTATTACCCTCCTTCTAATAGCGAACTTAAAAATCAAAGTACATCTGGATGGATTCCAACAAGGGAAAAAAAAACCTATGAAATGAGGATTCTGCCAGCTCTTCTAAGATTTTTGTGTATATACTCATTGGAATTTTGTGTCATATACTCAACATGAAAAACTGAGGTGTATAATGAAAAAAAGAAAAAGGATTCTTCAGAATTTTTCTTTTCTTTTCTTTTCTTTTTTCCTGGGCAGAAAGGGGTGTAATTGCGTACTTTTAAAGCTCTAATCACTCTGGCTAAATGATAACATGCTTAAAGGGCTATGCTGGGACCAATGTGGATGTCTCTGTTTTTGATCAGGACTGAATATATAAGGGCATTTAAAAGAACTGCCTCCCAATATTGTGAAGTATTCTCCATTCTTCCACACCAGTTCATCAGCCAAGAATCCATCCATACATTGATGACACTCAAAGGAAAAGAATAGTACCCTAGATGTGATGACACTAGGGTGACACTTGGTTACCTCCACATTTATTTCTAACCACTTCCTTTATTACTTACAGGAACTGCCTCCCACCAGGAAGAATGAAAAGGCCTGAAATTTGCATTCCAGCCTCCCTTTGGGGTAGTGCATGATCATGTGACCCAATTCCGGCCAGTGATCTTGAAGAAGTATTCTGGGGATAGAAATCCCTAGGAAAGAGTTTTCCTCCACTTAAAACGACATGTACAATACAAAACTACTTTTCCTTCTTTCTTCTGAAGGTAATTGTGTGAAGACAAGATATTTGGAGATGCACCAGCCATTTTATAATCACAGAAACAAACCTGAAAGTAAAGGCCAACACACCCAGGATGACGTCCCAGCAGAAAGATGATGAAAAAAAAGAAAGATGATGAGAACACTGGGTCCTTGATGACTTCATTTTAGTTCTGGACCTCTTGTTAAGTAAATTCATAAATTTCTTTATCATTTGTACTATCTTAATTGATATAATAGGCTTTGCCAGAAGATGAAAAAGTATTCCAATCAAGGTTGATAAAACTTTATTTTTTTTTTAAAGATTTTATTTATTTATTCAACAGAGATAGAGACAGCCAGAGAGAGAGGGAATACAAGCAGGGGGAGTGGGAGAGGAAGAAGCAGGCTCATAGCAGAAGAGCCTGATGTGGGGCTCGATCCCAGATCGCCGGGATCACGCCCTGAGCCGAAGGCAGACGCTTAACCGCTGTGCCACCCAGGCGCCCCTAAGGTTGATAAAACTTTAAAAAAAAGAAATAATTTTTTTTAAAAAATTAAAAAACTAAAACTAAATAAAAATTTAAAAAGAGTAGAGACTCTCCATGTGGTATGACTGGAAAACTATTGAAACACATAACCCAACCATTTTACATTCTTTATCCAAAATTCCCACTAATAGAGCCTTGATGGTGTATATTCATTCCACAAACAAACTTTGACTTATGTGTAGGGTTGACAGATAAATAGAAATATTAAACATTTATTTGTCATTTATCTGAAATCCAATTTTAATTGAATGTCCTGTGTTTTTATTTGCTAAATCTGGCAATAGGTACCATGTCCTGTGGCAGGCTTTGGGGATAAAACTCATCTCCTTCAGAGCCTTTAGGTGATTCTAATGTGTCATCTGGGTATAAACCCACTGCCTTAGACACTCTCTGGTTCAACTCCACATTCTACACACCAAGAAACCAAAGCCTGAAGAGGTCTTGGGATTTTCCCAAAGGCATATAGCTGCCCACAGCCAAAGGCAGAACTGGAACCCACATTTCAGGATTTTTTCTAGTATACCTTTTTGCAGTTGCCCTTTCACTCCTGCTCCCGAAGTCTCTGTTTTAGGATGAAATGGGAAACTAATACTGTTTGACTTGGTAGAGGGCGGGAGGCTCATAATATAAAAGGTTTAATTTTCTTTGATGAGGAAGACAATCGCATTTTAGTCACTTTCTTAAACAGAAGAGTATTTTGAATAAGACAAAGAATTGGGATGCCTGGGTGGCTCAGCTGGTTAAGCAACTGCCTTCAGCTCAGGTCATGATCCCAGGGTCCCGGGATCGAGCCTCGTATTAGGCTCCCTGCTCAGAGGGGAGTGTGCTTCTCCCTCTCCCTCTGCCTCTACTGCTCCCTCTGCTAGTGCTCTCTTGTTCTCTCTGTCAAATAAATAAATAAAATCTTGAGAAAAAAAAAAGAAGACAAGGAATTGTGGAGAAAGCAAATCTTGTTCAAATCCATTAAATACTTTCTTAAAAAGAAAATCTTCCAAATATTCTTTCATATAGGTGACAGACATACGTGCGTACATGCACGTGTGATATACATGTGTGCATCATATGTACATATGCATGTCACATAAATACTTATATGTCAGATATATATACAGCTTATTACATAGAGCTCATATAGGTGGTATATAGCTCAAAGCTACACCATGACTTGCTGTATTTTGGAGTGAGGAAGTCTTAACTTTATTTCTCTGTAGGTAACCTTTGCTAATATTTTGATCAGGACTGCTAAGTCCCCAGTACCTGTAAACAATGAGCTTTGCTTGAAATTTATTTAAAGACGATCATGGTGACTTGCCAATGGGAAAATCATTATTCCTCCTGAAAATGGGCAGCACAGACTTTAAAGCTATTCGGATAAACTGCTATATATCACATTTCCAATTCCTAGATCATCAGAACAGAAGGCTCAGGGTTTTGTCTAGAAACTTTTTTTCCTTTTTAGCTAATCCAATTCTTTCATTTTGCACTTTTAGTCCAAATCATGTGATTTCATCACTAGAGAAGATAGAGGCTGGATTAAGTCAATTCTCTATAGAAGATCTTCATCTAGCATACATTGCTTATCAATCTTCTTTTCTCATGTTTCCTATAAGTCAAATCCAATTATCCTAAATGCAAATAATAAGGTAACTTTCCCTTTAATAAAAAATAATCCCCGAATACATTCCTATAGTATTAGACTTTATTAAAAAAAAAAAACATGAAATTTCAGAATAATTAGGGTAAGTTCAGATGATCTCTGGAATTCCTGATAAGGGAATGCAACTCAAAATCTCAGTTCTTTCGGTCTAGGCAACCTCAATCACTACGTCCACTTAGGCTGTACTGAATCTTCAAAGTCTATCAAGTTAACGATCCAAGTGGCTGCATTTGTTTTCATGGAATGTCCAAATAGGAGAGAAGCGCACATTACTTATTACAAATACCAACTTTCAATTTCAGACTACCCTTACCACAGCCAGAGAGACTGTGAAAACTGAAACAGGCTCCTATTTGAAATAAATAAGTAAATATTTAAAAAACATTGAGCGCTGCAACTTCAACCTTTCCAATTATTCCGCTACCTACATTTTGGCCATTTCCAAAATTCAAACCTATTCTCAAAAGACAAGATCTGTCACTTCTGAGAAGAGTCAACACGTATTTGATTGCATACATTCTGTCATGCTTGTTGATTTTTTTCTGAATCACATTACCTTAGAGTCTCACTTTGTGTAGATGAGAATATTATCCCATGATAAGAATTACTATACTTGAAATGTGAAAAGTACACCCTTGAGACTTCTACATACAGGATGGTGGATCCTGTCTCACCTGCCTGGACATGTTGTACTAAGTTGAGGTCATACTTATGCAAATGGCATTCCAAACATTTTTCTCCCACTAAATTAAAAGGGGCAGTTCAAGTTTTTCTCTCTCCCATTGGTTAGGAATTCTTTTTTTTTTTTTAAGATACCAAAGCTTTGTTTTAATGTTTTTTTAATTACATTATGTTAGTCACCATACAGTTCATCCCTGGTTTCTGATGCAAGGTTCGATGATTCATTAGTTGCTTATAACACCCAGTGCACCATGCAATATGTGCCCTCCTTACACGGGGCCCTAGAGAGCTCTGCCGTCCTGAAACGGAGCTATTGTTATCCACATGACCTGTGTGAGGGCTGAATCCTTCTCTACTTGGTCCCTGCACCCAGCCCCTTAGTTAACATGACTCAACACTTGAAAACTAGGCAACCTGAGTGAGAATGTTCTACTTGAACTTTGATTTCAGAAGGATGGCATGTCTTAAAATGTTGACAATTTACTGATTAACTGAGAGGACAGAAATCCCCCAAACTGTGAGATAAAGTCTGAAGCTAAAATCTTAAAACAGGAAAACTGAATAAGGAACCATATTCTCACAGGACCCCTGACATCTATGAGCTGTTCTATTAGATCCTGTCTCTAGATAATGGGATTACTATACAATATGTCTTTGAGGAATTTCTTCTTTCCCAAGACTCTTTGGGAGGAAGGAGGCCAATTCCCTGGCCATCAGAAATTGGTTCGTTCCTTATTAGGCATGTCCCTATATAAAAATCATTAAATAACTGCTGATGAAAGGTCTACTGTTTGTAAAGCTATCCCTTTCATACTTATTAGGCAATGGTCTTGCATGTGATAATAAGAATAGTTAAAGTATGACTGAGGACAAGACTCATAGCTGTGCTTACAGCAGATGGTGTAGGTGTGTCATTGGAGACAGTATTCGCACCCACGATTCCAAATGCCATCCATATACCCTATTTTACTCTGAATAGCGTGAGCTGTCAACTTGGGAATGTTCTTCCTTTCTCAAGAGAGTAGAGAGATAAAACTGTTTTGTTCTTTAATACACTAACGAGTGAATAAAGGTAGACTGGGAGAGGTGGGGATGTGTGGAGAGGATAAATGAAAGTACAGAGAAAACAGCAGAATAAAACAGAAAAGCCAGCGTTTGTTTAGAGTGGGTAAATGCTACTCTCAGAGGTCCGGGCTAAAAGTCCTAGCTTCATGTTCAGGTATTTTCTGTCACAAGAATTAATAAGCATGAACATAAGAATTAATAATCATAATATTTGTTATTATTGCTATCTAAATTCCACCCATTTAAGTGTTCTGCTGTCAAAAGCAAGCCCAAAGTAATGACAGAATAAGCATCCTTCTCTGAGTTAAACCTAAAATTATTTCAGCATTGTCACACTACCCAGCTTCCTTTCAAAGCCATGTTTAATCCTGTCATGGATATACTTATCTAAGCTCTTTTGGAATTCACTTATCTCACTAAGAGCTCAGGCAATTCAATTGAGAACAAAAATATGTTTAGTTTTTTTGATAAAATTTCTCACTGATTTTTTGTTGTTCTGATAGTGTATGCTGTCCATTTGCTATAGCTTAATTATTTTCCTTATAGAGATGATGGCTTTCAAGTGAGAGCTAAACCTTGTCCCTAGATAGCTTTATGTTGCTGGTACCTTTAGTTTATATTCAAACAAAAGGAACAAACAGCTTTGTCAAAGATAGGGCTACTATCACTAACTTTCATTTTCTAATATCTTTCTTTAACTAATTAGTATTTAACTGGTGAATAAATACCTAGTTAAAACAATTATGATAGGTTCATAATGCCATCTAGTGGACTACCTTCAAAATATCATTCCATGGGCCATTTTCTTTCTATCCTTCAAAATACAATCTTTATTCTTGAAGAAGTGGTCCGAACTACTAGCCAAGAACCACCAGTTAGTATCTTTGAATCCTCAGAGAGAGCCATGATAGCATTTCCAACACGGGTGAAGTCAGGGAAAATTGACTTACCATTTTGTGTGCCTCAGGCTCCTTATCTGTTCAATCGATGGAGCCAATTCCACTGGGAAAAAGGAGAGGCGCCAGAGTGGTAACTCAATGCACTCAGTTCATTCTCAGTAACAGTATCCTAGGTAGCTCGTGCTTCCCCTCTGGAAGATACAAGAATGATCTCTCAGTTGTCTTGAATACCATAAGTAATAAATTTTATATATATATAATTTTATTTAATTTTATATAATTATTCATATAAATTAATTAAATTAATTTAATTAAAATTAAATATATTTTATACAATTTTTATATAAAAATTTTATAATTTCATCTAATCCTTATAGGTACTCTGTGGATACAGTGGAATGTACTCATATGACACTTGAGGGAATTAAAGTTAATGAAAAGTAAGTGACTTGATCAGAGTCAGACAGCTATAAAAGCTCAAACTCAATCATAGGTTTCTCAATGACTCTTTCAATAAGCCAGCAGTATATCAAAACAGTGACATTTTATGACAAAGGAGACCTTTTTTCAGAAATGCAGGTTAAACACATGCTTATCTAATAATGTGATTCACTACTTCAGCAGATACAAAAGGAAAAATATATGGTTATCTCAACAAATGCTTAAAAAGCACTTGATCAGATTCAACTCCTATTCTGAATAATAATAGAAGTCTTAATAAGTAGAAAAGAAATGCTTCCATAGCTTGATAAAGATTATATATAAAAATCCTACCACAATTGTCATATATAATGGTGAAACATTATAATTCTTCCCAAATACATGCAGTGATAAGGCTAGTATTTCTACTATTACCACTATTAATTCATCAGTGTACTTGAAGCCTGAGGCAATGCAATAAGACAAGATAAAGACATAATAGATTGGTTGTTTGCCATGAAAAGCCAAAAGAATCAACAAAAAAAAAAAATCAGAGTTTATAAAATAGTAATGAGGCAGTGTCAAATATAAGATAAACCTAAAGCAATAACCTTCTTATAAAATTAGAAAATGTAATAGGGAAAAAAACCAGTCCCATATATAACAGGAAAATAAAAACACTAAAAATACACAAAAAGCAAAAACAAAACAAATGAACAGCCTGAAAATAGTTAGAATAAACCAAATGAGAAATGTGCAAGTCTTACATGAATGGGAGTTGATTTTATCAAATGCTTTTTTAGCATCTATTGACATGACTATATTTTTTTTTATTTTGGATTTGCTAATGCAAATGTAGGGAAGTTATCTGACTATATACAATTTTGAAATGGAATACCATACAAATTTGACAAGAAAGAGACTAAGAAAGTATTTGCAGCAATTTAGTTGAAATATAATTTTCCTCAGAGAAGCCACCCTTTCTATCCCTGTCTTCATTATATTTCTTCATACTCCCTCTTAATTATCATTCTCATTATTCAGAACACGCATCTTACTTTGGAATAATACATTAATTAGTATGATTATTCCATTAATTTTTCAGTTAATTTCTCCTCCTCTAGGAGAATATAAGTTCCATAAGAACAAGAACTCTGTTTTTCTAAACAAGCACATATTTGTGAAATAATGGGCTCAATAAGTGTTTGCTAAGCGAATAAGTGAAAATAAATCTATGTAAAACAATTACAATTACGAAGAAAAAATAAATAACCTCACAAGCATAGGAAAGGTCTACAAACAGGTAATTCCTAGAAGGATGTCAACCAATAAGCCCATGAAAAATTTTTGTCTCACTATAAAAGAAATAACATTTTAAGATCTTTGTTTCTCTCCTGGCACCTCATGATCCCAGAAAGAGAAGTGGTGAGGCAAATGTCAATGTGCAAAGGAAGTGAATTACCATGTAAAGAAAATAGATTAGAAGAGAAATGGAGTGGAATGCCCATTTTTGCCATTCCCATGTGGTAAGGAAGGAGTAGATCAGAGAGGAGGAGGCATCCCAGAGAAGTATGTTATGGTCTCCCTAACCTACTCAAATCCCAGAAGTTAAAAATGCTAGTTTAGCTGAAAAGTAAAACAAATGCAGAAGAGCTTTTGTGCTCCATACTCAATTTGCCAATCTATGTGTGGTGGTGATAACGGTGGGTCACGTGTAATGAGAATGTTTTCTTACAAGGTAGCCCCATGGTAATATTGCTTGGTTACATCAGAGGTTTTTTTTTTTTAAGCTTTATTTATTTATTTATTTATTTGAGAGAGAGAGAGAGCAAGCACGAACTGGGTGAGGGGCAGAGGGAGAAGCAGACTCCACACTGAGCAGGGACCCCCCCCCCCCTTATGTGGGGCTCTATCCTGGGACCCTGGGATCATGACCTGAGCCCAAGGCAAACGCTTAACCGATTGAGCCACTCAGGTGCCCCTCAGGTTGGGGTCTTGATGGTACGGCTTGGAGTTGTGGCCAGAAGGGAATATCACCACAGTTCTGGGTTGCATGGCTACAACCCAGGGTAAGCATCTCTTGCGGATGTCAGAAAACCTTGGGAATATTGACAAGTTCCAGACAGAGGTGAGATGGGGCTGAATCATCTGGGCAGAAGTACAAGCCATGACAAAATCAAGAAAATAGACTCTATGCATTCACAGGTTGCTGACTTCATCCTCAGTCCTAGTCAGAGCAGTCGATCCTAAGCAGAGACCAATGAGACTTTAAAAGACAATGCAAGGATCCAAAGACCTTTCTTCCCACTACTGTGAGGTCAGGTAAGCCTGTCTCTGCAGCTTTTATTTACCAGACACTATCTTGTGTCAGAGAAAGGGAAAGAGGAAAAATAGCCCTGAGAGGTAAAATTTGAATTTCCCAGATAACTGGTACCTAAAATTAGATTGTCCTAAACCAAAGACATTGATATAACATTAATTTGCAAGTTTAAGTTAGGTGTATCCTAAGGAACATAAAAGATGTTATAGAAAATAAAGGAGTATAAAGAGAAATTACATTATTATATTCCACCCAGCAGATGGGCAAGGATGAACAAATTGATACAATTTCATTGTTGGTGAACGTGCAAAGAAGCAGGTAATCTAAAATACTCAGTTGGAAATAACGTACATTGGCAAAATGTTTCTGAGGGTAGTTTGACACCATCTTCCAAAATTTTAATAACATGCCCCATACCCAGCAATTCCATTTCTAGACATTTGTGTTTAGAAAATCTAATTAAATTGAATGAGATAATAAAAATAACTTACTGGCATAACTAAGGGAAAGTCCACAGGCAGTTCAGGCTTCAGGCAGTTTCAGGCAAGACTCTAATATTTTTTCCCACAGTGCTCTGAGTTTTACCCAAGTATCAGCTTTCTGTTTGGTCTGGCGTCCCTACTCTTCACAAAATGGCTGTAAGCAGAAACCAAGATACTCAGCTTCTTCATTTATATCAGGGGCGAGAGAAAGTGTTTCTCCATTCAACATGCAATAAAAATTTTTTTTTATAATGATTTTTTATTATATTATGTTAGTCACCATACAGTACATCCCTGGTTTCCGATGTAAGGCTCGATGATTCATTAGCTGTGTATAACACCCAGTGCACCATGCAATATGTGCCCTCCTTACTACCCATCACCGGCCTATCCCATTCCCCCACCCCCCTCCCCTCTGTAGCCCTCAGTTTGTTTCTCATAGTCCATAGTCTCTCATGTTTCATTCCCCCTTCTGATTACCCCCCCTTTCTTTATCCCTTTCTTCCCCTACTGATCATTCTAGTTCTTATGTTCCATAGATGAGAGAAACCATGTGATAGTTGTCTTTCTCTGCTTGACTTATTTCACTTAGCATTATCTCCTCCAGTGCCGTCCATGTTGTAGCAAATGTTGAGAACTCGTTCTTTCTGATAGCTGAGTAATATTCCATTGTATATATGGACCACAACTTCTTAATCCAGTCATCTGTTGAAGGGCATCTCGGCTCCTTCCACGATTTAGCTATTGTGGACATTGCCGCTATGAACATTGGTGTGCATATGGCCCTTCTCTTTACTACGTCTGTATCTTTGGGGTAAACACCCAGTAGTGCAATGGCTGGATCATAGGGTAGCTCAATTTTTAACTTTTTAAGGGATCTCCACACTGTTTTCCAGAGTGGCTGTACCAACTTGCACTCCCACCAACAATGTAGGAGGGATCCCCTTTCTCAACATCCTCTTCAACAATTGTTGTTTCTTGCCTTGTCTATTTTTGCCATTCTAACTGGCGTAAGGTGGTATCTCAGTGTGGTTTTGATTTGAATTTCCTTGATGGCTAATGATTTTGAACATTTTTTCATGTGTCTGTTAGCCATTTGTATGTCTTCGTTGGAAAAGTGTCTGTTCATATCTTCTGCCCATTTTTTGATTTGTTTATTTGTTTCTCGTGTATTGAGTTTGAGAAGTTCTTTGTAGATCTTGGATACCAGTCCTTTATCTGTAGTGTCATTTGCAAATATATTCTCCCATTCCGTGGGCTGCCTCTTAGTTTTTCTGACTGTTTCCTTGGCTGTGCAGAAACTTTTAATCTTGATGAAGTCCCATAAATTCATTTTATCTTTTGTTTCTCTTGCCTTTGGGGATGTGTCATGAAAAAGGTTGCTTTGGCCGATGTCGTAGAGGTTGCTGCCTATGTTCTCCTCTAGAATTTTGATGGATTCCTGTCTCACATCGAGGTCTTTCATCCATTTGGAGTTTATTTTTGTGTATGGTGTGAGAAAGTGGTCAAGTTTCATTCTTTTGAACATGCAATAAAATTCTTGATCTTACTCTACTTGGACTATCTTAGGCTATCTAGGCCTATCATTGGCAATCACTCAGCATAAGAAAGGGAGGATCCTGATAGGCTAAGCCAAATTAAAACTCACTGACTGTAAGAAGTAGAGTCAACCCCACCAATAATATATGGCTGCTATAAAAAGTATATTTGGGTATGTACCTACATGTGAACAGTGGGATGCTATTTTGAGATCGTAAACTATTTTCCCCATTGTTTCTGTACCCCATGGGCCTTCTCCCTGCCTCAGCTGCCAGGGCATCTCATCTTTACTGCCACAAGGGAGGAATGATGTGACAGAGCACAGGCTAGAAGAGTAAAGTCTTGGCTTTTGAGTTCAGAAGATATGGTAGAACACAATTAGTTAGCGCAACTTTCCCCCTGAAGTAGGAGAATAAAAGTGTCAAAGAAGTGAGGTAAATAGGTTATGTACCCATTGAGACAGAACCTCTCACCACATCAGAAATGAAGGAGAGAAGAGAAGAGAAATGATAGACACTCTAGCAATAACTGAGGAATCCAAGAGCAGAGTGGCCCTGGTCTGCTCTCTACAGACCTTCCCGAGTAGTTCCTGAGGCAAGGCCATTGAGCTCCCCCTGCTTCAAGAGGGTGACAGAAGTGCTTGGGTGGTGAAGGGCTTTCAGCAGCCCCACCTGGGTTCCTACAGCAGCCAAAGGGATGTTCAGGAACAGTAAAATGACTTTTTTTTTTTAAAGATTTTATTTATTTATTTGACAGAGATAGAGACAGCCAGCAAGAGAGGGAACACAGCAGGGGGAGTGGGAGAGGAAGAAGCAGGCTCACAGCAGAGGAGCCTGATGTGGGGGTCGATCCCACAACGCCGGGATCACGCCCTGAGCCGAAGGCAGACGCTTAACCACTGTGCCACCCAGGCACCCCAGTAAAATGACTTCAAATCTGCTTTTGAGGGATGCAGGAGTAGCTAAGAGAGACCCAGATGTGGAGAGGCTTAGCTGTCAGTAACAATAATCCTTCTAAATAAGGATCAGAGGGAGCTATGGATAACAGAATGGAGGTTCCGAGGGATCCCCACGATGTAGTCCCCGGGATCCTCTGTGGAACCTAGATACAACCCAAGAAAGGGTGTCAAGGAGATGTGGAATTAAAAAAGAATGTTTCTCAGAAGGGGGAATGAACCATGAAAGACTGTGAACTCTGGGAAACAAACTGAGGGCTTCAGAGGGGAGGGGGATGGGGGAATGGGATAGGCCGGTGATGGGTAGTAAGGAGGGCACATATTGCATGGTGCACTGGGTGTTATATGCAAATAATGAATCATGGAACACTACATCAAAAACTAAGGATATACTGTATGGTGACTAACATAACATAATAAAAAAAATTATTATTAAAAAATAAATAAATAATAAAAAATAAATAAAAAAGAATGTTTCTGCCATCATAAAAATTAAGACCAATTAAGTTCAGTTATAGAAAAATATTGTATACTTCATGTAATGAGACTCATACCCCATCCTTATCCATGTGAATGAACATGCAAATGAGTAGATAAAGTTCTGGAAAGATAAATGAACCAAGAGGCAGGGCTGTATCATAAAATTGTACCATTCACATAGACTGTAATATTTTTATTTCATATTATTCTATATTAATGAGAAATAGTATAATATAGAGGTTAAGAGTTCCGGCTCTGGAGACCATTTGATCAAGTTCCTTAATCTCTTTGTACCCTGGTTTCCTTAAGCAAAATGCAAATAATAATATTAGCTACCTCATAGAATTGTTATAAGAAACAAGTACATGTAAAGCTCCCTTTTATTTTTTATTTTTATGTCTTTAAAGATCTATTTATGTACTTCAGAGAAAGAGAGCGCATGGGTGCATGAGAGCATGGGGGGCGGGGGCGGTAGGGGAAGAGGAAAAGAGAATCTCAAGCAGACTCCCTTCTGAGGGAAGAGCCCCACTAGGAGCTGATTCCATGACCCGAGATCACCACCCAAGATGACCACCCGAGCCAAAACCAAGACTTGGATGCCTACCTAACTGAGTCACCCAGGCACCCGAAGCTCTTTTTTAAATACCTGATGTATAATAAGAACTCAACAATTGAACAAGTTTTTATTATTTTGCATTTTGATGAAAATATATTTGTCTGTTACTTATATAAATTTTCACATAAAATGATCTTATATAAAGGTAAAAAGAAAATGAATAACCCAAAGTAGAATATTGTAAGTATCAATCCAAAATAATACATAAATGGTATCAAACATATAGCTAACCCTGACATTAAGAAGACAAGAGTGTGTCAGTGATGATAGTTACATTTGCTGAGGTTAGAGAGAATTTTAGAAGGATACAGAATTTGGATTGGGTTTTGAAGATTAGGTAGGATTTGGATTTGGGGGAAACACGTTTTATCGTTATAAGAATGTAGCTGGTGAAGAAACGCACGGAGGTCCAAATGCCCAAGCTGTGTTTGAGAGATGGGTGTCAATTGGCTGTACTGAACGGTTTTAGGTACTAGCCTGAGATTAACACTGGAAAAGTAGATTTGGCTAGATCACTCACTGAAAGATTTATATATTCAGAAGATAGATAGATGATAGATAGATACATATGTACAGACAGACAGACATATATACTACGGAGGTGATGCTTGAGCCCTGATGGTCTTTGAGTAGAATTTATCAAGAATGGTCGGCAGTGGAGCAGAAATGGTTCGGAAGTGAGCAGACCCCTGCTTGGAGAAACTTTATCCAGGCTTTCAGTACTGAAGCCTCGAATCACATGGTTTTCTATTAATGTAAGAATAAAAACAAAGGCAGAAATCCATTTTCTTCAGAAAAAAATGAGATCTCTGCAGACTCTGCCTGCTCAGGACCTCCGTGCTTAATGTCCTTTGTGGCCAGGCTGCTCTGTAAGGGCTGCTGATGGCTTTCGTCCATGTCTGTGTTCTCTCTCTCCCTCAAGACAGGGACCATGTCTTACTAGGGACTGAGGTCACCATTTCATCCGATGTCCTGCCCAAACTGGGCACACGATCATTCTGCAGGCCTTACTGACTTAGTGAGTTAGTTAAAACCCAGTGAAATAATGTGGGGTTTTGGCCTTTTGAAATGTAATTTTACCTTAGTAAATCTTTTACCCTGGGTCTCTTGCCTTTGGATTCTCTGGCTTTCTATTCAGGTTTAAGAAAATATCTAGATTCCCAGGACTTTGTTTTCATTTGCTATCAGAGGTGATAAACTCAATTCTAGTTCTGCTGTAATACCCAAAGTAGAGCTGAAAAGCTGCACAATAACCTATAGTAAGAAGGGATGCAACAAGCCACACAGACGGCTGGGCTCGCAAAATTAAAATTGTATCTGGAAAGGGAACGTTTGAATATAATTTTCTGCTCCTTGGGAAGAACAGTAAGGGCTCATATAAACTCACTCACATGATTATGTTTGGAAAACATAAGCCAAGCCAAGTGGATACTATGTAATTGCTTTAGTATTTAATATTGCATTTAATATGATTTTAGTACATTAATAATGCTTGTTTATTAAAAAGTTTAGAGACTACAACTGAGAAAAGGAAACCACAGTATTAGTAACCATAATATGACCATTATTAACATATTGTTATATGTCCTTTCAGACATTTTTATGTATATTTTGCAAAAAGGAAATTATACGCAATTTGTACATATACAATTAATATTCTCTTTAGACTACTTTTGCCACTTCAAACAGGTGAAGGCCTTTCAAACACTATTATTCTTTAAAGCTGAAATGTATTCTATTATCCCTCTAGATAAATCTGATATTCAATTATTCCCACTTTTTCATTAGTATGCAAAATACTGCATTGAACATTTTTGTGTGTGAATGTGTTCATGCTTGTTGAAATACGTGCTTAAGATAGATACTTCAAAATCAGAATTACTGAATCAATTACTAGAAAGTTTATACCAATTTACACTGCCAACAGCACTATGTGAGAGTAATTCTATTGTTTTCGGGGTCACTCTTTGCAGAAATTATGGGTATTTCTACATGCTGCCTTCAGAACATCTGGTCAACTGGGACTCTGAAATTATCAGTGTAAGCTAGTGTTTTTTTACTCTTGTTTATGAAACACAATCACCTATGAGTTTCCTCTCTTCTTCCTTCTGTCAGAAATATAGACAACTTCAGCCAGCCCGTAGTCTCCTAAGGATCCCTTACTGGAGTGGTAGCCTGTTGTGGAAGGTCGCTTCCAAAGATGGCTGCCAGCAATTTGTCCTCTCACTCTGTGCACGTGCCACACCTACCATACAAGTTAGAGTCTATTACTCCTGCTCTTGTATCTGGGATAACCTTGTGACTTGCTTTGACCAGTAGAATGCAGTAGAAGTACCACCATGAGAGTTCTAGGTCTTGGATTTAGGAGGCCTGGCGGCTTAAACCTGCCCTCACAAAACTGGGAGTCACCATGTAGAGAGCCCCGGCTATCCTGATGGAGCAAAGGGAGAGACTGCAGCCTTCTAGACATCTCCGTGTTCCCTACCAAGACGTGTGCAAAGCTGTCTTGGATATTCCAGTGCGAACCAAGCTCTCATCTGAATCCAGCCTCATGGGTGCTCTCAGCAGACCCTATGTAGGTCAGAAAAACCATCTAACTGGGCAAAACAAAGCATGGAATTGTGAGAAATGAGAAAATCTTGTTATTTCAAACTGCTACGTTTTGGGGTGGGTGTTACACAGCAACAGATAATTGAAACGCCAGTTACCTGTAGTTTTAAAAGGCTACAGATAGGACGTGCACGCACAGCTGTGGAAAAGATTACTACTCTCCTACCTTAATATATAGTCCTAATTCTTTTCTTAGTAATAGACCCCCTGATTTTTAGCTGGTTATATGGCTATCCAGAATAAAAAGTATATGTTCCAGTCTTCCTTGTGTCCAGAGTGACAATGTGACTAAGCTCTAGCCAAGAAACATAGGCAGAATTATCATGTGGGACTTCTAAAGACTTTTCTTAAGCGTCTTTAAAGGGAGGGGTACATTCTTCTCGCTTCCCTGCTTCCTCAATATATTTTTTTCTGCTTGCTGGAATGCTAAAATAATAACTGAGGCTCAAGCACCATGTTAGACCCTAAGGCACATAAAAATGCTGTAAAACAAAAAATAAAAATAATTTGGCCCTTGATGATAGTCGAGCAGCCATGAAAGGCCTGGCCTGCCTACGTTCAGACTTCTTTTATGAGAGAGAGAAACAAACTTCTGCTTTGTTTCAATCCACTGGATTCTTACTTTTTTCATCCATTCAGCCATTCTTTATCTTTTGATGGGGCTTTTAATCCATTTACATTTAAAGTAATTACTGATAGGGAAGGATATACAATTGCCATTTTGTTTATTGTTTTCTGGTAGTCTTATTCTTTTTTCTGCCTCTCCTTCTCATGGTATCTTCTGTGCTTTGTCAATTGTTATCAATATGCTTTGATTTTCTTTTTTTTTTCTTTTGTGTAGCTTCTCTATAGGTAGTATGTGTGTGTGTGTGTGTGTGTGTGTGTGTGTGTGTGTGTGTGTGTGGTTACCCTGGGGTTTATGTTAAGCTAATAACAGCTTCAGTTCAATCACATACAAGGACTCTATACTTTATCACCCCTCCTGCCCCCCCCACACACTTTGTTATCATTGTCACAATTTACATTTTCTGATTTCTCGTTAAGGGAACTGTCTATGAGTTCCTACTGAATTGTTGTATTTGTGGGAGGAAGGAGGGTCTAGGGCTTCCTACTTAGCCACCTTGCTGATGTTACTTTAAGCCAGTTCTCATCTTTCTTCAAATATTTATCATTTATTTTCTCTTAACCCTGTGTGATGTGACTATAGGTTTCTTGGAACATTCTGATATTTAATATAGCACAATAAGATTTGTTTTTAGGCAGCATTTTAGCTAGTAAATTTGCTGCAAATACATCTAAATGTATCGACCCAGAGAACTGGAAGGCAAGAAAAGTACTAAAGTCTATCTGGATGTAATATAAATTAAGGAGCCTTGACAACTGATCAAGGCTTGAAAAAGTCCTCCTTGGGTTCTTCAAGATCTTAAATGGTGATGGGCTAATTCATATTTACTGACTAGCTCTCCAAGTTTGGAGAAACAAATCCTGATGATGATTGCTGATTCCCATTGTATAAATACTCCCACCTAGGCTGATTCAAACTACCAACATGACGTCACTGAACAGGAGTTTGGAAGAAATTTATGAAGGTTTGTGCACGACTTAATCTCAAGAACCTACAAGAGTCCCCTCAGCCTTCTTTTTTCTCCCTATGTTTATTCACACAGGTATGAACATGTTAGATAGAAAATGCTAAAAGGTTTTGACAGGGTATTTGGTTATAGAAGGATAAATTCCTCAGAAAATATTTATTAATGTCCATCGGCATATAGTAATCTGTTGGATCAAAGGAGAACAAGAAGAGGGATTCATCTACACTCATGGTAGGTGAAATTAGTATGGACAGAAAGGTGAGTCATAGAGAAAATGTCTCTATCATCCTCTGGTCTCCATGTATATATTTAATCATATAATTAATAGATATTTTAGAATGATCTGTGTCTATTCCTCCCTTTTCTCCTCCCCATAGTCTTGCTGTAATACTTAGCAGTATGGCTAAGTGGATATACATTATTTTCTATTAAAATTAATTCATAACTTTAAATACAAAAGGAAAGGCAAAATAAAAAAGTGAAATGCTAGAGATTATACGTTTTATGTAAAATATGAGGCTGCAATTAATTTTCGTTTGCCACTAGCCATATCAAATTATACATTAGATTGGTGTTCCACGGTAGGACGGCTAATACATTCCCATCTCCCTCCTGTTAGAGGTACTTCCATGGAAAATTTTAAAAAGGACTGCAGTGGTAAAACACACATTACTTGACTGCAAATGCTCCGTTCTGTATTTAAGGAATACACCACTGCAGATGCCCAGAAGAACAGTGGGTCTCTCTTACTGTTTGCTTTCTTTGAAGTTCCTGTTAGTGTCTTTGTTCCACTTGATTTTCTGTAGCTCAAGGCTTTGGTGATTTCTGGAGGACTTCCCCTGGAGTCATTTTGTAGAAATAAAAGAATCCTGTAGAAGATTTGCTCTTCCTTTGCCTGTTTTAATATTTCCTAGCAACTTTCCTGTTTTGGGACAAGAATACATTAATTCAAAGAAGTCAACTGATGTGTTCAAGGTCACAGACCCAAATCAGTCACTCAGTGTGACTAGGGAACAGGACGTTGGATATTCAGAGAAAGAGTCTGCCATCATCTTATCACTGAGCTTGGGGTGGGTCTCAGGTGGGGGAATGAGTGACTGTGATGGGACTCCGTTTCCTCATATGTAAATGGGAAGGATGTGGACTACACCATTGCTTTTCAAATTGTGGCGGTGTCTCAGTGACCTTCACCAGGGATGATGGAAGAGGGGGTGCTAGGCTCTTTACTCCCAATTCAACCACAGTTGGGAAAATGTTTCTATCACTCTTAACTGTGGTGTGTACTGAGGTCATGAAAAGATTTTTAATAAAAGAATAATTGCATATATATGTGTGTGTATATATATATACACACACACACATATACATATGTATATATTGGACAATTACATTTCTTAAATTTGATACATTTATCATTAAAATTATGAAAACTTGTTTGCATTTGCTTTTAGGAGGACTTTAAATCCCAACAACAAGAATAACTTTGATGACTATAGTAGTGTAATTCAATACTGGATGTGAAGACAAAAAAAAAAAAGCATGTCAGTTGTATGAAAAAAATAGTTGTTGTCAACCTATATGTGTACATCGTTATTAAAACCCGAAAAAGCAGTGATACGGAATTTTTAATAAATGACTCAAAGAGAATCCTCACCAGAATTTTTCACTTCATTTAAAACAAAGTGTCCCAATCACAGCAATCAGTGAATTCTAAACTCCTCCATTCCATCTAAACCCTGTTCAGATCTCATGGCTGGAAGTAGATCATGCAATGAAGATAATTTTATCTGCTTTAGACTTTCAGCTCTAATGATAAAGAGGAGCAAGATCGATAGAGCTTCTCAAGAGCTTCTCGAAGAGCTAGACGACCCAAGAAACATTGTCCCAGGTTCTAAATTTATTTCATAGGTTGTTTTCTCTTTTTTCTCTTTGCAAATGTTTTTTCTGGATTAAAAAAAAAAAGTCACTTGTTTCTCTACTGGATTGTATTCAGTTTTCATCTTTGAGAACAACTGTCCCCATATGTTTGGGGGAAAAAAAAGTTAATCTTCTTAACAAAAGCTTATATTGCTTTCTGTATTTAATTTAGTTTATGACAAACTAAAGTGAGCATTTCTTTCTCTACTTGGAATTTCTCATATAACACATAGATTATTTGTAGATCTGTCTCTGGAATCTTCCTCCCCTTCAGTAATGACATTTTATATGTCAGCCAATTCACATTACTATGAACAACATGGATGAATACCTACTCCGTCCACCTCTTAATTATTGTGTGTTGACTATTTAAATCATTCCAGTTATTTATAATACACGTCAAAAGCTGAAAAGCAATTTTTTATTGCAAGTATAACCTATAAATCTTCTACACTATCCTAAAGAAAAGAAGTCAACAAAACACTATTTACAAAGATTCAAGACAAGTGCTACACAGGGTGCTCATAATACTAAAAACACTAGCACTCACACAAAATATACTATAGGACAATGGCTAGCACATCATGGTGTAATTTCATCAATAACTAATACTAAAGTACTCTTGCTGAAATACAAAGTTAATTTGGAGATGCCTGGAATCATAGATCTCATATCTAGAAATGAGCTTCGAGCCATTGAACCAACTGCCTGTTATTTCACCTGATTTTACAGTTGAGGACACTGAGGACCAGATAGGCAACATTAGAGGTCACACAGAAATTTACTGGTAGGTCTGGAGCAAAAATCCAGAGATATGTTTTTGCTCAAAAGTATCAATCCGAAGAAAGGACATAATTATCACTACTTCCCAGTGTTTTGAGGATCATTGGAAGTACAGCTGACCCTTAAACAACATGGGGATTTGGGGCACCGACCCCTGTGCAATTGAAAATCCACATATAACTTTTGACTCCCCCTAAATTGAACTACCAATAGCCTGCTGTTGACTGGAAGTCTTGTCATTAATATAAACAGAGAATTAACACATATTTTATATGTTATATATATTACATACTGTATTCTTACAATAAAGTAAGCTAGTGAAATGAGAATGTTATTAAGAAAATCATAAGAGGGGTGCCTGGGTGGCTCATTTGGTCAAGCATCGGACTCTTGATTTCTGCTTAGGTCATGATCTCAGAGTCCTGTGATTAAGCCCCACATGGGGCTCCATGCCCAGCATGAAGCCTGCTTAAGATTCTCTCACTTGGGACGCCTGGGTGGCTCAGTCTGTTAAGCATCTGCCTTCGGCTCAGGTCATGATCTGGGGTCCTGGGATCAAGCCCATGTTGGGCTCACTGCTCAGCGGGGAGTTTGCTTCTCCCTCTCCCACAGTGCTCCCCACCCCCAACTCATGCTCTCTATCTTTTGCTCTTTCTCTCAAATAAAAATTTAAAAAAAATACATTTACAGCACTGAACCATATTTTTTTAAAGAATCTGTTTGTAAGTGGACCTGTGCAGATCAAACCTGTGTTGTTCAGGGGTCAATGTTAAATGTGAAAGTGTGAAAGCACTCTACAAATATAATAACTACAGTGTAACTAGCAGAATACGAATATGTATTTTGGTCTCTAAAATGGAGCTGTCATTAATGAGCTCTGCAAGAAACAAGAATGTGGTGGTGCCCCTATTAGAGAGCACTTACTTTACTTCTTACCAAGATTAAAAATGACTGATACGGATATCCCCTTGGTTCCTCGGATTGCCTTAAAAACAGGAAATTGGTTCTTGCAAATCAATACTTACTCTAGCTCAACTATAACTTTAACAGCTGTTTCATCTGTCTTAAACAGAACTAGCTATACCACTGAAATCTGAGCATATTCCACGGGACTGACAGTTTTTTTTTTCTAAAGCTGTAACTGAGCGTGTTGGATAAAGGTTAATTGCTAACTGTGGAGTTCTAATGATACCATATTGATGAAATTGCAGGATCACTGATAGAGAAAATGCTCCTAAAGCCCTGGAAGCTAGAGGGAAACTCTAAATAACAGTTATTGATTTGTTTCTCTGAAAGCCACTAAGTGGCACAAACTACTCAGAAGAATAAAAATTATGCACAGTTTCCATTCTTTGAGAATGCATTTCTTTGCTTCCAATTTTCTACCTGCCAATGGCCAATTATAATTTTAATAATTATGTGTCTCAAAATAAGGAGTTTATACCTTGGAGAAAGAAATACTACCAATTATTTTATTCCTTTTTATTGAGTTTCATCTCTTGTGTTGAGTGTGTGTTGTAAAGCATAATAATCAGGCAGTAGCTCCTAAACCTCGTGGCTTTCAGACAGACGAGGCACCGAAACTGGGGTAGACTGAAAGTACTTAACAACAGTTAACTCCAGAAAATGCCCCATGACCCTTAATTCCCAAGAGGCTTCACTCTTGCCCGAATTTGGCCCTAGAATTTATCTCCATGGTTTGTCCCATCTGCCAGTGGATCGACCCCCACTCATCCTTAGCTGGCGCTGCTCTCCAAGTCGTTTTCACTGTTGTTAGGATATATTGACTGAATTCCCAAACAGGCTCTGTTGGACTTTCTGTGCATGTGTCATTTAATTGTCTACCCCAGGAGCTTAGTATTATCTCCTTTTGAGAGTTGAGAAAACTGGAAATCAGGGACGTTAATAAGCTCCCTTAAGTTCACAGAGTTGGTAGTGTCACAGCTGGATATGGACCTCATCCACTGCACTATGGGAAATTCCTCCTTTCCACCCGTCCATCTCCTTCCTCAGGGATCCCAGATTTCTCAGACCAACACAATCATTTTCCTATGAAACTCGTTTCATCCAACAGAGAGATCCCTACCAAGTTCTCTGTGTGTTTTTGTACGTATTTTAATCTACCCAATTATTTCAGTGTTTGATATAAATTTATATCATATATTATCCAAGATTGCTCCCTCACACCTAGAAATATGTGAAAGGTTGGTGGAGGAAAGAGCAATGATTTATAGGATCAATAAAGAAGAAAAAGTTACGATCTAAGGGAATCAAAGCATTCATCACAAAGGAGATGAGCTTCAAACTTCGGATGTATCTATCCAAAGCATCCAAATCTATTCTGTAGTCTAACTCCCAACCTCCAGAATTAGAAGACATCAGCAATTATCATTCTGCTAATACAAGTTTGGGAAAACAAACAAACACACAGAATAATCTGAATATTCCAAACCAACCAACCAAAAAAGTCTATGACAGATTAATCAAAAGGTCACTGTAAAAAGGAGCCAAGTTTCATCCATTTATTTCAGATCTGAGACTTTGATGCTCTAGAACAGGGATGTGGTCTGTGGCAAGGACTGGATCAGAAAGAATAGAAAACAAAAGGTAGAGCTCTCAAGGAGAAGGTGTTTCATAACATAGAACTTGGCCATAATGAAATCAGGGGACAGGTCACTAAGTCTAAACACACAGCGGTCATATACATACACTATGTAATGAGTTCTTCAGTGAACGAAGGGCTTCTAAGGGTTTTCCCAGCTCTTCTCAGTTCACTGTGGCACTTGTGAGCAGAAAACAATTGCTCTGGTGATGAAAACACAGAATTCCCACGCTAGGAGGGGCCTTATGTTTAATGCCATTCTCCTTTGTGATGACAGACATGGAGGCCCAGTGAAGTGAAGTGACAGTAAAAGATGTCACAGCCACTTCGTAGTTGGGCCACAACTGCAAGTACTCTTTTGGGTCTGAATTCCCTGCCCTTTCGGCTCCGCCTTATTTTCCATCAAGTGATGTCCTCTTGTGGTTCAGGATGGGCAGCTGAAACCATGTCATCCCTTTCTCCCGCAAGGAGTCATCCAAGCAAGGTGAGAGTAGGAGATCATAGAAGAACAGAACTCTGTTTGCACCGTGGGTCCCTTTTATTCACTTTTACATTGCTACTTCATAGTCAATGAATGCTTCACTGAAAAACACACATCTCTCAAAATGATCTCTGCCTGTAGACTGAGAAGCCTTTCTAGTGAGTTTCCAATATGACTTCATTTTGCCTGTGGAGCTGCATGTGTCCTTGTACTTCTTACTGGGGTGTTTGGCCCTTTTCTGGGGTCTCAGGTGACAGTTACTATCATCCTCAGCTTGCTCCTACTTCTACCACATCTCAGGTCCTTCCTTCAGAAGGAAATACAAGTGAGTGTAATCAAGAGATTTGAGACTCCTTTTCCTGCTCAGCAATGCGGAAGTTCATGTGAGCGCCCCCATTCGCTTAATCTTGTTTTGCTGAATTTATAGGCTGAACTTTCATTGAATTTTACATTGTTCCCCAGTTAAGGAAACCTCTCACTAGCTAGGACTTTACTGGTTCCCAAGGCTGCGGACTGGCCCAGCTGAGCACAGCTGGGAACCCTGGGTCACGACTGTGCTTCCTCTAGGACATTTCTTAGAGAATGGCCTCTCAGAACAGCTGAGGAACTTATTAGAAAAGCCAATTCCAGGTCGACCAAATCAAACTTTGCCTTTTTTCCAATCGGATCATTCTAATGCAGCCTAATGTTTGAGACCCTCTGCTCCAAAGATAGCACACGCAGAACTGGGCAAGCTCTGTGGGTAAGCGTGTGCTCTCGAAGCTGAAACCTCACTTCTAAATCTGTGGTCAGCATCCACTGACAGCTTGTTAGACATGCAGAATCTCTGTCCCCACCCCAAACCTACTGAATTATAATCTGCATCTTAACAGGATCCGCAGGTTATTTTCTGCATAAGAACCAAGGAACACTGAAGTTAAGAGATTTTTGCCTGAAAAGTTAGGCAGTGAAGATCAAATTCGTTTCTCTTGCTTGAATCACTTGGATAATTGCCACTATCTTCCCTTGCTTTTTATAAGATAGTTAGAGCTTTAGGCAAAAGCTCTCTTTGATTAGAGGATTTCAAGAGATGCCGGGTTCCCTAGGGCTGCCGGAGAAACTTCTGTTTCAAGGTAAATTCTCAGAGTGCGCTGACAAAGAAGACAGCCTCAGGCCATTGCAGATAGCCGCTGGGGGGGGGGGGGGGAATAAGTTTGCCTGTGGAAAGGCCAAGCACTAACTCCTTACCCAAAATCCTTGAATCTAGTTGAAGGTTGACGCAGTAAAGCTCTACTCTGTTTATTTTCCTCAGCACTTCACTGAAAATCGTGGGTAGATTCTGATTATTAATCCCAATTAAAAGAGTCATGAATAGATATAAGATCTAGATCCCCAGTATTATGCCACAACAGCTTGTCCTGGCTTGATGCTTCTTCTGTTAAAAAGCAATTCCACGATCCTTGGAGTTAAGATGGCGGAGGAGTAGGAGACACCGTTTTCAGCCGGTCCTCCGAGTCGAGCTGGATAGGTACCAGACCAGCCTAAACAACCACGGAACCAGCCTGAGACGCAGGAAGACGCATCTGGATCTCTACAAATGAACATCTCCAGCGCTGAGTATTGAGGTACGAAGCGGGGAGCCATGAAACTGTGCACAGATATCGGAAGATAAACGGAAGGGGGAGGGAGCCGCCGCGTTCGGGCGCCGGGAAGCGGTAGCCACTTGCACGGGAGAACGGGCGGGCTCGTGGTCGGCACCCGCAAAACAGCAGACTGAGACTGTGAGCCAGGTACGCGCGCCACCAGGCATCTCGCGGAACACCGGAATCCCGGTGCGCTCACTGGATCCAGACTGAGACTGGAAGATCCGGGAGCACGCGCGGGGCGGCTGGCGGCTGGCGGCTGGCGGCATTAGAAACACAAAGGACAGAGACGCGCCGGCCCTGGAAGTGAGGGCTGGGACGCCGGGTGTGGGGTGCACATCCCGGGACGCTGCAGGGTTGAGCAGCACCAACAGAAACAGAGTTAAAGTGGCCAGAACATTAGTAGAGAACGGGCCGCAATCCCTCTGTTCTGTGACAGAGGCTGAAATTTGGCCACTGCTGCTCTGACTCTCAGAAGAGGCACAGCAAACCGCCAGGGAAAGCCGCCAGAGAACAAAAGCCTGGAAATACCGGCTCAGGGAGTGCCCATCCCCATCCCCCCTCGCAGGGGACGCCGAGACTCTACCCAAACATGGCTGCCTGAGTATCGGAGCGGCAGGCCCCTCCCCCAGAACACAGAAGGCAGGCTGAAAAATCAAGAAGCCCACAACCCGGACGCCTGGGTGGCGCAGTCATTGAGCGCCTGCCTTCGGCTTAGGGCGTGATCCCGGCGTTCCGGAAAGGAGTCCCTCATCGGGCTCCTCCGCTGGGAGCCTGCTTCTTCCTCTCCCACTCCCCTGCTTCTGTTCCCTCTCTCGCTGGTTGGCTACCACATAAATAAATAAATAAAATCTTTAAAGAAGAAGCCCATATCCCTAAGATCCCTATAAAACAAGGGGCACGGCCTGGGACCCAGTCAATAATTTGGGCTCTGGAAACCCCGCAACCTCTCTTCATCAGAATGACAAGAAGGAGAAGCCCCCCCCCAGCAAAGAAAAGACAGTGATTCTGTGGCCTCTGCCACAGAAATAATGGATATGGATGTAACCAAATTATCAGAAATGGAATTCAGAGTAACGATGGTCAAAATGATGAGTAGAATTGAAAAAACTATTAACGAAAAGGTTACTGAGAATATAGAATCCCTAAGGACAGAAATGAGAGCGAATCTGACAGAAATTAAAAATTCTATGAGCCAAATGCAGGCAAAACTAGAGGCTCTGACGGCCAGGGTCTCAGAAGCAGAGGAACGGGTTAGTGAATTGGAGGATGGGTTAATAGAGGAAAAAATGAAAATAGAAGATGGTCTTAAAAAATCCACGCCCACGAATGTAGGTTACGGGAGATTACTGACTCAATGAAATGATCCAATGTTAGAATCATCGGCATCCCCGAGGGGGTGGAGAAAAACAGAGGTCTAGAAGAGATATTTGAACAAATTGTAGCTGAAAACTTCCCTAATCTAGCAAGGGAAACAAACATTCGTGTCCAAGAGGCAGAGAGGACCCCTCCCAAGCTCAACCATGACAAACCTACGCCACGTCACGTCATAGTGCAATTCGCAAATATTAGATGCAAGGATACAGTATTGAAAGCGGCCAGGGCAAAGAAATTTCTCACGTACCAAGGCAAAAGCATCAGAATTACGTCAGACCTGTCTACACAGACCTGGAATGAGAGAAAGGGTTGGGGGAGCATATTTAAAGCTCTTTCGGAGAAAAACATGCAGCCAAGGATCCTTTATCCAGCAAGGCTGTCATTCAGAATTGATGGAGAAATAAAGACATTTCAGAATCGCCAGTCACTAACCAATTTCGTAACCACGAAACCAGCCCTACAGGAGATATTACGGGGGGTTCTATAAAAGTAAAAAGGCCCCAAGAGTGATACAGAACAGAAAGTCACAGCCAATACAAACAAAGACTTTACTGGCAACATGGCAACATTAAAATCATATCTCTCAGTAATCAGTCTTAATGTAAATGGTTTGAACCATCCCATAAAACGCCACAGGGTTGCAGATTGGATAAAAAGAAATGACCCATCCATTTGCTGTCTACAAGAGACTCATTTCAAACCCAAAGATGCATTCAGACTGAGAGTAAGGGGATGGAGTACCATCTTTCACGCAAATGGACCTCAAAAGAAAGCTGGGGTAGCAATTCTCATATCAGATAAATTGGATTTTAAACTACAGACTATAGTTAGAGATGCAGAAGGGCACTATATTATTCTTAAGGGAAGTATTCAACAAGTGGATATGACAATTATAAATATATATGCCCCCAACAGGGGAGCAGCAAGATACACAAGCCAACTCTTAACCAGAATAAAGAGACATATAAATAAAAATACACTAATAGTAGGGGACCTCAACACTCCACTATCAGAAATAGACAGAACACCCTGGCAAAAACTAAGCAAAGAATCAAAGGCTTTGAATGCCATACTCGACGAGTTGGACCTCATAGATATATATAGAACACTATACCCCAGAACCAAAGAATACTCATTCTATTCTAATGCCCATGGAACATTCTCAAGAATAGACCATGTTCTGGGACACAAAACAGGTCTCAACCGATACCAAAAGATTGAAATTATCCCCTGCATATTCTCAGACCACAACGCTCTGAAATTGGAACTCAACCACAAGGAAAAATTTGGAAGAAACTCAAACACTTGGAGACTAAGAACCATACTGCTCAGGAATGACTCGATAAACCAGGAAATCAAAAATCAAATTAAACAATTTATGGAGACCAATGAGAATGAAAATACAACAGTCCAAAACCTATGGGATACTGCAAAAGCAGTCCTAAGGGGGAAATACATAGCCATCCAAGCCTCACTCAAAAGAATAGAAAAATCTAAAATGCAGTTTTTATATTCTCACCTCAAGAAGCTGGAACAGCAACAGAGGGACAGGCCTAATCCACGCACGAGGAAGCAGTTGACCAAAAGTAGAGCTGAAATCAATCAAGCAGAAACCAGAAGTACAGTAGAGCAGATCAACAGGACTAGAAGCTGGTTCTTTGAGAGAATCAATAAAATTGACAGACCCCTGGCAAGACTTATCCAAAAGAAAAGAGAAAGGACCCAGATTATTAAAATTATGAACGAAAAAGGAGAGGTCACGACGAGCACCATTGAAATTGGAAGGATTATTAGAAATTTTTATCAACAGCTATACGCCAATAAACTAAGCAATCTGGAAGAGATGGAATCCTTCCTGGAAACCTATAAACTACCAAGATTGAAACCAGAAGAAATTGATTCCTTAAACAGGCCAATTAATTATGAAGAAATTGAGTCAGTGATAAACAACCTTCCAAATAACAAAACTCCAGGCCCGGACGGTTTTCCTGGGGAATTCTACCAAACATTCAAAGAAGAAATAATACCTATTCTCCTAAAGCTATTTCAAAAAATAGAAACAGAAGGAAAGCTACCAAACTCATTTTATGAGGCCAATATTACCTTGATCCCCAAACCAGGCAAAGACCCCATCAAAAAGGAGAATTACAGACCGATTTCCCTAATGAATATGGACGCCAAAATCCTCAACAAGATACTTGCTAATAGAATCCAACAGTACATTAAAAGGATTATCCATCACGATCAAGTGGGATTCATACCTGGGATGCAAGCGTGGTTCAATATTCGCAAATCAATCAGCGTGATACATCATATCAACAAGAAAAGACTCAGGAACCATATGATCCTCTCAATCGATGCCGAAAAAGCATTTGACAAAATACAGCATCCTTTCCTGATTAAAACCCTTCAGAGTGTAGGAATAGAAGGTACATTTCTCAATCTCATAAAAGCCATCTATGAAAAGCCTACTGCAAATATTATTCTCAATGGGGAAAAGCTGGAAGCCTTTCCCTTAAGATCAGGAACTCGACAAGGATGCCCACTCTCGCCACTATTATTCAACATAGTACTAGAAGTCCTTGCAACAGCAATCAGACGACAAAAAGGGATCAAAGGTATTCAAATTGGCAAAGAAGAAGTCAAAATGTCTCTCTTTGCAGATGACATGATACTCTATATGGAAAACCCAAAAGAAGCCACTCCCAAACTATTAGAAGTTATAGAGCAATTCAGTAACGTGGCAGGATACAAAATAAATGCTCAGAAATCAGTTGCATTTCTATACACGAATAACGAGACCGAAGAAAGAGAAATTAGGGAATCCATCCCATTTACAATAGCACCAAAAACCATACGTTACCTTGGAATTAACTTAACCAGAGACGTAAAGGACCTATATTCTAGAAACTATAAATCACTCTTAAAAGACATTGAGGAAGACATAAAAAGATGGAAAGATATTCCATGCTCATGGATCGGAAGAATTAACATAGTTAAAATGTCCATGCTACCCAGAGCAATCTACACTTTCAATGCTATCCCGATCAAAATACCAAGGACATTTTTCAAAGAACTGGAACAAACAGTCCTTAAATTTGTATGGAAACAGAAAAGGCCCCGAATCTCCAAGGAACTGTTGAAAAGGAAAAACAAAGCTGGGGGCATCACAATGCCAGATTTCGAGCTGTACTACAAAGCTGTGATCACAAAGACAGCATGGTACTGGCACAAAAACAGACACATAGACCAATGGAACAGAATAGAGAGCCCAGAAATGGACCCTCGGCTCTTTGGGCAACTAATATTTGATAAAGCAGGAAAAAACATCCGGTGGGAAAAAGACAGTCTCTTCAATAAATGGTGCTGGGAAAATTGGACAGCTACATGCAAGAGAATGAAACTTGACCACTTTCTCACACCATACACAAAAATAAACTCCAAATGGATGAAAGACCTCGATGTGAGACAGGAATCCATCAAAATTCTAGAGGAGAACATAGGCAACAACCTCTACGACATCGGCCAAAGCAACCTTTTTCATGACACATCCCCAAAGGCAAGAGAAACAAAAGATAAAATGAATTTATGGGACTTCATCAAGATTAAAAGTTTCTGCACATCCAAGGAAACAGTCAGAAAAACTAAGAGGCAGCCCACGGAATGGGAGAATATATTTGCAAATGACACTACAGATAAAGGACTGGTATCCAAGATCTACAAAGAACTTCTCAAACTCAATACACGAGAAACAAATAAACAAATCAAAAAATGGGCAGAAGATATGAACAGACACTTTTCCAATGAAGACATACAAATGGCTAACAGACACATGAAAAAATGTTCAAAATCATTAGCCATCAAGGAAATTCAAATCAAAACCACACTGAGATACCACCTTACGCCAGTTAGAATGGCAAAAATAGACAAGGCAAGAAACAACAATTGTTAGAGAGGATGTGGAGAAAGGGGATCCCTCCTACATTGTTGGTGGGAATGCAAGTTGGTACAGCCACTCTGGAAAACAGTGTGGAGGTCCCTTAAAAAGTTAAAAATTGAGCTACCCTATGATCCAGCCATTGCACTACTGGGTATTTACCCCAAAGATACAGACGTAGTGAAGAGAAGGGCCATATGCACCCCAATGTTCATAGCAGCAATGTCCACAATAGCTAAATCGTGGAAGGAGCCGAGATGCCCTTCAACAGATGACTGGATTAAGAAGTTGTGGTCCATATATACAATGGAATATTACTCAGCTATCAGAAAGAACGAGTTCTCAACATTTGCTACAACATGGACAGCACTGGAGGAGATAATGCTAAGTGAAATAAGTCAAGCAGAGAAAGACAACTATCATATGATTTCTCTCATCTATGGAACATAAGAACTAGGATGATCGGTAGGGGAAGAAAGGGATAAAGAAAGGGGGGGTAATCAGAAGGGGGAATGAAACATGAGAGACTATGGACTATGAGAAACAAACTGAGGACTTCAGAGGGGAGGGGGGTGGGGGAATGGGATAGACCGGTGATGGGTAGTAAGGAGGGCACGTATTGCATGGTGCACTGGGTGTTATACACAACTAATGAATCATCGAGCCTTACATCGGAAACCGGGGATGTACTGTATGGTGACTAACATAATATAATAAAAAATCATTAAAAAAAGCAATTCCACATTCTCCCGTGAAATCAGTCATTCGCCAACTTGGCCAACTTCATTTCCTTTTGACTGTACCTATTTTCTACGGTATGGTGGAAATAACTGGACCTCGGGTCAGACATTCTGTCTTATTTATTGGTTTTGTTGAGGGGACTTGAGAAAATAATTTAACCTCTCTGGGTCTCTTGTTTCTTTGCTTGTAAAATGGGGGCGATAATACCTAACAAACTATTCTATATTAGTGAGGACTGAAGGATGGACTGATGATTGATTGATTTTAAGGAGAAAGGGAACACCTTTTTGATTTACAGTTTAAAGCTGTAAGGTGTTTCATAATGTGATTATTTTTAACACCAAATGGAGGAGCTTCAAGTCCTAGCTTGCAGGTTTCTATTTTTCAAATATTCCTGGACTCTCTGCTCTTCCCCTTCCGGTGATCCGCTAATAATCAAATGTGGCCCTAACGCTAGCACCTGTAGCCCCCCTCCAGATGTCACTTTGCCGTAGTTATCTTGCATCTTCTGGGCAGACTTCGGAAAGGCAACACCACTTGTGCCCACCCACAGAGCCAATGACAGTGGGTTTTACACGTGACATCCTTTGGGATGCTAAATCAGATATTTCCCTGAAGTCTAGACACATTCCAGGGAGCCTACTCCATTCATTATTTATGCATGGGTCTGCCATTTAGTCACCCAAGGTTCTGAAGATAAAAGCTTGCTTTTCCACCCCCTTAGGTGGCACAGATGAACAAAGCAGAGAAATGCCTGCCCCTGGCATAGTGCTTTATATCTTGAACCAGACTGCAACTGTCTGGATCTCATTTTGATTTTCATTTAAAAAACAAAAACAAAAACACCATGAGATCTATAGGGTAGGGATGTTTGAACCCATTATGTAAACCTAGAAAGGATTTGCCCCAAAGTCACCAGCGAATAAATGATAGATGTGTGTCAAACCCAAATCAAGCTCTGCCCATGATCCCTGTAAGTCTTACAGCATGAATGAGAGCCAGGTGAGCTGCAGAACAGAAAGTAGAGTGGAAATAGGGACCCCCTACACCTCAGTATCAACTCTTTCCAAATGTTTTCTCTCCCCTCTCCCTCCCTCTCTCTTACCACTCCGCCCCCTCCCTCCCTCCCTCTCTCCTCCACACCCTGCCCCCAGAATGCTATTTTTATATTTTCATCTTTGTGCTAACCACACAAATTCTCTCTTCTTGGATCTTTACTGGTATCTGAACTCCTGGAGGGAAGGTAACATAGCCTCTTTATATTCGTAGCTCCAAAACCTTACAATATCTGGCACTTGGTTTCATGCAACACGTTTTTTGGATGAATTTTAAGAGCTTGTGTGTATGCACTGAGAATAAAACAAAGACACTATGCATTACGCTCTTCATTGTGCTCTCATACAGGAGCTCACTGTAAAGTTAGACCTGCAGGTTTAACATCAAATACCACCCCACGTCATTAGAAAGGGCATCTGTTCATCTAGACAGCTCACAGTGGCTGAGTACAGATAAACCCAGACTACCTGGATTTGAACCCTGGCTCCACTAGCTACATATCCCTGAGTAAGTTACTTTGCATCTCTGTGCCTGAGTTTCCCAGTGTATAAAATGAGAAGAAATGACATTTACTTCTTGGAATTGGAAGGATTAAATGATTTCATATTCACAGAGCAATTAAGCACACTCCTAAGTAGTAATATCACTAAAGACATGTTTTCTCATTTCATTTTGGTATTAGGGCCAACAACTTCCAAACTGGTCCATTTTTAATATTAATATTATATGTAAGATAATACCAAATTCTATTCTGTTCTTTTCCACTGTCACTGAATGATGCTAAATCACCAGATAATTTTGTCTATCTATCCATATATCATACAAATGTTTATTTAGCACCTACTATTTGCTTGGCACTATTTTGGGCTCTAGAATTACACTCTCCCATACAGTGTCTGGTTATATAAATTTACACTTTTTTCTTTTTAAAGATGTATTTATTTGAGAGACAGTGTGCACAAGTGGGGGAGGGGCAGCGGGAGAAGGAGAGGGAGATGCTTCTCTGCTGAGTATGAAGCCCGGAGGTGGTGCTTGATCCCAGGACCCCCAGATCATGACCTGAGCTGAAGTCATATGCTCAACTGACTGAGTCACCCAGGTACCCCTAAATTTACATTTTAAATTAATTACAATTAAATAAAATTTAAAAATTCAGCTCTTCAGTTGCACTGGCCACGTTTCAGGTACTCAATCACTACATGTGGCTAGTGGCTACATTACTGGACACTACAAATACCAAAAATTTCTTTCAGAGCAGAAAGATCTGTTACACAGAAAACTGTACCACAGAAACAGAAGTAGAAGCTGACATTCTATTAAGGAAGACAGACAATAAATACATAATAATTATGAATTAATAATTTTCTATGAAGAAACATTACATTCAGTTACTGAAACATATTATTAGAAAAATTAATTTTGATATATAATTCCTGAATGAACTGATATGTAATTCTATTAAAATTAGAACTGGTCTGTCAATTATAAAAGTAAAATATGTTTATTGTAGAAAAATTAGAAAAAAACAGAAAATCATAAAAAGGAAAATAAAAATATACATAATAGTATTTCACAAAAGATTAATACACAATGCATCCTGACTTTTTAATTTCCTATCTGTTGATAAACATTTTGCCATCTCAGTCTTTGAAATACTATTTTCAGGGTCTACATAATAGTCCAATTTGTGAATATACTGTTATTTATTTTATCACTGCCTCACTGAGATTCAAGTTGTATTAAATTTTTTATTTCTAATATCTAAGTGAACCACTAATATATAATTTTTTGCCTTTTTATTATTTCCTCATGACAAATCCTTAGAATACCATTTCTAGAAGAAAGTTATTAAACATTTTTATTTTTTATTTTATTTTTTAAATATTTTTATTTCACCAAGCTCCACGCCCAGTGTGGGGCTCAAACTCATGACCCTGAGATCAAGAGTTGCACTGAGCCAGCCAGGCGCCCCTATTAAACATTTTTAGACTTTTAACTCATACTGAGAAAAAACTTTTCGATTTTAGTATATGTGATGCTGAAGCAAGCACAAGAAAGACTTTTCAAAAATTTGAATTAATTTGTGCATATATTTGTTCATCCTTGTCAGCAGTGTATATTTTAACAGTGAAAAGCATTTTATTTAAATTTGTATTTCTTTGATTAATCATGAGAATGAACATCACTTCCCATATTTATTAACCATTTATATATTTTTTCTGTACCAATTTTTCAGCTGCAAAATTATATGAGCTCTTTGTACCCTAAGGATAGTAACTGTTTGTCTTTCCTGTATCTTCATTGTTTTGCTTTTTTTTTTACATGCAAGAGTTATGAAACTCTTATGTGGCAAATTTCTCTCATTGCTTTTAAGCTTTGAAAAGCCCTGTGTTCAGAAGAATGCCCGGACATACAATGAATACTCAGTGAATATTTGGTAAATGAAAAGGTGAGTTAATGAAATATTTGACTAACACTGACAAGCAACAGCCTCATTCTTTTTCCTACAGATGCAGGTCATTCCTTCCAATCATTTGAATACAACCTGGAACTAGAAGAAAAATGTGGCATTGGTGCTGATTTTCTGATGGTAGCATACTCAGGACCTGGGGAAGGACCGAGCATATTGGCTCCCTGAATGAAGCTTCTAACAAAGCTCATGATCCTGCCTCTTGTGCACAGCCGCTGATGGCCACTCTACATGTTCTCCATCCCACAGAATCAATGCCTTTTGGAAGCTGTATTTTTTTAATGGTGACTTTACCCATTATTTAATAAGTGTTTAAAATTCCCTTCTGCCTCTTCTCAGTATCTACCTGGCCTCTTCCGTCCTCTTTCTTCTATTATGATTTTGAGCACACATGCATGGTAAAAAAGGATAATTGAAGGTCCATCGCATGAGGCATAAGAATAAAAAAAAAAAGTTTCCTGCCTCTCAATATTTTATTATGAAATCATACTGATACAGATGGTATTTGGGAAGAAATGATATAAGTCTGTGTATACAAGGGCAAATAAACTTGTTTCCATTGAACGTCTGTAGAGATGACCATGCTCATTCATTACACCTGCTGCTCTCCAATGGTAGCACATATCCTGTTCACAAGGAACCACATGCCATTCTCCAGATGTGCTCTTCCTTCCCATTTTCCTCTTTTGGGCACATACAATTCCATAATCCTGAAATGTCCTGGTCAGCTTTGAGCTTTGCCTGACACACATTTGTCCTTCAAGTATCAGTGCCAGTGTTACCTCCTCTGTCAAGTGTCCTGATTTATTTGTGTTGAATTTGACCTCGTGTCTCCTTATTACCACAGCACTGTGCAAATTCACTTTATGATTTTCAAGACATTGTTTTCAATAATTTGTTTACTTTTTAACTTTGATATAATTAAGCATTCACAGGAACTTGAAAGGTAGTGCAGAGGAGTCCCTTGTAACCTTCATTCAGTTTCTTCCAATGGGTACATCTTACATAACTATAGTATAATATCAACACAGGAAACTGACACTGGTACAATGTCTATGCTTTATTATGACATCTGTAGACTCATGAAACCACCACCCAGTCAAGTTACATAACTATTCTATCACTACAATGGCCTCCTTCATGGTACCCATTTGTAGCCACACCCATCCACTCCCACTATTCTGAAGCCATGGCAACCACTAAGTTCTTGTTTATCACTATAAATTTTCATTTTGAAAATGTTATATAAGTGGAATTATACAGTATATGACCTTTCAAGATAAGCTTCCCCCCCCACACACTCAGCATAATGTCTTTGAAATATTATTGATATACTAAGGATTATGTCTGCCATTTTGCTTTTTAATTTTCTGCTTATCTGGGTTTTTGCTTGTTTGTTTCAGTTTTTATTTGTTTTTTCCTGCATTCATAAAGGTTATCTGAACATTTTTTTAGTTCCATTTTGATTTACCTGGAGTGTTTTTAAGTATATCCCTTTGTATTGTCTTTTTTGTGATTGCTCTAGGTATTATATTATATTTACATCAATCCCAATCTACCACTGTCAACATTTTGCCATCAAATGAAGTGTAGAAATCTTACCTCTTTTTACATCTCTTACCCTCTCCCAGTTACAATTGTCTAAAACATTTCCTCTACACACATTGAGAACCACATCACAAAATGTTATAAATTTTGCTTCAACCATGAAGTATAATCGAGAAAACTAAAGAGCAGAGAAGCCTGCTGTATTTACCCACAGTTTTACTTTTTCTGTTTTGCTTTCTTCCTTCCAAGTTTCCTTCTTTTTCGTTTCCTTTCTGTTTCCAGAACTTCCTTAAGCCATTATTTCAGGGCAGATCTGCTGGCAACAAATTCTTTTAGTTTTCCTTCTCCCGAGAATGTGTTGATTTCCCCTTTATTCCTCAAGGTTGTTTTCACTGGCTGCAGAACTATGGGCTGAAAGTTCTTCTCTTTCAGCCCTTGAAAAACATTGTGCCACTTTCTTCTAGCCTCCATGTTTCTGATAAGAAATCTTCTGTCACTTGAATTGTGGTTTGTTTTTTTTTTCCTAGACCTGAGGTGTCATTTTTTCTCTGGTTGCTTTCAAGAGTTTTCTTTGTCTTTAGTTTTCAGAAGCTTGATTATGATATGTCTTGGCATGAATTTCTTTGGGTTCATCCTGTATGGGCTTTTCTCAGCTTCTTGAATCTGTAGGTTTATATCTTTCACCAAATTTCCAAAGTTTTCAGCCATTCTTTATTTTTTCAAACCTATACTCCTCTTTCTGGAACATGAATATGAAACATTTTGTTAGATTCCCACAGTTTCCTCAAGCTGTGTTTTTTCTTTCCCCAGTCTATTTTCTCTCTGTCATTCAGACAGGGTAATTTCTATTTTTCTATATTCAAGTTTGCTGAAGCATATTCCTCTGTCCTGCTTTGGAGCCCATCAATTAAGTTTTTTATTTAAGTTATTACATTTCTATTAGGTTATTTTTTTTATATTCAGCTTCTTTGTTGAGATTTCTTTTCCCAAGTGTGTTCATAAGTGCTCATTACAGCATTTTTATCATGGTTGCTTTAGAATCCTTGTCAGATCATTATAGTGTCTGTGTCATCTTGGTGTTAGCATCTGTTCATTGTCTTTTCTCATTCAAGTTGAGATTTTCATGGTTCTTTGTAAGATGGTTGTTTTTTTTATGTTTGAATCTTAGACATTTGGGGAATTATGTTGTAATACAATGGTTCTTACTTAAATCTTATGTTTTAGCAGGCTTCTTCTAAAACCACACAGCAAGAGACTGTTGGTGCTACCTTATTAGTGCCCAATGTGGGTTGAAGTTCAGGTCCTCTACTTGTCTCCACTGACATTATAGCTAGGGAGACACAACCTATTACACTGTGTGGGGGTGAAAGTTCAGGCTCTTCACAAGCATCTGGTGGGAGGGATAGGAGTGCCTGGTTACTATTCCCCACCATGGCAGGGAGAGTCCCTGTTATTGCTGTTAGTAGTAAAAGTCCCGACTCCCCATGTGGCCTTCTCTGTTACAATCTTAGCGGGGGTTAGGGGTCCTTGCAACAGGTAGCTAGCAAGGGTGGGAGTCTATGTTCTTCATTCAGCCTTGGCTAATCGGTGTCAGGTGATGTTTGACTCAAGTAGAGTTGTCTACAAATTTTCTGTCTTGCTAGGATGTGCCTTTGCTGGGCTTTTGGCTAGAGAGACCAGGATCTTCCTACTGCTTTTATTTTTCTGTGCTTGTTGGCATTTCTGGTCTCTCCAGTATCCAATCCAGGATGCATAAGCAAAAAAGAAAACAGGGAACTTACTGCTATATTATTCCTTGGATCCTGAGGTCCTTAGCCAACCTGCCTTTTTCTCTTCACATTTTAGAGTCTTCTTAATGTTTTTTTATATACAATGTTCAGGGATTTTAGTTGTACTTAGTGGGAAGAACAGGCAAAGGTACATCTATTCTCTTCTAACTATCCAGAGTGAAAGTCTTAATTTCTTATTTTAGCAATACTAATCTCATCTAGATTTTGGATATTTTGATAACAAAAACAATATCTACGACAGAAACATGCACACTCAGGTAATCATAGGATTACCATAGGAGGATCCAATAGGTGAAACTCTTTCAACACTGCCTCAAAGAAAAGATGACATGCTGCACCAATATATGTTATCATAGAGAAAACAAGGTTGATAAAGATTTAACAAATGATTAAGAACACTATTTATTGAGCCATACTATTTCTAAACACTCTGCTCCAGTGTTTGACTTCCATTATTTTATCAATCATCATATAACATTATTCTGTACTTATTAAAATCCCTTCTCTATTAGGAAATGACTTGGTTGAGATCATTAACATTAGTGGTAGAGTAAGAATCTGAACACCGTCAGCCTGCCTCAGAGCCTGTACCCTTAGACAAAAAAGCTAATCATTAAACTATAAAAATATCAAAGGCCAATCATGTGCATCATGAAAGGCCATCATGAAAGATGCTAGGGATACAAAAAATAACTAGATGTTCTTGTCTTCAAGAAGTTCACAATAGGATCAAAAAGAGGGAATTTCAGGGTGCCTGGGTGGCTCAGTCAGTTAAGCAACTGCTTTCAGCTGGGGTCATGATCTCAGGGTCCTAGGATTGAGCCCCAGGTCAGACTCCCTGCTCAGCAGGGAGTTAGCTTCTTTCTCTCCCTCTGCCCCCCATTCACGCTCTCTCTATCTCTCTCAAATAAACAAATAAAATCTTAAAAAAAAGAAAGAGGGAATTTCAATCTATGTTTATTATAGAGTGAGATGTATCTATGCTCAATTTCTTAAATGCCTTTCAATTAAAAATTTATTATAGAAATACTGCATTTTACGCATTCAGAGGCTTGAATACAAGAGTTATGATTATGTCAGTTTACTTTGAATCAATAAGCATTTCCTTAATATTCTGGGATAAAAAAAATTTTTTTAAGATTTTATTTATTTATTTGACAGAGAGATAAAGCCAGAAAGCATGAGGGGAAGGCAAGCAGAGGGAGAAGGAGAAGCATGCTCCCCACTGAGCAGGGAGCCTGATGTGGAGCTTGATCCCAGGACCCTGGGATCATGACCTGAGCCAAAGACAGACACTTAACTGACTGAGCCATCCAGGTGCCCTAAAAATTTTAAATGTATACCAGAGTGGAGAAACTAATCCAATGAAACTTCATGTCACTATCACCAAGCTACAACATCTAGGCCAATCTCATTTCATTTGTCCCTCCACCTGGTTCCCACCTCCACACACACAGATTACTTTGAAGCAAAGCAGAGATCTCCTTTTAATCCCTCTGCAGGAATTCTTGTATCTATCTCTAAAAGATAGAAACTCTGTTTTTGTAAAACCCATAAAGTTAATACCATCATTACAAGACTAAAAACTTAAGCTTCTCTTAATATTCTTAAAAATCCAGTTAATATTCACATTTATATCATTGTCTTGACTCAGAATTTCAGTAAGACCCATGTGTTTCAAGTAATTGAAATATCTAAGTCTTTTTTAGTCTACTAATTACCTCTCCATCTCTCTCTTTCCTTACAATGTTTTGTTGAAAAAACAAAATAATTAGCCAGTTGCATCTTATACTATACATCTATAGTATCCTTTAAAACAGTCTTCTTTCTGTGTTTTATGTAAACTGATAGTTAGATCTAGAGATTTGATCAGATTCAAATACAATGTTTTTATAACACGCTTTACTATCTGACATATATTCTGTAAGGTAAGGCAGGAAAAATGTTTGGTTCTATCCATTTATTACTAGTTTCAGAGTTATAAATTGGATACCATACAGTAAAGGTGGTCAATGGGGTCAGTGGGGCTTTATTTTTATTTTTATTTTTGAGTATCACATTAATTCATTTAATTTAATGTGTTTTAATTCATTTTGATTGTTATTTTATTGATAATCAAACTGTCCCATCTTTGGGAAGTGGGAACCTATCCAAGTTGGCTTCTATGTCATTTTGACATGATACATGTAGTCTTTGATTTTTTTTTTTTTTTTTGCTTTCTGTATGGCAAGATATTCCAGATTCATATATATTTCCAACCTCAGACCTGAAATCTGAGTTTTCCCACAGAGTTTGGGTATTTTTTTAGTGGGAAATATTTTAAAACCACCAACTGGGCAAAAGGGGTTCACTGCTACTAGATTGTCATTATTTCCACGCCTTTTCAATGCACCAGATAGGAAATAACATAATTTTTTTAAAATGCCTCATGATTTCATACTTTCAGTCAAGTTCAAGATTACATCTGTTATTTCTTCTCTCCCATGCTGAAAATCCTGGTTCACTAACTTAAACCCTTATTCCATGAATCCCTCATCATACACACAGAAGTGTTAGAAAATACCAACACTACCACTAACAATATGATTGCTGAAAACAGTTTACGATTTTTGTTGGGGGAGAGTAGAGGGGCAAATTTTTGTGTTTTCTTGTCCCAAGAGTATATATTTTTTTGTCCCTAGGGAAGTACAGTTAAATGTCTATATTTTATTTTTTTTTAAAGATTTTATTTATTTATTCGACAGAGATAGAGACAGCCAGCGAGAGAGGGAACACAAGCAGGGGGAGTGGGAGAGGAAGAAACAGGCTCATAGTGGAAGAGCCTGATGTGGGGCTCGATCCCACAACGCCGGGATCACGCCCTGAGCCGAAGGCAGACGCTTAACCGCTGTGCCACCCAGGCGCCCCTAAATGTCTATATTTTAAAGTCAAGCAAACTATCTATGTAGTTATGCCACCAACAGGCTATACATTTAAGCTTAGCTCTTTTATTTCACTTTTGATTTTTAGGACTTGTTTTTGTTTTTCTTTTTAGATTATTTATTTATTTGAGAGAGAGAGAGCACCAGCACAAGTGGGGCAATGGGCAGAGGGAGACGGAGAAGCAGACACCCTGCTGAGCAGGGAGGCAGACTGGGGCCCAATCCCAGGACCCTGGGATCATGACCTGGGCTGAAGGCAGACGCTTTACCGACTGAGCCACCCAGGTGTCCCTAGGACCTGGTTTTCAATTTAATTTTGGCTTTTAATTATGTAAAATATTTAATGTACTGTCCATCAAAGGTATATTCCAAGAAATCTAATTTCAATACCCTCACCATACTTCTTCTTTTTCTTTATAGGTAACAATTTTTTTAAAAAGTATAGTTATCCATTAAAAAGATATAAACAGATATTCGTATATATTCATATAACCTCTTTCTTAGTCAACTGCTTGCCTTTCATATACATTTTTCTCTACCTTGCCTTTTCACTTAATATGTTGGATTATATTAAGACACAGAGATATTCCTCACTCCCTTTTCTAGCTGTATAGTACTCTATTGAGTATATGTATTATTGTTTACATTCAGCCAGACCAATCTATAGGCTTGTCTATATACTCTTTCTTGTATTTTTTTGCCAGTATAGCTTTGGGCTAGATTATGCAGACAAAGGAAAATTCATATGTAAATTTGCTAGATCCTGCCAACTACCCTCCATGGGTGGTGTAACAATTTTCAATGCCTGCAGAAATGTATTAAAGTGCCCATTAACCCAGAATTTTATCAAACACATTGTTAAATATTTGGATTTTAGTCAATCTAATGGGTGAGATATTGTATTTCAATGAAGTTTTAATGTGTGTATCTTTTAATCTGGGCAAGTTTAAGCATTTTTAAAAGTTTGGCTAAGAGCCATTTGCATTTCTTTTTTAGTGAACTGTCTATGCTCTGTCTTTCTTTCAAGTTGTTGGCTTTTCTAAACTGTTTTCAATAGCTTTTTATCTATTAGGTTTATTAACCTATTTTATGTAAAATAAACTACAAAATTCTTTTGCATCAGGACTTTGGGTGTTACAAGTTACAATAACAGCAAAAAAGTAACATATACTGATTCTTTTTTAAGATTTTATTCATTTATTTATTTGAGAGAGAGTGTGCACACTCACGTGAGCGGGGGAGTGGCAGAGGGACAGGGCGAGAATCTCAAGGAGACTCCAAACTGAGCATGGAGCCCAGCACAGTGCCCAATCTCACAATGCCAAGATCATGACCCCAGCCAAAATCAAGAGTTGGATGCTTAACTGACTGAGCCACCCATGTGCCCCCACATATACTGATTTTTAAAAGATAGGAACTATGTAACTGAAAAGTACAGAAATAGAACTGGCTTCAGATAAGACTCAGGCCACACAAAAACCAGCTGATGTCACCAAACACTAGTTCCCCCCTCTCTCTCTTCTCTTTCGTGCTCTCCTAATAATAGCAAAATGGCTGCAGCAGTTCCAGCCTTCACATCCTCACAGAGTCCCACCCAAGATGAGTGTAAGGGCATCTACTGGTAATTCCAAGAGGAAATAAAATTTCTTCCTGCCAAATCCTAGCAAACTTCTCCCCAGTTTTCTTTGATTTGAATTGACTTACATCTCATTTATGGCCATTTGCCATGACAAGTGAAATAGCATATTGAGGACTTAAATCATGAGCATCCACCCCTGGAACAGGAGGATGGTTGGGAATCCTTCTCACCCAAACAACACGGCTGAGAGTGGGTAAGGTGTGGTTTTCCAAAGACCATTTGGAGTTCCTGCTTTTAAATGGGGAATGGTTAGTATATAGCCAAAAAGTAAAAATTCCATTTAAGCTAGGAGGTATTGAGTACAGTACCAAGGTCTAAGAAACAAAGCTAAAACAGAACTTCCAGGATCTTTAGCTACACTCATTAACAAATTTACCTTACCTGAGGACTCTCCTCCCAATGGATGTCTCAAGCTTGTTTTCACACATAAAGTATTCTTCCATTCTTTGTATTTATTATTCTAACATCTTAATATCTCCACAAACAAGGGCTAAACAAAGCAATATGCAATGTGTTCTCAAAAAGCATGGGACTTGGGAGTGAGAATCTAGATTTGAGATTTTAGCGTGAGTAATTATGACCTTGATCAAGCCCGTAACTTCTCAAAACCACAGTGTCTTCATCAGAAAAGAAAATAATGGTTATCATCATCATTATCATAGATAACATTAAAAGGCCCTTGCTATGTGCCAGGCTCTCTTTTAAATACTTAAAATGTCCTAATTCATTTAGGTCTCATAGCAAGCCTTTCAACAAGAACTATTATTAGATCCACTGTATATATGAGGAAACCTGCCCAAGGCCTCCTACCTTATGAGCAGCAGAGCTGAGATCTGAACCAGGCACTCTGGCTCCAATTAAATTGTATAAACAGGTGAAAGTTCTTAGCATAAAGAAGGTGCTCTATGTATGTTACTCTGCCTGAATCTAAATAATAATTTTGTTTCACAGGGTGGTTGTAAAGTTCAAATAGGATAAAGTTTACAGAAGTGTTTCATAAAAGGTAATTTGATGTATAAATATAATGTATTATAGTTTTTATTATGATATTTCCTTCTTCCCTAAATCTCTCCAGACATTTGGTTAACGTATCATATAGATACTCTGTATGGATATTTAGTCAGTCTCATTTTTTACTGGAGCTTTGGTATCTCCAATTAACATAGCTTGCCTTTTGTAAACCCTTTAGAGTCTCCTTCTTAATTCTTCCTTAATGCTCATTTCCACTCTTGCTGTCAACCTTTTCTCTGGCACGCTTGCATTTCCAGACTTCGATAATGAGCACATCCTGGCCCTATTTGTTCTATTCCATTACTTTATTAAGATAGTATATGCCAGTTTCAGACCTGAGTTCATAGTTTAAGGAAACTTCTTTCATTTTTTTTTTTCCTTCTGGAAATGGCATGATCTTCCAACGCCTTTGCAAGTCTCTAAGTTGTTTTTGGGGCATTAGTTTCCTTTTGTAGGTTGGGGTGGTTGTGTAATTTTCTTTAGCATGGTTATTAAGAATTAATTCAGTAACTATTTAGTGCATGCTACAGGACAAATGTTATGCAAGATGTTGAGTTTAAAAGACTAGTTTCATATACTTCAAAATTATCAGTAGTGACTTTTAAGGTTGCTACCAAGCTATCAGTCCCTGCAAGAGAAACTTGAATTGGTAACTCCTCTGCATCTTTTTTCTTTTATTCATTTTAAAGACCAGACTTTGAAGAGTTTGTGTGTGAGTGTCTGTGTGTATGTAGCCTGCAAATTGATATTATAAAACATTTGAAGAATTCTAATGCTAAAAAAACCATTGTAATTAATAATCAAAATAAGAATTTACTCTATATGAAATTTATTTTATTGAACAGCTTAGTATGCAGTTTAAAATAAGTACATTGAAGGGTGCCTGGGTGGCTCAGTTGGTTGAGAGTCCAACTCTCGATTTCAATTCAGGTCATAATATCAGGGTGGTGACAAGGAGCCCTGCATCAAGCTCCGTGCTCAGTGGGGAATCTGCTTGAGGATTCTCTCTCTCTCCCTCTGCCCCTCTCCCCTTCACTCTCTCTCTGTCTCTAATAAATAAAAAAATAAATAAATATATTTCTTTTAAAATAAGAGAAATATTTAAAATAAGTACATTGTACATTGAGTAAGTTTAAGGAAGTAAACAAAGGCATAAGTGCCATCTTGACAAGAACATAAAATTTTGAAACAACAGAGGCAGAAATGAAACAAAATACGTGAATCAATTCATTTCAACAATCAATTAAATAACTTCAACATCAAACTCATAGTAATTGTTGAAATTTAAAAGCTGCAAAAGATGGGATAAATGCTAAGTTGGATTCTGTAAAGAAGTTAATTGGTGTTATCTGGAAAATAGCTCTGAGATGCTTATCCAGAATGCAGTATAGAAAGTCAAAGTGGGGGTGCCTGGGTGGCACAGCGGTTAAGCGTCTGCCTTCCGCCCAGGGCGTGATCCCGGCGTTATGGGATCGAGCCCCACATCAGGCTCCTCTGCTGTGAGCCTGCTTCTTCCTCTCCCACTCCTCCTGCTTGTGTTCCCTCTCTCGCTGGCTGTCTCTGTCAAATAAATAAAATCTTTGAAAATGAAAAAAAAAAAAGAAAGTCAAAGTGATGTTGTGAACACTGGGTGTTATATGTAAGTGATGAATCATTAAATGCTACTCGTGAAACTGATACTACACTATATCTTAACTAACTAGAATTTAAATAAAAACTTGAAACAAACAAAAAGTCAAGGGAAAAGAAAATATTGACATGAGACACAAAAGATGGATTGAAAAGCCCAATATCTAATCCTTAACTGAAATCACAAAAGTAAAGCATGAAAGGAAACGTAATAGCTTACATTTGAAGAGTTGATTGCTAAAAGAATCAAGCAGAAAATAAAAATAAATTAAAATATAATAAAAAATAGATCCACACTGGACACATAGTGAAAATGTATACTATCAACAATAAAGAGAAAATATAAAAACCAGCACAGAAAAGCACTGATAGATTGACAACAAACTTCTCATCAACAGCAAAGGCCAGAAAATGATGGAATAGTTATCTTCGAAGTGTTGCATGACAGTAATTGCCAATCTAGAATTTCACATTCAATCACACTGTTCTTTAACATATAGAGCAAAATCCCATGCAAAAATGAAAAAGCTATATACTGACATTTACTAAAAGAACTCTTAGAGAATGTTTCTGAAAAGACATAACCATAATCACACATTTGTTTAATGTGTATTTAGCTTTTTGAGTAGATTCTACATTCATATGGTACAAATTCCTAGTGTATACAAGGTTTACCATGAGTAGTCTTCCTGTCACCTCCATTCATTTGGTTCCTTCCCAAGACACCAGTGTTTTCCAGTTTCATGTTCATCTTTCCAAGGATAGATTTATGAGTGCATACATGTATTTGGACAGAGAGATTTTCTGCAGATGGGGGTAGCACACTATATGTCCTTTTCTGCACTTTGTTTTTCACATAAATACATGATCTGGGCATGGATAGGAGGTAATATTTTACACTAAATTTGTCTTTGAACTATTCCTACATATAGTAGAGACTAAAAAATTGGAAGGTCCCTAACAGATGATCCTAAAAATTACTTCTACTTCTACTCACCTCTCATCTAACTCTTCTCTCACACAGAGCTCCTTATGTTCAAGTAAACTGCTCCAGAGGTTAAAAATTTATTATCAGGGTAGTCCCCAGGTGATGTTATAATCAAAGATCATAACTTATCCATTTTATATGGTCATTTTTAAATCAACAGAAATCATCTCTTTTCAACAGGATTGCTAACATAATGGAATTATCTCTAGCAATTGGCAATATTCAGAAGCTGAATTTGTAAAGAAGATTTGAAAAACTGGGGAGGGTGCTTTCATTTTTTTTTTTGGATTAGTGTTGGAAAACCGTGTTATTTTCCACTATAAAAGAGGAAGGGTCTTTACTTCAGAAATGGAGCTCATTCCTTTTTCCAAAAAATCTCAGAAGGTGGAAACTCATTACTGGCAGTGTAGTCATAGCAAGCTAGTATGTTGATTATCTCAGGTTTTGTTTTGCCGTTTTGTTTTTTGAGGGCTTTTCCCCTTCTTTTTCCCACCTGTCCAGAATCTCAAGGGGCCAATTTAATATATGATACACATTGCTTACCTTAGCTAAGGACTTCCAGTTAATTTGAAGGAGAATTTTTGGGGGAACCCAAAGGCCTTGCAAACGCAAATATCTGTGAGATTCCTTCTTTTTGACACAAACCCAACCATTTCTCTTGTCTGTATATGTCTGCAGGGCCTTCTGAATAAAAGGTTCTTAACATTGCTGATTCTTACTGATAAAACTATGGAGAACGAGCCTACTGAGGATTTTGTCTGCCAATAGTGTTCTCATCTTCCCTAGTTAGTCATATCTAGAAATTGAGTTGGCCAAGGGGGTTCTGGAGAATTTGGAATATCTCTTACTTAAAGAAATAGGTTCCCCCACACACACTGTTTGCCAAAGGAATGTCTACAATTCAAAAGGGGAAAAGCAAAAAGATATCTGTATCAATGGTAGGCCTGAAGTAAGCAACAGCAAATCAATAATGATTTCTGAAACCTAAGTGGTCTCCAGTCACTTGGAGATGGCAAATTGTTTTAATCTCCCATGCCAACCCCAATTAGTTAGCCATGACTCCCTGGAGTGCTGTGCTAAAAATGACCCTGAAGCAGCACGCATGCTCCATGGAAAACAGTGTGATGACTCATAAGTAATGAACAAAGAGAGAGGAATCATGGCTTACATGTCATGAAGTTATCAGTCCTGTGCTGAGGGTTCAATTTTAGCAATAATCACTAAAGAAATTCACTATGCTGGAAACTTGAGGTCTGGAGCTATGAACTGTAGTAGCTCCAAATAAACATATACCAATCAAAAAAGAGCAGGAAATTTTCTCATTTTAATAGGTCGGTGTTTGTAGGGTGACATTCTTGTAATGATTTTTTTTTAATAATATTGTTGCTCTTAACTGATGCTTGATTAATTAAAGAATGAGCTTTATGAGCCCAAATTAACAATGTCAGGGTAGGTATGGCTGACTGCTAATTATCCTCCAAAGCTTGTTTCTCTTTCTAAAGTAGAAATTAAGCACAGCATGGCCTAGCTCAGCTATACTTTTCATAGCTTCCCTTGTGACTAGTTGTGGTAATATGACTAATTCCATTTCTTTCCAGTGGAATGTGAAAATTATATGCGCAAATTCTATATCACGTCTTTCAAAGGGAATTGCTTGTCCTTACTTCTGCTCTTTCTCCTTCGCTTGAGCTGGAATGTCAATATGACAGTGACGTTGCTTCAAGAAACACCCTAGAAGGTGTTAATTAATTAACATGATTAATTAATTAATATTAAATGGAACAGGCACAGGTCTCTGAATGAGTGCGTAGAAAAGAGCTGTCCTACCAGTCTGGACCATTTCCCCCTGGACTGTTATTTTAGAGAGAAATAAAGTTCTATCTTGCTTAAGCCTCTATATTTTGGGGTCTCTTTATTATAGGAGCTTTAGCCCAAAGTTAACTTGAGTGGTAATCAACAGGCAGTGGGGTGTGTAAGCAAATGGTCAAGAAGATGGTAACAGGGATGTCTACTATACCTAGCAAGGTCTCCCCGTAGCTACTGGAGTTCAGGAGCAGGATTCAAAGCCCTGCCAGGTCTTAAAGAATAAAAAGGACTCAAGTCCTGAGTAATGTTAAGCACAAGTCCAGTAACTAAGTCAGTACCTTAAATATAGATGAGAAATGGAGCCAATTACTTGCTCAGACCAGGATAACAGAGGCTGAACTGATGCTGTCTAAATCATTTCTCAAATTCTTCCCTGGTTAAAATCTGCATTGGTCTCAGAGATTGGACACGAATAAAGCTACACGTGGGAGTTAAGACATCTCAGTTGCAAAGGTTGTGGGATCTTGTGTCAGGGAGCCAAGCAGGGCACTATTTACATTCTTCTGGAATTCCCATTTTTGCCTATATCCTTATATCCTTCTATTTTGCCCTCCCAGACACCTCTACTGGGCCTGCCCTGTGACTTTCAGTTCAAATATCCTTTCTAGTCCCAGGACCTTTGGAGCCACCGTGGATCCCTTGGTTAACGAACAACAAGATCCTTCAGATGGTACCATGTGTTAACTTTCCCTTAACTTCTACCTCAAATTCAGTCAAAAACTCTCTATAAAAGAATTTCCACTGGAAAAAAAATTTTAAGCATTTATTTCTTTGCAAACATGTTTCTTCTAACCTGTTTTATTTCTCTCAATGACATCATCCATTCCAGACTTTTTCTTCTTTTTTACCCTGACCCTATCATTCTCCTTCAAAAATACCTCTCAGACTGTCCTCTCTGACACTATTTAGATTAGGCTTTATAAGAACTTCTAGCTTTTCTCGCTGGCTCAAATCCCTACTTAGCCTAGCTTATTTTATACCTACTAGATAATTCTTCATAAAATACAGATTTTGTCATACTACTGCTTATCACCCCTCCATCCCCTCAAAACCTCACATAACTGCCCATTTATTTCAGAAGTATAATCAAAAGTTTAAAACCTGGATTTTAAAGCCTCTGAAGATCTTTCTAGCCTTGGCTCCTACAATTAACTCACAGGGTGGACACAAAGGCCAATGTAAGCCAGTTCTCCTGACTTCAGACTCCAAACAAGTGAGAAAAGAATTAGGTTGACTTCATTTTCTGACCTTCTGGAGAGTTCACTGTAAGTAAATTATCTAAGCTTTCATATTTTATAGGAAGTTCTTTTATTATTCGACACGAACTTATAAGAAATAATGGCAGAGATTTCTGCCTTGCATTATATCAGTAAATGTGCCCAAAGCCTATGAAGAAATTTGATACTTGCAATAATATTCTCCCATTATTACCACAGAGTTATTTTCCTAAGGCTTTATGGCAGGCAGTCTTTTTTTGATATTTTCAGTGTTACAGGGTGCTATGATATTATTCTGCCATGTCGGCTGTATCATATAATGTTTTCAGGTTACCCTGTCTATCACTTCTCTTATCTTTATGGCTCCTAATCTTTGTAACCGGTCTCCATCAACAAAATCAAGCTGCAGAAAATAAACTACAGATAAGGCTCACTGGCATGGTAACAGGGTTTTCACTGCTTCCCTTGAATTTTCTATTTCAATAATTCTTGCTGCCAGAAATTTCCTTTTGATCCTTAAATCAGAAAATCCTTTGATGCGAATGACAACTTATCACATTAAAATATAAACAGCAACTTATTAGCACCTAATTTTTCCTTTGGATTTTACTACCTTTCACATATCAGTAATTTTTTTATCCAGCAATTACTCTTTGTACTTAATGTAGTTAAGGTGTATTATTTCCTCTATTATTTGTTCTTAACAATAACGTATTTCACTTAATTGTTTGAAGGCTCATTAAGTTTTTCTTCCCTCCATACTGTCAAGAACACATTATAAGTTGAATCCCAAATATATGCAGTATAGCACTTCTCGTTCCTTTTTATTAATAAATTCAATAAGGGGGCACCTGGGTGGCTCAGTTGGTTAAGCATCTGCCTTCGGCTCAGGTCATGATCCCGGGGTCCTGGGATCAAGCCCTGTATCAGGTTCCCTGCTCAGCAGGGAGTCTGCTTCCTCCTCTCTCTCTGTCCCTCCTTCTGGCTCATGCTCTCTCTTGTGCATGCTCTCTCAAATAAATAAATAAAATCTTTAAAAATATAACTTCAGTAAGCTTATTTTAAGTTTTACCTCAAATTTCCCATCTACTCTCACTTCCTCTGTCAGCTGTATTCCCTCAGGTGGGTAAGGAATGAGATAAGCAGTGGAACTTCTAAGGTGGTGTGTTTACCAAAATCTTATTAGGCTGTTCTATTCTACTGAATTATGTTGGAAGTTGCTTGATATAAGGTACAGCCAAAGGAATTATACCTATCAAGTTACCTCTCCTCCAGTATCACAAGTTCCAGGTCCTCTCTAGCAACCCAACCAGAAGGCCCCTGATTCATTTCAAATCCACTATGTTCCTCATCAAACTTTCTCTTCTCTTCCATTATATGTCTGCTCTACCTCTTAGCCTCTCTGTTCTTATTAATACCACCCTAAATTTCGGTCTCCAGAATAAAAGCACTCCTTTGGCCGGCGTTCAAACCTACCTCCAATCTGGCCACACCTGCATTTCCAACCTCATTTCCCACTCTGCCCCTCGTGTACCATACACTCCAGTTAAATCAAACCATTGATTATTCTCCTTTCTCATCTATTTCTTAGTTCTATTCTCTTCCCTTCACCTTTAGTAAGTAATGATATTTTCTCTTCCCCATTTTTATATGTCCAAATCTTATTCATTCTGAAAAGGTGAGTTCAAATGCCTCATGCAAAACACTGTGTTTTATAATCCTAAAAGTATTCTCTCTCCTCCAAACTTCTCCAAATACATTTTATCTCTATTTCTTACATGCATGACTCTTTCTTCTTTAACTTTGGGTTATTTATAACACACCTTATATCTCTTACCAGACTGCAACTTCTTGAAGACCCGATCCATTTCCTTATAAAGTCATCTTTTTTTTTTTTTAATGCTGCACTCTGACAAGTGCTTTCCACAGAAATGGGAGACACTTTCATGCATTTTCTTAATTACTTCATGTAATGACTCTATAAGCTCATATTATTTTTGGCCACTTTATAGGTAAGGAAATTACCATCAGACAAGTAACTTGCTCTTAAATGCATTAAATAGATGCTTAACTCAACTGAATAATGATTGAGCAAATAGGTCACCTCACACGAGGTTTAGAGGGATCCTATCCTGAAGGAAAGATGTGCCTCACCAGCCAAGTGCTCACAGCCACAACTGAGAAAGAGATCCATTCTAGAACTGCTTTCATGAAGTGGGGAAATGAAATTACCATGCTCGCCTATGACTTGCTCCTGTGATGAGACAAGTGTCACAAAAACACCTACTGGGTCAGCAGGGGTAAACAGAGGCATAAATTTACATATGCAGCCAGTTTTCCAGGAATGGTTAGATATCCCTCCTTTCAACAATGTTCTTTTTTGGGGGTAAGCACTTTTAGTCTGGCCGGTACAAAAAAGAGGCAAACACTTTCTTTTTTTCTGGAAAAATGGCTAAATCTTCCTACAGTGATTTAGGTACCTTCCTGATGATTGCAGTGGGTGAACTTACTGACGGTAAGGCTGGAATTCAACTTGATGAATGGGAAGTTGATGTTCACCAACACCCCTGGCTTCTTAAGTGCGTATGCCAAATAGGGAAGTTTCCCCACTTTAACCTTTTTTAAAAAAAGTGTTGCCTCTAGTGAAGGAAGAAGTGAAGGGGCCATTACCTCTCAAGGGGAAAGAGTCTCTTAGATTCTTCATAGTCATCCCAATGAACAGTGTGGCTGAGAGGATGGTATGTCCTGGTCCTAGTCCCTGGGCTAGAGATTCATCAAATCTAGAAGAGATCTGTGAACTCATTTACTCCAATCCCATCATTTTACCATTGGAGAAACTAAGGTAAAGTGGCGTGCCCAAGATTACAAAGAACACAGTGACCCTGACTCCAGTGTTGCCTCCAAGAGCATAAAGTGGAGGAAAGTTGAAAAAGCTGCTATGTTAACTGTCAGAGGAAGAGCACAAAATCAGCAAAGGTCAAACCCAATATCAGGGATCCTTACACCAATTTTAGGAAAAACAGCATGACCCTTGACCTAAGAAATACAATAAACATTCTGGTTCTGCCATTTACTCACTGTGTACCCTTCAGCAAAGCAACTTACTCATTTGTGAAATGTGGTTTTTATAATTATCTCCTTTACAGGGTTGTAATGAGGACTTGCAAGAGGTAAAATATTTAGATAAGGTCTGATACAGAGTAAACAATCAAGAAGTGTTGGTTCTACCTTCAGTAAGTTTAACATTGAAATTCAAAAAATAAAATTAGGGAATTGAAAGAGAAAAGGAAAGCCAAGAAATGTCTATTTCAATCACTAGAAGCCTGTTAAAGACAATCTGAATCATATTTAGTCTCTTGGACAAGTAACAGAGGATATAAAGGAATTAATATAATATAATTTTTCATTAAGTGTTTAAGACATATGGACAATCCAAGCCTGGACTTTTTCCCTTTGCCCAGAAAACATTCTAGCCACAATAAAACTTGGAGCATGATCAATCTAATATCTTCAATAGAGTTTCTGGTGTGCACATACTTTCACATAACTTTGTCTGAAGGGCTCTCCGTGGAGTCTCTCACCACCTTCCCTAATGGGCAGCAGCTGCCTGGAAGCAATCCTTCCATATTACTCACCTTATCAGGCCACAGTAAAACATCTCTCCTCATTCCACCCCGGGAAGACTATCCGTTCTTCTTGCTATTTGTAATGTTGACAGTCCCTTGTAGGGTAGTTTTTCCTACACCAGGTGGTTCTGCCTTTTTAGTGTTTTTCACTGAATAGCTAATTCCTTTCTGAGTCTATTGAACTTTGGTTTGTTTCTTTATGAACACCACATTTGGATTTTCTACTCTCTCCTTGACTCCTATTTGGCAGCAATAATGAGAAACAGCTGTCCACCCTGGGACTTGGCATAAAGATACTGGTGTCATCATCATGGTTCAAAGCTTGTCATACCCACCGAGATCAACCCTCTCCTTTTGTTGTTTTGCAGTTGGATTTCTGATCCAAAGTCCAACTTTTGTACTGACAAGTACCATTGTTTTTTTTCTGCTGTTCTCCCATTGTATGCCCTTTATTAGATATAGAGGAAGAGAGGTAAATGATGTGGGCTTGATCTATGTACTTTTGTAATTTTTAGAAAGTTCAGTCTTCCATCACATCTATTGATCAATTAATTGATTTATCTATCTATGGATGTATCTATGCCTCTCTCCAACTCCTCAAATTCCAAGATGATTATAATAAATCTCTGAGTCAAACTGATAAAGAAGTAATTACTACTAGAAGAAAAAATTGGAAGATCTGAATATCTGATGCCTTTATGGCTCTAATTTAAGGTTTGTTTTTGTTTTTAGATATTCACTATCCACTGCTAGAATTTAAAGTAGAGATGGTAATGATCAAAAGTGTTGATTCATGGACCTTTTTTTTCCCTCCATAAATTGGAGACTGAAGTACAGATCTTCCTCAACTTATGATGGGGTGACATCCTTACATCCTGATAAACCCATCGTAAGTTAAAAATATCATCAGCCAAAAGTGTATTTAATATACCTAATCTGCTGGAAACCATAACTTAGCCTAACCTACCTTAAATGTGCTCAGAACACTTACATTAGCCTACAGTGGGGCAAAATCATATAACACAAAGTATATTTTCTAACAAAGTGTTGGATATCTCCTGTAATGTACTGACTACTGTACTGAAAGTGAAAAATAGAATGGTTGTATGGGCGCAGAATTGTTGTAGAAGAATTGGCTGTTTACCCTCATGATCATATAGCTGACTGGGATCTGGGGCAGCCACTACCCAGCATCACAAGAGAATCATCTTGCGTATTGCTAGCCCAAGAAAAGATCCAAATTTAAAATTCCAAGTACAGTTTCTACTGAATGCATATTGCTTTCATACCATTATAAAGTTAAAAAGTTGTAAGTCAAGGAACCATTGTAAGTCGAGGATTGCCTGTATAATAAGAGGAAATCATGTAGTGGACTCAAAGTTATAAATCCTGGTTTCACGTTCCAGATATGGCTCTATGTAACCTTGAATTACACACACATAACCACACACACATGTTTTATATCCATATGTATATCTACACACATGTATATACATATATGTATAGATACATATGTATAGATACACATGCATATATATATATGTATAGCTTGAAAAAATACACAACCAAATTTTAATAAAGATATTTTAGATACAAACTGGACTAATTTAAGAAATTCACATGTGAGAAATCACAAGTAATGCAACAAAGGCTAAAGTTAAAAAAAAATTAAATACTATTAAAATAGTCAGATAACTGTATGTGTGACAGAGATTACCTAGTCATCGAACCCAATTTCTTTTCTTCTTGCACTCAAAGACTACATTTCCCAGCTTCCCCTACAGTTAGGTATGGCCATGTGACTGAGTTGGGTCCAACAGTAGTGAGTTGAAGAAGAGGGAATTTCAGGCTTGACTCATAAAAACATACATGAATCCTACATTCTCTTATGCCTTTACAGTGAGGACAGCCAACTTGGAAACCACATGTTGCAGACCAATGAAGCCTGAGTCCAAGCATCACTGCCTATGAGATGCTACCTGCCAATTAGAGCACCTGTTTAGAGCGACATGGGCAAGAAATACCCTTCTTATTGGATTAAGCCTGAGATTTGGGGATTTATCTAGTAAAGCAGCAAAAGTGACAGATGGTAGACTCAAGGGGCAGGTTGCTGAGCTGCTGGAAGTGGAATTAGTCTAATTTTAATTGGGAAGGGACCAATGCTGACAGTTAACTAAGCAAACAGGGTCTATATGAGGCCCAGCCAATGACTGGTCAAAACATAATCTGGTCAAATTAGCAGTGCCAGCAGGAACAAATTCTGAGTTCCTTAGAGGAGACTTCTGCCAATCCTAGAGGCCATTAAAGTTTTCTGAACCACAGGCAAATATCTCAGAGGGTCCTGATTATCCCTTTAAAAAATGTTTGCTCACAGGTATGTCTATCGTGGAAATATATTCCTGTGAATTCCAAATTAGGTGAAATTTGAATACCTGGAATTATCAAGAATGACAGGTCTCCTTGGATTTGGACTCATTTTCTTATATTTCTGCAAAGCCTTACTTGACCATGGAACTAAAATCACACACAGCTACTGGTCAGCCTTTTTACTGACATTCTCAAACCACTGAGAATAAATTGAGAAAAATCTGAGACAAAAATTGTCCAGTTTAAGTAGTATTCACATGCCAGCTAGTGGTCATAAGTCTAAACAGGAACCTAAGTTGAGAAAACAGTCCTCTCCAAAATAAACTCTTCTAGATCTGGTTCTCTGTGTCGTAACACTGCTAAATGCTATTTCATAATTTCCACCTCATCATAGCCAAATGCGAGGCCCACCAAACGTGTGTTCAGTAAATCCCTAGGAAGTTATTTGTTTTATAACAAATTCAGCAGCTGAGGGTGTAGCCCTTTTCTTCCTCTGTCTAAGCTCTTGTATGTTTTAATAACTCATGCATCATTTCCCATGCCAAATTATTAGAGATGTGAGCCTTTGGCAGGGACAAGCCCATAAAGATTGTAGCTAAATTAAGGGGAAAACCAGGGGCACAACCTGGTGCTTCAGGTATGGCTGTCTGGTTACTCCACAAACCCTACTACCTGGTGTTGCTCAAATATCACGTTATCACACAGGCACAAAGTAACAACAGTGAAACCCAATTAATAACATCAGAGAAAACTGAGGCATACTAAGGATGCAATTAGCATCATAACTAATGGCATAATAATACCCAGATCTGATTTATTTACTCAAAAACCAGTCCAGTTGGAGAATTTGAAATTATTCCAAACACGGCTTATTATTACTGCCATACATAGCCTGCCTGCTAAACCCACAACTCCAGTGAGGACAACGCAACGAGACCTGTCCTGATACTGGGTATCTCTGCATCCCACCCCCACCCCCCACCACACACAGAGCTAATACGTATTTTAGAGTTCCTTGGACTTCCAAAGGTTAAATGTGGGGCATATGTTATTTAGTGTTTTTATGTTTTCTAAATAAGTTACTGTGCATCTAAATAAAAGAATCATTTCTTTTTAGTGGTGCCTGGGTAGCTCAGTCTTTAAGCATCTGCTTTCGGTTCAGGTCATGATCCCGGAGTCCCAGGATCGAGTTCCATGTCAGGCTGCTTGCTTGTGGGGCCCCTCACCTCACTTGTGCTCTCTCTATCTCAAATAAATAAATAAGATCTTTTTTAAAAAAACCATTTCATTTCATTCTCTAAGAATCATTTTAGTAACAAGTGCTCCAACCAGGAGATGCCTTTCCTCCATTAAGGTAAAAAGGGGCACTCATTTTTTTACTCAGATTACAACTGATCCAAACTTTACAATGGAAAAATTCCGGATAACAAGTAACTTTTACTTTTTGGTTGTGGTAATGCTCTTTAAATAGCACCCGTAAAAGAAAAAAAAATTAGACAGTATGTGCTATAAGAAAGCATACAAAAAAGATTCTCCCTCATCTTTTTAAACTCAAAATAAACTTGCCATATAATCAGATCTCCAAACAATAGATGTTATATATACTATGTTAATCTCTAAAACAATTGTCTTGTAAGTTTAACAAATCATTATCTCTTGCCAATATCCCCATTTGTGATTTCAGTTTTCTAAAAAGAAGTTCAGGTTAGAGAAAAGACATCTCACTGAATTACATGATTAAGTGATTAAAAAATGACCATTCTCCTACACCATACACAAAGATAAATTCTAAATGAATCAAAGACCTCGATGCGAGACAGGAATCCATCAAAATCCTAGAGGAGAACATAGGCAATAACCTCTTCGACATCGGTCACAGCAACTTCTTTCATGACACGTCTCCAAAGGCAAGGGAAACAAAAGCAAAAATGAACTTTTGGAACTTCATCAAGATAAAAAGCTTCTGCACAGCAAGGGAAACAGTCAACAAAACAAAGAGGCAACCCACAGAATGGGAGAAGGTATTTGCAAATGACATTACAGAAAAAGGGCTGGTATCTAAGGTCTATAAAGAGCTTCTCAAACTCAACACCCCAAAAATAAATAATCAAGTCAAAAAATAGGCAGAAGATCTGAACAGACACTTCTCCAAAGAATACATATGAATGGCTAACAGACACATGAAAAAATGTTCAACATCATTAGGGAAATTCATATCAAAACCACATTGAGATACCACCTTACATCAGTTAGAATGGCAAAAATTGACAAGGCAAGAAACAACAAATGTTGGAGAGGATGTGGAGAAAGGGGAACCCTCTTACACTGTTGGTGGGAATGCAAGTTGGTACAGCCACTTTGGAAAACAGTGTGGAAACTCCTCAAAAAGTTAGAAATAGAGCTACCCTATGACTCAGCAATTGCACTACTGGGTATTTACCCCAAGGATACAGATGTAGTGAAAAGAAGGGCCACATGCACCCCAATGTTCATAGCAGCAATGTCCACAATAGTCAAACTGTGGAAGGAGCCAAGATGCCCTTCAACAGACAAATGGATAAAGAAGATGTGGTCCATGTATATAATGGAATATTACTCAGCCATCCGAAAGGATGATTACCCAACATTTGCATCAACATGGATGGAACTGGAGGAGATTATGCTAAGTGAAACAAGTCAAGCAGAGAAAGACAATTATCATATGGTTTCACTTATTTGTGGAACATAAGGAATAGCATGGAGGACATTAGGAGGAGGAAGGGGAAAATGAAGGGGGGGAATCAGAGGGGGAGACGAACCATGAGAGACTCTTGACTCCGGGAAACAAACTGAGGGTTTCAGAGGGGAGAGAGGAGGGGGATGGGTTAGCCCGGTGATGGGTATTAAGGAGGGCACATATTGCTAGGAGCACAGGGTGTTATATGCAAACAATGCATCATGGAATACTACATCAAAAACTAATGATGCACTGTATGGTGGCTAACATAACATAATAAAAAAATAATAAAAAAATAAAATGTTAAAAAAATCTTACATCTAAATCAAATAATGTCCTGCATTTAGAGAGTTGATCTAGATAGCCTGCCACTTAATATCAGTTCTTCAGAGATTTAAAATTTCTATTGCCATAGTGGATACTTTTACCTGGATATGGGATCTCTTTCCTGTAAAACTTTCCTAGTTGTAAGAGTTCTTCATTTTGTCAGATACAAATTGTTTTAAATAATTGGATAAAAAGAAAACTCTATTTTAAGCCTTGTTATCCACTCAAATATTTTATGTTAATACTACAGGTTAAATTTAATGTTCACACAACATATATGATTCCACATGTGTTCTACTTCTTTTTTTTTTAATTTTTTTCTAAGATTTTATTTATTTATTTGACAGAGAGACAGCCAGCGAGAGAGGGAACACAAGCAGGGGGAGTGGGAGAGGAAGAAGCAGGCTCCCAGAGGAAGAGCCTGATGTGGGGCTCGATCCCAGAACACTGGGATCACGCCCTGAGCCAAAGGCAGACACTTAACGACTGAGCCACCCAGGTGCCCCTCTACTTCTGATTAGAATAGAGAAAGTTGTGAGGGGCGCCTGGGTAGTGCAGTCGTTAAGCGTCTGCCTTTGGTTCAGGGCGTGATCCTGGCATTCCGGGATCGAGTCCCACATCAGGCTCCTCCGCTGGGAGCCTGCTTCTTCCTCTCCCACTCCCCTGCTGTGTTCCCTCTCTCACTGGCTGTCTCTCTGTCACATAAATAAATAAAATCTTTACAAAGAAAAAAAAAAAAGAATAGAGAAACTTGTGAAAGACTATTGCTTCTACCACAAATATCCCTTTGCAGCTCCCTGTTTATCTGCAACCTAGAACTCAGGTTGAGGTTCATCCAAGAGAAACTTTGCTGGTGTGTGTTAAGTGGAATCTCACCGGGATCTGTCAACTCTGAATTCACAAATGAACAAGCTGAGGACCAAGGTCCTGCCACTATGGCATGTCTTCTACTCTTAGACATGGATCCTGACCTCAGCATTAGCATTATCCTTTTATTCCTGAGAATCATCTGCCTATTTCCTCTTCCTCTGAGTCCCTTCCCTTAGTATGGTTCAACTTTCAGCATATAGGCCAAGAGAACCAATCAAGACACAAAAGTGGGTGGTATTTGTGCTTTTAGGACCTATGAATACCTAGTTCAGATACCTTCTGAGATTTCCTCACCAAATCCCATTCATTTTTATTAGTAACATCAGCAAGCTCATTGGAGCATTTCTACTACCTGAGTAGTGGAGACAGATCCATGCCCCCCATGCAGTTCTTCCCAATTCAGTACCCTGAAGTCTATTATCAAACCTGAGGGATGTGATCAGTACTAGTCTTTGATGGGAGCATATTCCAACTTTTTAATAAATAAACTAGTCCTGCTTTATCAAATGGAAATAGAAAATGAACATCCTAAGAGTGAAGGTACTTGTAGTTGAGCATCCCTTAAAATTGTCCCCAGCAGAAATGGGGTAATTCAATTCAAAACCTATTCATTTGAGTCTGTAGTAGATGAGGATATGTTCTGTGACACATGCTTGGATAAATACCCTCAAAGGTATATGATCTTATGGAAAGTGCTTCCCTTGGACCCTATGTAAATTCCATTGAGTGAAATGGAGTTTTATATAATTTTTAAAAATCTTGTTGCAATATGCCTGCATTTGTTTCTGTTGCTGTGTAAAAGGTTACCATACGTTTAGTGGCTTAAAACAAGACCCATTTATTAAGTCACAGCTCAAAAAGTCAAAATCTGGGTACAGCATGACTGCGCTTTCTGCTCAGGATTTTACAAGGCTGAAGTCAAGATATTGGCTGACTGTGTTTTCATCTGGAACTATGGGTTCTCTTCAAGCTTATTCATGTTGCTGGCAGAGTACAGTTCCTGTGGTTGTAGGACTAAAGTCCCTCTTTCCTCACTGGCTGTCTACTGGGACCAGTCTCAGCTCTTGAAGACTACCCCCAATCTTCAAGAAGCAATGGACCCCTTCTTCAAAGCCAGCAATGGAGACTCTCCCTGGTGTCAAATTTCTCCCATTCTTTGAATCTCTTTTGCTAGGAAACATCTCATCCCTTTTAAGAGCTCACCTGATTACATCAGGCCCATAGAGAATAATCTCCTATTTTAAGGTCAATAGATATGGGACCTTAATTACATCTGCAAAATCCTTTTGCAGCAGCACCCAGGGTAATGTTTGAATAACTGGGAAAGTGTGTATATACCTGGAATCTTGGAACTATTTTAGAATTCTGTCCACCATAATCCCAGAATGCATGTTTTTAAATAATATTTTTATAGAGGAGGTTGTTCAACACAAATATTTCCTATCCTTCCTATTCTTTCATACTTATTTATGGTATTGGCTTTTTATTGCTACCATTACAAATTCCCCAAACTGGTGACTTAAACATTACAAATATATTATCTTACAGTTCTATAGGTCAAAAGTCTGACATAGTTCTTACTGGGATAAAACTGAGTTATAAACAGAGCTGTGTTTGGGGTGCCTGGGTGGCTCAGTCAGTTAAGCCTCTGACTCTTGGTTTTGGCTCAGGCCATGATCTTATGGGTGCTCAGCAGGGAGTCTGCTTGGGAGTCTCTCCCTCTGTCCCTCCCTACACACACGCATGCACTCTCTTTCTCTCTCTCTCTCAAATAAGCAAATCTTAAAAAAATAAATAAATAAACAGGGCTGTGTTCCTTTCTGGAGGCCTTCTCTAGCTTGAGGCTGCCCACTTTCCTTGGCTCATGGTCCCCCTCCCCCATCTTTTATGTTAATAATGGTGCGCTGAGTCCTTATCACGTTACCCTCTCTGTGGTTGTCTGTACCAGAGAAATGTTCTCTACTTTAAGCACTCAAGTGATTAGGCTGGGGTCACCTGGATAATCTAAAATGATTTCTCTATCTCAAGATCCTTCACTTAATCATATTGGCAAAGTCCCTTTTGCCATGTAAAGTAACACTCACATATTCTAAGAATTAGGGCATGAACACCTTTGGAGGTCATAATTCTGCCTACCATATCTACCTTTCTAAAATAAAGGACTACAAATTGGGTTTTTTACTCAAACCATATCTTCAGACACTGTAGAAATCTGGCTTAGAGAGCATGTGATATACATACCTAATGGACAGTATATCCCGGAAGAGTTGATATTGAGTATTACATAATGACATGCATCACAATCAATATAGCCCAACAGCTGGTTAAAGAGAAGTTGTCAATGAATACAAACTTTAGACAAATAAGTTCTGAGGATAATGTACAGCATGGTGATTACTGTTAATAATGCTATATTATATATTGGGAAATTCCTAAGAGAATAGATATTAAATGTTCCCGCCACAAAAAAATAAATCGTAATTATGTGACACAGTGGAGCTGTGAGCTGATGCTATGATGGCCATCATTTCACAACATATAAGTATATCAAATCAACCTGTTGTGCACCTTCAATTTATACAATATTATATGTCAATTCCATCCCCTCAAACAAAGCTGGAAAAAAGATAAGAGAAGTTGTGCTTAAGAGGAAAAATAAATAAGACTCCGTACTGAGCACAGAGCCAAATGCAGGGCTCGATCTCATGACACTGAGATCACAACCTGAGCCGTGAAACCAAGGGTTAGATGCTTAACCAACTGTGCCACCCAGGTTCCCCAGGATGGGGAATTTATAAGAGTGAAGATGGAGAATCCTGTCCATGGAAAGCAGATGTACAGAGAAAAAGATCCCATCACTAAAGACAGGGTTTAGAGACTATGTTTAAAAGGGATACTCAGAAGATGGCGGAGGAGTAGGGGACCCCTTTTTCAGCCGGTCCCCTGAGTCGAGCTGGATAGGTACCAGACCAGCCTAAATAACCACGGAATCAGCCTGAGACGCAGGATGATGCATCTGGATCTCTACAAATGAACATCTCCAGCGCTGAGTATTGAGGTACCAAGAGGGGAGCTGTAAACCGTGCACGGATATCGGAAGATAAACGGAAGGGGGAGGGAGCCGCCGTGTTTGGGCGCCGGGAAGCGGCAGCCACCTGCACGGGGGAGCGGGAAGACACACAGAGGGTACCCGCGAGAGAGCGGACTGAGACCGGTGAGCCGTGAACGCGCGCGCCACCAGGCATCTCCCGGAACACCGGAATCCCGGTGTGCTCACGGGATCCAGACTGAGACCGGGAACTCCCGGAGCGCGCGCGGGGCGGCTGGCGGCTGGCGGGCCACCTGCACGGGGGAGCGGGCGGACTCGCGGTCGGCACCCGCGAAACAGCAGACTGAGACCCTGAACCGGGTGCGCGCGCCACCAGGCTTCTCACGAAACTCCGGAATCGAGGTGTGCTCACCGGGCATAGACTGAGACCGGGAGACCCGGGAGCGCGCGGGGCGGCCGGTGGCTGGCGGCATTAGAAACACAAAGGACAGAGACGGGGCGGCCGGTGGCTGGCGGCATTAGAAACACAAAGGACAGAGACGCGCCGGCCCTGGAAGTGAGGGCAGGGTCGCCGAGTTGGTGCGCACATCCCGGGACGCCGCAGGGTTGAGCAGCACCAACAGTAACAGAGTTAAAGTGGCCAGAACATCAGTGGAGAACGGGCCGCAATCCCTCTGTTCTGCGACAATGCAGCCTCTGCTGCTCTGACCCTCAGAAGAGGCATAGCCGGCCGCCAGGGAAAGCCGCCAGAGAACAAAAGCCTGGAAATACCGGCTCAGAGAGTGCCCATCCCCATCCTCCCTCGCAGGGGCACGGAGACTCTACCCAAACAGGGTTGCCTGAGTATCGGCGCGGCAGGCCCCTCCCCCAGAACACAGAAGGCAGGCTGAAAAATCAAGAAGCCCACAACCCAGGCGCCTGGGTGGCGCAGTCATTGAGCGCCTGCCTTCAGCTTAGGGCGTGATCCCAGCGTTCCGGAAAGGAGTCCCTCATCGGGCTCCTCCGCTGGGAGCCTGCTTCTTCCTCTCTCACTCCCCTGCTTCTGTTTCGTTCTTGCTGTCTGTCTCCCTCTCTCAGATAAGTAAATAAATAAAATCTTTAAAGAAGAAGCCCACATCTCTAAGATCCCTATAAAACAAGGGGCACGGCCTGGGACCCAGTCAATAATTTTGGGCTCTGGAAACCCCACAACCTCTCTTCATCAGAATGACAAGAAGGAGAAGCCCCCCCCAGCAAAGAAAGGACAGTGAGTCAGGGGCCTCTGCCACAGAAGTAACGGATATGGATGTAACCAAATTATCAGAAATGGAATTCAGAGTAACAATGGTCAAGATAATGAGTAGACTTGAAAAAAGTATTCAGGAAAATATTACTGAGAATATACAATCCCTAAGGGCGGAAATGAGAGCGAATTTGACAGAAATTAAAAATTCTATGAGCCAAATGCAGGCAAAACTAGAGGCTCTGACGGCCAGGGTCACGGAAGCGGAGGAAAGGGTTAGTGAATTGGAGGATGGGTTAATAGAGGAAAAATTAAAAATAGAAGATGGTCTTAAAAAAATCCACGCCCACGAATGTTGGCTACGGGAGATTACTGACTCAACGAAACGATCCAATGTTAGAATCATCGGCATCCCCGAGGGGGTGGAGAAAAACAGAGGTCTAGAAGAGATATTTGAACAAATTGTAGCTGAAAACTTCCCTAATCTAGCAAGGGAAACAAAAATTCGTGTCCAAGAGGCAGAGAGGACCCCTCCCAAGCTCAACCATGACAGACCTACACCACGTCACGTCATAGTGCAACTCGCAAATATGAGATCCAAGGATACAGTATTGAAAGCGGCCAGGGCAAAGAAATTTCTCACGTACCAAGGCAAAGGCATCAGAATTACATCAGACCTGTCTACACAGACCTGGAATGAGAGAAAGGGTTGGGGGAGCATTTTTAAAGCTCTTTCAGAGAAAAACATGCAGCCAAGGATCCTTTATCCAGCAAGGCTGTCATTCAGAATTGATGGAGAAATAAAGACATTTCAGAATCGACAGTCACTAGCCAATTTCGTAACCACGAAACCAGCCCTACAGGAGGTATTACGGGGGGTTCTATAAAAGTAAAAAGGCCCCAAGAGTGATACAAAACAGAAAGTCACAGCCAATACAAACAAAGACTTTACTGACAACATGGCAGAATTAAAAGCATATCTCTCAGTACTCAGCCTGAACATTAATGGTTTAAATTCTGGTTTCAAACGCCACAGGGTTGCAGATTGGATAAAAAGAAATGACCCATCCATTTGCTGTCTACAAGAGACTCATTTCGAACCCAAAGATGCATTCAGACTGAGAGTAAGGGGATGGAGTACCATCTTTCACGCAAATGGACCTCAAAAGAAAGCTGGGGTAGCAATTCTCATATCAGATAAATTGGATTTTAAACTACAGACTATAGTTAGAGATGCAGAAGGGCACTATATTATTCTTAAAGGAAGTATTCAACAAGTGGATATGACAATTATAAATATATATGCCCCCAACAGGGGAGCAGCAAGATACACAAGGCAACTCTTAACCAGAATAAAGAGACATATAGATAAAAATACATTAATAGTAGGGGACCTCAACACTCCACTCTCAGAAATAGACAGAACACCCTGGCAAAAACTAAGCAAAGAATCAAAGGCTTTGAATGCCATACTCGACGAGTTGGACCTCTTAGATATATATAGAACACTACACCCCAGAACCAAAGAATACTCATTCTATTCTAATGCCCATGGAACATTTTCAAGAATAGACCATGTTCTGGGACACAAAACAGGTCTCAGCCGATACCAAAAGATTGAAATTATCCCCTGCATATTCTCAGACCACAACGCTCTGAAATTGGAACTCAACCACAAGGAAAAATTTGGAAGAAACTCAAACACTTGGAGACTAAGAACCATCCTGCTCAGGAATGACTCGATAAACCAGGAAATCAAAAATCAAATTAAACAATTTATGGAGACCAATGAGAATGAAAATACAACAGTCCAAAACCTATGGGATACTGCAAAGGCAGTCCTAAGGGGGAAATACATAGCCATCCAAGCCTCACTCAAAAGAATAGAAAAATCTAAAATGCAGTTTTTATATTCTCACCTCAAGAAGCTGGAACAGCAACAGAGGGACAGGCCTAATCCACGCACAAGGAAGCAGTTGACCAAAATTAAAGCTGAAATCAATCAAGCAGAAACCAGAAGTACAGTAGAGCAGATCAACAGGACTAGAAGCTGGTTCTTGGAGAGAATCAATAAAATTGACAGACCACTGGCAAGACTTATCCAAAAGAAAAGAGAAAGGACCCAGATTATTAAAATTATGAATGAAAAAGGAGAGGTCACGACGAACACCATTGAAATTGGAAGGATTATTAGAAATTTTTATCAACAGCTATATGCCAATAAACTAAGCAATCTGGAAGAGATGGAATCCTTCCTGGAAACCTATAAACTACCAAGATTGAAACCGGAAGAAATTGATTTCTTAAACAGGCCAATTAATTATGAAGAAATTGAGTCAGTGATAAACAACCTTCCAAATAACAAAACTCCAGGCCCGGACGGTTTTCCTGGGGAATTCTACCAAACATTCAAAGAAGAAATAATACCTATTCTCCTAAAGCTTTTTCAAAAAATAGAAACAGAAGGAAAGCTACCAAACTCATTCTATGAGGCCAATATTACATTGATCCCCAAACCAGGCAAAGACCCCCTCAAAAAGGAGAATTACAGACCGATTTCCCTAATGAATATGGACGCCAAAATCCTCAACAAGATACTTGCTAATAGAATCCAACAGTTCATTAAAAGGATTATCCACCACGATCAAGTGGGATTCATACCTGGGATGCAAGCGTGGTTCAATATTCGCAAATCAATCAGCGTGATACATCATATCAACAAGAAAAGACTCAAGAACCATATGATCCTCTCAATCGATGCCGAAAAAGCATTTGACAAAATACAGCATCCTTTCCTGATTAAAACCCTTCAGAGTGTAGGAATAGAAGGTACATTTCTCAATCTCATAAAAGCCATCTATGAAAAGCCTACTGCAAATATTATTCTCAATGGGGAAAAGCTGGAAGCCTTTCCCTTAAGATCAGGAACACGACAAGGATGCCCACTCTCGCCACTATTATTCAACATAGTACTAGAAGTCCTTGCAACAGCAATCAGACAACAAAAAGGGATCAAAGGTATTCAAATCGGCAAAGAAGAAGTCAAAATGTCTCTCTTCGCAGACGACATGATACTCTATATGGAAAACCCAAAAGAAGCCACTCCCAAACTATTAGAAGTTATAGAGCAATTCAGTAACGTGGCGGGATACAAAATCAATGCTCAGAAATCAGTTGCATTTCTGTACACGAATAACGAGAACGAAGAAAGAGAAATCAGGGAATCCATCCCATTTACAATAGCACCAAAAACCATACGTTACCTTGGAATTAACTTAACCAGAGATGTAAAGGACCTTTATTCTAGAAACTATAAATCACTCTTAAAAGACATTGAGGAAGACATAAAAAGATGGAAAGATATTCCATGCTCATGGATCGGAAGAATTAACATAGTTAAAATGTCCATGCTACCCAGAGCAATCTACACTTTCAATGCTATCCCGATCAAAATACCGAGAACGTTTTTCAAAGAACTGGAACAAATAGTCCTTAAATTTGTATGGAACCAGAAAAGACCCCGAATCTCCAAGGAACTGTTGAAAAGGAAAAACAAAGCTGGGGGCATCACAATGCCGGATTTCGAGCTGTACTACAAAGCTGTGATCACAAAGACAGCATGGTACTGGCACAAAAACAGACACATAGACCAATGGAACAGAATAGAGAGCCCAGAAATGGACCCTCAGCTCTTTGGGCAACTAATATTTGATAAAGCAGGAAAAAACATCCGGTGGGAAAAAGACAGTCTCTTCAATAAATGGTGCTGGGAAAATTGGACAGCTACGTGCAAAAGAATGAAACTTGACCACTATCTCACACCATACACAAAAATAAACTCCAAATGGATGAAAGACCTCGATGTGAGACAGGAATCCATCAAAATTCTAGAGGAGAACATAGGCAGCAACCTCTACGACATCAGCCTAAGCAACCTTTTTCATGACACATCCCCAAAGGCAAAAGAAACAAAAGATAAAATGAATTTATGGGACTTCATCAAGATTAAAAGTTTCTGCACATCCAAGGAAACAGTCAGAAAAACTAAGAGGCAGCCCACGGAATGGGAGAATATATTTGCAAATGACACTACAGATAAAGGACTGGTATCCAAGATCTACAAAGAACTTCTCAAACTCAATACACGAGAAACAAATAAACAAATCAAAAAATGGGCAGAAGATATGAACAGACACTTTTCCAATGAAGACATACAAATGGCTAACAGACACATGAAAAAATGTTCAAAATCATTAGCCATCAAGGAAATTCAAATCAAAACCACACTGAGATACCACCTTACGCCAGTTAGAATGGCAAAAATAGACAAGGCAAGAAACAACAATTGTTGGAGAGGATGTGGAGAAAGGGGATCCCTCCTACATTGTTGGTGGGAATGCAAGTTGGTACAGCCACTCTGGAAAACCGTGTGGAGGTCCCTTAAAAAGTTAAAAATTGAGCTACCCTATGATCCAGCCATTGCACTACTGGGTGTTTACCCCAAAGATACAGACGTAGTGAAGAGAAGGGCCATATGCACCCCAATGTTCATAGCAGCAATGTCCACAATAGCTAAATCGTGGAAGGAGCCGAGATGCCCTTCAACAGATGACTGGATTAAGAAGTTGTGGTCCATATATACAATGGAATATTACTCAGCAATCAGAAAGAATGAGTTCTCAACATTTGCTACAACATGGACGGCACTGGAGGAGATAATGCTTAGTGAAATAAGTCAAGCAGAGAAAGACAACTATCATATGATTTCTCTCATCTATGGAACATAAGAACTAGAATGATCAGTAGGGGAAGAAAGGGATAAAGAAAGGGGGGGTAATCAGAAGGGGGAATGAAACATGAGAGACTATGGACTATGAGAAACAAACTGAGGGCTACAGAGGGGAGGGGGGTGGGGGAATGGGATAGACCGGTGATGGGTAGTAAGGAGGGCACATATTGCATGGTGCACTGGGTGTTATACACAACTAATGAATCATCGAGCCTTACATCGAAAACCGGGGATGTACTGTATGGTGACTAACATAATATAATAAAAAATCATTATTAATAAAAAAAAAAAAAAAAAAAAAAAAAGAGGAAAAATAAATAAAAATAAATAAACGATATACACAAATAAAATTGGGAATTCCAGTTTTTCCCAAAGTGCGTGCCATGGGAATCAAATTACTGTGGCCATTAATAGTTGTTACATAAAGAATTACGAACACATACATTTGGGAAATGTCGAGTTAAAGCTAAACTGATTCCTTCTCAGAGTCCTGAATGTGCTAATGTGCATCATGAATCTATAAGAGAGCAACAAGTGTTCTTATTTGATCCAAAAAAAAAAAAATGTTTTTAAAGGGCCGATCAAACTTGAGGAACTGGTAATGTCCATTCGCTGTGCTGCAGCATCCTTCTGCCATTGTTTTCCATTGGCCCTTCCTTTTCGTTGTCTCTTCTTCCTTTTTTTCTGTCCCTCCTTCCTTGCCGCTTATTCTCCTTTCTTACTTCCCACCTTCACTCCTTCTCTTTTAACCTACAGTCATCCTTTCACGTAAATGTGACTTAAAATGCATGGAGTTGCAAAAAAGATTTGGTTTGGCTAAAATTAAAAATACAACTATTGTGAAAAAAGAAAATGGGAAAAGCAAGAAGAATAAGTTACAGAGAAAATGATGCTTTTCTTGAATCTTGACATTTTGATTGTGCTTCCCTGACTTATTGGACACCATAAGACTAAACATTTCCTGAACAAGGGATTAGGGATTTATTTCATATGTGTTACGTCCTCTTCTTTTTAATTTCATAATCTTTCCAAGTTTGTCATCTCTTCAGTCCCAGTTACTCTTTGGAGGGGACTTGACAACCTGAATAAATATACCACTAAGTTATAATAGGGTTTCTTTACATACTATCACCAGGCAATAAGCGATTCTGATTTACTGAATATTTGAATATTCCAATATGGCTTAATCCTAACCATATACACTAACATTTGCTTTTCAGTTTAGTAGTTTTCAGTACACTATAAAATTTATAACACAAGTCCCTCATGACTAAAGACACATTCACTATTTTTTTGATGCTCTCATTTTGAAACAAAATACCATATATAATGAAATTCAAATACATGTTTATGGAATGTGGACAGGTATAAGTCTAGGTGACGCTATGCTGAATGGCCCCAAAATATAGTGTTTTCGCATTTGGTCCAAGTGTCTCCTCCTTCCATCCCATTTTCTGCTCTGTCAAATGATCTGCTTTTGAGACAATCCACTCTGCTTTGATTATACTTATTTGATCAGCCCTAGTTTAAATACCTTTTGAATCTATTTATTTACTAGACTTTTCTAAAATGCTTCTACCTGAAGGTAAGAATTGTGTGTGTGTTTCTTTGATTATTAATCTTTCTGATAAGAATTCAGCTCTTGTACATAGCGGTAAAATAACACTTACAATAAATTTAATTTAAAACCTATTAGCTAAAAACATGTTTGCTGGAAGCTAACATTTTCTCAAAAAGAAGATAATCTCTTATTTAATTACTTGCAAAAATGGTTATTCACATATATTCTAATGAGAATTTTAATAGCAGTTAACTGACAAATCACTGAAGGAAAACAGATCCAATTTTAGTAATAATTATCTGAGAAGAAGAAACATTAAAAACAGGTTTTGAGTCCAATATATGCCCAGAGTTTCATCTTTTTTAGGTGTCCTAATTAACTTAGGTGGAAGAAATACTGATCAATGGTACATAAGTGGAGGAAGAAAAGGAGTATAAACTAATGGTCATATGAACTTGAACTTGGATTTAAATCACAGTTTTGATACATACTAACCACTTGACCATGGACCATAATCTATAAAACTGTAGTAATAATAATAATAATAATAAGAGATTTCCCTACAAGACTATCAGATTGATGCTATTACATTTGAGCATACGCAACCACAGCTATTACTAGTAAGAAGAATAAAGAAACCACTTTAATTTATAAGAAAAAACACAAAGGCATTATCTTTGGTGATAGTAATTTATTGTGAGAGAAAACAAAAATCATCTCAGCAACCTATGTGGTCACTTTGAACTATGGTATATTTAAGATTGGGATATGTATCAGGCCTTGTGCAAAACCAAAATAACAGCTCCCGACTTCCAGGAGTCCTCCTGTTTCGTGGGCATCTATGCTTTCCAAGAGAAAAAGATCTGAACTGCTCAATTAGTTACTATCCAATATGGAGCAAAATTTGGGGGCAAAGTTCTTGACAAGCAATGTCTTTATTTTCTACCTAAGCATGAAAACTGATCCTTGGTCCAATTAGTCAAAACCAGAGGATGAGGGACAGAGTCACTGATCAATCATCACACATGTTGTACAATGGTAATTTTAGGCAGAAAGAAGGGGAGAATGCTATTTTCCCCAGCAGAAGGATGGGGGCATGGCCAGAATATTTATCTTCATGAAAATATCTCTAGTACAAAAGTCCATCTGGAAAATTGGACTACCTAAAAATTGACTATAATCAGTTTACTTGGGTTCCACCTTTCTACACAGTGGCCTAAAACACTAGTTAAGAAGTAAACTGGGGCAATCACAGGGCTCTGATTGTTTGCCTTCTCTTAGGGACCACTGCCTCCTGCTGCCTGATGTCTGATGTCTGAATACCACTGTTTCACATATTTTGTCTTTTTTTTTTTTTAAGGATAGTCAAGAAGATAAATATGGCCCTTGTTACTCCCTGCTATCTAAAAGCAGAAGTCAGCCCTGTATATTTGATTAAAATGCTTGGAAAATATAAAATCTCAAAACTACAGGGGGAAAAAGGATACCTGAGTGGATGCTGAAATTCTCAAAGGAGATTAAATTTTAGATAAGTTAGTGTTAGGCAAATTGGTTCAAGGCAAAACAATCTGTTTCAAAATTTTCAATTAAGATATTTTTCTATCTGAAAATGATAGTAGCATCCCCAAAAAGCAGTGAAGGGCTAAACAGAACTTCAGTCACACCATGACAAACCGCTGCCCATCCCCATGGTCGACTGAATGCTGCATTTTTCCAGGTCCCTCTCAGGCAGGGCCCAGGAGAGATGGATTGTAGGTGTCAGTTTGATGGCAAGCCTCTTAGAATCTTCTATTTATCAAATGTGTATGGGGAGCCTGGCTGGCTCAGGCCGTGGAGCGTGCAACACTTGATCTTGGGGTCATGAGTTCTAACCCCACACTGGGTGTAGAGATTACTTAAAAATAAAATCTCTTTTTAAAAAATGTGTAGAGACCACAGGACACAAAGGAGATAGGAGAGGGTACTAATAATCCAAAGAAATTCAGTGACGTGAGAGAATTCAATACAAGTAAAAGCTTCTGTAAACTTTACCTGTCATTGACTTCAGAGACACAAATCTAGACTACGTCCATCTCAACAGAAGAGCCTAAAGAAATTCTATTGACATTTAGTTTCTAAAGGTAAAATACTAGGAATCTTCAACCAGCCAGAAGTGTACAAACAAGTGCCCACAGATCCCAGAGCCACTGCTCCATCTCCACCTGGGAAGAAGAGCTCTGCACGGGAGGCATGGCCTTCACTCAACCATTCTTACTGCAATCCCGTATTCCCAAGCCCTATCAGACCCTGTGCTACCTGCTGGACATACCATTACAACCAAGACATTCCTCACATATTTTTCTTTTCTTCTCAAACCCTTGGGGAGAATGGGCCTGCCAAGCCTGCCTGATAAGACTAATTCCTAGAGCTTATTGAGAAGAAATTAAGTCCTATGTAATTCAGGGTTTTTTTTGGGGGGGGGGTTGTTTTGGTTCGGTCTTCCTTGAAAGAATAGAAAGCTACTGAAAGTATAGGTATGACCCTGCAACCTCCGTCCCAACTACTACCCAGCAGTCAACTCGGAAAAGTTCAGTACCTGTACTTTTCCTGGTGACGAGTGGTAACAGTACTACCTCACCCATGGCTGGCTGAGCTCTCTCATCTAAAGCCTTCCTCACCCACATCCTTTTTTCTTCCTGACTCTCAAGGAAACTTCACATCATTGTGTCCCTCTATCTCTCACCCTAAATAGAAAACTGTCCCATTAATTTTATTTTTAGTTTTGTAGTTGTACTAGAATGACTACTTCATTGTTTTCAATTATTTTTGTATACCAAATATAACTTCGCTTACATTTTGGGTTAAATGAGTTCAGTAGATTGCTCCTGGGCCCTGAGATGATGGGAAAACCTATCCTAAGTTTCCAAACCATGATTCATGAATGAACAAAAGCCGAAGTTGAGGATGTTTTGTGATGTTCTGTGTCTATATATTTACATATTTCCTATGTCCTTGCCCCTGTGTGTCTCATGAATATGGGGAAGGATGCAATATGGTCAGGTCAAGAAGGCAACACACAGGCATGCTTGAAAGAAAGAACGCTTTGTAAAGGAATCTTGTACATTTAAATTCTAAAACTTTGAGCAAAATAATTCACAGATAGCCTATAAATAAATGGCCTCCTTCAATGAAACAAATTATAAAATGTCTAAGGTTATAGAAGTGACATGCTCTAGAAAGAAGATATCCAGGTGAGAGGAATTACAATTTAAATAAGCCCTGAGTTTCTCACCTCGGTTTGTTTTCCCTCTTGAGCTAGTCACTAGATACCTGTGGCTGTTTAAATTAAAATTAAATAAAATTTAAAATTTAGCTCCTCAAACTAGTCACATTTCAAATGCTCGGTAGCCATGGTTACTGGCTACCATATTGGACAGCACAGATACAGAATATGTCCATTGTCAGAGGAAGTTCTGTTGGACAGCACTGCTCTAGAATTCTTATTGGATTACCAACTTCCAAGAGTTCACCAAGGGCCTAACATGGACAAAGCAGTTTTACTTAGCAAAGACAAGAAAATGTCAATAGAACGACATTCAATACTGAAGGGAAAGTGAAAAATTATTCTAGGTAGTAACAAATGATTAAAAACAGTCATATTCAAAGTAGAGGTTTCTGGGAGCACGTGGGTGGCTCAGTCAGTTAAGCGTCTGCCTTTGGCTCAGGTCATGATCCCAGGGTCCTGGGATCGAACCCCCTACATCAGGCTCTCTACTCAGCAGGGAACCTACTTCTCCCTCTCCCTCTCCCTCTGCCCGCTACTCCCCCTGTTTCTGCATGCAAGCTCTCTCTCTGTCAAATAAATACATAAAATCTTAAAAACAAAAAACAAAAGCAAAGTAGAGGTTTCTGATATTCTAAGTAAAAAAAACTTCACAGATCTTGGCTTCCTTTCCCACCCTGATGAGTGAGTCCCATCTTCCTGGGCCCCTCAAAGCTGATTTATAGCAAAACTTTTGTTCTGACTCCTACGTAAGCACAAAAAGGTTAATTCTTTTACAGGCTCCGCATTTTACCTGAAATATCACAGACAACTGACAAAAAAAGCCTTACAAGTTAGTTTTAAATTTATCTACCTGTAGTGCATGACCTCATCCCCAGTTTTATTTGAATGTTATCTCCTGAGGTTATTAAAGCTCTAACCTAGTGATTCTTAATCCTGTTTCAGCCTTAACACAAACAAGGAACAGCACGCCCTTCTGGGAAGAAAGAATCATTGCAAAGATGACTCTCAACCTAGCGAAGTGGGACCACCAAACATTTATAAATAAAGTTGTTGTATATTTTCAAAAATTCATCCAAGTCATTCTCATACGCCTGAGAGGGAAAACACACATCTTTATTAAGAATGACTATTACAAAGTTTCTCGTAACAAAACTCTAACCCTTCCCACCATTCCTAGATTATCAGTTTTTCCCTGAAATATTGTGGAAGCATATTCATATAAAACTTCTACACTTGCTTACCAGGAATTAGTCTCATACATTAATAGCCACATATATAATAAAATCACCATATAACAACTAGTGTTCTTTTAAAATAAAAATCATTTCAACACTCATATATGGATAAATAAAACGATGTCTTTCATATGTCCCTTGTCTTGCTGAATCCCGCACCTGCAATGAATTTGCAACACCCACTACTTCAACACTACACTGAATGCTAGGCATAAGTCAATGGACAGCAAGGGGCCAAAGGAGGTAAAGAAAAGCCTACCACAAGGACTAGAAGAAACATTAGTGATATAGATGAGTCTATCTTGGTAAGTGCAAGGAGAATTATATGAAAGTATTTCTGCTACATTGAGTCAGCTGTGATAGAACATTCCCTTACCAAAGAGGCCATGCATTGGTACCAATATGAAGAGGGTGCTGGTATATTATGTTGTAAACTAATATCATTAACAAAGAGCTCACTGTGTTTTACACCCATAACTGAAGGAACACACATAGACAGATTCATGCCCTTTGAGGTTTGCTACTGACAAGGAGGTAATAAATCTTTATACCACCTTTCCCCCCACATATTAATTAATAGGAATTAATGAGAAAGATGCCACACGGAAGAATTTAATATGGGTCAAAGCTTAAAAAAAAAAAAAGTCCATTACAAAGCCTCTCCTGAGCCATTTATGTACTTAAGACGATGACAGGAGTACCTGAATCCCTCTGTCTGGCAGATGAAGGAAACAGAGCTCTAGGCCCATGTCTAGCCACCATCTGCAGACAGAGGATGGGTACCGAGATGCTTCTGTGTGATAATATGAAGCAATGTTTCCAAAGTGGAGATAATGGATAGGGAAATCTATACTGAATATGCTGTGTTTAGAAAGTGTGTCTCTTCCTTATCATGGAGTCAGGCTGAATTGTTTCAAGAACTATTGTTTGCCTTAAGGAGATCCGTAGGATTGATTCCATTTACATGACATTTTAGAAGTAGCAAAATTGTGACAGAGAATAGGTCTTTGGTTGCCAAGGATTAGGTTTGGGGGAGAGTGTGCTGCAAAGTGGAAGCACAAAGCAGCTTCTTTGGAGCGATGGAAGTTTGGTATCCCAACTGTGTATATACATAAAATTTTGTAGAACTGTATCTTTTAAAAAATGCATGTAAGAACTAGTGAAATCCAAATAAGGTCTCTAGTTTAGCAAATGGTTTGTATCAATGTTCTGGTTTTGATAATCATGCTATGGTTTTGTAAGTTATTTTCACTGAGAGAAGCTGGGTGAAGTATATATAAGAACTCTATTTTTCTATTTTTACAACTTCTATGTGAGACTGAAGTTACTTCAAAAAAAATTTTTAAGAAAGATTGTTTAAAAAATAAACTGAAACCAAGAGGATACAAGAATATGTATAGGAGTATATAGGGATTTCGTGCATATTCTTGCAAATATTCTGTCAGTTTTAATTTATAAGAAAATTTACAAGTTAACAAAAAAGATGTTGCGTTTGCTTATATAATCTCCAGAGAACCAGGCTCTGGGGCTCTGCAGCCAGGCATAAAGCCCAAATAATGCCACAGAATTGGTCCAAGACAACATGGCTGCTGTCACTGAACACAACACTGCCGCACCCAACACCGGCACCACAGACACAGGACACCACTGCCATGGCTGCCTCCAGCAATTGCCTCCACAGATTCTGAAGGGTCCCTACTTCATCACAGAAGTAGCTTCTGACTCAGTCTGTGTATCCGATGGATGGTGGCCAGGCCATGTGATCAACCCTCACCGCAAAGCGTCATGGGAATGTCTGGTATACTTTCAGAGTAAAAAGCAAGCTCTGCTTCAAAAGGTGGGTGATTCCCCAAGCATTGTAAGGAGGGTCAAAGACTGGGTCACCAAAAAGAATGACGCATATCAACTACAAATAATTAATGGAAGCATGGCCATTTTCACATCATTTTCCTGCTCAGGCCAGTTGAGCTACATCCTTAACCTTACTGAGAAGGCAGTCCTGGAGTTCAGGGTAACTCATGATGCCAGAAGCACAGGACAGCAGCAGGCAAGGCTCTCTCAACAGGAATACCTCAGGATTGAATGTGGAACAAATCACTTTTCTTTCCCAAATATACTTGTGGAGGCTGTTGATTCTTAAGGGGAGGGAAGCTAACATGTGGGTGGTTTTTATGTATATTTTATGTATATATAAATGTATGTCAGATAGGCTGAATAGGAAATTTGCTTTCTCACCCTTAGGGAAATACAAACAGAATTTTCAGATCTCTAACACAGAAAGTCAGACTTAGTTTAATTTTTTTTTTCTTTTGCTGTTTGGATAATTGGTAACAAATGCACTCAGGAAATGATAAGTAATGAGACGGCCAGAAATTAAGATGTGAGGGAGAAAGGGGAAAAGAAACAGCTTAAGAGGTTAAGACTTAAAAGGGCAATAAATAATATCCATAATGATAGAACTGAGGCAAAACCATTGAAGGGATAGTGTTTGTTTTGCAAATACAAATGGCCCATATGAAAACTATTCAGGCTTAATAGCATATAAATGCAAATACAGGAGTCGAAGTCCCACTGAGTTTCATGAAAATTGTGCATACTTCAAGTCAACCATTGATCCCTAATACAAATATGACCTCACTTAGTGCAAACCCTCTAATACTATATTGTCACTTATCTTTCTGGAATAAATAACTTGAAGAGTAACTGTTCTTAATTATTTCTTTTTTTTTTTTTTTAGTCAGGAAATTTCACACATTTTTAAAAGATTTTATTTATTTGAGAAAGAGAGACCATGGGAGAAACGGGAGGGACGGGAGAGAAGCAGACTCCCCGCTGAGTGGGAAGCCCCACTCAGGGCTTGATCCCATGACCTCAAGACTATAACCTGAGCCAAAATCAAGAGTCAGACTGATTGTGCCACCCAGGAGACCCTGTTCTTAATTATTTCATGAAAATAAATGAACTTCACCAAAAAGGTGATAAACTATTACTGGCATGCACTGTCAAATAATATTGTGCCACAAATTTCCTCCTCTTTCTGAGACCAAAGGTAGTACCCCACTGTGAAACTAGCTAAGGGGACTTCTGATACTCAGAGCAAATGTATTTCCATCCTAAGAACATAATTAAATAATATACAGGTCAACTTCCAAATTCATTTAATGTTATAGTGGTATCTAGATATATTTTATCTTTTGTTTTGAAATATCTCAAGAATATTTGCTATAGGCATTTGTTTCTTCAATTTTTTTAAAATTAAGTTCTGTTATTGTTAGTGGATCATAAAGTGAAATAAACCATTACTTAATTATAGAACTATCAAGCAACACATATATTTTAAGAACTTGCAAGATACTTTACTTTTTATGTAATGTCCAAATGAGGATATTTTATCACTTCTTAAAAAGAGCATTTAGAGTCCCATGACCTTCTGATTATTTAATTTAACTTTTGGAAAAAATAATGTTTGCCAATTGTCATAAATATCAAGTTTCTGTGCAGCCTGAGTACAAAGTCAGATTTTTAATGAGAAGTTTAAGGTGTTACTAAGGTAAAGCTCACGGCTAAATATAGGCCAGGTGAACAGCCAACAAAAGAAGTTGGAATGGGATTTTGTGGTATACCACACTCTGCAAGGCATTCTGGGTTCTCCCAACTAATAACTGGAAGCAAAGGGATGGTCCTTGGTGTCAGGTGATAAGATTAAGGAACTAACTCAGTGCATGAGCTGCTTTCCCTGGAGGGGAGGTGGGCCCTTAAAATCCAAATCTCCAAGCCTAGAAAGCAAGAACTAACTTGAGTTTAATGCAGGCAGTGAAAGAACATGGCAAAAGAGTGCTCTAAAAGCCTCTAGACCCCTGGGGTGTCTGGGTGACTCAGTCGTTAGGCCTCTGCCTTCGGCTCAGGTCATGATCCCAGAGTTCTGGGATCAAGCCCCACATCGGGTTCCCTGCTCGCTCGGCGGGAAGCCTGCTTCTCCCTCTCCCACTCCCCCTGCTTGTGTTCCCTCTCTCGCTGCCCCTTTCTCTGTCAAATAAATAAATTATAAATAAATAAATAAATAAATAAATAAATAAATAAATAAATAAAATAAAAGCCTCTAGACCCTAAGCCGTAAGAATTTTTCAAGTATTCATAGAGATACATCTAGAAATAGTCAGCAGTTTGGAGTCCTGGTGACCAAGTTCCCCAGGGAGAACTAGGGCATTAGCCAATTGAGCTTAAGTTCAAGGTTAAACTCCTATCCCAATGATAAACTGTATTGGAAACCAATAATGGTAATTAGGCCCGAATACTAGCAGCCCAGACACCTGAATGCAGTACAGGAAAGCAGAACTGAGAAAGAGATAATTTAGATGTCAGATGGGCACAAAAAGCCTTGTCCAAATATGCCGGGCATCAAATTCTAGATTTTAATATGCCAACAGGTCTGGTTCTTATTGACTCATGAACTGATTGATTTTCATGGCTAGTAAAAAAGGCAAGAATTTGTGACTTCTTATTATTCTAGTCATTCGTATTAAAGAAGCATTTGAAAAATATTTTAAAATATGAAAAAAGAAAAGAAATATCTCATAATTCTATAATACAAAGATGAGACAAACACCATTAAACTTTTGTGTTTTTTAGTATATTTAATATTCTACACATACACATATACCATTATTGCAAAATAAGAATCTCTCTTATATATTCTTCATGAAATAATCACATTATTGTATTTGCTTAGTTGTTTGTCTCCTCTGTCAAAAAGGCAGGAACAATACCTTGCTTACCATCATATTCCTACTACCTAGCACAATGCCTAGCACAGGAAGCCAGACAGTCGATGATACTGCATACTTCTCTGGCTTTTTATAAATATGCCAAATTGCCCTTGTGCCGGCTGCACCAATTTATAACCCCAAAAGCAATTATGAGAGGTTCATTTCCCTTCATTCTTAACAAAACTGCATCTTACCACTTCTCAAGAATCTTTGCCGTTTTGATGGGATTAATTTGCCTCTCATTTTTCCATATTCGCATTTCTAAGCTATTAAGCTTGAATAATTTTCATATGGGTCATTTGTATTTGTGAAATAAATAGCACTCCTTCAATGATTTTGCCTCAATTCTGCCTCCACTAATATTCATTGCCTCTTTAAAACTGAGTTAATAGTTTTATTTGTCCCTTTGTCAGCCTTCCCCAAACCTAATACACTTTGCAGGCAGAACCACTTCTTTTGTTCACTTTAGTTCAATGCTTATGCAGGGCATCATGCCTATGGGGCACCTAATCTGTGGACCGTACAGGGGAATCCTTCCTGCCTCTGGAATAAAGAATAACAGATTTTTTTTTTAAGATTTTATTTATTTATTTGACACAGAGAGAGAGAGCACAAGCAGAGGGAGCAGAAGGCAGAGGGAGAGGGAGAAGCAGGCTCTCCGCTGAGCAGGGACCCCAACGTGGGGCTGGATCCCAGGATGCTGGGATCATGACCTGAACTGAAGGCAGATGCTTAATGACTGAGCCATCCAGGTGCCCCAATAATAACAGATCTTGCAACATCTTGGAGAGAAAAATCATGGGTACTGGTGACAAACAGATATGAATTCAAGTCCTGGCTTTTCTAGTGACTCACTTTTGTGACCTTAAACAAGACAATCAACCCCTACAAGCTTCAAGTTCCTCATTTAGGAGAAGTAATGCCAATTTGTCTTGCATAGTTGTTACAAAGATCAAATGATATAAAATATGTAAAAGCACTCTATAAATATAGGTTATTGTTACTCTGGCTGCAGCTTTCCTTGAGGATAAATATTGCATCCATTATCTGTTTTGAGGCAAACTGGCAAAGACAGCTTTCTTGTCAAGGCTAAAAAAAAAAACACAAGAGAGACTTACTGTTGCCCAGGAGAGCGTATATGGCTATTGAAGTTTGCACTTTCTAAGGCAGCTAATAAAACTAAATAAGAACTTATTCCACTGACACCTTAATGTCATTCTCCATTGTAACCCAATTTGCTCTACTTGTCTTCCAACAGAAGTGGAAATTTGTGCTGCAAAGAGAAGCACATTCAACTTCCTCTCAGGGGTTACTGGAACATGGGGGAATTGACTGACATAAAAAAGAAGCCTATAGCTGAAGGAAGGACTGGGAAGGAATCCTAAATGAGCTAGAACAATTGCTAGCCTGGCTTGCCTGTTTATAATTTTAGACAGCAAAAAAAAAAGAAACTTAAAAAAAAAAGTCTCTTGTATCCAGTCTCCCTCGACAGGCTTTACACAGTTTAGACAAGTGCTGCTAACAATCATTCTTACCCTGGGCTTCCTTACCATTTGGGGAAGTCTCTAATTTTCTCAAACAGTAGTGCATAGTTCCTCCAAATGGTTAAAAGCAGGTTATGTTGATTTCACATTCACTTTAAAATACTTAAATATATGTCTTACAATCATTTTAGAGGAAATAAGAGGATTCTGAAATCATGCTGTGGTATGCAGTCCTCCTTAATCAAGCTGGGGAAATCACTGCAAAAAAATTCTATACTAGAGTCAGGAGGGACCATCTAGTTCAGTGTTATCAAATTATAGTCCTCAGAGTCCTATCAGCTATTTTAAATGCTTCAAAAAAGCAGAGTGGAGATTTTATATTTCTGTGCCATTACATTGCTCCCAATGACCTTAGCGGGACCTCTATATCCACGTCATATCACTTACTCCACTTCGATCAGAGACTCTGTTTGGCAAGCATAGTTAGTTAATGCAAAATGAATAGTCACGATTGCATAAACAAAAATAAAAGTTGGTGAACAAATGACTCAAAATTAGCTCTTGTTGGCTAAAGTGTTGGGGGAAAAAAATCTAGATCGCTGACCTAATTTTATAGATGAGGAAGTTTAGAGTCAATATTGCGCACTGGGTTAGTATAGCCTGGGATTGGGACTTGGATCTCCTGGCTCCTAATCCAACACTTTCCCTCCCAACCAAAAATCAGTGTTTGCATGGAGTTGAAACAGGACTGTCTAAACAACAGTAATAAATAAAGAAGACCTTGGGTCTTTATTTATACATGCAACAGACAGCTATTGGACCCTGTTGTGCGCATGCTATGGCCAAGCTTGCCTTTGTTGGGGGATACAAAGGTGAGTGAGACAAATTCCCTGCCCTTAAAGAATTTAAAGTCCAAAGGAGACAATGCATTTGCATAAATAAGGAACGCAAAGAACAAAATGGTAATGTCTGTCAAAAAGATAAAGATGATGCACTACTGAGGTTAAAGAAAATACATGAATTAAACTGTTTTGGTTTCAGGTCAAAAAATGTGTTAGCGGGGCGCCTGGGTGGCACAGCGGTTAAGCGTCTGCTTTCGGCTCAGGGCGTGATCCCGGCATTATGGGATCGAGCCCCACATCAGGCTTCTCTGCTATGAGACTGCTTCTTCCTCTCCCACTCCCCCTGCTTGTGTTCCCTCTCTCGCTGGCTGTCTCTATCTCTGTCAAATAAATAAATAAAATCTTAAAAAAAAAATGTGTTAGCATATTAAAAGGCATGTCCTTTTCAAAGTGCCCAGCTATACCAAATATTGGTCACTGTTCATCCTTGAATGCAAATTCTTGTCCTTCTATCTTTTTCTTTTAATCCCTGATATAAAAATCTTGCATATCCTTAAATTAAGGCTCAGTTTCAAATATCAGTGGCTCTATGTGTTTTTCCTAATCATCTCGGTCATGAGCAACCTCTATAAACTCCTGGAGCATTGAACATTCCCACCTCACACAGGGCACTTTGTTATGTAAAGTCTACTATTACACTTATACGTATATAGGTATTTCAGTCCTGCCTACCTTTCTGACTTTGTATCTTAGAATTTTATCATATTCTCTCTACATTCAGCCCAAAATAAACACTGTGAAATTCCCAAGTGTCTTAAAAATTTCCCATTTTCTTGCCTTTGTTCCTACTGTTCTTTCTTACTGGAATGTCTTTCCTCCTCTTTTCTCAGCAGTCTTTCCCCCAGCAAACCCTTCCTAAGACCCTACACAACTCCCCAATTTCCCTACCATATCAGATGGGATCCAACAGGAGACAGAGCTGTCTGGACTAGTAACCTGGAGATAGATTTCCTCTTTCCATTGTCACCATAAGTGAAATGGAGGACAGAAGTTATGTCCCACAGGTAAATTCAGGGGTCAAGATTGATATAAGTAGAAAACGGGGTGATTATTATAGAGCAGCAGGCAGAAAAGAGAAACCAAGTTACAGAGCTTAAGTGAGTGGTATAGAAAACTGGTAAGCCCAAGAGGAGGAACAGCAGAGTGAGCAAATGGTAAGTACCATGAAGTAAGAGCTTGAAGAGCCCACAGACAAGGTTTTCCAGTTTTTAGTATGATCAGTGTGCTTGAAGAGAACTAAATGGTAATGTGCCCTTTTTATGTCCTTCTTCCAGGACCTAGATTAGGATAACATAATCCTATAGCAATCTTTGGAATTCTAGAGTTTCTCCCAGAGATTTTTTTTTTAAGATTTTTTTAAATTTATTTGTCAGAGAAAGAGAGAGGGGGAGAGAGAGAGAGAGCACACGCAAGGGGAAGAGCAGGCAAAGGGAGAAGCAGGTTCCCTGCTGAGCAAGAAGGGAATGTGGGACTCTATCCTAGGACCCTGGGACCATGACCTGAGCTGAAGGCAGATGCTTAACTGACTGAGCCACACAGGCGTCCCTCTCCCAGAGATTCTCGGATCACAACTCTCTTCTCAATATTGACTAGCTTTTGTGGCATGAGAGATACAAGCAGGAGAACCAGCTGAAAGGAAGCTATTACTGCTGTGAACAAAGATGTGTGGGACTCCCCCGGGGAAGTTTATGCAAAGTAAATGGGACTAGGCAAAGTTTGTAGTTTTGAAGTAGGTGAGCAGTGGAGGTTGGTGACAAATAGAGGTTCTTCACAAAAATGACCTTAAGCTATTAAATAAAAATATCAGATTTCTATGATGCACAATGGAAATGACATTAGCATTTCTTATCGAAAGATCTAGAAAATCAAGTAAAATCCTTCTTTTTAAGTAGCTCAGCTCATGCATGGTAAACACCTGTCCTGTATCAGAAGACAGAAACATTATGTTCAGATTAGGCATCCTTTCATGCTATGCAAATCCAAAGGTTAAAGACAAGGCAGAAAGATATTTAAATTCTAATGTATAATTTATAATTAATTTATAAGGAAAAGTTGTATTATTTAAAATGCCTCTAAAAAATTATCTACTTAAAGAAGGTGGCTACATGGTATAAATGAGAGTGAACAGAGAGATTTTTCCAGGTTCAAATGCTTCCCAAGGCTGCCTCAGCCATTTTCAAGTTGTATTGGTTTTCTGTCAAATAAAACTAATGTGTGTTCATAAAAAGAATGACCTGCTTACTTGGTTACTGTTGTTAAATGCAACAGCTTTAATAAAAGAGCTTGTGTGTATAGAATAAAACTCTGCTATTTCAATCAGCTAAGTTCAGTCTACTCATTCATTCACTCAACATTTGTTGAGAATTCACTGTAAGCCATGTCCTTATATCCAGCACGCATAAATTTAAATGAGTAGTTACTGCATTTTGTCATAAGTTTTGTTAGGTGGGATTTAATAGAAGGTTGACAAATAGACTAGACTTAAGTGGGACACAGTCCAAGAATCAATTAATTCAACAATTCATTCAACAAATATGTACTGTGCACCTGCCATGGGTCATGTATTGTATTAACTAACAGGGATACAGCAGTGGATAAGATAGGCCTGACCCCTGCTTTAGTAGAGTTTACATCTGATGGGGTGGGGGGAGGGAGACAGAAATAAAGTAAACGACAAACAAATCAATAGATGCAAACTATGACAACTGCAATAAAGGAGGGGGGACACACAGGTGTCTGGAAATAATAAGAGGGGCAACTAGCCTAGATTGAGTGGTCAAAAAAATTTGCTCTGCAGAAGTACTACTTAAATTGAGACCTGAGAATAAAACGAAACCTGTGGGAGAGATTTAGATATGGCGAGAATGATTACTTCTAGCAGGTAGAAATATGGCCAGTCACTTTGTACCTGCAGGATGAGCAGAGAAAGCATTCTTGAGATTTATCATGAACAGGGATAGAGATAGAGATCAGGAGTTCAAGGCTTGGTTATCAGATAGGAATCCAGCCACCGAAGCTCTAAGCCAGGATGGAAGGCCAACTCCAGTTACGGATTCTGTGAGCTTTTGCTTGATCAGAAAATTGAAATAATGAAAAGTCTTTGTCTTCCCATAAAGACACCTTCTCAGGATAGGCCCTCGTTGACATTCAAGAGACCAGTTCTATTAACACTTTGATACCCTCTATCCAAAATCCTGTCCTCATCTACCCTGAGACCCTCAGGGCCCAAGCTGGCCAGGAATGTGACAGTCCCTCTACAGATTTGAAGCACACCTGGGAAATCCAGGTTCCTTGCTGGCTGGGAAAAGCTGGATTTCCAGTATCATGGACGTCTTCCCATTGGTTGTTCCTTGTAGCCCACCATTAACTTTCTCCTTTGATCCTCTAGGATCTTGGGCAGAGGTTCTAACAAGGTACTTGATATAGTCTTGTCAAACTAAAGAAAAAGAAAGATCTGAGTGCTGAAATTGCAGAACTCTAAAGCAGCACAAATATGACAAGCCCACAAAATGGCATATCAAGTACCTGCATATTTCAATAAGGGTTATTTTAAAGCATTTTGCACAAACAAATGGGTGACATTGGATGTGTTTACATGAGAAGAAGGAGAAATTTAATGTATTTTAATATGCAACTTTTGGTTTAACTAAGCACCAGAGCACATTTTTTCATGCTATATTTAGGCGTGGGTTTCCATGTTTAAGGAATTATGAATTATTGAAAAGTACTTTGCAAAAATTTGGCAGCAATCCCTGAGCCACAGTCTGAATTAGATTTTTAAGGTTCTAATATTTCTTCAGTGTAACCCTCTATGAAAGGAGTGCTCAAGATCAGACCACTAAATGGAGTGAAGATTTTGAAATTAAATAATCAAACCCAGTGAAAAGGCAAAATACAGAATATCAGACAGAAGTAAAAAGACCTATATTCTTGTTCCAACTTTATCACATCAAAGACATAAAACCATGGGTAGTGGTTAATCCTCTGAGCCTCATTTTTCTCATTATCAAGTGGAGAAAACAGTGTCTACTCTTCCCAGATTATTGGTCAGGATAATTATAAGAAATGAATGCGAGAGACAGAGAGAATACACAGAAACTGCAAAGCATCAAAAATGTAAAGGATAATAACAGGGATGCTATGAAGAGAGCATCAAAGACATACTTCCTTTAATTTAAAATTTTTTTAAGATTTTATTTATTTATTCCAGAGAGAGAGTGAGCGCACAGATGGGAGAGGGAGAGGGAGAAGCAGACTCCCTGCCGAGCAGAGAGCCTGATGTGGAGCTGGATTCCAGGACCCTGAGATAATGACATGAGCTCAAGGCAGACACTTAACCAACACGTAAAGCTCATTATTTCTCTCGTAAATCCTTTCCTGAGTTCCACAAAAATTTGCTTTTCTGGTAATCTCTCTTTATAGTTCCTTTCTTGATCTGTGTAAATGCAACTTTAGTTCTAGATTGTGACTTGAAATGTTTTCTGCTGCACCTAAGAATTCTATGTTCACCTCCAACTTCTTGGTGCAGGGGCCTTCTGTCACTCTAGATATCTGGACAAGTTCTGGAAAGCAGGTAGTTCCTTCCCAACATAACACTTTCTCCTGGTTCTACCACCAAGGAAGTCTTAACTTGTCTCTTGGCCTCTGTGTTTCCAAAGTTAGAAGTCAGACCTTCTCTACTCTGCCTCTCAACCATCTGGGGAATGGGGTGGGATGTCACACCTAATGGCCTTAGGTAGCACCTGCAAGTCTCCTTAACCAGATGACAGACATGCTGTACAGCCTATCATTCTTTATAGATATCTTCTCCAAAAATCTTTCCTCACTATTTTGTATTCCCAAACTAAGTGAAGGGGATTCAACTGTTAAAGAACTGGTACTTGAAAGTTCCTTTGTTAAACACTGCATATATGTATTTGTTTTCCATTCTCTTCTGTATTTGATTTTTATCACATTGCTGTCTCATTCCGATATCCTACTGCAGATGGAAAGGACCATGCAAGATTTACCTCTGCATTAGATAAGGATATCACACCATGACCACTACGACCTTTAGATTTATACTCTGTTCCATGATCATCACTGTTTTCCATATGAGCACCCAAATAATGCTATGGAATAAACATTGTTGTGAACCTGACTTTAGAGACAGGAAAGTGTGATTGCTGAAGATCACATTCTCACATCCATCACAGAGGCAACTGTGTCCTTGATTATGTCTCACTGTCAAGTCCTAAATATAAAAATATCTGATCAGTTTGAAAGACATTAGATAGGACCAAATTCTAAGACCATAATTGTGAAGAAAATGGATTTTTTTCATTAAATTCCCCTCTCCCTCTCTCCCCGATTCTGTTTACTTATGCATACACTGATCTCATCAATGCCATTTTAAAATCAGTCAAATCTGGTCCAGAAACAAAATAATGAATTGAACCTGAATCTAATCAAGCCTCTAGATCTAACTTCTAAAATACAAGAAATAGAGGGTACTGAAAACATGTTACAGGAACACACTGAGATGCAATCAACAAAATCCCAGTGTGGGAAACTTCACAGGACAAAGACCTGGTTTCTTCAATGACAACAAATCACAAGAATAAAAAGAGATTTGAAGAGATATATCAACCAATGGCAAGATACAGACTTTATTTATAACCTGATTCAAGCAAACAGACTGTTAAAATAAAAAAAAGGGGTGGGGTGAGACAATCAGAAAAATTCAAACCCTGCTTGATATTTGATAATGTTAAGAAAATATTAATATTTGAAGGGTGATAATTTCTCTTGTGATGTTCTTAAAAACATCCTTATCCTTTAAAGATTCATCCTGATATATTTACGGATAGAATTACACACTGTTTGATTTTTACTTCATAATTACACATTGGTGGGTGGAAGAGGTAGTGATGTAGGAAATGGTTGGGGTTCGAAGCCCACAGCCAAGGAAGAATTCTTGAGACGTCTTCAATGCAAAAAGGTGGTTTTATTAAAGCCCAGGGACAGGACCCATGGGCAGGAAGAAGCTGTACTGGGGTCATGAGAAGTGGCCGATTACATACTTTCAAGTTGGGAGGGGTTTAGGGATAGCGTTAAGTCTCTAAGGAATTTTGGAGGCAAGGTTTCCAGGACCTTGAGGGGGCCAGCTGTTGTGGGGAAAGGCCATTTACTACTGTCTCATAAAACCTGAGTCATGAGACCCTTCAGATGTATATCAGTGGGTCATATGTATGGGAGATAATTGCCAACATGTATTTTGGGAAGTAGAGATAAAAGAAGTTTCCAAAGGAATTTCGGCATGTTTAAGTAGAATTACAGGATCCTGGGGAGTCAGGCTAAGATTGCCTTTTGCCCTTAGCAAAGTAGTAACATGGAGGTAGCTGAGTTCCTAGAGGAACGTCACTCTGCCTGTTTCAAGGACTTGTCAGTGGGCTGTTAGTAGTAAGGGTATTTAATCTTTTCCTTTGGACTTGTTTCCCACATCAATAGGATTAGAGAGAAATGGCCATGATTCGATAATTGTTGAAGCTGGACGATTGCACAAGAGCGTTTATTATACTATTACCCATATTTTCTTATACATTTGAAATTTTCCATATTAAACTGTTTTTGAAAGCCAGCTGAATAATTTACTAACCAGATGATTAAATAAACATTCAGCATTTCAGCTGGCTGTGATGATGTAATGTAGACCTGGCCTGAGTAAGATATTTGATTTATTCTTTCCCTTATTTACCAAGAGCATAAAAACAAAAAAGGCCCATATGTGTAATGCTAATGGAAGCCCTGCAATATCTACATTCCACAGAAGTTATTTGCTTTGTGCTACACTACAAAGTGAGTGGAGAAAATACATACCATTGTCCTTTGATTTGAGCAGGGAAGCTCCCTTTCTTCTCTGTAAGAGGGACTGAGAAAAATGCAGCATAACGATCCACCCTTGCTTTGAAGTATGAAGGCAGTGCTCTTACTATTCAGGTCCCTGTGAAGAAGTGTGATGGATCCTCCACACTCTGGGAAGATAAACTATTGCTAGAATTTATTAGAATGCCATCTAAGCAGTTGAAATAGAGCAGAGACTGGGAAGGGATGTGAAGGGACCTCAACAGTTTCTGTAATAATTTGTGTTTTTTAAAAAATCTGATAGGTCATGAGGGGTAGATAAATGAGAGGCAGCATCAACACCCCCTTTTTTCTCATTCTCTCCAGCCAGCTCTTTCATCAGCTACCTCTGTCCACTCCCACTCATCTGAGTCCAAGCACACAAGATTAAGCAGTTGGTTGCTGTTTGGTTTTTTTGTTTTTGTTTTTCAGTTAATCTGGGTCCTTGAATTGCTGCATACCTCTGGCTGAGATGGAAAAGGGATATTTTAGATGAGGGGCTCCTTTGAAACACTATGAAATTTTTGGTTAGTGTATGGTATATTGTTGGTATATCATCTATTATTTCTTATACAGGAATCTATTACTTCTGCATCCAGTAGTCCATTTTTAAAAATTGTGGTAAAGTATACATAACATTTACCAGTTCAACCATCTTTGAGTATACAATTTAGTGGCATTAAATACATTAACACTGTTGTGTAACCATCACCGAGTCCTCCATTTTCATCCTAGACACTTATGGGACATTTCTAAGAGGAAACTGAAATGAGGTAGGAAGAGGAAGGAAGTTATATTTAACATAATAAATCTCCTTGTCAGCATGTGTTTTTAAAAACATCCGTCTATCACTAACATACTGCCATTTGTGAAATTTCATTTGTCCCCTAAAATTGGCCTGAAAAAAATGGTCTGGACTTAGAAAAATTATGACAGACCCTGTATCTGAGGCTTGTTTGCAAGTGAATGTCTTTCTGTAAGGCTATCTTTCAAAGGCAGCTAATATGTCTTTTGTCTACTAATATAAAAAGATGAACCTATTGTTATACAATAATCAAAAATAGCTGAGACTCAAAAAAAAAAAAAAGACTGATAGGATGCTCTCAGCATCAGGTACACAGGTATTTGTTACATTTTTCTCCATTTTCCTTTTGGGTTTAAATATTTTATTATAAAAAAAAAAGTAAGGTTTTCCTGAATTTGCTTTTACACATAGCTTGAGAAGTAGAAGAGTAAATACCATCAGTTACAATTTTGCACTCTGGAAGCCAGGGACAGATTTTACATGTATTATGATTAACCATACGATAGAGAAGCTTCTTTCTCTCTCCTCTTGCACCGCTCATCCACCTTGGCACCAGCCCAAAAAGACACCAAAGATGTAATCAGAAGAGTTAGTGTCATGTCTTAAAAGACAAACACTTCTGAAGAGTTCAGATATTTACTGCCACTCAACTCTGTGTAATAAGGTGTGTTCTTTCTATGGCCCAACTCATTCATCCCAAACACGAGGATCACTGACTCTTTAGAGGCCAGAGTCAATTTTCCATAAATCCGTATTTACACTAAACCTTGCATGTAGAGTGAATGAACAGTATGCCTCACAAACATATGCTACTATATTTCAAATATATAGAGAAAATACTGAGATTGATAAAATGTGAATTTGTTTAAAACCTAATGGAATCTAAAATGTCTTTTGGTTATATTTTCTTAATCAACAGATTAATGAAAGTATAAAATCCATCATGAAGGACGTCCAAATTTGGAAATTCCTTCCAATCATCTGGGACGGTTGCCCTTCACTTCTTTTGCTGGTCACATAATGTTCCATGATGTGGATATACTGCAACTTAATCAGCCATTTCCATATTGATAAGGTTTCTCTTTGGCCATCTGACCAAAGGTTCCTTGGCTAGTACAAACAATGGTACAATAAACATTCCCCAACATGTGACTTTACAAATGGGCACTTTTGTTTCTTTGAGGTAGATTCCCAGGAGTGGAATTCCTGAGTTGAAGGGCAAGTGCATTTTAAGTTTTAATAGATATTGCTCTGTTGCCTTCTGAAAACACTGTGAACAAACAACGTATAACAGAACCCTTGTCCCCATATCCCTACCAGCTATGGGTTTTGTAGCTCTTTTTGATTTTGCCAATCCAGTGGATATAAAGTGATATTTCATCTTTATTTTCATTTGAATTTCTTTTACTGCACATGAATTTAAACATCTTTTCATTATGTTTGTTGGCCATTGGGCTTGTTTTCCAGTGATATTTATTTTTTATTTTTATTTTTTTAAAGATTTTATTTATTTATTTGACAGAGAGACAGACACAGCAAGAGAGGGAACACAAGCAGGGGGAGTGGGAGAGGGAGAAGCAGGTTTCCCGCTGAGCAGGGAGCCCGAGGCGGGGCTCGATCCCTGAACACCGGGACAATGACCTGAGCCGAAGGCAGACGCTTAACAACTGAGCCACCCATGCGCCCCTCCTGTGATTTTTAAATTCTCCTCTCTGCATTTTTCTATTATATTTTTTGACTTTTTGTCACTCTATAAAAAAATCTCCATATTATAGAATTGTCCCATATCTAATGTTGCTCACTCTTACAAGTCAGTCTCTATCATACTGATTTTTTTTCTCCATAGTAATAACCATTGTTTCAAATTATGTTAGTTGTTTGTTTCTTCTTGTCTGTTTCTTTCAACATAAATCCCATGAAAAGAGAAAAATTCTCCTTTTCTGTATCCCCGTTGCCTACAGCAGGGCACAACACAGGACAGGCCCTCAACAATATTTATTGGAAAAATAAATAAATGAACAGTAGGAAAGGAATTATTCATAAATTCATACAATATAATGCTTAACTCAAGGTTCTAGTGATAACTGTCAAAATTATGGCAACCATACACCCCAAATTTTCTGGAACTCTTTGATTATTCTGTTCCCTTAATTATACTATGCTTCTCAGACCATGTGTCTAGGGTTTGATTCACACATGTATGTATAAATTTGTATGAATATAGATGAGAAAACAATGGGTATTTCTCAAGGGACTGTGAGGAATGGGAACACCACCAATAGTGATAGCAGGAATTTGCCATAAAACAATGAGGAAAGGCATGAAGACAGATAAGATAGCTTAATCAAGAACACAGAGAAGGGAAATCTAGAGGCATTTATGGGTGAGCAATCTGGTGTAATTAAAGAATGCACTATGTATTCGGAATTGAGAGAAGAGAAAAAATGAATTGTGAGTAGAAAGATGGTGATCAGGTTGTAGAAATCTTACATGTTAAGCTTGGGAATTTCACATTTTCTTACAGGAAACGTGGAGTCATCAAAAGCTTTTCAGCGGGGAGGGGGGTGACATAATAAAATTCATGATATAGGAAGAACACTCTGGTGGCAATGCTATGAATTAATTATAAGGGGAAGAGAAGTTTTTATTAATAATGGTCCTCACAGCTCTAAAATAACTTGTGCCAACTAGTCCAAATGTATTTTATGGACAGCATCTTTAACAGAACTAGCAGACTCAGCAGACATTTCCCAAATCAGATGACAGAACAGACACTCTAAATTTTATCCATTATCTTTTGCTGCCCCAGTTCTCTATGCTAAAGAATAAAAATCATATGAGTTGCATTAATTTCCTCAATAAAGTGGAAGCTTAAATTGATTGAGAATTATGTTCATTTTCTGCCAAATTATATCAGCATCCTCTTCTAAGCCAATATTTCTGAAAATGCTTCTGAGGAATTTTGTGTGCCAAGTACTGTGCTTGACCTATATCTAGAAATGAGTTTAAGACTAATTGGTTAGAGTGGTATTAGGAAATACCATCACCTGGTCTTAGCCTGTCACCTTCCCTAGCAAGGGTACAGGTATATGCATGGTTACGTCATACCTATATTAAGCCAAGACAGGGGGAGATATTTGTCTTCTTCTTTTGTTAGTTTAATAAATCTCAAAGAATACTTTTTTGGCATGAATTTTCCAATCTGAACTGGATATTGATCAACTAAAGTGGTTATCTGGCACATCTCCCTTTGGACAGGTGGTAGTTCTGTCTTCAAGCATCATTTTATTCTCTTTACATGATAAAAGAATGGCTCTTCTGATGAGGTGAACCATACTTTATTGACAAAGTGTAGTATAGTTAAAAGGACATGACTTTGGAGTCAGATATTCCTAAATTCAAATTTCTACTGTGCTACTTACTAGTTGAGTAATATTCATTCAGTAAATGGTTGGGAACTATTTTATATCAGTTATTGGTTTAGACTCTAGAGTGTGAAAGACTGCTTGTAAGGAGCCAGCAGTTTAGTAAGAGACATAGACAGGGAAATCAACCTTATATAATAGAGGAATGAATTAGGAACAATGGTGACACAAACAAAAAGGTAATCAGAGAAGGAAGCTGAAAGAAAAGGCACCCAGACCAAAGCAACGTAAAGAAAAAAAGTGTAAACACATGCCTAGGAATAGTGTATGCTCAGTGACTCCAAAACAATGAAATCTGGCTTATTTATAGATAAATCTCTGTGAGAACAAACGACTTGTTTGCTTTCACACTACAATTCCTGACACCTAAGACAGAGTCTGATACGTAGTTGAAGCACGTTAAATATTTGATGAAAAAATATAGGTACATGTATTGGAAAGTGGTGGGATATAAAGGTAGAGACACAGGCACAGGGCTGATTATGGTTGGGCTTGTATTTCAAGATTAGAAATATTAATTTTTACCCTATACCTAAGTATTCTCCAAACTTAGTTAAGAATTAGAGTCATCTAAATTCTGGATCACTTGGTAAAAACATAGATTCTAGTCTTGTCATAACCAAATCCAAATCTCTAGAAGAGATGTCAGGAAATCTGTATTTTAGTTAGTATTCATGTGATTTTAATGATTATGTGTTTGAAGACACTGAGTAAGGCAAAAGAGTATGAGAGTCTGATCCAAGACTACGGGATTAATAGAGGAAATGAGGAAATAAATGTATCATATGCTAATTAGGTTGACTTGTCAAAACCCAGCAATCATTGGAGAATAATCATGAGAGAGGCATCTAAGTTTCTGATTTGGGTCCCTGGGTTAAGTTTTTGTCTAGAAATACAGCAAAGAATGCCAGAAGAAAAACTGGTTTGGAAGAGAAGATAATAATTTTAGACAAGTTAAATTTGAAGTAAATTTATTGTAAAACTGGGGGTAAGATCCAGAAGGTATGAGAAAAAAATGGAACTGGATCTCCTGAGCTTGAGTTATATAACAGGAGAGATCAGTATTTAAAATATGTAATGTCATCATCTGTCCAGATTGTCCCAATAATTCATGGTATGAAAACTCGCCATATGACACAGCTCCAATGGTGTACTGGCAAATGTATCAACCGGATCTCGGGGGTGGGGGTGGGTAAGCCCTAATTTGTGGCACTTGTCAAATTTTTGTATTGTAAATCCCCCACCATGGAAGATTTCAAGCTAGCAAACACATCACTGAACATGAGATTGAGAAGTGATGTGCACAATCACAATTGGTTCTCATCAGTCAGTAGAATCTGATTCCAGCACACCATTCCATCGTCTCTTTTACCCCCCTCCCCCCAGAAATGCACTTAGAATATTCTTTGGGCCACTCTCCCTAATGAGTTGTTACTCTAGTAAAAAAAAAATTCCATCCTAACAATAAACACAATACCATAAAAAGTGAAGCTCAGTACATTCAAATAAAGTGATTTCTTCCCAAACATGCCATCTGTTCTTCACAACCTTCCCTAGGTTGCCACACTCTGCTCAGTGCCAGCTGGCACTCCCAAGCAATTGGGTAAAATCATTACTCATTGTCCAGATGTATCACAATTCAGTCAGATCTGGCTCCTCTCTAACTCTATGTTACCTCCATCCTCCATCAGAGGAATTAGCTTAAGTGGCAAGTCTAGAACCACAGATTTAGGGCTCAAGTTCAGGATTATCAGATTCTGATAGTTAGCTACTGGCTAGGCTTACAACTCCTGGGTTCCCCTCACTTGCCTCATTCACTTTCCCATCATTATTTTGCTGAGAAAGTTCCACATCATTCATTTCCCTCCTCCCAAGCCCTCTCGTAAAGAAGCCTTTGTAAACACTTCCTGAAGGCAGAAGTGGGTATATTGGGATGAGACAAGAATTCAATAACTGGCTGGGCTTGTAATTAGTTCAGAATTTATAAGGAGACTGCAACTCTGATGTTACTTTGTGGGATAGTCAGAATAAGCCTGATGTTTACCAAAATCTCGTATCATACTGTCTCCACACTGTTTGTCTTTAGGATAGATTATCTTTGCTTGGGTGCTTGTTGTGTGACAGACTGTAATTTTCTTTCAGCATTTTAGACACGGAATTCCTTTTTTTTTTTTTTTTAATCTCATGTATGTCATTTCTTTTGCAATATCAACTGACAGGCAACTACTGATTCTTTTAAAGTGTCATTTCTTTCTGTAGCTACTTTTAAGGTTTTCTCTTTGTGATTATCTCAGCGGCCTTATCATGATGTTCCTCTGTACAGTTTTCTTAGTATTTATCCTATGGTAATTCAAAGTACTTCTTGAATCCATGGCTTGACTTCTTCCACTGATTTGGGGAAATTCTCAGCCATTATCTCTTCAAATATTGCTTCTGACGCACCTTTTTTCTCCTCTCCACATGTGACTCGAATTATACTTGTATCAGACTGTTTTACTGTCCCACATACTGCTTAAGAATTTTTTGTAATTTTCAATGTTTTTTTCTCTATGTTTTAGTCTGGATATTTTTCTTCTGATCTTTCCTCCAGTTTATTAACTCACTCTTCAGTCCTATCTAATCTGATATTAAACTCACCTATTAAGTCTTTAGTTTCTGTTATTGTATTTTTCAATTTTACAATATCAGTTTAATATTTTTTATTGATTCCTGTTCTCTGCTAAAATTCTCCATTTTGCCATCTACATTCTTTTTTTTTTTTTAAGATTTTATTCATTCATTTGACAGAGAGAGACAGTGAGAGAGAGAACACAAGCAGGGGAAGAGGGAGAGGGAGAAGCAGGCTTCCCGCTGATCAGGGAGCCGGATGCAGGGCTCCATTCCAGGACCCTGGGATTATGACCTGAGCCAAAGGCAGACACTTTACAACTCAGCCACCCAGGCACCCCTGCCATCTATATTCTTGAAAATCCATATCTGATAACTCTAATAATTTGAAGTCTATTTATATTATATTCTTTGATTTTAGTCATCTCTTGGTTTGCTAAGTACTTTCTTAGTGAATGTGCATTATTGATCACATTTTATTAAATTGCCTTGTGTCATGAAAAACTGTGAAGACTATGGAGGGTGTTACCTTCTTCAAGATTGGATTTATGTTAACTTTGGGCAAAAAGTTAGAATAGGAGCAGTTCATCTTGATCTGATCAGGAAATAAACATACTCAAGGCTGGATTTCAGTCCTTGAAAAGTCTTATCTAATTTGGGTTTTCCATCCCTCCTTAGATGTAGACATGCAGGAGTTTTAACTAAAAGTTTGATATGTTTACAAGGGCTCTGAATTCTACATATCGTCTCCCCAGCACTATGAGACTGTAAAAAATAACTGCTTGGCTTCATGGCCCTTCAGCCCTTAATGTCTTATGGAAAGACAAATGCTTTGGTGTGAAAAAGCAATGTGGAATATGAGATTTACTCTCCTGTGTTTCTCTTCACTCTGGAGTCTTGAGTCATCAAATCCTTGTAATATCGAAACTCCTATATATGTCTCCCTGTCCCATGAAACTGAGGAAATTTCTAATCAGCTTCCTTACCTTTGGCTACAACTTCTTGAGCTTCATAGCTTTTTTCACAATGCAGTGTATGAATCAACAAATAAGAGGAATAATGATACAAATTTTTGCTCCTGCCTCAGTACATTCTCTTCTCTCTGAGATCTTAGCCACTCAAGTCCTGGATGCATTAATAGCTCTTTTATGCCTTCAAATTGATTTTCTTCTGTGCTTTATCCAGGTTTTCTGTTGTTCTCTGAAGAAGGATTGTTTGGCTATAAGCTAGTTCATCATAAGCAGAAGTCCAAGATAGTGAAAAGTAGTTGTATTCTGGATATATATTAAAGGTGAAAACAAAGGACTTGCTCTTTCATATGAAGAGAGGAATGAGAGGTGAATTAAGGGTTATAGTGAGCTACCAGGAGGACTGAGTTGTAGTTTATGGATATGGAAAGAGCACTTGAGAAGAAGGATTGGCAGGGGACTATCAGGAGTAAATTTTGAAATGGCTGCTAAAAGAATTAAGAGTGAATATCCAAGAGGTATTATGGTATATGAGTCTGGAGTTCAGAGAAGAGGTACAGTCTAAAGATATAGATTTGGAAATCATGAGCATATGGACGGCATTTAAAACCAAGATTGTAGGTGAGGTCACCAAATGTATAAGTGTTGATAGAAAAGAAAAAAGATCTAAAGAGTAAGTCTGGGGAATGCTAACATTTATGTAGGTGTCAGGGAGATGAGAAGAAACCAGCAAAGGAAAATAAGAACTTAAACCAAGAGGGATTAAGGAAAACCCAGGTGAGTGAGGTGTCCTGGAATCCAAATGGAGAAGTTATTCCAAGGAAAAGATAATAAATAGTATGTCAAATACAACCGAAAAACCAAATAAGATGACTAAAAAGTAACCTTTGGATTAACAACATGGAATCAATGGGGTCATTATGAAAGTCATTTCAGTGGAAAGATGGGAGTAAAAGTCTAATTGCAATGGGTTCAAGATAAAATCAGTGACATCAAGGAATTAATTCATGCCAATTTGATTGGACTTTCCAAAATAATCTCACATAAAATTCACCTGGTTTCTTGGGGCACCTGGGTGGCTCAGTCAGTTAAGCATCTGCCTTCAGCTCCCAGAGTCCTGGGATCCAGCCCCACATCGGGCTCCCTGCTCAGCAGGGAGTCTGCTCCTCCCTAGCACTCTGCTCCTCCCTCCGCTCATGTGCTCTCTCTTGCTCCCTCTGTCTCCCTCAAATAAATACATAAAATCTTAAGAAAATAAAATTCACCTGATTTCTTTGAACAGACTGACATGGTTGTGTATTCTCAAGGCACTGATTCTTTTTTTTTTAAGATTTTATTTATTTGACACAGAGAGAGAAAGCACACAAGCAGGGGGAGCGGCAAGCAGAGGGAGAGGGAGAAGCAGGCTCCTCACTGAGCAGGGAGCCCGATGTGGGGCTCAACCCCAGGACCCTGGAATCATGACCTGAGCCAAAGGCAGACACTTCACCAACTGAGCCACTTACGCACCCCAAGGCACTGATTCTTTAAGCAAGCCTCTTTCAATGTTATCTTCAGTATCTGTTCATGGTTTAAGACCTTTTTTGCCCTAAAATAGTTAATAATCATATGTATGATGTGAAGATTTTCTATGGTTTCCAAACTCCCCAAGCTATTATCTAGGCCCTTGGCAACACGGTACAATGATGAAAAGAAAATAGCTTCTAGAACACGTGCTCCAACAAATACTTGTTCCATGAGGCTCTTCCACAGTTGGTTCTGCTTTCTCAATTCTAGACTTGCAAAATCTCCATGGACCATTCCAGCCCATATTCAAAGATATCCCTGCCATGAGAATAGCACACCCTGGGGAAACACACATACATACTTCACCCTAAACAATATTCACCCTAAACAAACTTCAGAATTCAGGCCCACACAAAAATAATGTTTTTGAACTTTGGGAAAAGATGGGATATCCTTGAACCTAGCATTTCCAACAGATGCATCATACTCTTCCCTTTTTCCTCTAGACAATGTTTATTTTCTAAAACAAGGAAATTAGGGGTGGTAAACTCATTGATTGATTTTCATGTTTACCCTTCAGATACCCACCACTAAGATAAGCTTCCAGAACACCACCAGTATTTATCATCTAAACATTTACCCTTCTAAACATCTGACTCAATATTTTGAACCCATGCAGGGTTCAAGGTTATTCTGGAGATCAGAATGAGAAACTTCCTTCATTCCATTTCTAATAACAAAGATGCCATTTTAAGTGATTACTCTCTATCATACTCTCCATTATTACTCTCCACAACATATGATGTGGTGTATTACTCAGGATATGCTAACCGCTGGAACAAATACACCCCAAATCACTGAATGTTATCAAGTATTTTCTTGCTTAAATAAATTCCAAGGTGCACATCCCTGGCCGGGTAGTTCTCCGGGCAGCTTTTCTCCAAGCAGCATCTCAGAAACCCAGGCTGCTTCCATCTTGTGGCTTCAAGGTACCCCTGACATCTTCAGTCAGCAGACAAGGGAAAAGAGAAAGGTTTGCACATAGAGTTTTGTGGCCAGTCCTGAAATAGCATATCACTTCCACGATGTACCACTGACCAAATGGTGGTCAGGTGATTTTAATCTAAGTTCAAGAGACATAGAGAAATACATTATTCTTGTGTACTCAAGAAGAGGAAATAGGATTGCTGAGCTTTTAGTCAGTCTCTGCTATAGACATCCTTCTGGCCACCAAATTCTCAGCTCACTCTTCCTCCTATCTGCAAAGTACACTTACGCCCTCACTAATGAGAACCACCCCAAATCACACCCAATCATTACATGTGTTCAGAGTTCAGAATCTCCAGATGATGCATTGTCCTTCCATTGGGACTAGTTATGGTTCCCTGTGTTCTGGTAACCTACAAATTAGAAGATAAGAGTTTTCTGTCCACCACCATACACACACAATATGCAATGGTGGAACACAGGCACTGTAGCAGTAATAAACACCCCCATTTACAAAAGGAACAAGTGGAAAAGCCTAGAAGTCAATATCTATAGCAACACTCAAGTCCTTTTGGGTAGAAAATGTGAAGAACCTTGAAATAGTGGCAGGAAAAGCTGTTTCGTAAGGTTTTTCTTATGCTAATAATGTCCCTGTCCATCTTTCTCTGTGGCTCTGGTCCCATCCTTTGTGAGTTCCACCTTGTCCATTACTCTCTTTGGCCACATGTGAAGTGGGAGAGAGGGAGCATGCCTTTTGGGAGCCTTAGAAGTTAGCTTAAAGTTTATGGAAATTTGAAGTTTCAACAGTTGTTTGAAGTCTGAAATGTTCAAAACTGTTGTGGTTTTTTTGTGTTTGTTTAGTTTGTGGTTTATTTGGAGATGAAAATTCCTCAAAAGCTTAATAGGCTTCTGATCAATTTGCTTCCTAGCAATTTTATGTGCCAGAAACCACCTTCAAAGATTTCTCCAAGACATAATTCTCAAATATGTTTTATCTTTCTGCTTCTTGCCACCATACTAATCTCTCTCAATTTAGGTACCTTGAGGCTATAACTTTTGAATAGAGAATACCCTGTCCTTAAACTGGTCTTTTTCGTGAACCACTTGATTCACCTGGAAAGCTGTACTGAGCTGCAAGTGCTTAAAGTTTGTTTTTTTCTTTTAAGTTCCATTTCCCACCAGATTCTACAAACAGCTGACTTTTCAACTTTGCAGAACTGAATTTCCCAGACTCTCCCTATTCCCTTTCATTTATGCTTACAAACTAGACATTTCTTTCTCAAGCTTTTCCTTGGCCAAACACAGCCAATAAAAACCACACACCACTAGAGTTATGCTTCTCATTTCTCTCCTAGAGTTCGATTTCAATAGACACGTGCTCCACCTTCCAAGTGTTCACAGGGAAAAGTTTTACAAAATGTCTTGCCACTGCATAATAAGATTACCATTTTTCCAGCTGCCAATTTCAGTTTCCTTACTGACCATAGCCAATTGCTAAGCCAATAACATATATTTCAAATTTCTGTTATGAAAGAACCCTACTTCAACATATAAACATTTATATTTGAATAGGTTAACTGCTGTATCAAACGACCCAAAATCTTATTGGCTTAATGTAATAAAAATATTTTTTAAATCCATCGTGAATATTTTTGGTTGGGTGGTAGTCTCTTGAGTGTAAGTTATGATTTAGTAATCCAAGTGTTTCTATCGTGTGGCTTTGCCATTTTACAGGTTCAAAGTAATCCTGGAATAATCTACTCAGTAGATGCAGGAAGAGAGAAGAGTGTAACCAGAGGATTTGTGACCATGCCTAAAAATTATATACATAAATTCTGTACACATTTCTTTTTCCAGAACTCTGTCACATAGCCCCAACATGACATCAAAGAAAGATGGAAAATAACATCTTAACATGTGCCCAGGAAGAGGTAACAGGATTGGGGAACATGTAGCCAGCTTTGAAGTCCATGCAGCTAAAGCCACAAATTATCCTAATATTGGCAAGTGAAGATTATCCAATTCTAAAATATGCAACAGAAACATATAGAAAATACAGCTGAAACCCTGAAAATGTACTTCCTTAATATATCAGCTAAAATGCATTGAGAACTTATTATTTGCCAGGCATTCTTCTAATTGTCTTATATATATTAAATGATTGGTTCTTAAAATAATCCTACAAAATGGTTATATTATTATACCCATTGTATAGATGAAGAAACTGAGGCACAAACAGATTAGGAAACTTACACGCAAGGCCTCACAGCTAGTAAGTGGCGGGAGCAGAATTTGACTAAGGTAGCCTGGTTCTATCTAGCACACAGACTCATCCCTTATACTATTCAGCCATTACTAATTTATTCCCGAACTTCTCAGTTCACTGGTTTCTTTTTTTAAATTTTTTCTAAAGATTTTATTTATTTATTTATTTATTTATTTATTTATTTATTTATTTATTTGTCAGACAGAGAGAGCGAGCACAGCAGGGGGAGCAAGAGGCAGAGGGAGAAGCAGGATCCCTGCTGAGCAAGGAGCCCAATGAGGGACTCAATCCCAGGACCATGGGATCATGACCTGAGCCGAAGGCAGACAATTAACTGACTGAGCCACCCAGGCATCCCTTGGTAATTAATTTGATACACTATTGCCTAATGGCATATTCTCTCTTCCCCTCCTCGACCCAGAGAGCCATTTTCAGTCTTGTCTGTCTTGTTTGTTTCCACTGATTCTTTAGAACCTAGTCTTAAAGCATTTCTGTACTGTCATACACCTGTGTTAGTGGAAATTTTAGGAATAGAGATTATCATCAAGTCTATAGAATGAAAAAAGAAGAGGATAAAGGGCAAATACAAGAAATATATGCATTTAAAGGGGAACTGTAAGGAGAAAAACCCAGCCCATACCTAACATTTGCCAGGCCTAGGGCAAGAGGACAAGCAAAGGCCCACATTCTATGTCTAATACTTACAAGTTGTGAATTAAAGCGGACACAATGTTAAATACAATACATTTCATCCTCCTACCTTGAAAAATATATTATTATAACATCCTGGAATGCCAGATTGAATTCAGAATTTTTGGACTCAGAATTCTATGAAGGCATATGGTGCCTTGGAGATTAGCTGGCACCTATGTCCCACTTTCCTTCTTTTCTCACCCCTGGATCCATCCTACACTACAAGGAACCACTTGAGCACACAGTTGGATACCCGAGCATGCACATTTGAGTTTTGTCCATGTTACCACAGTAAATACTCACCCTTGTGTCCATCAAAAGGATGATCCAGGAGTAGAGGTCTGGGCTGAAAGTCAACTTGTGATGTTCAAATAGAAAATTCCTGGGTCCTGAGTATCAGGAATATGGTCTAAGCACAGGGAGAACATAGGTTCTGAGTGAGTACCTCCTCTTGGCCCCAGAAAATCCTCACACTGTGGGGAAGGGTACACCCATATAAGTGCCAGAGAAGAACTCTGAAGAGTAGGACTGAAATCCCTGATTTTCCCTCTGAATACAAAAGAGTAATAGGGATTGGATTTATCCTCCTGCCTCTGGCAGGAGACTTGAATTACAAATAATGTTAAAGGAAGTTCTTCAGGCATAGGAAAATGATACCAGATGACAATTTAGAACTACACAAAGGAATGGAGAATGCCAGAAATAATAAATATGTGGGAAAATATATTTTTTCTCATTTTTAGCTCTTTGAAATATAATTGACTATTTAAAGATATACCATGAAAACACCAATCTACAAAAAGGTAGAGTGGCTATATTAATATCAGACAAAGATTTCAAAACAAAACAAAAAAATATTGTCAGGAATAAAGAGAAATATTTCATAATAATAAAGGTAGTAATAGAGGACATCATAATCCTAAACTTAATGCACCTACTAATAGAGCTTCAAAATCCATAAAACAAAATTGGCAGAACAAAAAACAAACAAATCCACAATAACAGAACTGAAAAGGAAAATGAACAAAATCAGTATCACAGCAGTAGACTGCAACACTCATCTAAACAAGTAGATTAAAAATTTAAAGGGATTAAAATCATACAAAGTTTGTTCTCTGACTATAACAGAATTAAACTAAAGATGACTAACAAAAAGATACCCGGAAAAAAATTCTCAAATAACATGGAAATTAAATAATATATCTCTAAATAACACATGGGCCAAGAAAAAAAAAAGAGAAATTAAGAAATATTTTAAACTGAATAAAAATGCAAATATACAAAAACTTATGAAATACAACTAAACCAGCATTTAGAAAGAATTTTAGCATTAAATGTTTATATTAGAAAAGAATATGTGTCAAATCACAAGCTAAGCCTAAGATTTCATTTTAAAAAACTAGAAAAAGATAGTTCAATGAAACAGAAGAGATGCTAGATATAAACCCACATATTCTTGGTCAATCGGTTTTTGACAAAGAGGCCAAGGTAGTTCAATTTGAAAAGGATGGGCTCTTTACCAGATGAAGGTAGAACAACTGGATATCCGTATATACATTATATATTTTTCCTTGATCTTCAACTCCCATTGAAATAAACCATAGACCTAAATGTTAGACTGAAGACTACAAAACTTCAAGAAGAAAATGTAGGAAAAAATCTTACATCTAGGATGTTTAAGAACTCTTGTGAATCAATAAAACAAAGAAAACAACCCACTTTTTTTTAAAATGGACAAAAGATTTGAACAGATATATCATCCAAGAAGAAAGACGAGTATACACGTAAGAGGGTGCTCAACTTCATTAGTCCTCAGGGAAATGCTAAGTAAAACCACAAAGAGTTACCAGGACACTTTCACTAGAATGGCTAAAATCAGAAAGACTGAGTACTAAGTGCTGGCAAGAAATGTGGGGATATGGGAGCTCTCATAGATTGCTTGCAAATGCAAGACAGTAACAGCCACTTTGGAAAACAGTTTATCATTTCTTATAAACATTCACTCACCATAAGATTTAAATATCTTACTTTCAGATATTGATTCCAGAGACATAAAAAATATGTCCATGCAAGGACTTGTGCTCAAATGTTTACAGCATTTATTCATAACAGCTCAAAACTGGAAATAACATAAATGTCCCCTGCCTGGTATTTGAATAAAAATAACCTTATGCGGAGTGCCTGGGTGGCTCAGTCATTAAGCGTCTGCCTTCGGCTCAGGGCGTGATCCCGGCATTCTGGGATCGAGCCCCGCATCAGGCTCCTCTGCTGGGAGCCTGCTTCTTCCTCTCCCACTCCCCCTGCTTGTGTTCCCTCTCTCACTGGCTGTCTCTCTCTCTGTCAAATAAATAAATAACCTTAAAAAACAATAACCTTATGCTACTTAGCTGTAAAATATAACAAACTGATAGAAAACAATATAGATGAATCTCAAAACCACTGTGCTGAGTGAAAGAAGCCAGACACAGTCTTTTGCCTCAATAGCGTATAGTTTCCATTTACACACAACTTAAAAAGACAAAACTATAATGATAGAAAGTTTAATCGTTGCCAAGGACCAAGAGAAGTGGGAGAAGACTGATTCCAAAGAGGCATAAGGACATTCTGGGCATGATGGAAATGTTCTGTATCATGATCATGGTGGTTACACAGCTCTATATATCTGTCAAACCTTATCAAATTGTACTCTGATCATTAGTGAATGTTACTATACATGTATTATTTCTCAACATAACAGATATTTTTAAATGTGTAAGGGAAGCTGAGCAAAGATCCCTCCTGCCTGAGTCTAAGGGCAGTAATGAAAACAAAAGCTAGTAAAAGAAACTAAAAATGTATAATTGGTAGGGTGACTAGAGCCCCTGCTCACTGTGTTCATCGAAGCCTAGAAATAAGAACAGCCATCAGATTTCAGCAACATCTAACATTTAATGAGGGTTTCTGGTTTGTATTTGTTTTTGAGATGGTCAGTCAAATACAGCCATGAGAAGAGACAGAGAGGTTCAGGAAAACAGAGTTCAGTATATTCACAGGTCCTAGAGACAGAAGACACAGCACCACGTGGAAAAACACCGGAGTAGTCCAAGGACAAGACAAGAAGTGGGGGAACACTTAGGCTATGTCCTCTATTGAGGTTTCTGCAGAAAAGGCAAAGAACGGTAAATAGTTAAGGACTGGCTGCTTTGAAACATGTTAATGGCTTGGGGCAATGGGGGTGGTCTCTATGTACCTGGTACCTGGCTCTGGGATAATTAAGGCAGAGGAATATTGCCTCCTGAGTGCAGGGACCAGACAGATGAGGTGTGGCTCTGGATTGGTTTATACAACAAGACCATGTTCTTAATTGGGCCCTCAGTTACCTGTAAGAATTGGTTAGTCTGGGGAGGGGCAGACTCTCCTGACCAGAAAGGCTTTTTTATTAAGATGTCAAAACAGGATAACATGCAGAAATAAAATATATATGTATTTCCGACCTGCCATTCAAAACACTTCTGAACTTCTTTAATTGTTTTAATCTTGATAACAACCCCAGTAGCGAGTCAAGCTTTTTCATGAGGGCATGGTCAGCAAAATGAGGACCCGAGTGGCCTACGGTTTGTGCTGATGCAGGTGCTTAGCTGTTGGAAGGGTACAGTTGAAGCCAGATTGCTGTCCATTCAGAGTGAACTCAGGGTAGTAAAGAAGCAAAAACAAAGAAGACTTTGTAGCAGACGGGAGACTGCTCCAGCAAGATGCTGGCTGTGAAGAAATCAGGTGATACAGAATTACCATCAAAGGAAGATTTGTTTTCTTAGGTTCTGAGATTTTTTAACATGTTCATATAATAAGGCAAGGAAAATGGAAAGATACAGATATTGAAAATATAAATGGTTTGGGGGCGCCAGGGTGGTTCAGTCAGTTAAGCGTCTGCCTTCGGCTCAGGTCATGATCCCAGAGTCCTGGGATCCAGCCCCACGTCAGGCTCCCTGCCCCTCCCTCTGCTCTCTCACTATCTTTATCAAATAAATAAATAAAATCTTTTTTAAAAAAAGAAAAATACCATATAAGTAGTTTGGGAATTATGTGATGAAAAAGGAGGACATAAGTAAATTACTTTTCCTCTCGGAGCCTCATCTGTTTCTTAATCTGCAACAGTAGTGAGCATAATCCCAACTGCAAAAATTTTGGTGAAGATTAAATGCAATACAATATAGCACATTTAGTACATATTCTAGCATAAGGTATTGTTCAATAAATGACCATTTTATTTTTTCCACCTTCCTTTTTCTTTTAATATCACGCCACTACTTGCTTTATGAAGTCCAAACCAGCTGCAAAATATAAACTGGCTAGAACTTCAGGTTTTTCTATGAATCCTTTAAAAAATAGCAGGGGCTGGGAGAGCTGGAGAACTTTCAAGTAAGTTATTGAGAACCTGATAGGTGTCAATGGCCACATCCAAATTCTGAATAGGAAATGAAGCATGGGAATAAATGCAATGCTTTTTGGAAATAAAGAGAAAGGGAGGAAGAGAAACTGAAATAAGAGAACACATTAACCCCAAGGAAAAAAACTTATTGAGTTCACTATTGGAACAAAATAACTGATACTTTTATCTCAGATGATTATAGCATTAAACTAAACAGGCAAAATGTTGTAAGCATCCTTGATTGCCTTCCATAAGCGGCATTAGCCACGTAAATCAACAAAGCAAATAAACTAGGTGGGATTAGCTGAACTATAAAAATGGGGGTAAGAGTGAATATTGGATTTTTATTTTTAAACTCAAATTAAAATAATAGCCCCAGGGACATACAAAGGCAGTCAGGAAATGTCAAAGATAAAAACGTTAATTAGAACAGGTGGTTTCTTCTTAAAGTAGGCTGCAGTGTTGTCTCTTTCTTGACATTTGGAAACCTGAAATTCCTCTCTACCAGTTCACCCTTGACTAATATACTCTTTTGTTTAAAGAACAAAACCAATGAAGGTAATATTTATTTCTTAGAGTTTAAAGATTATGCCCTCTCTGGGGGTAGCTATCATGGAATCAAGCTCTGTAATTCAACCAAAGGTAAAATCTGTCAAAATATTTGTTTAAAATCCCCGGGAGAATATTCTGTATCCCTCAGAGTAATAAGCAGGAAGTCACATTATTGCTCTCTGTATTCGCTGTATGAGCACTTATGTAAGAAAGGGAGCTAGAATTGCTAGAAGGGCAATGTACATCATTGAAGCACACAGAGGGCACATTTCAGAGAATGTGGGTCTGTGCATGAATCCCGTGCATCAGCAACGTGGGCTTACATGCTCTTGTGCATGAAAAGCACACATATACAGGCATGTATATATTTGTGTGTAGTATATGCATAAAAATATCTTCAAGATCTAGTTAAAATACAAATTCTAGCTACACCCATCTCAGGCCCCACTCTATTTACCTTTATTATGAGTCTAGGGGTTGACCCCAGGAGTATACATTCTTAACTGTTACCCACAAGTGATTTTTACGTAGGTGGTCTAAAGACCATACTTATAAAAACACTGTTATAAAACAATTTTTAAGTTACTCATAATGAAGAAAAGAATGATACTGTGTTAGTACCTTTATCCAAGCTATTCTTACCCCAAGCAGAGAAAGGTAACGTAAGTGATCTGATTTCTGGGCCTTTGGGTTCCTTGAGGTGACACAGGCATTCTATAATTGAAGGTCACACTAAATAGTCTCTTTCTCTACAGATGTAAGGCATTGACTTAAATTCACATTCAAGGTAAAAATACCAATGCACACACAGTTTGGCACTTCCTATTTCCTGTGTGCTAGAGATGTAAAGCTATCGAACACAGCCCTCCAAAGGCCCCAACGTCTATGTTTCTCCCCCTGTTGTATCTCTAGTGATCTTCACCTCAACTCCACTTTATTATTCTGCTCCCATGACCACATCCTACACAGTTCAGCTTCACCCAGAACAGCTGAAACTCTGAAATTGTCCAATTAAATATTCCCCCAATAACCACAAAGCTCTGTCCTTCCACTCTGGGCTTCGCTGGGACCTCTGCTCCATTTTTCTCAGCCTCATTAGAGCCCTTTTGCCTTTACTTCTTTTCTCTTTCATTTTGGATTTCATCAGCTCAAAATTTTTTTTGCACCAAATACAACTCCTTTCTTCTATCACCTTTGTTTTTTTTTAAAGATTTTATTTATTTATTTATTTATTTATTTATTTATTTATTTATTTATTTGACAGAGAGAGAGAGAGAGAGAGAGAGAATGAGCACAAGCAGGGGGAGCAGGAAAGGGAAAAGCAGGCTCCCGCTGAGCAGGGAGTCCGATGCAGGGCTGGATCCCAGGATCCTGGGATCATGACCCAAGCCGAAGGCAGATGCTTAACTGACTGAGCCACCCAGGTGCCCCATCTTTCTATCTTTTATACCTCAAAAATACAAAGCCTAGACCAACCCAAGTGACCATTTTCTCCGTGCAAATACTGCAATATTAGGTTTAGTTAGAGACTCTTGAAAAAACAATGCAGACAGTGGCTGCTGTTAGGTCATAATTTATGCACTTAGGCTGGGTTCCCAGACTTCTCCAAAAGACTTCTTTATTTTATTAGTGCACACTTTCTCCCATTCTCCATCTTAGCTATTTCCAATCTTTGCCACTCTCTTCAAACATCTGGACCCCTCACTCTCAGGGAGAATATTCACCTCTTATTTCATAGAGAAAATAGAACTCATCAGACAAGAACCACTAAACTTTCTATTCCCAACCAACACATATGCCTACACCTGGTCCTGTCACAAAAGGATTAAATATCCATTTTTCTGTCCTCAGGGAATCCCATTGATGTGCTCTATATACCTTTAACTTCTACTATTTTGCAAAGTATTATCTGTGCAACACCAACATCCTTATCATCTTGGGGGCTTGACAAGGTACAGAAGCTTCAGTCCAGACCTCAAAATCAGTATCTCTAGATTTGGCATCAAATAATTAGGCATTTTTAGGTGATATTTCTCTCAAGTATGAGAATGACTGACATCTAGCCTCATCAGAGACCGACAGTATTTATTTCCCCTCATCCCCGGGTCTTCAACATCTCCCATCAATGTTTAAACTGGCATCGTTCTTTCATCAGTTCTGGCTGTCTACCCCCTACCCACTTAGACTCTTATTATTCTCTTCTGTTTCACAGACATGTTTCTTGAAACATCTGCTTACTTCCTACACTCTCTAAACTAACATTCCCTTTTCAATCACTGTCCCCCACTACCAACATTCCTATCTACTCAAACCATTTTGAAAGTCACTAATCGTCTTATTGCTGAATCCAGGAGGCATGTTTCTGTCTTTATCTTACTTGAGGTGCTGGTAGCAGTTGATTGAGTTGAGTGCCTTTCCTGGACTTCCATGACACGATAGCCAATTCCTATTCTCAGCCCATCTCTTAAATTAGAGTACTCTCCAGATTTCTTCTCTAAGATATCTTCTCTTTTATTTTATATGCATGTTCTTGGGGGAAATGTCATCCATTTCTATGTCTTCAAATGTTATATACAATCTGATGAATACAAAAATCTGTATTCTAAGCCATATTTCTCTCTTAAGCTGCATTTCCACCATTTCCATCTCATTCCCACACATTGACCAAGGCTGTTCCTGTTCTGTCCTCTACCTGAATCATGCCTGAGTATTAGCTGTCATTCCTGTTCCTTCTTCACCACCACATCTGATGAATCACCAAGTTTTATATATTCTATCTCCTAATCTCTCTCAGATTTATTCATTTGCTCCTCTACGTTTCACCTTGTTCTTCTCTTCCCTTCCTTTTCTGAATATTCAGCACAAAAGCCATTAGGTGGGGACAGGAAAGGCGTGCATCAACATCAATATGTGGGGGTGGTGGAAAGCTGCCAGTGGCCCAGGGTGCGGGAGCAGAAGTGAGATGAGAACAGGAAGTTACCAGCATGGAGACGGAAAAAACAAGATTGAAGCCCTGACATGCTGGATTAGGAATTGGAGGAACAGGTGTGAACTTGCGATTTTTAATATATATATACATACACATATACACACACATACGCATGTGTATATGTCTCTCCCTTAGTACTGTTGACTAAGAGGATTTGGGAGCATGATGTAAATGGTTATACTGTGTTCATGGAGAAAAATATTCTTGTTGTTAGGAAATACACCCTAAAGTGTTCAAGGATGATGGAACATTAAATAAGCAACTTACTTTCAAATAGTTAAGAAGAGAAAAAATTATTTGTACTGTATTTGGAACTTTTCTATAAGCATAAGATTGTTTCAAGATTAAAATAAAACAAATTAAAACAACGAGATGATGCTACACACGTATTGGAATGGCTAAAATCCAAAGGCTCATACATTTCAAAAAAAATCTATCCTTTTTCTGTCAGTAATTAACAGAGCTAACAGACAGAAAATCAATGAGGGTACTGTTGAACTGAATAGCAACATCAGTCAAAGAAATATAATTGACATTCTTAAAAATATTTCATCCCACAACATTATAATACACATTCTTCTCAAGCTTGCATGGAACATTTACCAAGGCAGACCATATTCTGGGCCATAAAATACACCTTAACAATTTTAGGGTGCCTGGGTGGCTCAGTCGGTTAAGCGTCTGCCTTCAGCTCAGGTCAGGATCCCAGGGTCCTGGGATCAAGTCCCACATTGGGCTTCCTGCCTAGTGGGGAGTCTGCTTCTCCCTCTACTTCTACCCCTGCTCGTGATCTTTCTCTCTCTCACATACACACTCTCTCTTTCTCTCTCAAATAAATAAATACATAAAATCTTAAAAAAAAATTTTAAAAGAACATAAGTCATACAAATTATGCTCAGACCACAATGGAATTAAACTGGAAAGCAATGACTGGAAGACAACTGGAAAATCCTGAAATAGTTAGAAATTAAACAATAAACTTTTTTTTAATTTTTACTTATTTATTTGAAAGAGAGAGCATGAGAGAGAGAGAGATCACGAGCAGAGGGGAGGAGCAGAGGGAGAAGCAAACTCCTCACAGAGCAGGGAACTGAACACAGGGCTCAATCTCAGGTCCCCTGGACCATGACCTGAGCTGAAGACAGACACTCAACTGACTGAGCCACCCAGGTGCCCCCAAACAACATACTTTTAAATAACACATAGGCCAAAAAAAGTCTTCAAGAGAAATCTTAAAATATTTTGAGCTAATTGGAAATGAAAATAAAATATCAAAATTTGTGGAATGCTGCAAAAGCAGTGCTTAGAGAAAAATGTATAGCACTGAAGGCATAGAATAGAAAAGAAGACAAACCTAAACTCAATAATCTAAGCTTCTACTGTGGGAAACTAGAAAACGAAGAACAAATTAAATCCAAATTAAACAGAATAAGATAATTTAAAAAATAGACCAAAACCAATGAAGTTGAAAGCAAGAAATTAACAGAATAAATCAATGAAACCTAAAGGTATGTTTTTGAAAAGACCAACAAAATGGATAAATCTCTAACTAGGCTAACTAAAAATAAAAGATAGATGACACAAATTACTATTATCAAAAATGGGGGGCCATCACCATTGATCTGATGGGCATTAAAAAGATAAAGGGGCACGTGGGTGGCTCAATCACTTAAGCTTTGGATCCTTAGTTTCAGCTCAGTTCATGATCTCAGAGTCATGAGATGGAACCCCACACTGTGCTCAGCGCAGAGTATGCTTGAGATTCTCTCCCTCCCCCTCCTGTCCTGCCCCTCCCCCCACCCATGCTCAGGCACACGCTCTCTCTGTCTATCTCTCTCTCCCCTAAATAAAGTTTTCTTTTTTTTTTAAGGGATAATAAAAGAGGGGTGCCTAGCCAGCTCAGTTAGTGGAACATGTGACTCTTGATCTCAGGGTCATGAGTTTGAGCCCACATTGGGCATAGAGCTTATTTGAAAAAAAAAGATAATAAAAGAATATTATGTACAACTCTATTCCCATAAATTTGATAACCTAGATGAAATGGACCAAGTCTTTCAAAGATACAGTCTATCAAAACTCACACAAGGAGAAATAGATAAATTCAAAGGACCTCTATCTATTAGAGAAATTGAATCAATAATTAATAACCTTTCAAAACAGAAAGTACCAGGCCCAGATGGTTTCACTGTTAAATTCTACCAAATACTTAAAGAAAAAATTAATAGGTTGTCTGCAATCTGTTCCAGAAAATAGAAACATAGGGAAAGAGGAAACACTTTTTAACTCATGTTATAAGGCCAAAATTACTCTAATACCAAAACCAGACAAAGACATTACAAATAAGGAAAATTACAGACCAATCTCTCTCATGAACATAGATGGAAGACTCCTCAAGAAAATATTAACAAATCAAATACAACATTGCATAAAAGGAGTATACACCATGACCAAATGAGATTTATCTCAGATGTGTAAGACTGGAATAGCATTTGAAAAATAATTAATGTAATCCATTATCACATTGATAGGCTAAAGAAGAAAAATCATGTTACATGATGGTATCAAGAAAAAGTATTTGGTGAAATCCAACTGCATTCATGACAAAACTTTCAGCAAACTATGAATACAGGAGAGTTTCCTCAATTTGATAAAAAAAAAAAAAACTACAGAAACCCTACAACTAACATCTACTTAACATTTCATATACAGAAGTCAATTGCTTTCCTATATGCCAGTAATAAATAATTGGAATATGAAATCAAAAACACAACACTATTTACATTAGCACTTCCCAAAATAAAATTTCTAGGCATAAATCTAACAAAATATATATAAGATCTATATGAGAAAAACTATAAAACTCTGATGAAGGATGCAAAGAAGATCTAAAGAAATTAAGAGCTATTCCATGTTTGTGGATGGGAAAACTAAATATTCTTAAGATATCAGTTCTTCCCAACTTGTCTGTAGATTCGATGCAATATCAGTCAAAATCCCAGCAAATTATTTTGTGGATATTGACAAACTGAATAAAGTTTTGTAGAAGGGCAAAAGACCCAGAGCAGCCAACACAATACTGAAGCAAAAGAACAAAGTCGAGGACTGACATTACCCAACTTATTGTAAAGCTACAATAATCCAGACAGTATGATGTTGGTGAAAGAACAGATGAAAGATCAATGAAACAGAAGAGAGAATCCAGAAATATGCCTGTACAAATATAGTCAACTGATCTTTGACAAAGGAGCAAATGTAATTCAATGGCGAAAGAAATGTCTTTTTAATAAATAGTGCTGAAACAACTGATCATCTACATGCAAGAAAATGAGTTTAAACAAGACCTTATACCTTTCATAAAAAGTTAACTTGAACTTGATAAATGACCTAAATGTAAAACACAAAATTGTAAAGCTCCTAGAAGATAATGCAGGAGAAAATATAGGTAACCTTGGGTGTGGTGATGACCTTTTAGGTACAGGACCAAGAGTATAATCCATTAAAGAAAAAAATTACAAGCTGGACTTCACTGAAATAAATTCTGCTCTGCAAAAGACAGTATCAAGAGAATGAAAATACAATCCACAGTCTGAGAGAGAATCTTTGTAAAATCAACATTTGGGAAAGTACTAGAATCTATAATAAAAAGAACTTTAAAACAACAGTAATAAACAACCTAACTTCAAAATTGGCAAAATATCTGAATAGATATCTACCAAAGAAGACACACAGATGGTAAATAAGCATAGGAAAAGATATTCGATATCATATATCATCAGGGACTTACAAATTGATATAATGAAATACTACCACACACCTATTAGAATGGCTAAAACCCAAAACACCAATAACACCAAATGCCAACAAGGCTGGGAGCAACAAGAACCCTCATTCATTGCTGGTAGGAATGCAAAATGGTATAGCCACTTTGGATGACAGTTTGCTAGTTTCTTACAAAATTAAACATACTCTTACTATATAATCCAGCAATCACACTACTTGTATTTACCCAAAAGAACTGAGAACTTATGTCACCCAAATACCCACACATGTATATTTATATCAGCTCTATTCATAATTGCAAAAAATTAGAAGTAACCAAGATGTTCTTCAGTATGTGAAGAGAGAAACTGTGGTACATCCATACAATGCAATGTTATTTGGTGATTTTAAAAAAAAAAAAAAGAGCATATCAAGCCATGAAAAGACACAGGGGAACCTTAAGTGCACACTGTTAAGTGCAAGAAGCCAGCTGAAAAAGTTGTCTGTACTGTGTGATTCCAACTGTACTACACTCTGGAAAGGCAAACTGCAAGACAGCGTACAGATCACCGGTTTCCATGGTTTTAGCGGGAGGAGGAGGGGATGAATCGGCAGAACATAAGGGATATTTAGGACAGTGAAACTATTCTGTGCAATAATTGTTAAAACCTATAGAACTGTATGATACAAAGAATACATCCTAATGCAAACAATGGACTTTAGGTACTAATCATTTATCAGTAAGTTTATCCATTGTAACAAATGTACCACGCTAATGGCAAGATGTTAATAACAGGAGCAACAGTGTACATGTGAAGGGGGGCACCGAGGCAGTTGGTGTATGGAACTCTGCACCATATTTCTGGAAACCTAAAACTGCTCTCAAAAATAAAGTCTGTTAAAAAAATAATGATTAGGAAATGAGATAAAGTCTATTTTAAATATCGCTCCACTTTTCTCCACTGCAATTTCCATACTTTTGTTCAAGCTACCTCCATCTTTTGCCTCCGTCCTATTTTTTTAAGGATTTTATTTATTATTTATTTGTTTGTTTGTTTGTTTGACAGAGAGAGAGAGAGCACAAGCAGGTGAAGCAGCAGGCAGAGGGTGAGGGAGAAGCGGGGTCCCTGGGAGCCAGATGCCATGCAGGGCTCCATCCGAGGACCCTGGGATCATGACCTGAGCTGAAGGCAGACGCCTAACCCAAATGAGCAACCCAGGCTCCCCATGCCTCTCTACTATTATAACCTCCACCCAACCTTCAAATCTCCCCTGTGATTCATAGCTCATTCAGTAGCAAAAGGAAGATTTTTTTAAAGATTTTATTTTTTTTAAGATTTTATTTATTTATTTGACAGAGAGAAAGCACAAGCAGGGGGAGCAGCAGGCAGAGGGAGAGGGAGAAGCAGGTTCCCCGCTGAGCAGGGAGCCTGATGTGGGGCTCAATCCCAGGACCCTGGGATCATGACCTGAGCCGAAGGCAGACACTTAACCACTGAGCCACCCGGATGCTCCTAAAGATTGCCTTTTTCACAAGGATGTGGAGAAAGGGGAACCCTCTTGCACTGTTGGTGGGAATGCAAACTGGTGCGGCCACTCTGGAAAACAGTATGGAGGCTCCTCAAAAAGTTAAAAATAAAACTACCCTAAGATCCACACTGTCTTTGAAGCTGTCCTTGAATTTAGGGCTATGAGAACACAGCAGCCCAGAAAGCCAGGAAGGGAGATCCTGCGGGAGGAAGGGGTTCATCATGGCAGATGACCTAAGGCAATTCCTGTATAAACAATTACTCGGTGTTGAAGGGCTCCATGCTATTGTCATGTCACACACAGTGCCTGTTATTAAAGCAGCCAATGATAGTGCTTCAGAGCATGCTTTCAGACTTGGTTTCTTACCTACTTTTGCCCTTGCAACAAACCAAGGGAGCAAACTTGGACTTTCAAAAAATACAAGTATTATCTGTTACTATAATACCTACCACGCCGTTCAATGCAATCATTGACTTTTGGTGGTGGGCTTCATAGCCAGCAGTAATGCCAGTACAGGACTAACTGTCAGCCTCGAAAAGGAAATCGCTCCATTATTTGAAGAATTGAGACAAGTTGTGGAAGTTCCTTAATCTGGCAGTGGTTTTGATATACACCTTATTTTCATTATAGCAGACACAATATCAATCCAGCAATCTTTAGACCACAAGAATACTTGTATGCACATACTCTGGAAAGGGCCTCTTCTTCCACCTTACACCAAAGAAAGAACCTACAGATATAATTTATGGACAGACTGTTATCTCTTCTTGTGTGGGGTCTTTTCTTATTTAGTGAGATCTGGGGATATCACAAAAATGGTTCAGTACATCTCAGCTCCCATGGAGTTAGTCCAGTCACCAAATATATATGAGATTCTACTCAGTGGGACAGAACCAAAATGGTACTTTGATCCACTTGAGCTATTAAGTGCTCCCTATTATTATATATGCCCAGTCCTGCAGAATGAAGCAGACCGTTTTTATTGTGAATATGAGAACATATTTTTTCTTTTTTTTTAAGATTTTATTTATTTATTTAAGAGAGAGAGAGCACAAGCAGGGGGAGCTGCAGGCAGAGGGAGAAGCAGGGTCCCCGCTAAGCAAGGAGCCCGATGCGGGACTCAATCCCAGGACCCTGAGATCATGACCAGAGCCAAAGGCAGACGCTTAACCGACTGAACCACCCAGGTGCCCCTAAAGATTTTAGTTTTAAGAAATCTCTACACCCAGTGTGGGACTCAAACTCACAACCCTAAAATCAAAATCACACACTTCTCCAACTGAGCCAGCCAGGCACCCCAAGGAAGACTTTTTTTTTAATTAAAAAAAAAATTGTCCCCTCTTTAGCTTTAAATATTTTCACTGTTTCCCACTGCCTTCAGAGTACAATTCTGAACCCTTAACATGAGTCATCAAGCCCTCCACGGCCTGGTGTCTGCTCTCCCCGCTCAGCTCTTGCCCATGAAACCTACCCCACGGAAGGCCTGCTGAGCTGCCTGTGGCTTCCCTAGCATACCTGATTCTCTCTCTTCTCCACTGCACTCCCTCCTCCCCCATTCTCTGCTCAGAGGAGACCTACTCCTCCTCTGCTCTCACCTTAGACATCTTTTCCTCAAGGAAGCCATACCAGTTTGGATAAAAATGGGCCCTGACAACTTTTAAGTTTAGAAAGAGAATTTTATGGATTTCTAATCTATACATCTGATAACTCACCATTTTAGTAAAAGCCCGAAAAACTCATTCCAGGCTTGATTTCAACTTTAATGGATGAAACAAAAACATCTGAGAAAAAAAACAAAACACTCGACCACATGTGTGTGATCGGCTTTCCAAGTGCAAATGTATCTGGGCTGGATATCAGCCTGGACTCCAATGAGGACTCCCAGGCCCCGATCCTGTGTCACAACCCAAACAAAGTTAAAGTGACCCCCGGGACAACTGACAGGTCATCACAGCTGTTCTGGTGTGGATGCGGGCAGATTACTCTAGGTGATAGAGACTATTACTATAGGAAGAGCTCCGGAGTATTAAATAGGTATTAAAAAATAATCCAGCTGCACATAAAGAGTCACTTGGGCCTGGGAGGGAGAGGTGAAGGGTCAAAGGTTAAGGTTTGAATTAAGAACATGCCTGGCCCTCAAGGGTTCAAGACAGGAGAAGAGGCAAACATTTTATCAAACACTGGAGCCTAAAGTAGAAAGACCAGACATGCATTTTCCTCCGTTCTCTGAACAAAGTTCAGTAAAGTGGCTGGCACCTCTGCTAGAGGTGGTGGCAACGACATCACCTGTAAGCAACTGGGCTTGCCTTTGTCAAAATGCAGATGGCAGGCTCAGATTTTAATTCTTTGAAACCCAAGTTCAGAGGCAGAGATCCAGACAAGACATGGAAACGGGAAGGTGTTAACTGAAGAATGTCAGGCAATGCAGGCAATAAGAGAAGGTGATAATAGCAGCCCTCCTCAGTCTCCCCAAACACCCAGGGTGGCCCTAAGTTCTATTAAGTGAGAGGAGGGGGAGGACTGACCTAGTTGTACAAGGGACCATACCCACCTAGCCACTCATACAGCTGTCCAGACACAGTCATCTGCCCTCTGCTTTAGACCCTCCGATCCCTTCCCTGCACCCTCTTTGGAGAAGATTCATTTATTCATTCTTTCATCATTCATTCAACAATAGTCACCGGGCCCAGGCACTGGAGATACAGTGATAAACAGGACAGACGACATCCTCCAGCTCACTGAGCGAATGTTCTAGTTGGAGAGATAGACAAATATAGACAAACAAATACACGTACAAAAAAATGATCAGGGAGTAGTAAGTACTGTGAAGGAAAACAAACCTAGAGTACGAGAACAGAGGGACAAGGGTGCCGTTTTAGACAGAGTGGCTCAGAAAAGCCTTATAAGAGTAATACAATCATATGTTATTTTCATATGGCCATTCTATTTTTAAATTTTTTGAGGAGCCCCCCTACCATTTCCACAGCAACTGCTCCATTTTACATTACTGGATTTTGTATTTTTGAAGGATCGTTCTGGTGGCTGAGCAGAAAATAGATTGTAGAGGGACAGGAATGGAATCAGGGAACCCAGCTGAGGGCTATTACAGTATTACAGGCAGTCGGTAAAATGTTGATTATAATGCCTTGTTGGCCAACGGGCTTAGAAAAGTAATGATGGCACCAATCACGGTACTGCTGGGCTGGGTATAGACCACCAAGCTCTCACAACAACAGGAGCACAGCAAGCTCTGGGGATGACTGGATGATTCAATTCACACTCTCTGCTCGTCAACAGTCTCCATGGGAACGCTGCTGAATTGGCTGAAGACCGAGGTATGACTGATACTACAACAACATCTCACACACAAATACCCAGCTAAAGAAAGTAGGAGGCAAGGCGGACATTGCCTTTGGAAACCCATGTGCATGGGAAGACAAGGAAACCAAGAGCCCGGGAAAGGCATCACTTGTTACAGATTCGGTTAGTCCTTTTGCCATTAAGTATAACTTCACGGCCAGACTACAGAATGCAGTTTGTTCTATTTAAGAGGAAACTGCCACTTCTTATTTGTGTTTAGGCCCAGGAGCCTTGGAAGGATTTGGAGACAGACAGAACTGTGATTTCTCAACCTCACAGTTGTTTCTAACAATGTTCGGTTATTTTATTTCTGAGGAAAATCTGCATACATTTCGCTCAGTAGATCTATACTCATCAAGATTGTTTGGTTAATAATGACATTTAATGAATGGCTTCCGTTTCACCTTTTCAGAATAGGATCCACAAATCCTTGCCGAGACCTAAAGAGTTCTTGAACTTTTAAAATGACAAGGTTTCATTTAAAATTACTGAGCTAAAACACTTCAGATAATAAGAGGAGGGTGTTTATTTTAACACAGTGATCCATTTCAGTCTAAGAGTACAATACGGGTAGTTAGAGGAGTTAAGCCTTGATGAAAAATAAGACCAGTCTAATTCTCTGCCAGCCAATTAACAGCTTTTCATTTGCAGAGCGTTAATATTCCATCCTTCTAGAAGAGTCTTTGAACCAAAACCACAAAATCTTATCGCAGGTTGTCCACTGCAATTCACTCTTCTGTTGGATTGTACACAATCCCAGAGGCTCAGATGACAGATGGTGGATAAGAAACTCCCTCAAAAAAGTGCATAATGCATAAATTGAGTGATTGGGGAAAAACTGGGGAGGACCTAAAAAGTTTTTGGAAGCATTTCCTCACCAAATTACTTGTTTTTAATCAAAATATTTCATAACACATTCATATGTTTCCAGATTTATTCACATAGCAATTACAATAATCATTTGTATTTAATTGTTTAGTTTACAGAGATTTCCTTATACCTCATCTCATTTAAAATGGAAAAGATGTCTCTGAGGTAGGTGCCCCTAGTGTGAAAAATTGAGGTGCCTTACGCAAATTACACACCTCTTCATCTTAAATACTTTAGGCAACAAATATCAGGAGATACCTATGTAAATGATTTTGGTTTGGTTTTAGGGACATGGAGAGGAGGATTTTTTAAATGAAGACAGTATTTTTACTAAAAAAAAAAAAAAAACCACACACACACACAACAATAAGGGTGTGCATATTGTAACTTGAGAATGTGGGCCTGCACCTGCTCTGTGGCTCTAAGGAAAGGTGGCAGAGCGTAATCGCTTTTGCTCAAGTTCGGGTATTAATGACCCTGGCTTCTTATCCCAGACCTGCCCCTAATTCACTATGTAACCTCAGGGAAGCTCGATATCTGGAGCCTGAGTTTCATGAATATGCAACGTGGAAGAAACAATAGTGCCTCCCTCTCAGGGAGGCCATGAGAACTGAATGTAACATGGCCATAAAGTGACTCTCACTCCTGGCTGGCATACGGTAGGCACCCAATGAGAGGTGGCCCTTGTGAGGATTCCTGTTCATACCCCAGAGTTCCCAAAAGCCAGTGGGATGTGGGGTCACACAGTCCAAATGGAGCTGCCGAGTTTGAGTTCAGGGAGTCTGCTTACTGCTGCTTACTAGGCACGAAGGGCTTAGAATTCAGAACAGGGCTACAGCAAGGAAGCAGGTTAGCACAGACCGGAGAAATACAGAACAGTTTCTTCTCTCCCTGCCCTTGTAAAGACTGCTATTGGCAAACACCTTCTTGAACTCATAGAAGATGCTCCACCTGCTTGTTTCTCTCTGGCTCATGATCAGTGAAATGCTTTTTAAGAAGAAAGTAGTTATTTTTAATCCACTCAGTTGCCTAACCTACTTTTAGAACTTAAGAGCTCTTTTAGCTTTTGTTTTATCAAATTTTATTTTGTCATTTTTTTCAATCACTTCTATCCTAAAAGCATTCTATAACTCATAGTTTATCTTTGATTCTGACAATTTCAAATTCATTTTATTTTGAAACTTTGATGTCCTTTGATATTTTATATTTACTAGTTGCACTAGAATAGAAGGTGTTTCATGAACCCAGTAAGTGTTGATTCACTGAATGAAGGTGAGGCATATAAACGTGTAGGAAAGTCTGAATTTAAAATTACCAGCTAACCCTACAATCCAGCAATTGCACTACTGGGTATTTACCACAAAGATACAGATGTAGTGAAAAGAAGGGGCACGTGCACCCCAATGTTCATAGCAGCATTGTCCACAATAGCCAAACTGTGGAAGGAGCTGAGATGCCCTTCAACAGATAAATGGATAAAGAAGATGTGGTCTATATATACAATGGAATATTACTCAGCCATCGGAAAGGATGAATACCTACCATTTACATCGACACAGATGGAATTGGAGGGTATTATGCTAAGTGAAATAAGCCAATCAGAGAAAAACAATTATATGGTTTCACTCATATGTGGAATATAAGAAATAGTGCAGAGGATCAAAGGGGAAGGAAGGCAAAACTGAATGGGAAGAAATCAGAGAAGGAGACAAACCATGAGAGACTCTTGACTCTGGGAAGCAAACTGAGGGTTATAGAAGGGGAGGTGGGTGGGAAGATGGGGTAACTGGGTGATGGGCATTAAGAAGGGCACGTGATGTAATGAGCACTGGGTGTACACAACTAATGAATCATTGAACACTACATCAAAGACTAATGATGTACTACATGTTGGCTAATTGAGTTTAAATTAAAATAAAACAAAATAAAATAAAATAACCAGCTAAAGAATAGTTGCTGGTCCATGCAACTGAAATGTCTGCCTATGACCTGTGAATAAAGATAAAGTTGTACCTTTAAGAACAGTGAACATGGCCCCATGGTTGGTATGACCTTGCATGACTTTTATATAGATCCCATTGCACAGAAGTATTTTCTACCTCTCCTTTTCTCAAGCTTTCCCCAACCTCCCTCCTCCATTCCCTCACATCGCTGAGAGAGTATACTCATATCAGTAATACCAGTGCGTTGCCAAAATAATTTTTGTTGGAGTCTTTTAGGGAGTTCTCAAAGGGTGCCCTTGTTTGCAAAAATTCTGAACCAACTGAGAAATAAGACAAAAGAGAAAGAGGCAGATGGGGGGCCAAAATGTCACATGTACTGCCACTGGTTGGATAGATCCACTAACTGCCCCCCAAGTTTGTTCTTTCTCTTTGGGACCACATTTCCCAGGCTCCCATGCCATTAGATCACATTCCCTGCATGGCTGTGTTCTCTACAATGGCGTGTGAATGGATGTGATGTCTCCACTTGCAAACTAGGCCCACATGATTTCCCATTCATGCTCCTTCATTCTCTTTGCCCTTCTTGTGGGCAGGAGTGGAGATACTCAGAGAGATCCTAGAAAGCCACATATTGAAGAGAGCAGACTAGAATGACTGCATGGAGAAGTTCCACCCCACTGACCTGAACACCAGCCTTATGCTGTTAGAAGACAAACCACTTGTCCTTTGGTCACTAAATATTTGGTATCTTCTATTAGCATAGCTCAGTCTACCTTCACTAATGAGAAACTGATTTTAAAGACTGTATCTTTTATCTATGCACAGGTAAATTCCAGCATCAAGCAGCGTTATCCACCTAGCACCTCTGACCAGGGTTTTCCCCATGCCCTTCCCACCCCTCACCCCCATGCTGGCAGGAGCCCAGTAGAAAGCCTGCCCCAATGACCCTCACTGGAATTACAAATAACCTCTGGATAGCTACTTCTGGAAAACACTTTGGAATGCTTATTTATGGAAAGATAAGAGGAGTAGTAGGATTGGGGAATGGAGATAAAAGGGAACAAATAAGTGAAACAAGAAGGGGTAGGGAATAAGCTCTCCTGTACTAGACTGGATTCTAACCCTGATCCACTCCCAACTCCACTTCTGCTCCATAGACTAAATTTTGGCATCTTGTCCACATGCTCCCCAGCATCTAATCTTGGCTTGCCCTGGAATGATCTTTCCTTTTCCATCTCAGCCCACACACTGGGAATTCTGCAGCAGCAGAAGTCTGCCAAAAACAATAGCCTTCCTAAACGTCCAACAACAAGGGAATTGGTATATAAATTACGAAGCGTCCAGTCAATGGAGTATTATTCAGTCATTAAACATGATAAACATAAAGCCTTTGGAACAACATGGAAAATGTCCCTGAAATAAATATTCCTGAAGTTTTCCTTTCCTAAAAGCAAGTCATACAATTACTTATGCAGTATGGCAGCAAAATTAAAAAAGAAAAAAATGTCCCTATGGGATTGAAGCTATGGATTAAACTGGAAGAAAGAAAAGCAATTGTTGGGCTAGAATAGTGGGATTCAATGAGTTTTTTTATCATTTACTTAAAGCAATTCTGTGTCTGAATGATACAAGATGCAGCCTTTGCCATCCCTACTCAGCAACACTACAGAGGTCTCCCGCCCCTTCTTGCCTTCCGTAGTAGAGGGTAGCCTGGCAGAGTTGCAAGAGGCACCTAACTCCAGACACCCCATGCTCTGCACTGATTTGGAGTCTGAGCACAAGTCCTGCTGTTGCTTCCATATGTCCCTGCTTTATTTTTAACTTTTTTTAAGATTCCAAACATTTTGCATTCTGCTGGTGGTGTTGTCTCCCTTAGTAACTCAGACACCCAAATAGAAATACTCTCAGACTCCCTCCCTTCCAATGATCCCAGTTCATGTGACACTGTTTTAGAGGAGTAATGGAAAATCAATGTCCTTAGATCATTTGAACAGATTAATATCACCCTGTTGACAAAACTTGTGAATGTGGGATTTGCATTCCTGTCACTGTTCAAGAAGGTATTTGTAATGGGGTCACCTTTTAGCTGTTTCTGTCACCTTCTTGAAATGTACACATACACCTATATGAAACACCTATATGAAAAGCATTCAATACCAGAATGTAAATTAATACACATTGCACATATTTCTTACTTCAAAACATTTCATAACTCAAAAAGCTTAATAGTTTATCACACACACCCCATCTCTATCCTAGTGGCTCCATCCTCTCAGGAAAAGGAAAAAGGCAATGTACAGCTGTCAGTCAAGTACCAAGCCCTTATCTTGGCTTCCTGAATGTGAAGTCTGTGAGGGGAACCTTCCTGGGATATGAACTCCTGGCTCCAGGCTTTGCAGAATGCCCATGGAGTTAATGTAACATCAGACAAGGCCCTAAGACAGAGGAGAGAAACCCACGCTGGGAGCATGTTAGGCCGAAGAACAAAGAGTGACAGCTGAACAAACCATAGGTATTCTTGCTCAGGGGGCTGAGGACTGGAAAAAAAAAAAAATGTAACCAGCCACTGGAGGAGATTAATGAATTTTTGAGTGAGGAATTTGACCCTAAAACTCATTTCTCAGTTCAGTGGGGGCAGGAACCAATCCTGGGCAGCTGACAGATGCATGTAATGTGCTGTGAGGCAGTGCCCACAAGAGGGAGGCCTGCCCGGGGCAGCGGTCTTCCCTGTGACCTCACACCCAGCGTCTGCTCCAGGCTGGCCAGGGCTGGTTTGGGCACTGGAAAACCACTTAACCCCTTTTCCAGTCTCTCTTCCAACTGCCATCCCTCTTTTCTGATCTTGTCCCATGTCACCTATAATTGTCCCTTCTTGGTCTTCGGCAACACTCTCTTCTGTCCCCGTGTTAACACTTACCGCCCTTTCTAGTAATTATCTACGCATTGTGCTGGTTCTCGCCATTACACTTTGAGTATTCCATGAGCACCATGACCTTTTCATGTGTACCTCTGTATCACAATGCCTAGTGAGGTGCCTAGCACCTCGCAGGTGTTCAATAACCCTTTGTGGTATTGACTTCTAACATAGAGACACTTCTCCAGTTGAGAAGGCTGCTAAGAGGAGAGAAGGGCTGTAACCACGGAGAACACGTTCCAACACCCCTAGTGGTTGCCTGAAACCGCGGATAGTATGAAACCCTATACACACCATGTTTTTTCCCCACATACACATACCCATGATAAAGTTTAATGTATAAGGTAAGCGCAGTAAGGTACTGACAATGACTAATAATAAAATGGAACAATTACAATAATACTCTATAATAAAAGTTATACGAACGTGTTCTCTCTCTCAAAGTATCTTACTGAGCCACACTCACCGTACTTGTTGACGATGATCTGTGATGATAAAATGCCCCGTGGTGAGAGGAAGCGACGTGAATGACGTGAATGACGTGAATGACGTGAATGACGTGAATGACGTGAATGACGTGAATGACGTAGGCGCTGTGTCGCACGCAGGTTCGGCGGCTCTTGTCGTTATGACGCTGCGGCGTCAGAAGGAGGAGTATGTCTTTTCAGCCTGAGGTTCACCAACCAGGGAACTGAAATTAGGGTAAGCAAAACCGAAACTAAAACCGTAGACAAGGGGGAGCTGCTGTGTTTGTTCGCCACTCTAATCCAGTCCTCAGCGAAAACAAGCACCCGGTAAGGATGGACTGGGAACTCAAGGCCTCTTTAAAATAGTCTTCCCAGAGATGCCTGACTTCTGCAAACTTCTCGTGGCTATTTCTCCAGCAAGACCAAGTGAGAGAGAGGAGAAGCTACAAAGTTGTTCCCCACGAGAAATAATCTTTTTAATTACCCTCTGGGATAGTCCTGATTCTATGTGGCATGAATGCTACACTGTAGCATTTTGGAGGGATAAACCCAGCTGGGAGGCTCCACAGTGTGATGGGGAGCCTGACACTAAACCTAGTAACAGCTGCTGTTACGAAATCTGAACGTCTCTATGAGGAGCAAAGATGGAGCTGTTCGATACTAGCTAGAGAAAGTTGGGAAGATTTAACATGAGCATTAGGCTGCATTCTTCACGTGACCATCAAAACCCCAAGACTTTTTTTTTTCCTTCATTGAAATGGAAAATTTTTATCTTATACTTGGAAATGCAGCATTTTCTTCTGAATTCATTAAAATTTTGTAGTGATGCTAATTCTAGTTTATGATTTATGAATCTAATTAGGAAGGTTTCTTCCCGTCTTTCATGTTGACTTAATGAAACGTGAAATATCAAAATCCACACTGAAGAATTTTAAAAATCCTATAGTTAACTTCTGTCATCATACATAGTTACAGAATTTTTTTTCTTGTGAGAAATTTAAAGATCTACCTCTTAGAAATTTTCAAGTATACAGTACAGATCCTGCTGTACATTACATCCTCATGACTTCTTTTAAAACTAAAAAAAAAAAAAGAAAAAAAGCAAATCCCTCTAATCAAGCTGATTTCACCAAAGAAATGCTGCTTAAAACACTTAGAAATTTAGTCACGAGAATTAACACCATGATTTTTCCCTCTTTTCAGGATGACAACGCTATTGTTGTATTTGTGAGTTAAATTCAAACAAGCTCTTACCAAGAAAGCAAGTCTTATCAGTATCAAGAAAGCAAGTCTTATCAGTATAATGTCACTAATATTAAAGGGGTATTTTAGGGAGATTAAGTGTTTTGACTCAGTTGGAAGTTGGACAAAGAAGAAAGTAATGAGTTATGAAAAAGTCCTGGTATGTCAAAAGTAAGAGGTCTTAAAATTCACTGGTAGACCTTGAAGAGGTTAAAAGGCTCTGTTTCTCTTTCCAGCAGATGATTATTTAATATTCAACTGAAGTGTTTTATATGAATATTGCAGAACTCAAAAGAGCCAATAAAAGTTGGGCAATTAAAGGAAAAAAACATGGGCTTCAGAATTTTCCAAATTTGGGCTCACTAGTAGGGTGACCAACTGTCCTGGTTTGCGTGGAACTGAGGGCTTTCTCAGGATTTAGGATTTTGAGTGCTAAAGCGAGGGCAATCTCAACAAACTGAAAGGGTTGGTCACCCTACTTTCTAGTTCTGGAAGTTACTAGCTGAAAAATCTCATTCTAATTACGTCCCCAAATTTCAGTTTCCTCCCCTCTAAAATGGAAATACTTGGATGGTTTTGAAAATTTTAAATATAATTCCTGGACATTCAAATGACATTTGGCACTCAATTTTACTGATAGACATATTCAGCAAGAAGACCAAAATTTCACCCAAACTGCGTATTTGATCTTTTATCAATCGAATAAGGAATTTTTGTGTTATTTTAATATATATTTTTTCATGTGGCCAAGTACACACTTCACCTTTCAAAATGTTTTTCAATTCAAAACTATAAATCCTGTCAAATGTCTAGAATCTGAATATAGCCATGGATTTCGTTTAAACTTCTGTAGAAAACCGATTTTATATTGATTCCAGCGAAAAGTAAATGTTCCCTCTTAAACTTCCTGCATTCTGAGAACTCGTTAATGAGCCTGAAGCAGGCCGACATTGGAACAGTCACCATCTTTGATCATCATGAACTACGGACAAATCTAGATTGATGTCAATATCTAAAGACTGTGATGGGGCCGGGAGCAGGACTGTGGGCCACCAACAGTTCTGTCAGATGCATGTCTGAGTCGTAAACAAAGCAAATCCTTTGGGTCAGTGTGAGAGAGGTTGGGAAATAGGTTCAGCTCAGAAAGGAATTTTCAGGAGTTATGTGCAGATACTTCAGGAATTGGCTGCAGTCCCAATAAGGAACTGGAGCAGTAATGAGAATAAACAAAATGTGCTGGAGACAAGGTAGTCAGGAGGGAGCAGGTTATAACTGTGGCCGCAAAGCAGGATTGGGGCAGGCAGAAACTAACACCATGGAACCAGGTGGTTTCTGAAATCGGATATTTTCAAAAGATTTTCCTTAAAACTGAATTTAAATGCCATTAGCTATTTTTAGTCAACTAAACAATTTGTGGGAAGACTTTAAAGTCCCATTTCTACTATTTATGTTTCTCTTTTTTTGGGCAGAAGGTTATGTGCTTCCTAACCAGCCTCCTTCCCATGCATCTTAGAAAATGAGCCAAATGAGGAAGAAGCCTATATGCTCCTCCCTCCACCTTAATTCATACCTGACATGATAAACATGAAGATGACTCATGAGAGTGGGCAGATTTTTTTTAAAAAATTGTATCCTGACAATAAAATTACAAATGATCACAATAAGAATCAAAGAGAGGGCGTAGCTAAAGAGATCAATGCCCTTCACTAGTGAAGCCTCTAGAAACACATTTCTGCAAGCATATGCAAAAGAGAGGGATTGGGGGAGATACCTTACAAAGGAAAGAAAAGAGAAGGAATTGGTTTGAATCTCTAAAAATGATACTAAAATACTGAAAACTTTCAAATAGCTGAGAAATTGCTAGAGCAAACATTTTTTTTTTTACATCAAAAGTAAATAGAATAACAAATTTATCAGCTGCCTGGGCTACTGGCATAGTGTTAACAGATGACAACAAGATAAAAAGGAACTCAATTTGGATTTTGCATTAGACTGCTTTGTCAGCAAACTTGATTTTTATTCTGGAAAGCGTAGGAGAAATATTGATAGATGGGTAAGGTATAATAAAGCAGCACCTGGCATCTCTGATGTGGTTTGGTTCTGTGACAGTAAAAAACACATATTGTGGTGTAGTATTCCTTACAAATTTGTAGTACTTTGTGGAATTATGGAGACTGAGTAAATGTGTTCCCTCTTATCTAAAAAAAAGATGCAGATGGAGCTTGTCTTTTACGGACTTAGAAGCTTGATGTGAAATCCAGGCAAATTTCTGGGATAGAATATTAATAGGTTGAATTGTAAGCATATACAAGGGGATGTGGAGAATACTAGAAGATACCACGGGACCTATCAAGAACAAATCGTGCCCAACTGATTACATACACACACACACACACACACACACACACACACACACGCACATAATCAGTTGATGAAAGGAAGGCTTCAGATGAATCTGAATTGCAGGAAAGCCTTTGATAAGGTCTCATGATGTCCTTATAGAAGAAATAGAAATGTCTAGAGAGAGAGAGACTGAGGGCAAACTCCCACTCACTGACTGACCTTACCAAAAGAGTACAAATTAGTGTATTTTGTTTGCACTGGGGAGGTATCTTCAGCAGTTTAATTAATAACAAATGGTGCCATTTTGATCAGATGTGTGAATTACATGAAAAGGGGAGGGATACATTGTAATACATTAAATGGCAGCTTCTTAAAACCGACTTATTGCAAAAGCACTGGAAGTAATATTGCTTTGGGGGAAAAAACTAATGTAACTATTTGACTTGCATAGTTGAGCACTGCTAGACAGGGGGCATCAGATGTAAATGTGTTTAAAAAATATGTTAAACCTTGAGGAAATTCTTTCTATTTCATTTATTCTGTGAATCGATAAGCAAGCACATGGATTAATTTTAGAAGTGTAGGTTGAAGAATTCCAGGTTCCGCTGGAGCATAGTCTGAAAAGCATTGTATTGTACTTAGTATCAAGTTGTTTATTTTTTTTTTTTTAGAATGAAGACTTTATAAGAATTTCAAAGGATGAGGAGAGTCTAATTATAGAAAGGATAAGGTATGTCCAAACAGTATAGAAAGGATAAGGTATGTCCGAATAGTATAGAAGGGCATCTGGATTTTCACTAGCCAAATGTTAAACATTAATGATAGTGTTATGAAAGAGATGCCAGAATTTCAAATATGAACTTGGGCTCTGTTAAAGGACTACCCTAGTGCATGGAACAAATGGCATGATGGTATCTTCAATGTGATTCTGATTTGTCTTGTTCTGAGAACCACTTGCCACGAAGGGTATGAATAAACTGGAGTATATGCAGCAGAGAAGGTTCAAGGTGGTAAAAAGACTAAAAGATGAGGTCATGTGAATAGATGAAGGATCTAGAATTCGTGAGCAGAAAGGCGTTGCAGGGAAACCATTGCCTTCAATCACCTGAAAGCTGAACTTACAGAAAAAGGATCAACACTATTGTCCTGTCAACATGGTCTAACGTGCATGTAGCCAGCGGGGCTAGGCAAAGCTAGTGCTGAGTAAGACCCAGAGCCAAGATGGAATAATCTCACAGACGAGCACCATCAGAGCTGGCACAGATATTTGTTTTAAAGTTTGCAAAGTCCTAGGCTGCAGGCTTGTTTAAAAGGAAGAAGATGGTAGAGCCAAGGCACAAAGTCAAAATAATCAGAGAGAACCAGAAAGCCAATGAGCAAAGGATAGCAAAACAGTCAGAAAATGGGAGCAATAGGAAAGGTGAGGCAAATCAGAGGAATTTTAGAGCTACCAGGTGACACGATTCCTCTGGCCATACACATGGATACGCCCTGTGCATTTTAAGGGACTAAAAATAAAAACACTAATCGAGCCAACCTCCCTACACTCAAGGGAGGGGAGAGTGGGGAGCTTCTTATCCATAGTTTCAGCATATGGAACAGATGAGAAAATTTTTGAAGTCTTGTCCCCAGACGGAATCAATTTCCAATTCAGAATATTTTGGCAAAGGACAACAAAAACAACAAACAGAGAAGTAGCCAAATTCAAGTAGCCAAAAGAAAAGCAGAAACGAAGAATCAGTTTCAAAATGAGAGGAGAAGCCAGAGGAGCAAAGAGGATGACAGTGAGCAGGTAGAGTGAAGGGAGACCAGTATGAAAGAACTAGGAATCACTGTACCAATATCCACAGTGGATTTTTAAGTAGTTTCGCTGTCACTTGGGTGGAAATGCCATGTGCATTTAAAAGGGACAAAGTTCTCAGGAGAGAGATTTTCCTGAGGGGAACCTCCTTTGGAACCACCCATTTCCAGGAGAGAACATCAGCCCTCCAACTGTAGCTGCTTGGCACATGTTTGATGAGATCTAATTACATGAGGAAGGAGGCCAGGCTGGTCTGGAATAGACTAATCTGATCATATTCCAACAGCTTTAAACTGTCATAGTCTCAGCACTTCTGCAAGGCATGCAAAATCTCAATGTAATGTCCCCACAACTTACCAGAAAATAATTTCTTAACTATTAACTCCCATTCCTGCAGAGTGCAATTAATTTGATTGAGAGGAGCCAAGAATGGTAGGCTCAGATCCTAAGGTCACTGCAGTAAGCCCTGCCCAGTAGACTGTGATTCCTTTCAGTATAACTGGTGTGGGTTTGTTGGGGTCTGGGTAAAGCAGATCAGGTCAGAAGTGACCAAGACCTTTGCTTCAGAAAGATCTTAGCTGTGTAGAACAGATATGTTTCTTCTGCTTTTCTTGTAATTAGTTACCAAGCCTATTGAGAGTATAACAGTGGGGAATAAATCACCAATAACTTCTGGCCATCTTTGATTATTCTAGAGAGTGAGTCTTAGAGCAAAATCGCTAACATCTTACCTAATTTCAGGAAGTTACATTTACTGACACAATGTCGTATTTATGGGCTTCCAAACTCACATTCTTTGGGATTTTCCCAAGGAGAATGCTATGCAAGCTTCAATGTTTGTTCAGGGAATGATTTAATATAAGGTCCAAATCAGATTAAGGATCTTTCTGCCCAAAAGGTCATGTAGGATCAGATTCATCAGTTTCACTGGAAGATACAAGAGCACAACACAAGCTGAAGAGCATTACTCTTTGTTTCTACTTCTGGAAGGTTGCCTTCTACCCAACATTCTGATTGGTCTATATGAGACCGTGGGTACCTAAAGTATCAACTGCATTAAGAGCTGTTCATCATCGACAGGTACCACACTAGAAAATGCAAAACAGCAAGAGAAGGTAGCAATCCCAGATGGTTAAGATGTATGTCTTTATAGAGGGCTTTGTTTAGAGCACAGAAAGGGAGTAGATATGCTTTTCAGGAACCCAAGTGTCAGTTACTGAACTCTCACACAGCTGTACATCTATTGCTTCCTAGCAAGAAAACATCTGCCCCTAGATGGCACATCTGGATTGCCTGAGAAAGAGGTGATGGAACAAGGTAGGAGAGAGGTCTCCTGAAGCAGGCTAACAGGGACAAAGGCAGTGTTGCTGGTAGGATTCTGAGGTTTGGTGGGAAAAGCATGGATCTTGGTAAGAAAGTGGTCTTAGTTCCGGACAGAAGAGAACAAAGAGTGGGAAAAACATGGATAGTAGAAAACAGCAGTAGACTCTATCATGTTCTCCATGCACAAGTCATTGGAAGTAGTCTGCGCCTCACCCAACAGAGGCTGCTCTATCAGCAGGCTTCACACACAGGTATGACCTTGGTTTATGTAAGCGTCTGGGCCTACCACACCAAATCTGATCCTCAGAATTTGCCAGAAAATCCCATGGTTTTTATGCTTGACCAGAACATCAGTGTCATTTCTATAAGGATGCAGAACACCTTCCCGCCCTTCCTGGCAATGAATAGGGTGCATTGGAAGATGAATTGAACCTTGCCAGCAGTCTGGGTGGTGTCCAGCCATGATGATTATACCTAGTATCTCAGGTGATTATGAGGAAAATGGCTGGCTCTGGCAGTATATACCAAGTGATGTGTGAGAGACAGGCTATAGAGAGATTGGATCTATGGGTCTTCTGGGCAGTTTGTAATACTTTACCAAGGTTCTTAAAAAATTGGCCCCATGAGATAGGCCTGCTTATTCAAGCCAAAGAGCTATAACAAAGGGCTGTTGGCCTCCAACAATATCTTGCTGGAGCTGATCGTGGTAGTCGAGTTCCCTACCTTCCTGCGTAGAATTCCAAGGGGTAGTGAACAGTGCCTATCTTAGCATGTGGAAGAAATCTATTTGCATGTATGAATGTCATTTGGAGAAAAGGTACGAAATACTAAACAGGTACCATTATATACAAGAAATATACAAGATCGGTGATCTCTAGAAGTTCTAATATTAACACCCACATATACATTTACTTTCTTTTTAAAAAACTTCAACTTATTTAAACTAAAACAAAACCGTTCACCCATTTCTCCCACCACCACCCACCCCCCAACCCTGCCTCTGGCAACTACCGATCTATTCTCTGTGTCTATGAGCTTGTTCCACATATAAGAGAGATGATATATGATATTTGTCTTTCTCTGTCTGACCTGTTTCACTTAGCATAATGTTCTCAGGGTTCATCCATGTTGTCACAAATGGCAAGACTTCATTCTTTTTTATGGCGGAATACTACTACTCTCTCAATATATATATGTCACAATTTCTTGATCCATTCATCCATCAATGTACAGTTAGGTTGTTTTCCTATCTTGAAATATGGATAATAATGTAAATAATGCTGTGATGAACGTGAGGATGCAGCTATCTTTCAAGTGAGTGTTGTCATTTTCTTTGGATAAAAATCCAGAAGTAGAATGCTGGATCATATGGTAGTTCTATTTTTAATTTTTTGTGGAACCTCCATACTGTTTTCCACAATGGTTGCACTAATTTACATTCCCACCCACAATGCACAAGGGTTCCTTTTCTCCACACCATTGCCAACACTTGTTGTTTCTTGCGTTTTTGTTACCAGCCATTCCAACAGGTATGAGATGATATCTCATTGTGGTTTGATTTGCATTTCCCTGATACTAGCGATGCTGAGTATCTTTTACTGTACCTGGTGGCCATCTGTATGCCTTCTTTGGAAAATAACTATTCAGATCTTCTACCCAATTTTTAGTCGGATTGTTTGGGATTTTGTATGCATTTTGTATGAATTCTTTGTATATTTTGGTTATTAGCCCCTCATTGGATATATGATTTGCAAATATTTTCTCCCATTCAGTAGGTTGCCTTTTCATTTTGTTGGTTTTCTTGGCTGTGCAGAAGATTTTAGTTTAATGTAGTCCCCCTTGTTTATTTTTGCTTTTGTTGCTTTTGCTTTTGCTTTCAGGTTCAAAAAATCATTGCTGAAACCTGTGTCAAGGAGCGTAGTACCTATGTTTTCTTCTAGGAGTTTTATGGCTTCAGGTCTTACAGTCAAGTATTTAATCCACTCAGGGTAAATTTTTGTGTATGGTGGAAGACGGGGGTTCAGTTTCATTCTTTTGCATGTGGCTATCCAGTTTTTCCAATTTATTGAAGAGACTATCCTTTCCTATTTGTACATTCTTGGCTCCCTTGTTGTAAGCTAACTGGCCATATATGCATAGATTTATTTCTGGGCTTTCTGTCCTGTTCCACTGATCTATGTGTCTGTTTTTATGCCAATACCTTACTGTTTTAATTACACACTTTGTAATATAGTTTGAAATCTTTAGGCCTCTAGCTTCATTTTTCTTTCTCAAGAATGTTTTGTCTATTCAGGGTCTTTTGTGGTTCTGTATAAATTTTATGATTGTTCATTCTATTTTTGTGAAATCTTTTACCATTATATCTGAATTTTTTAAAAATGCTTATTAACCTAAATATATCTCTATTTGGTAAAATTTCAAACAACGTAGTAAAGTGAAGGTAGAATTGGTTAATTTTTAGACATAGTACAGTAACAGTCTTCTGGGCAGAGTTGATCATTATTTTGAATATTTACATACACATGTACACTTACATATCTATCTACACCAAACTTGTAAAGGATATACACAACCATCTTTCTATCCTCCCCTTTGCCCAAGTAGGTGGGCTTTCAGTAACTAGAGCAATGGTCTGGTTCTTAGCCTTGGAGATAACAGGAAATATCTTGGCAAAAGACAAAAAGAAAAGAAACTTTTGTTCTTCTAGATCGATTGCTCTCAAACAAGTATACAACAGAATCACTAGGGAAGCATAATAAAAATACAGATCTCAGAGCCCTCCCCCCCACATATTTCTGATTCAACAGCTAATTCATGTCATTATAGGCTTATCGAGAACTTTCTTTTTCCAGGGCTTCCCAAACTTTACATGTATCAGAATCACCAGCAGGGCTTATTAATCACAGTTTGTTGGGCCCAATCCATTTCTGACCCATAGGTCTAAGGTAGGACTCAAGAATTTGTATCTCTAACAAGTTCTCTGGTGGTGCTCATACTATTAGTCTGAGAATTACATTTTGAGAACCATAGCTCCATTTAAATTGTGAATCAGCTCTCCTAATTTCTGCCTGTATGCTAAGAGATTAGGGCGCTGATTCAACAGGTGTCACTCAGAGATTTGAATTTGTAGTAAATCTCCCAGGTGTTTCCTATGCAAGTGCTATGCTGAGAAATGCCTATGTAGGTCCTTTTATTAATTATATTTATAATATTAACTCCCTGGTACAGCCTGTGCATACTTGTGATGCCAAAAATAGTTGTAGTAGTAGAGCCCTGTTGCAGACTATATCTGCTGTCTGAAGCCCTACTAAAATCTGACTTCCTCCCTGCTCCTTGGCCCTCTTTGCTTAAAATTGCATATTCCATGCCTAGACTGGAAAACTGGAATGATTTCGTGTGAGCGTCTTCCAGTTCTACAGTTACTGCAAAATAACTAAATCTAACTAAAGAAACTAGGTGGAATCTCTGTTGGCATAGCACCAACATTGATTTCAGGATTGGCCCTTGAAGGGTAGATGGCAGGCAAGTAATCATGGACACCACAGGATGACAGCACTTAGAGAGTTCACTACTGAGCTGCACTGGGATATAACTTCAACCAAGCCAGAAGGTATCTCTTTAAGAATGTGGGGTCTTTTCTTGTTTACATGTTAGGTGACTGGAGCATATTTCCTTATTCTTCTCCTTCAAGGAATAATGCATCCAACTATGTGGCCTATGGTTGGGCACATGCCCATCTTCCAGGTCTCATTTATGGGAAGAAAGCAGAAATCTGGTAGGGGAAACTCTGTTGGGGAGTGTAGGGGCTCCAGTAACGGCAGAAGCAGCAGCTGTGGCTACTTAGCAGGCAAAGCTTTGGGTTCATTGTTAGAGAGTTGAACCACTGGGTGACCACTGTGAAATCAACTGGTCATCTCTAAATGTAGGCCTTCCTACATTGTCCTCTAAAGTAAAAAATGTACTATTCTTTTTCCCTGCAAAATCTGGGTTAGTGTCAGCCCATCACACTCCTACTATTTGATTCCTTTTAGCCAGTGGGATGCGTTTTCAAAATGGTGGGCCTCAAGTAAAGGATCTTATCTGAGGTCTTGACATCAACATATAACCAAGCTAACCAACCACCCTCTGCCAAACTAAACTCGTAAGTTAAAGAGCATTTAATAAATTCACAAGCCCATTCAACGGGTTCATAAATTTATCTGCTCTGTCCTCTAAGAAGGAAGCACAGAGTTTGAATCCTAGCTCCACCCCTTACTACTAATGGCTTTGGCAAACTGAACTCCTTTGAGCCTCAGTCTCATTCCCTACAAAGAAAAAGTAATGTCAGTACCTTCCCCATTGGATGTTGTGAGGATTAGATGAGGTAATAAATGTAAAGCGCCTATAACAGTATCTGGAATTTAATAACCATTCAGTAAATATATTATTTATTAACTCGAAATTTTCTATAAATGGCACTCTTTACAGACTTTCCCTAAATTATCAATGGCCTCCAGGAAGGAAAGTTTGTAAGGGACTCAGTAAATGGCTAACACTGATGCGTGACACACTGTCAGGCAACTCACTGCTGTATCAAGCAACGCAGAGTGGAAAAGTTACACTGCCTTATTTTCATCACTGGAAAAGTTACACTGCCTTATTTTCGTCACTGGAAAAGTTACACTGCCTTATTTTCGTCACTTAAATACAAATACAGTTATCTGTGCCTCCTCTCTGAGAATCCTAAAAACTGGAAAACCCCAGTTACCATATACAATAGAAGGTAGAAGTGACTCAACTGGAAATCGGGGAAGTCTCAATCTGAAGTCTTCTGGGAAGACCTGGATATTCCCAGCTTTCCATCTCCAGGGGCTTTCCTTACATCCCTGACTTGTTTGTAGAAACTAAATGGTGGCTTTGCCCATTCAGCCACTTGATGTATCCCTTTGAAATTTCCACTCAGCAGGGCGCCTGGGTGGCTCAGTTGGTTGAGTGCCCAACTCTTGATTTCGGCTCCGGTCATGATCTCAGGGTTCTGCATTCAGCAGGGAGTCTGCTCGAGGATTCTCTCTCTCCCTTGCCCTTTGCCCCTCTCCCCACTCGCATGTGCTCGTGCACCTGCTCTCTCTCTCTAAAAAGTGAATAAGTCAATCTTAAGGAAGAAAAAAAAAGAAATTTCCCCTCAGGGTCTGACATCAATTATTTACCAAGTTCCTAGGTGACACTATGACATCATCACCAGGTATGCCAAACACCATCACAGGCACAGTGATTACAGGAAGTGATTGATTTGACTATGCCTAGAAATGGATGTCCCCTTTCCAATCAATACTATGGATAATGATTTTTTTCCCCCTCATTTAAGATTACCAGTGATCTTCACTCGATTCTAGTTGCTCAATTCTGTGGTTTATTCTGAGAAGCTTTTTTCATGTAAGCATAAGTGTGAAATATCTTGTTAGAGCCGTCTTGCTATATGACCTTCAAATGATTTAACTCAAAGGACAATAGGGTGTTTACTAATAAGAATTGCAAATTCTTGGAGAGTTAAGTTGGATGAGAGCAAGAGCAGCCTGTCTCCTCCTGGAAAATTCCTGGTGAATTGACATCATCTAAATCTGCCCAGCCAGCTGTCTGTGGATAACTTAGAGACCCTAAGGCATTGTGAGTAGTAAGCTTGTATTAAGTAATTATCTGGAATTGAGCCTATTTGAAATAGTATTTGCAATGCCACTTTTATTCATCTATTTCTGTTGACATGAGCATTTTAGGTTTCATCTTTTATTTTTGCGTTTCATATACACGTTGGAATGAATGGCTTTAGAGGCATTAGTTATACTGTAGGCCTAAAGGAATTCTCATTCCTCATTATATACTTTGCTCATTTTGATAGTGCAAATCCATGCTCCTTAAATCATTTCCCTAACAGGTGCCTAATTTCTTGTACCAGTCACTGACGTGTGAACAATACTGCCACCCTCCGGGAGTCCTGGAAAATGCCTTTCAACATGAAAAGTTGTTTACATTGGTATGAGGCTGGGGAACCCGCAAGAAATAAATGAAACAATATTTGTTTGAGTTGCAAGCTGGGAAAGAAAGGACTATATTGTTGAGATGTCCCAACAATTATGAGAAGGGAATTTTAGTTGTTTTAACAACAGCTAAATGAAAGCAGGCATTTTATGAGAGCTTTTGGGGGTTTCCACAAGAGTGGGATCAATGCATCCCCTCCAAATACTTGAGCAGCGACTCACTGATGAAATGTCAGCCAGTCACAGTCTGCTCATTGTGTGGCACCCTTGCCTGAGATACAGGGTTCACTGCGGAAGTCCCTTTTGTCACCAAGGTCACTCTGAGATTCTTCCCTCCCCGGTTTTCTTTTGTGGTTGAATGTCACCAGTGTTCTGATGACCACATGTTGGTATGTGATCAAAAGACATTTTTAACCCACTCAGTTGGGTTGCAAATTAACAGCAGCCCAGAGAAGCATAGAAGAAAAATCTCTTTAGAGAAAAATCTGGATATTCAAAATCTGGAGGAAGGGCTCTTCTCTTTGATCTCTGAGCAACTCAAGACTCCAATACCCAAAGAAGGCACCCTTTCAGGTCAGCTTTAGCAAGATGAGATGACATCCATTAAGCAAGTTGGGTCAGCTTCCATGCTGCCAGAGGACGAGGCACAGTGTCCGGGAAAGCAGATTACCAGCAGTCTCCTTGCCACACTCCACTTGCTCCCCTTTCTTTCTACTACCATGGAAAATATGAAATATTTAGGCAAGGTCAGCAATAGGAACCTGCCTACCAGGCTTAGCCCACACCCGCCTTCAGTTCTGTGCTGGAAATTTCACCAGTAAAGAAGATGAGATTTATTTTGACCACTTGGTTACATTGTTGTCAAAGATTTTGTTTATCAAGCTGTACTTGAGTAATATTTTTTCCTCTTTTTATACATCAAAGACTAATAGAAATTCCAAGCAAAGCTTCTGTTTTGTCTAGCTCATGTAGCATTATCATAGGTAAACATATACTCTCTTTCATCTTTTGGCTTTAAAACTGCCTTTATTGCACCCAAGAAGTCCAGAAACCCCAGACTGCTATAAGCTACCAGGAGTCGTGATTCTTTTTTAGTTTCTTAGTCATGAAGTCTTATCAGCACCATTCTTGAAAGAAGTTTTATGTCAGCTTAAAGAAGGCCAAAGACCCCCAGAGTCCTAATGTGCTGGGAAGGGAATTTCTGGAAGGTAGTGAAGGAAGTAATGGAAGGACTGAGGCAGAGATAAAAGGACAGAAGACTAAAGACAAACCTCGCTAGCTACCCTTTCATTACAGGACATTTTACTCACAGATCTTAATCTCAGTTGAAATGGGTATTTAGAAAGTCATGACAATATTAGTGCCTAAAACAGTGCCTGACACATATCAGTACTCAATAAAGATTTATAGGTGGATAAATGGGAGGGGGGAGAGAAGAGTGACTTTGGTTCTTCTATTTGCTGTTTTACATTCTCTTAATTTGCCATAAGAGAAAAATAATACACTTTGTTTTAAAAAAGCAAGCAAGAAAGAAAATAATGTGACTGTTTAATTAGCAGGAGAATCCAGTGCCCAGGGCAGCGGGGCATAAAATGACTTTCCCAAAGCAGAGGCTCAGCCCCACACAGCAATGAGCTCGGGCAACCCAGCCAGATAATCGTTATTTGTCTTTAATCATTTTTTTTTTATCTTTGGAAATCACTGATGCTCTCATGAAAAAGTATGTTGCAAAGCTATTAGAGAACAGAATATGATCTTATAATGCCAAATAATTAGTTTGAAATATGTCTGATACAGCATTTTAGCTGAAGAATTAAGCGTCATTCTGGAGAATTATAGCATGCAGTAACGCTTAGAGTTGCAAAACAAAACGACACAGTGGAGAAGAAAAAGTTTCTTTCTTCCTTTATTACATTTGGCTCAGCATATATATTCAATGCCTGATGTGTTTACTTATCGTAATGATCACACTGAATTCCCTCAGAAGGCATAATTTGAAGCCTTGCCTTTTAAATGTAACTGACCGAGGTCTCTTAACTCAGTTATCTATGTTGAGAATGACGTGTCCTGTCTGTTGAGTGCTGAGGAGAACACCCGTCACACAGGTGCCCTGCTCACGTGAAGCTGAAAGTGTTGATTACTTGTTAATTGACATCTGGATCAGCACAAGCAAATGAAATGCACCCAGAAAAGTGAGGCTGAATGCTTTATATTACGTAAAATAAGGTCTGTAAAAGTGCTTTATAGATATTAGCTGTTGTGTTGTTATTAGAAGGCCCCTTGAACAGTGATCATTATGGAAGTGCAAAAGAGTATCAGAAAATGAGAAAGTGGATTTAGGGCCAAATGTTAAGTCCACTCTCTTTGATAGCTGTCTTTCATTCATTCATTCATCCATCCATCCCTCAAGTCAATCACATCATTCTTTCATAAATTCTGCAGATATTTATGGCACAGTACAATGAGTTGGGTTCTAGGGACAGAATGATTACCGTGCAATTAGGCTTTTCTCTTCCTTGTCAGAGATGAAGGTTCCAGCTACTATCAAGAAACCAGATTTGGGGCGCTGATTCATTTCTGTAAATGAATTGGGGCCAGCTATTGTGAACTCCCAATCTAGAATCTGTGAGACATTCCTATATGAAAAATATTAGTAATTTTCTTTTATTCCCCAAAGTGTATTATATTTAAGGTAGTTCTTAGGCTATATCTTGAACTAAAGGATGTAAATGGCTCTAAACCCTGTGACTGACACCGTGGTATCTTAGGAATTGACACCCCAGCCCCTTCTCTGTCTGACCTGTGCAAACTCCTACTGACTCTCTATAACGACACAACAAGGGAAGAGGCAAGCTGCTGCTGCCTTCAATAAAATGCCTTTGGACTTTTCCCAGATGGGCAACTTGTCACTCCTGCCTGAGGTTCAGACGCCATTGGGAAACACATGAGGAACTCAAAAGCACCACTCACCCCTTGGCTGGTAGCCCCCATAATTTTTGCTGCACTGTGAATTTGCCCATGACAGTATTTGAGTTCTCCAGCCCCCACATTTTATCAGATGAAACCAAACACTTAACAGAACTAAGAGTTCATCTTCATGGACTGTCTACGTCAGCTGCTCTGGTATAGTCTTTATGGATCTTTCTGTTCTTATGCTATTCTAAACTGCCATTATTTCTTGTATTTGTTCTTTATCCTGAAAACAGAATACATTTTCTCCTATCTTCTCTGTTTGTATATGGCAGGACTATATTTGACCATTTGGAGTGGTCCACTAACCTAATATGTGCAATATTGAGGAAAATTGGAAGGCTTTTCAGATTTATAGGTATTGGAGCAATATGATGACAGAACTTCAGAAATAGCCTCTCCTCATTTATGGGGTTCAAGATGGAATTAGTTTTCAGAGCTGTGACACAGATTGGCTTTTATGAGAAGACATCCCATGATTTATGGTCTTGAAGAGAAAATATTGACTGAAGTGAAGACAAGGTCAGTATTTACACCAAAGAAATATGCCTGAGGATATATATCTCTGTGGTATTTTCTCCATTCAAGAGTGTGACAATAATACCACAATTGTGGGTTTGGTTTCCTTTTTGGCTATATTGAGCTCAAGGACTGAAGGACAGGGAGGAAGAGGAGAGGGAAGGGGAAGGAGGATGAGTTTCCACAGATTCTATATATTGAAGGCAGTGGTTAATAATATATGCCTATGCCTCATAGTTACCCAATGAATCAACATGTATTTATAGCATCTACTCTGTGCCAGGTCCTATGTTAGGTTCTAGAGATAAAACAGTGAATGAAGTAAACATAACTCCTTTTTCTTATGAAGGAGTCAGCATAGTGAAGAAGAAAAACATGAACAAAGTATAAATGGGAGGATAATTATGAAAAAGGAAGTACAGTTGACTGATGTAGGAATATCTGATGTAGGTCCTGACCTGGTCGAAAGGAGGAGTCAGAGAAAGGGGTGGGGGGAGATAGGAAACATCTTAGCATAGAACTGAAGTTGTAGTTGAGGTATGAAGAGTAAGTTACAGTTCAGCCAGGCAAAAGGTGGATTAAGTCTGGGAGTGATGGAGAAAGACAGAAAAGTCTCCAAAGATGGAGAAAGACTAGACAGCATGCTCTTCTAGTCCTTTAGTCTACTACAGGGGTCAACATACTGGTCTGTAGGCCAAACCAATCCTGCCTCTGTTTTTATAAATAAAGTTTTATTGGAACCCAGCCATGCCTCCTATTCACTCACGTATGACCTAAGGCCATTTTCATACAATAGCTCCAGAGTTGAGTAATTGCAAAAAAGACTGTGTGGCCTGCAAAACCTAAGATATTTATGACATGGCCTTCCAAAAAAAAAAAAAAAAAAAGAATTGCCAACCTCTAGTCTAGAGTAAGTCATGGTTAGTAATACTAGATGCTGTCACAAACCATTCCAAAATCTCAGATCCTTATCTAATAAACGCTGTTCTCTCCCACAGCTCTGTGAGTGGAGCTGGTAGCTCTTGTCTGAGTAGTGAAGCAGGGGCACCATCTTGAGGTTCTGCCATCTGCTCTCCAGGGGTCCTGCACATCCAGCTGTGCAGATGGGGAACAGAAAACATAGTCAAAGTCGTGAATGGCTTTAGGGGCCACATCTGAGAATATTATAAATCACTCTCATGCCTACTAGTCCCATGGTCCCACCAAAATCCTGGGGAGGCTGACAAAGGACATTTTCTGTGAATAAAGACGATTTTATTTATCATTTCTGGAAATAAAGAAGATGTTCTGGGGAATTCAGAGCAGGGCCTCTGCCATAGCAAACAAGACATGTTTAAGGAACTGGAAAAAAAATGCCTATGTGATTGAATTTAGGTGTCATGAGATGAGTCTGATAGGCAGAGTCCAGGTTCTGGAGGGCCTTGTAAACCACGTCAAAGATTTTAACTCAGTTCTGAATTATCAGTTGTGTTGCTCTGATGAGTTCTGTCACCTCCCTGAGCTGATCCTCTGCTTCTTCATCAGCAAAAAGAGGATGGTGTCCCCTACTTTAGAGAATTGGGTGGACACAAAGAGATAAAATAAGTAGAGCTCTTAGAATATCACCTAGCAGATAATACGCATGCAATAAATTAGAGTTATTATCATCAAAGCAGAGGCAACTTCCACCCACCTTCCCCAGGCCAAACTTTCCCACCCCAAACCTGCAGAAGTCCCCAAACTGTAGAAGATTCTTTGCTAAATATCACCAAGCCTTATCCCATAAGAAAGATAATTGAAGTATTCTGGACCATTTATCTACCATTCCACTCCCTTCTTCATATCTACAACCATCTTTTCAAGAATACATTGGCCTAGAGAAAAATCAGGTCCCCTCCACCCAGAGTTGCTATTTTCTTAACTACAATAATTGCTCTCCCAAATCCTTCACCCTTCCTGGATCTAGAAAAGATGTCAATTGAAGCCCAGAAAAAAACCCAAAAACATATATGTTTGTAAATGGACACCTACACACACACACACACACACACACACACACACACACACACACACCCGAGAAGGCTGAGGCCGGAATGATAAGACCCAGCTCATCACATGTGTCCAACACCCTGCCTTTACCCCCACCCTAAGGTTATTTTATCTGCCTCAGAGTCCATTTTGAGCTCTGTTTCCTGCATCATTCGAAAGGAATGCTCCTGGTCTAACATCTCCTTACTCTGGAGGAAGAAGAGTTTTTCCTAAGTCAGGAAAACACATTGAAAACAAAAAAAGGAAGGATCAAGTAATGTGGCAACGATTTTGAAAAATAAGAGAAATGGGAAGAGATAGGTCAAACAGTTATTAAAAGATGTTATAGAATTATGGCATGGTACTGACACAAGAATGGATAGACACCAATTGAATAAAACATAAAAGTAAGACTTTAATATTTGCAACATAATTCGATGAGAAAAGGGAAAATCATAAAACGTAGTGGTATAAATCATTAGCAATTCGGAGGCAAATATACTCTCACCACACACACACACGCGCGCGTGCGCGCACACACACACACCAGGAAAGCGTAGTGATTAAGAAAGCAGCATCTATAGTCAGCAAGTCCAGGATTAAATCCCAGATCTAATTTATTTAGCTGTGTTATTTAATCTTGCAAATTGCACAATCTCTTTGTGCCTAGTTTTCCTTATATTACACAAAGGAAGTGATAATAGTATTTACCTTACAGGGTTGTTATGAAGACTGAGTGATTTAAAACATGTAAAGCACTCAGAACAGTTTCTAACATACAGTAAACACTCAATATATGTTCATCATTGTGATGGAGGAGAAATCATAATAAGAAATCACTTCATTTCAATATATTCTACTCTACATTGATTTCATTGTGTACCATGACTAAGGCTCGGTGTAATAAAAAAAAAAAAAAAAAAAAAAAAAGGACTAAGACCCCGTATTCAGAAAGGGGAGCTAGCAATCAAACACCAGTTAGAAATGTGTCTGCTCATCTCATCCTTCCTTCCTCATCCTTATCCAAGGCGAGTTCTTGGGCAGAATTAGAGTTACCCAGCACAGCATGAACATATTGCAGACCTAATTTCTTGTTCATGTCACTGGAAATACATCCTGAAATAAATTCATTCTGTTCTATATATTGTTGTCATTCATCATTGCAGTACTATACTTATGGGAAAACAAATTATGAATAGTGTAATAACTATGACTAATAATAAACAAGGCTATTTGTTTCTTGCTCTAAGAGAAATAAATCAGACAGAATTTGCATTCCCTGCTCTACCCTCAACCCCCAAAGGAGAGTTATCTATTACTGGAAAGTATCTGCAATTTTAAAACTTCCTCTCCCAAAATCAAGACAAATTATATCAACACTATAGAAAATTTCCAAATATTTCAGTATCTTTGCAGAGAATGTGGGATATGTCCCAATGCCAGCTTCATAATTCATCAGGACATGTTTGTAGCAGGTAACATTTGGAGAGCACCTCTTTCTGGCTTTGAATCTCTTACAACCCCGTTTAGAACCCCTCACACAGTTACTTAACTAGACCGATTATTCCCTTGGCACTAGGGAAATGACACTTCCCCCCTAGTCTCTGAATTTTGCCAGGTGATGAGCCTCTGAACCACATCACCTGTCTCTCTGTACTTGCTTCTCCATTGGGTTTATGTTCCTTCTCTTGAGGACTCCAACTTGTGACTTAGAGAAGTGGAGGGAGCAGTAGGCTAGGAGTCACAGGACTAGCAGGGAAGAATTTGCCTGTTTCCCAGCTCAGAACTCTCTGGGCCTTGGCATCCTTGTAGTAAAAGGAGAGGGCATATTAGAATGCCCTTTAAAGCCATTTTCAAATGTAACTCTCTATGAAATGAACTTCCTGTACATTTTCATCCTTGGCCTGAGCCAAGGTCAATCATTAGTCTGGCTATTTACCTTGGAAGCCTCACCCTCACCCCAGTCCACTTAATCCAATCAGGGCGAAAGTCACCTCTCCTAGTGTCATCATGGTCCTCACATTTTCCCTGGAGTCCCATTCTGCATGCCTTGATATGTCTCCATTTTCTGTGGAATGGCTGCAACCCAGATCCTAAGTCACCATTCAAGATAACTGGTAACTTTCCGCTAATCACTAAGCTGCTCTTCTGAGACTCTGTTTTCATATTTGGAAATAAAGGTATCATGGTCTATTTTTAATTCACAGGCTTACTGTGACTTGGGGAGAAAATGGAATGAATTGTGAAAAGTGCTATGAAAATGAAAAAGAGACTATTACTAGAATTACTTTCCCTGAAAAATAACACATCTCTCAGCCACATGAGGATAGCTTCAATATTGTTATTATTATCATCACAGAATTACTAATATTAAATTCTTGGTGACCTTAGAGTTTGAAAACTTATTGTATGCATTGAGCATTAGAAATCTGGAAACTCTGTGGCTTGACATTGAGTAACTGTGCCCTATTGCTTTCCTATAACCAATCTTCTGAGTGGTTGGCCACACTCGAAGAAAATTGCCTCCGCCTCTTAATGTAATTACAGTGCAATTACAAAGTGCATATAATATTGCTAAGGCTGACCTTGTAAATGAAACGTATCCATTTTTTATTTGCCTCAGAGAAACCAGCTAAACAAAACATACCAAAGATACAGCATGATTCTGATTCCAGTGAAATGTTGTTACAAAGCTCATCTCTCACATTTTTAGTGGCCACCTTTCATCAGGCCCATATACATTTATCACTCTCTTTGTTTGGATCTTCTTCCTTTTGTTCACAGACTTGCTACAGTCTTTCCATGTGGTAGGATTAATTTCCTCCTCTTGACCTGGGAAGGAGTGAGCTGATGTAAATTTCTCAATGAAATAAAATAATACTTTCAAAGGAATTTATATGCTTCATTGTATTGCAATTGATTTAACATCAGCATTCCCCATCCTCTCCTCTTTGCTGCCACACTCCTTCAAAGAGTATTCTTTGAAGGTCACCAATGACCAGGAATTGACAGATTTATCCCTATAGTACCTATTCTACTTCATCACCAATTTTGTATATGAATGACTACCCCTTCATTCTGAAACTCTATCCTCTCTTGGCTTTCATAACAGACATCCCCCCTACCTAACACCCATTCTGCCTCACCCTCTTTGGTTAGCAGTCTTGCACTTTGTGAGACAAGAAAGGGATCAATGAGTCCCCAATCTCTACTTCCGATGCTAGTGACCACTTCAGAAACCCAAGCCTAATGCAACCAGCATATGGAATTGTACTGTTCAGAGGGATTGGTTCAAGAATAGGTTTGTCAAGCCAATAAAATGGAAGAGCAAGACTGATAAGAATTGGGGGGAGGGGAAGACATTTCCTCACTTTTGAGATAAAAACCACTGGAAGAAAGGCATTCATTGTATGTGGATAGGAAGTCCAGAACTGCTCTAGCCATTCTCCCAGGGTTTGGGGATGAACCCAACACCAAGAGAAGGGCATTTCTGAGAGACTCAGAAAGAAATGCAGCTGGATTTGTGATTAAGACATCTGTTCTCTGCCTGCTCTGGTTACCTCTGGAGGTTTTATTGTTATCATTGTTGTTACATGAGCAGATAAATCACTCTATCATTATAGTCATTTTGAGTTTGACTGTTAATTGCAGCTGAAAGCTTTATAACTAACATGGTTTCCACAACACTGTTCTCTTCGTTCTCTTCTTACCACACAAATAATTCCTTCTGACCATGCCTTATAGTAGTTCCCTCTCTCCCAACCACTCTTAAACATAGTATGCCCCAGCATTCTGTTCTTAGACCTCTCTGCTTTCTCTTTCTTGCTTCAATTTTTACCTACTTTAACAACTCCAAAATCAGTAACACAAGCCCTAACTTTTCTTCTGAGCTTAAGTCATGATTTCAATTATTTCCTGTATAGCTATCTTCCCTTTAAATGTTCCATCATGAGTAAGCTGAGTATTTCTAACACGACATACAAACTTTGTTCCTGCCACAATTTTCATGTATTTCATAGCCTAGTTACATGGCATCACCATGATTTTTCTTCAAAACGAGAAACTTCATTTTTCCCCCGTGGCTGCTCCCTATCTTTTATCCCTCACAGTCATAGGTCCTGCCAGTTCCAACCTCATAAATATCCCCTCCTTTGTAAGGCGCACTCTCATTGGTCTTGTCCACTACCTCACCATTTTCATCTGAACTTGTCTCCTTCCAGCCCATCCTCGACAATGCAACCAGTTATTTCTCTTAAACATAGACCCACATGAAAGTGTAAAATGTCATTTCCCCGCTTAGCAGTATGCAATAGCTTCCCATTACCTGTAGAATAAAGATTATACAAGCTAGCTGGCTCTATAAAGCCTTCCCCAACTGTATCAGAGCCTACCTATGCAATCTTACCTTCAATCACTCCCTAAAGATTAAGCCAGTTCTTAGTATCCCCCCAATAAACACAAGCCTGAATGCTTCTATCCTGTGTCTCTCATTTCCCTCTACCTTGAATACTCTTCTCTTGTTTCTGAAGCTGATGTATTTCTGCTCATTTTTCATGGCCCAGCTAAAACATTATCTACTCTAGAGGAGCTTTCCTGACAACCCAATCAAATTGCACTATTCCCTTATCTTTGTAATTCTAAAAACATAACTATGATATAATATAACTATGCCCTAATGGGTTAATGTTTATTAATGCATGTTGCACCTTCCCTAGTATGTTTTTCTTAAGACTATGAATCAAGGCCTTTGATTTTTAATTCTTTAAGAGCTACTGAATGATCTGACACATGAAGGTTGCTCAAAATTATTTTTCAAATGAAATAAGTAAGAAAAAAAGGAAAATCACAAATTTGTGGTTACTATTCAGTCTCCTCATCTGTAAAATGAAACAAGTTTAGATGAACCCGTATGTTTCTTCATGCTCTTAAAAACATTCCATGATTTCCTGAAAATATGACTAGCAGCAACCTGGTAATTCTTTCCCAATGAGGTAACCTAATACTATACTTCACAAACTACACTTTTCTCAGTCAAGTATGAATTCAAAAATGGAAATTTTTTTCCCTAAAATGTGCTCTCCAATTGCTGGATAAAATGTATTAGTTCTGGAAAGAAGCCAATACAAGACTTGGAGAAGAGTTAAGAGCCAATAGAGACATTATTTTTAATTATATTAAAAGCATCTTGTAAATTTCCCATCAGTTATACTTTAATTTCTCCCCATTAATCATTGAAGGGCAAGTATTTAGTCTGTTGTGGCTAAAATCTGGGTGTAGAATATGTCTTAATCTCCTCAGGCCTTTGTCAATCTAGGACATTCACATATGCAAATACATATGAGTATACACACACACACACACACACACACACACACACACACACACACACAAACACATTCATCCAAAGATAGGATTTGAAATTAAAAGTAGCTTAATGTAAGGGGGGGAAAGCTGGGTAAGTATACACTTTGGGGTAAGGGATTCAGGTCAATGACAGATGGTGATCATGGGAACTAGTCTCACGTTTCTTCTTTGCGGCCAGGCAAAGGGAGGGGTAGCATTGTCAAACTGAAAAATCAAGGCATAAGGTCTAATTCTGGCTCTATCATTAACATATTCTGTGACCTTGGTTAAGTCAATTATTCCCTAGGATCTATTCTTGGACTAGGTTAGCCACTCAAAATCTACCTATTTATTACAGTGTGGTTCCTTCCAGAGTTAATCTTCACTGACTTTGCTTTTAATGTTATGCCCTTTGTTTTTATGAAAGGCCATTTCAAGAAACAATAACATAAATTGTTCTTATTCTAATTCTTCTAATACTATAAATTATTCTACTTCTAATATAACTATAAATTTTGTACATGAGGAGGCACCAAAAATGATATTTATTTCCTTCTTATGAAATTCCATATGAAAAAATTCTCATAGAATTTAATTGCAGAAAAACTGCCTTCTCTTTCTCAATCTTATCATAACAGGTGTATGTTATTACATTTCATATTTTCCCTGCTACTGGAATGCCCAAAGCCTCTCTTCCTTTTCTTTTTTGACTTTAGCTCTAATTATAAAAATAACATAGGCTTATATTGTGTGTGTATATATATATGTACATACACACACACAAACACACACACAATTCTGTGATCCAAAGTTAATCATTTTAAGATTTTAATATATACCTCTCAAGTTTTCTTCTAGGTAATTTTTTTACCCAAGTGAGATCAAACCATATATGCAATTTTGTGTACCCTTTTCTTTTCTTTTCTTTTCTTTTCTTTTTTTTTTTTTCTTTTTTTTTTTTTTTTTTGGTATAACATTATCTTAGCATTTTCCCATGTCATTAGCAAAATTGCTTCAAATTTGTCATTATTAAAGAGAGCCCAAATTAACATAGAGTCAAAACAATAACAGCCTCCATGGTAAGCATTATGCTCTTTTCCCCTTTCTCCGGTGCTTTGGCTACTGTAGACATTTTGTGTTGTAAGTGACTTCAAATCCTTCATTAAAGCAGCCTCTGAAATCCCCTATTTGCAGCAATTATCCTATTCTGATTTCTTCTACCATGTGCACAAAGGTACCCAGAAAGAAAATATAAAGTGTTTTATTTCCATTATAATCAACTTGTTAACTACTTTGATTAAGTCATACATAGTTTTTATTAAAGTCAGTAATAAAGAAACCACCTGAACAGTTATGAATGACTGTTAGAAATACATTTTAAAAAGAAAGATGATTCATTTGACTTGACTCTTTAATGAATCCATGGGGGCTCCTCAGGAGGACTATTTTCTTTTCCAAGTGTTATACACCATTTATTTAATATCCTGTTGGAGAAATTTTCTCCCTTGTACATGACTTCTGAAATCTTTCTTTTTCTTCCTTTTGTTTATCTTTACTCTTCTGGCACATCTCCTACTTTTTAATTTTCATAAAGATCAGTAAGAATAGTTGTTTAGTCCTTTCATTATCTTTTAGAGCAATCAGCATTCTTTTTTAAAATATTTTATTTATTTATTTTTTAGAGAGACAGAGAGCATGCATGAGTGGTGAGGGAGGGGGAGAGAGAGAGAGAGAGAAAGCATCTTTTTTTTTTAAGATTTTGTTTATTAATTTGACAGAGAGAGACAGCCAGCGAGAGAGGGAACAGAAGCAGGGGGAGTGGGAGAGGAAGAAGCAGGCTCCTAGCAGAGGAGCCTGATGTGGGGCTCGATCCCAGAACACTGGGATCATAACCTGAGCCAAGGCAGACGCTTAAAGACTGCGCCACCCAGGTGCCCCAAGAGAGAGCATCTTAAGCAGGCTCTACGCTCAGCGCAGAGCCAAACGTGGGGCTCAATCTCAAGACCCTGGGATCATGACCCTGAAATCATGACCTGAGCAGAAATCAGGAGTTGGAAGCTTGGGGTGCCGGGGTGGCTCAGTCATTAAGCATCTGCCTTTGGCTCAGGTTATGATCCCAGGGGCCTGGGATTGAGCCCCACATTGGGGTCCCGGCTCAGCCGGAAGCCTGCTTCTCCCTCTCCCTCTGCCCCTGCTGGTGTTCCCTCTCTTGCTGTCTCTCTTTCTGTCAAATAAATAAATAAAATCTTAAAAAAAAAAAAAGAGTTGGAAGCTTAACTGACTGAGCCACCCAGGTGCCCCAATCTGCATTCATGGTTAAAAAAACAAAATCCAGGGGTGCCTGGGTGGCACAGCAGTTGGGCATCTGCCTTCGGCTCAGGGCGTGATCCCGGCGTTACGGGATCGAGCCCCACATCAGGCTCCTCCACTATGAGCCTGCTTCTTCCTCTCCCACTCCCCCTGCTGTGTTCCCTCTCTCGCTGGCTGTCTCTATCTCTGTTAAATAAATAAAGAAAATCTTTAAAAAAAAAAAAAACAAAAAACAAAATCCAGGGGCACCTGTGATGAGGTTGTGGGATATAGGTGAGGTTCAGTGGGGTGGAGTCGGGAGCCCACGACCAAGAAAGAATTCTTGAGGCGTCTTTGGTGCAAAATTGGTGGTTTATTAAAGCACAGGGACAGGACCCCGAGGCAGAAGGAGTTGCTACCCCGGGTTGTGAGAGGTGGCTGATTATATACCATGGGGTTGGGGGAGGTGATGAAAAAGGGAGGTTGAGAAAGTACTTTCATTTGTTAAAGAAGACTCAGGAGGACACTGGAGGCCTTGCTATTGTCAAGTTAAGGTTGTTGACCCCTCTAGAAGGTGCTAATAGTAAGATAGTTGGGAGAGCCCAGGAGAATGTTACTTTCCTCCTATCACATGTCCTTGTCAATGGGCTTCAGATTTAAAAGAAATTCCATTTTATTCACATTTCCTCTGCCTCAGCCTCCCTCAACTGTATGGAGGGGATGGTAATGCTAACATTCAGGAAACTGAATTATGGTCTTGCAGGACTGTGATCTCTATCAGTTAACCATTTGTTTTTTTCCTTTCCTTAGTTTTAGGGCAGCCAAGAGTGCCTGAGGAATGTTGCATACATGGGGGGGCGGGGTGCAGGGTGTCAGCTTCTGCTTTGTCTTCAGCTTGCCTTCTCTTCCCTTATCACCTGGGTGGCTCAGTCATTAAGCATCTGCCTTCGGCTCAGGTCATGATCCCAGGGTCCTGGGATCGAGCCCCGCATCAAGCCCCTCATCAGGCCCCCTGCTCAGTGGGAAGCCTGCTTCTCCCTCTCCCCTTCCCCCTGCTGGTGTGCCCTCTCTCGCTGTGTCTCTCTCTCTGTCCAAAAAATAAATAAAATCTTAAAAAAAAAAAAAATCCATTCTAGTTCATTGGGCAGAAAATTTATTAAAGAGTATTTACTAACTGAATTTATTAAAAAGAACTTTTAGACTTTTTATAAGGCTTAGAGAAATGGGCTTGGAAGCTAAGCAGATAACAACAATATGCAAATAGTTGGGGGGGGCAGCAAGGGAAATGGTGCTGGAATGGCCATTAGGTTATCTAATGACATTTTCTGTACCGTTGTAGGTCTTATTTCAGTGACTAGAAACTTGGGTTTATATATCCAAGTTTAACTTTTGCTTTTACAAACTTTTTATCTAGACACACAAATACACACACACACACACGTGTTTCATATAATTTGTATAACATTTATATACTATATTCACATATATGTTACTATGTATGTCATATATATTTATAGATAATAAATGGAGAAATGGTTTGGGAAGTATGTAATGCTCAAAGGCAATGATTTTAAGTCATTAACCTGCCGGTTTATTTAAGGTCAAAGCCAGGATAACTAGTTCTTGTTAAGGTAGTCAAATAATCTAGGCATACAGCAGGAACCAAGTATTGGGATACTGGGTGGAATCCAAGCAACTGAAAATGCTCAAGAATGAGAGAGTAGCCAATAGAAGGTGGCCTAGAACCCAAGACAGAACAAAGCCTTAGGTGGATTCTAATATAGCTGCCATGCAGAATTCTGTGAGTCCTCTAGAGAAGCTTTCAATATCATACCATTATTTTATGCCTAAATAACGTCAGGAAATTTATCCAAAGCTTTAAATTAAGGCACAACCATGGGTGGCATATCCTTTCAGTATCATGTGGGGGTAAAGGACCTCCAAGGATTGCTTAGGAGAATATATTTAGCTCATCTCATTTTTCACTGTAGATTAAAATGTACAAACTTAGTGAAGTTACTTGTTAATTTTTTATTTTTATTGGTTAGAAATGCAAATAATTTCTGTTCAGTGGAAGAGATAATCCCAAAGATTGATTGCTTATTGAAAATCGAACAGATTTATATTTAACTCTTCAATCTCACTCTAGTGTTTTTTCATTAAATTGTGCATAAATACCCAAGTTTCCTAAGGGTTCTTCAAAGTGGTCATACTATCTCACTCACTCCATCATTAACTAATGAGTTATTTCATGACAAAAGCCTGAGTCCTTGCTGTAGAGGCCACTTTTAGACAACAGGCTTGACCAGTGGAAGCTTGATCAAGGCAGAAGGGCTGGAAGCCACCACCTGGCTGAATACAGACAGTCCCATCAAGCCAGACCCACCTCAAAATATCCATATGCCTAACTGACAGATGGGCTACTTACAACCAGGCACAGTTACCAAAAAAGGGAAAATTCCATACATAGCCCTACCTACCACCTTACCTTCCCTCTTTAAAAATACCCCCACCCACTGCCTCCTTGGAGACAGTCTCTCCTCTACTGTCCTTCCCACCCCTTCCTCGCAGTATTTTCAATAAACTTTTATCTCTTTTGTTCTCCCTTGGGTGAATCCTTTCACTGCCCACACCACCAGCTTCAACTGGATTGTCACCTCACATTTGGGGGCTCCCATCTGATTGAGAGAGACACCACACTCCCCACCCAATTCCATTTGACCCAGTTCTCCCCAGCACATTTCTGGGAGTCCCCTATGGCATGCTTTTATTTTCACAAATGGATCCCACCTGTCCCTTTTCTGCACGGTCTGCATATGGACCTGGTGCTCAGCTGCACTCCACAGTTTACTCCTAGCCATCTCAAAGCCAGCCTTCTCAGGTGACTTTTGATCTCCATCATGTGTTGCCCTAAGCACAGGACATGTGTTCAGCCATCAATTCCCAAAACAAAGCTGAGACCAGGTTGTCACCACACAATAAGCTTTGGCTGAAAGCTGGGTGAAGGGATAAGGGGCCTACAACATGAACATGTGTGATGTGCATGCGCGCGCGCGCGCACACACACACACACACACACACACACACACATCTTACAGAGCCACCTCCTTTTGCCCCACCTCCCAAGATACTAGCACTAGGCAACCAGCACCCCCTCTTGGGAGATGTGGGTCCCACAGGCCCCACCTTCCAACTCAGACACCCCAGCACCAGCCAATCAGCGGCCCCTCCTCAGAAGTCTGTGTTTCAAACCCATGGGGCTCCTTCTTCAATAACTTAACTTTTAACTATTCCAGTGTTGCCCCTTTTTTCCCTCCGCCCTAGATGTGCTAGCTGCTTCTTTTAGTTGCTTCCTTCGTGATACTTTGTAGTTACCTAGTTAACAACTTGTTGCCTTGTTAATAATTCTTTCTATGAGATTCTCTTATTCAAGTAACTGTTGTGGTTTTGCGTCCTGACTGGGTTCTGACTGATACAATGGCAGAGCTGAGCTTCGTCCCAGGCAGGCTGGCGTCAGAGGCTCTGGCCGCAGCCACCACCACCCGCAGTAGGGAAAAACACAGAAAGTAAAGCAAGTTTTTCCTTCCCGTCTTGCAAGCCAGCCTCTCCTCACACATAATCTCAGAGATGCTATTGTACCCTTGAGGAAGACAACCTTTGACATAACTACGCGGAGCAGTTCAGCTTCTCATTGTCCCCTTTCCAACACAGGATCTGGGCTTTAATTTTGCAAAACCTGTAGGATGTTTTTCCAAAACAAAAGAACTGTCAGCCCCAAAGGCACGATTGAGCCTCCAGCTCTCACAACACAAGGAAATGTTGACATTTTGAAAAGAAAGCTGTTGTTTTTCTTAGGTTTCACATACCTCAGGGCTCATTCCTTAGGGGAACTCAAGGTCAAAGTATTTTCTTCTCAAGAGCCTCTTCAAGGGAAACACATTTTTGAAGCACAAGGTGTAAGACACGTGGGACAGCCTGAAATGGGGCAGCTGAGACCTATTCCCCACCCACCCCACCCTCACTCCCACCAAAGCCAACACCAGTGGTCATGGAAGTTGATCTGGAATATTTGCTCAATTCATCAAGGCATCTCTGGCAGCAAATAACAGAAATAAAATGAATAATTCAAGCTAGCTTAAGCAAAAAAAAAAAAAAAGAAAGAAAAGAAATTGAGGATTTGAACTCAGTGGTGTATCACAAAACCTCAGAGCAGATCTGAATGCTGCCAGATTTAGAAAAGAACAAGAACCAGAAACTAGGAAGATATCCTGACACTTTGTCCCCCATCTCTCCGCTTTCATTTTTAAGCTTGTGCCATCGTCTTCTTACCAGTGTCGTTCACTTTTCCAGCATACTTCTGTTCTTTGGTGAGTCAGTCCCCTGGAGAAACCAAATCTTTCTCTTGGGGCCCAGCTGAAGGGCCCACTCCTGTTCCAACCAATCGCTTAGGGGTCAGCTTCATGTTTTACCAAAGGGGAAACAAAGGTCTTCATTTGGAAAGGCAGTGAGCAGAAAAGGAGCAATCATTAATTCACTTAGACCCTGCCTCCCCCCCAAGAGGTTTCTACTGCATTTATTATGAATATCTCAGTCATTATCTATTACTCAACTCCATGGCTGGTATTGAATTTTCAGGGGAAAAAAATTATGCACTAAATGTCATCAGCTGTAATCTTCTGGCTGTGTAAAAAAAATTAAATTTCTAACTAATGCCGGAGTCCTTGATACAGCCACCTTGCTTCGAATATTAGAGAAGGACAAAACAGAAAGTACAACAGAAGAGAGGTTTACTAAGGCATTAGGTACCCTGTGGGCATAATAAACGTGAAGCCAGATTTATTATTATTACTATATGCACAATAGCATAGTCTCACAAGTAAAATACTTAATATGATTATAACGATTATAGCATATAATCCAGCAAAGAGCTTTGGGTAAGCGGGTCGGGGGTGGTAACTGTGTCCTTGCTAAGAAACACCCAAGAGGTTCACGTCACTGATCAGAAAGAGACACATCCCCTCCCTAGAGGGCCCTGGAGGCAGGGAGCTTCTCAGGGCCCCCCTCCTATGACACAGTGTTCTTCCTGCCTGCCAATTTCATTCATTTCCAAGGTTTGACTCTCCAGCCTGCCTTTTCTTCCTCCTGGACTCACACTCTCCCATGGCTTGGAGCATGGTCAGACCCCCAGGGGAATTGTTCATCACTGGGCGGGGCCTCACACCAAAAGAGGCCAAAAAGACTGAACGGTCGAATTATATAACACCACCAACAACAGCAACGTCCATTTGTGAATTTTTTCTGAATACCAGGCACCCTATGCTGCTAAGGGTCTTAAGTTATTTCTTTGATTTACTCCTCACTGCAGCCCTAGGAGTTGTATCTGCTTTGTATAGAGGAGGAAATGAAAAATTAAAAGTTCAAATTCCTGCAGGGTCACGAAGCTAGTGGGAGGGAGGGGTTCCAGTTTCACTCTGGGCCCTTAGTAAGGATGCCTCTCTTCCTCCTCGGTTTATATCAAGTCTGACCCACCAAACCCAGGGCAACACGAAATAAGCCCGATGCCCACACCCCGTTTGTGGGTGTCATCCCCCTGACATCCTGAAAGGGTGGACAGATGGGTCAGGCTCCCACTTGTGCCTCTGGCGTCTCATCTACTGGTGATGGATGTGTCCTCACTCCCTGCTTGTGACCCTTGCCATTCACAGGACTATCTTAAGGGGAGAGAGAAGGATATAAGCTGGGGGTAAGTTGGAGCAAGAACTCCTCTCTGAACTGAACACCCCCCAAAACCCAGGCATTCTGGTGAGGCCGGCGGCTCTGCAAACTGCACAGTGTTCCACTCTACACGTCTTCAATGTCCTCTTGTTACACAGGGTTGGAGAATCCTATTATTGAGATTAGCCTTGTCTAAACATTAATTAACCTAGGTGAATATGAGCACGTGACAGAAGTGAATCCTCTTAAACCCTTGAGAACCAGATTCCTATCACTCCATTAAAAAGAGATTTATGCCAACATATTGACCGCGGCCTTGACAGAAAGGCACAGACACTGTCCCGAAATTGTCAACTAGTAGGGCAACTCAGGTACCTTTGCGGGGCAACCACGGTTACAATTTTGAATATTTTCCCAGCATTGTTCTTTCCTGTTCGCATATCCTCTTATTATGTTTGAATCCCTCCAAGGGGATAAATTCGCAGAAATTTTACAGTTTCATTCAGAAACTCCTCAGTTTGGATTTCTTAGAAAATTCAAGTACGTTGTTTCATTAACACTGTATTTTATTCTTGTTTAATTGTATCTATATCTACCCACGTTCAAGTTCTTAGGATACCATATAAGAAGAATCCTCACGTTTATTCAGAAAATGCAAAATTAAATTATAAAATTTTTCATCATTCTAAGCATTTTACTATAAAGGATGTAATAGCATAATCTCAATTTCCTAGCCTGTGTGAGGAATGACCCTTCTGTTCATTTCCTTTGAAACGTAGATGGTACATTACTTCACTCTGGAAAATCGTGAATGATAAAGAGCAAAGTGTGCTGATGAGTGTACGTTTCTCAACCAGTATTGTCCCGTGAGCTTCTTTTCTCAAAAAAATTGCACTGACAGAGACATATTCCCCTGTGAAAGACCCATAAACAGAATGATGCCCGATATTGAATTGCCACAGGGTGAAAATCTGATTGTATTCTGATCATAGAAAATAAGTAATGGTTCCTTTTCTATAAATGAATGGAGATAAGATGGCTAAAGTATCATCATCAAACAGCTCTGATCTTTCTCCTCTTATGAAGGCAAAATGAGAGGTCCAAGGATGGTGTAGAGTATGCCAGACAGTGAGGAGAGGATGAGGGGTTAAAGAATGAAGAACCCCCAGAAAAATTACTATAATAATGGGGGAGGTCAAAGACACATGTACAGGAACACACACAAATGAGACCAAATAATGTGCTTGTATCATAGAACAAACCACTTGCATGCCCAGAAAATGGCGGTAACCAGAACCCGAGCAACTATCACCAAGAGAAAATGTGTTATGTGCAAGTTGAAGGAAAAGATATTCAGGAAAAGAGGCATGACAATAAACTGCATTTATATAGCATTTTACTCCTTCAAAACCATTTTCTTATTATCTCATTTACTCTCCAAGAGAGCTATGAAACAGAAAGCTTATTTATTCACTCACCTTTTTAAGGAATAGGTTCCAGAAGCTTAGTAAGGAATGTAAAGTATGACAAGGTTAATAAGAAAAAAAGTGAGACAAAAGGAATAAAACAAGGACAGATGTGATGTGAAGCCAAAAATAAAGCTATTATTCTTACTGCTCTGTGACCTCAGACAGGGCTACGTGGGCCCAAGGTCAGCTGTAAAAAGTGGCAGATCCTACATTAGATTATTTGCCTGGTGTTCCTTTTCTTAAAATAATCAGCAGTTACAAATGGGGGAAGTCCCTAAAGTAACAGACGGAAGAAAATAGCCTGCAGTTCTCTTAAAGGAATTTAGGATTTTTTGCAGACTTATTTCTGTATACTTTTTCTACAACTACTTGAATTGTGGGATATTTCACAGAATTCACCCTAAGTCAGTGTAAAGTTGCTTTATGAAAGAATATTATGAAATCAGATAGGTCTATAGGGCTGTCCCCTCTACTCTTATTCTTCCATGTGTTTCTTCCTAGACCATAGATGATTTTTGCGCTCTCTCGTGAATACGGATAACTCTATGTAATACTTCATGGTGCTTTAGTTTTTAGTAGTTTTGTGAGGTGTTGCTGCTGGGCAAGTAAGATCAGGATGGTGTTTGTGATCGCAGGGAGAGGTGTTGAATAAATGATACATAAGAAGGAAGCCTGATAGAGGGATTAGGAATGAAGGGTCAGGAATCACAATAATGGTTACGTACTTCTACCTTGCCACTCAGTGTATGATCCTGGGAAAGTTACTTTCCTCCCCTACCATTTCCCTTCTTCACATAGCATAGCAACAGTCTCATTCAGCAGATACAAGTATTAAAAGAGATAATGCAAGGGGCACCTGGGTGCCTCAGTCGGTTAAGCATCTGACTCTTGATTTTGGCTCAGGTTATGATCTCAGGGTCGTGAGCTCGAGCCCCATGTCAGGCTCTGTGCTCAGTGCAGAGTCTACTTGTCCCTCTCTCTCTGCTTCTCCCCATTATCTCTCTCTCTCTCTCTATCTCTAAAATAAATAAATAAAGTCTTTAAAAAAGAGAGAGAGATAATGCATGAAAACATTTAAAAGAGGGCTTGGTACATAGGAAATACTGGCAAAAATGCTCTATTATTATTTTATAAGTACTGTAAGCGACTCTTTCTGACAAAGGGACTTTAAATTGCCTCCTTTGTCACCTCGACCTGCTAACTTGGAGTAACGATATAGAGACAGAGCAGGAGGAGGCCCTCATATTAGAGAGATATCTGCCCATCACCCGGCCCTTCCCAGGGACTAGCAAAGTAGGCTGGCAGTATTTCTCACAGAATACTGGAAAAACCTTCTGAAAAGAAAACACCTTTCAAAGAAATCAATTGATTAACACTTAGCACTTAAAGACTCCTCTTTGAACACAGGTAAAAGCAAAACCCAAAGGAATGAGTTTAAGGAATTGACCTCAACTGATAACAAGGAGCAAAGAGTTTTTTTAAAAATAGACTACTTAGCATGCTCCAATGCATTTTTCTTGAGGCGAAAGCTCACTCAGGAGCCTGAAGCCCTTCACACAATGCCATTCCTGCTAAAGCCACAGGCATGGAATTCACGTTCCCGAACAGACCTTGGAATATGAACATCCAGGATATGGAAGAGGAAGGTGCCGATGATTCCTCTTTCCAGTTATAATCCACCCCCTTCCCTTCTCTCACACAAGCATCTTCTCACAGAGTCATCTCTGCGTGAAAGCTTCATAGAAATGGACAGTATTTGTTACAACTATTTTAAGAGCTATTTTACTACTGTTTGAAGGTCTTTGGCATTCTCCTATCTGCCCTCAGGTAAATTTTCAGTCCCCTAACCTTTTTCCCTTTCATTCTTCAACCATGAATTATCCTACTTCAAGAGGTTTCAGAACTGGAGCTCTCTTGGTTGAGCAGGGATTTTTGTACTTTATAGGTATTACTTTCTTAGGTCAGGGAGAAAGCCAGGAAATATATTCATGTTGTAAATGGACTTGTCTTATCTCCAAGATATCGAATACCTTACTCTATGAACGTATAGACTCTGACAACTGCCAAGATTATATTTGAGGCTGATGAAACTCATGAAGTCTTCACGGTATTCAGTTCATGCTATTGTCCTTAGCCCATCATCTCTCCATACAGGTATCATAGAGAAAAGAGGCTTTTTAAGTCTGAATGTGTTACCTAAGGATTAACAGAGACAGAATAGACTAGGGAAATGTTCATGGTTGATTTTGTCTACTGTATATCCTCATCTGGTATTATTAGTCCAGGTATTATTTAAATTATGGATTATGCATACGTACTACACTCTATGTCCCAAAATCCTTAAAAGATTCACCCATGGTCATTTTAGTTTTATTCTTTTTCCCTCAAAGCCAATGCAAAGTGGTTCCATCATAGCAATAAACATTTGGAGCCCTTACAAGGATGTCTAATTAATCATTAATACTGGACTCAGAGAAGCTGTATGTGCTACCAAAAGATTCATATGCGTGGGGCCATATGGGAAAAATAGTGACCTTCACAATAAAAATTATACCTTTGGTACATATAGCACATTATAGTTTATGAGGAACTTTTACATATATTATTGCATTTGTCCTGAAAATCGCCCATGAAGTGAATGATAAGCCATCAGCTTGTCTAGATTTAATCAGTCACGAAGAGCACTGAAAATATATTACATAGATTAATTTTGAATTTTGCCATTATATATTTTAATTGTCTGTTCTATGACAATATAATGTGGCAAAGAAGTTCCTAAACTGAGTGAATTTGGCCAGTTGCTCAACATCCATATCCTGATACAACTTGTCTACTTGAGGCCAAGATGGGCTCCTTTGATTTGAAGTGTAACTTAAATTTTAATGATATGTGGATGGGGTGGAGGATGGGGGGGGCAAGGTTACAAAGAGATATAAGAAAATTTTGGTGGATACTGGATATGTTTGTTATCTTAGCTGTGGGCCTGGTGATTTCACAGATGTATATGTATATAAAAATTTATCATATTATATTTATGTTAATTAAATATTAGAAATATGTCTGTTAAACATTTTACTGTTCCAATTTTTTAAAACTTAAGAGGTAAAGATATTATAGGGGCGCCTGGGTGGCACAGTGCTTAAGCGCCTGCCTTCGGCTCAAGGCGTGATCCTGGCGTTATGGGATCGAGCCCCATATCAGGCTCCTCTGCTATGAGCCTGCTTCTTCCTCTCCCACTCCCCCTGCTTGTGTTCCCTCTCTCGCTGGCTGTCTCTATCTCTGTCAAATAAATAAATAAAATCTTTAAAAAAAAAAGAGGTAAGGATATTATAGAACAATATTTCCAAATGTGATAATTTATGAAAGGCATTCTGCTCCAATATCAAGGATTTGTTGTAATATCTCTTTTGATAGGTTGAGACCTGAGGTTTCTTGAAGTTAATGATTTGCCTAAAGGTGGGCATTGAATGGTAAAGACAAAGCTTGAACTTGACACTGATTCCTAAGGTCCTAAGTCACTGATCTTTAACTAAGCTAAGTGTTGAACGTTGTTCTGACAATCCCAAAGTCTGTTAGAAAGAACTAAACAGATTTGAGGCAAGGAGTAGCCCTAGATAAAATTGTTGAGTAATCAAAAGTTGATGGTTAGGGCATATAAAGTCTGTCCTCCCTCACTGCTTTGACTTGCTCTTTCTCTGACCTAAACAACTTCAGTGCGGCCAGTGGCTTCTTAGCCCTTCTGCTGTGAAACCACTTTGGTCAACCCATGGTACTCTGCAAAAAGACTTCCAGGTGTAGTGTTCCACTCCTTCATGATCTTTCTCTTCACTTTCCAAACAGTAACAAATTATGTGAGAAACTCATCTATCACCAAAGTCTAAATGGTTAAAATAGAGTTATCTGTTCCCCTAAAGACATCTACACTTTAGGAAGGATTCATGGACAGTCAGTACACTAGCTCAAGTATGTGGGTGTTCTCTTTTCTTAATAGTGGAAATTTTAGCCACTGGGTAAGTAATTCTGGAAGATTTGTAGCTTTTTCTGTCACCACCTATTCGATTTATGGGTAGAGAATGCTAATCAATGTATAAATGTCAATCTCTTTCCAGTCCTAGAAGGCAATCCTCTAAACCATGTTAAACCTACCAACAGGAAATAGATGGTCTTCTCACTAGCTCTTGTCTAAAAGCCAAATCCATCTAAAGGAACAGTCCTTGGGCATATTGGGTGCTCGATAAATACCGCTTAAATTGAAAGGTAGATTCTTGGGGGAAAAACAGTCAGGAAACTCTACCTTCATTGTGTCTCCTCCTTTCTAATTTGAATTTCTGGTAAATCTCAGCAACAGTGTAATGAATGCTTAAGGAATAGAGTGTCCTTCTGGTTTACCCTCTGTTTCACTGTGTCTTTGATAGGCACAGTATGATGGGCAGGTCAAATCTGAGGTCACTAACACATTCCTGACTGGTAAATACTCTCCATGCTTCAGATTTAGAACAGATTAATAATACAGATGTAGTCTCCACTTCATATAGGTTGGCCTGTACTTTTGCTCTGGAAGAAAGAAAATCAGATGCTTTTCTAAGCACCTCCACAGGTATGAGTCAGGCTGTGAGACCTACGTGAGGGTCTTACAGACCAGAAGGAGTTCTGAGTTCCCCAGTTCTTGGTCTAAGCCCCAGATTATGGGAGCAGGAGTAAAGAGACTGAAGAACTTGTTCCCCAAGGCATTCATTTTCATTCATTTTAACAAAACGGTGTTTTAAAAATCTAAAAGACTAAGGTGTGAGATGCGTAATGATGCATTCAGCATCAGAATTACACCAAAGACTTTACATTACAGAAGGCTGCTAATATGATTTCACTAAGTCCCAAAAATAAACAAAATTTGATAATCACATCTATTTTCTCTCGAGAGAATTAGAGCGGGTTTCTCTGATACCATCCAGTCCTCTGATATGACTGTATGTCTTATATTCATAGTCAAGTCCTCTGGAAATCATAGTGGAGAGGTTTTGGTTTATCAGAGGATAAAGGCAGACAGCAAATATCCCATCCTCATCCTGCTGTCCTCATCACTTTTCACCCTGGCTCTGGTTTTTTTTTTTAATTTTTTTCTCTTATTTAGAGGCTATGGAGATTCCAAACTTGGAAATCAAGTCTAATGTGACAGACCTGCAGGCGGAACATTTGGAGAGCTTTCTCATTTCACACTGTGATAAGTTAGGGAGCTGTTCATCTATTTCTCTAATCCACCGGGCCACAGCCAGGATGCAGAATGACATCTCTCCTGGTCTCCAAATTCTGATATGGCTGTATGTCATTCTGTCTCTCAGAGCTAGTTAAGCAGTTACCAGACATGTAATAAAGGAGATGAATTACCTGCTCATTTTAATCACTGATGCCCAGCTCTGGCTCAGCTTTTGAAAATCTATCTCCTTTCTTCTCCTTTGCCAATAGCCCCGCCTGGCCAGCATTTGACTCTTTTTTTTTTTTTTTTTTCTTTAGAAGAGAGAGAAGAGCAAGTGGGGAGGGGCAGAGGGAGAAAGAGAATCTCAAGTAGGCTCCATGCTCAGCATGGAGGCCGATATAGGGCTTGATCTCACAACACTGAGATCATGATCTGAGCCAAAATCAAGAGTCAGACGCTTAACTGACTGAGCCACCCAGGTGCCCCCATTTGACTCATTTCAACCAGGTAAATGGCAAATTTCATTGCATTAAAACAAAACAAAACCAAAAAACCACCAGGGAACAGTCATTTATTATTCTTAGAGGTCTGGCTTTGCTGACTATGGAATCCCATCCCTGTCTAGAATCCATTCACTTTCCCATTTTCCTAGAAGATTATCCCAAACTTTCTCTTACCTACCTAAATCCACAACTCCACTATGCTCTCTCTCAGCTCATGACATTACCTCCTACTTCTTCCACTCCACTCAGAAGTGACCTTCTGCAGACTCCCACAGCTTATCTCCCACCATCCCCCCTATTAATGGATCAACTTCTCAAGTTGCGGTCTAAAATCACACCCTCCACATGGGTCCCAGATCCCATCCCTGCTGTATACTCTGGGACTTCACTCTTGAATTCTCATTTCTCTTCTATATCCTCCATTTTTCACTCCCCACTGAATTACTCCCATTAGCATACATGTAAGCCCCTCTCATTATAGAAAAGGAAGACAAAGTAAAACCTCTTGACTCCACTTCTCCCATCAACTTACACTGGATTCTTTTGCTCCACTTTGTAGCAGATATCCTTGAAAGTTATCTATACTCTCCGTCTCTCATTCCTCTCTTCTATCTCTTAAACCCACTCTGGTTAGCATCCACCACCACCCCACTCCATAGATACTGCTCTTTTTGAAGGCACCAATAACCTCCACATTGTTAATCCCATAGTCAGTTCTCTGTCCTCTTCTTACTTCACCTGTTACGTGGTTTCACACTGTTTCCTTCTTAACCCATTCTCTTCACTTGGCTCCCAGGACACTACAACTCTGCTTTTCTTCCAAGTCACCAGTGACTTCAGTGTCCTTTGTGGGATTTTGTTCTAAACAAGCTCTTAATGTTGCAATACCATAGAGTTCAGTCCTTGGCCTTTTTCTGTGTTCTATGTACCTTTACTAATTTGGTGAGCTCATCAAGTCTCATGGCTTTAAAACATGGCTTTAAAACTATCTACATTCCGAAAGCTCTCAAATATATATCATAAACCCAGAACTCCCTTGCAAACACCAAACTGAAATATCCGACCACTTATCAGCATGTGCACTTGAATGCCTACATTCATATCAAACTCAGTGTGGCCGAACTGAACTTGATCATTCCTACACCCCAGTGTCTGTTGTACCTATAGCCTTCCTCATCTTTGTCAGTGGTAACTCCATCCCACCAATCGCTTGCGTCCAAAACCTTGTATCTTTGACTTTACACTTCTTTTCATGCCATACATCCAATCTGTGAGCAGATCCTCTTTGGTTCTAGCTTAAAATATATCCAGAATTAGCCACTTTTCACTACCTCTGTTCCTGTCACCCAGGCACAAATAGCCATCCTTTCTTGTTTGGAACATTGCAGTAATCTGCTAACAGGACCCCTGCTTTCATGCTTGCCTCCTGACAGTCTACTTGCAATACAGCATCCAGAGTATTCCTAGAAGGTAAGTCAGGTCATGGCACTCCTCTGCTAAAACCCGTGACGATGACTCCTGTTTCTTTGGAGTAAAAGCCATAATCCTTGCAAATGCATACAAACTGCAACCTGATCTGACATCTCAGACTCTATCCCCTACTTATTTCCTCCTCTTCCTCATTCTGCTCCAGCCATTCTAACCTCCTTGTTTCTTAAACATGCCAGGCTTCCAGCTTTTGCGTTAACTCTTCTCTCTGCCTGAATGCTCTTTCTCCAGTTCCTTCTTAGCTAATTTCCTCTCCTCCTTCATGGTTTTATGCATAGCTCGCCTTCTTGTTGGGGCCTACCCTAATCACACAATGCAAGCTGCTTCCCCCTAGGCAACACTCTTTATCCCATGCTACTCCCTTCTCCATAGTCCTTATCACATTCTAACACACGTACTTTATTTATTGTGATCCTTAGTTATTGTTGATCTCCCTCAGCTAGAATGTAAGCTCCATGAGAGCAGGGATCTTTGCCTTTTTTCCCCACTGATGAATTCCAAAAGTCAAGAATAGTACTTGCACATAGCAGACACTCAGTGAATATTTAGTGAATGAATGAATGGAGGTAAATGCACTTAGTGACATAACCAATAAACCCCGTTATCACATCATTACATGGGTCATATGATCTTGGAACGCTGTCTGTAGCCAATTGATGATGGCTGTTGTCCCAAATAGAACTAAACATAATGAAGGCCAGTGACCTGAGGGAGTCTGGCAGGAAATTCTGCTTGCTAGAACCAGTCTGTATTAGGAAATATCCAGTCCAGCCCATCTGGTTGCCTGTGGACTGCAACTCAGAATGCAAATCTGAGAGACAACAAAGATGTGTAGAAGCAAATGAGAAGTATGCTAAGAAAAGGCAGTTAGGGAGCCCCTGGGTGGCTCAGTCAGTTAAGTTTCTGCCTTCAGCTCCCATCATATTCCTGGGGTCCTGGAATAGAGCCCCGCATCGGGTTCCCTGCTCCTCCTCAGGGAGCCTGCTTCTCCCTCTTCCTCTGCTGCTCCCCCTGCTTGTGTTCTCTCTCCCTCTTTCTGTCAAATAAATAAATAAAATCTCTAAAAAAAAAAAAAAGGCAGTTAGTAGTCCTAAGTAAATAGACACTATGAGACAGTCAGTAATGGATTCAGATAGAGGCAAAAAGAAGCCACGAGCCAAGAATGGTAGTCTGGGAGCTGAGGCTTACACTGGAATCACTGTGATATCCTGAAAAACTTTCCAGTTCCCGATGAAACCTGATGTTAACATTGGTAGGACTCTTTGCTTACTTCTCCATCCTTATAATAAGTCCCCATCAACTCAGGCAACCTGAGTGTGTGTGTGTTTCTTACAGCCTAGAATTGCTAATTAGTACACAAAAGCATCAAGTCCTTGTTGGCCTCTTTATACCCTCTTCACTCCGTATAAAATTCTGAAGCAACTCTCAACTCAACACCAAGAGGTAGAGTAATGCGGTGAATGAATGTGAGCTCTGGAGCCAGCCTGGCTGGGTCAGAAATCCCAGCTCTTTCATTGCCCACTTGTAGGAGGTTTGAGAACTTACTTAATCCATCTATTCCTTATTTTCTTTATCTCTAAAAATGGAACGATGTAAGTATGTACCTTTAAATTTGTTGTGATGATTAAAATTAGAAATCACATGTAACATGCTTAGACCAGACAAACCATAAGAGACTCTTAGTCATAGGAAACAAACTCAGGGGTGCTGGGGGTGTGGGGTGGATGGGGTAACTGGGTGATGGACATTGAGGAGGGCACATGATAATTAGCACTGGGTATTATATAAGACTGATGAATCACTGACCTCTACCTCTGAAACTAATAATACACTGTACGTTAATTAATTGAATTTAAATTTAAAAAAAGAAAAAGAAAAAGAAATGAGCTATCAAGCAATGAAAAAACATGGCAAGGTCTTAAATGCATATTGATAAGTGAAAGAGGTCAATCTGAAAAGTCACCATACTGCTTGATGCCAACTATATGATATTCTGGAAAAGCCAAAATGACAAAGACAATAAAATGATCGGTCCTTGTCAGGATTTGGGGGATGGTAGAAGAATGAATGGGTGGAGCCCAGGGAATCTTCAGGGCAGTTCTGTAAGATACTGTAATAGACAATGCATGATATTATGCTTTTATTAAGACCTGTAGAATTGAATAACATGAAAAGCAGCCCTAATGTAAACTATGGACTTCAGTTAGTAATTATGTGTCAATATTGGTTCATCAAATGTACCACACCAATGAATGATATTAATAATAAGGGAACGGGGGGGTGGTACATGAGAACTGTCTGTATTTTCTGCTCGATTTTTCTGTAAACCTAAAACTGATCTAAAATAAAGTTTGGTTATTAAGATTTAAAAAAAAGAACAGTGTCTTTGGTTATTAAGATTTAAAAAAAAGAACACACTGGGTGCCAATAAGTGTTAGTTACTGTTATTATCTAGAGCAGTATTATCCAATAGAAACATAATGAGAACTGTGTATATAATTTAAAATTTTTAGTAGTCATATTTAAAAACAGTAAATGGAAATGGGTAATTTTAACAGTATATTTTATTTACCCCAACTTCTAAAATATTTCAACATATAACCAATATAAAAATTATTAAACAAGAGATTTTATATTCTTGGTTTTATACTAAGTCATCAAAATCCAATGAGTATTTTATACTTATAGTACATGTCAATCCAGACTAGACATAGTATTATATGCTCAAGAGCCACTAGTGGCTATAACAGAAGAAACCTATGGGGAAATGCCTCTTTTCTGTCTTTCTAGAATCTAGCTTCTAGGTTACAATGGGTTCTTAAAATGCATGCTGTTTTCTTTAAAACTAAGGTAGGGGTGCCTCTGTGGCTCAGTCAGTTAAGGGACCAACTCTTGATTTTGGCTCAGGTCATGATCTCAGGATCATGAAGTCGAGCCCCATGTTAGTTTCAGCACTCAGTGTGGAGTCTGCTTGTCCCTCTCCCTCTGCTCCTCTCCCCACTCTCTCATGCTCTCTCTCTCAAATAAATAAATGAATAAAATCTTAAAAAAAAAAAAAAACTAAGGTAGAAGCCCCAAGATTCAACCCTCCCTCGGTGTCAGAACCGGAAAATTGATTGAGAATTTGACTTTATAAAATCCTATACATAATCTCTCCAAGTGGACCACGTTAACCCATCCTTTCCCTAAGACAAGATCCATTCTTCTTGCAGTGGGCACATTGATGCTGGCATTCTGCCATCATTCATTCTCCTCAAACATTTCCTCCCGTTCATTTGATTCATGTTCTAATTCATATATTGATTTGTACTTTCAGGCTCTTTCTCTGGCTTTTCTCATCATCATCATTTTCTGGAAATGAGACATGGAGTCAGATGACAGCGAGGTAGGGAAGAGGTCAGGCAGGAGAGCTCCCGAGTCAGGAGCTAGGTGAAATATTGGCATTGCGAGCTGACGAGTGGGGTGGCAGCGGGATATAAGGAGGGATATAAAACTCTCCCACTTCTGTCCATCTTCACTGCCACTCCTTCACCTGGTCCCCACCCCTCTATGCTGGACTACAGCAATGGCCTCCTAAATACAATGTTTGAAACACCAGGCTGAATTTCTATCTCTTTGTTTAGCTCAGTATCTCTAGAAACTAGAATTATACTGACACATAGTAAGCACTTGCCAAATATTTAGAAAAGGAAGGAAGGAAGGAAGGAAGGAAGGAAGAAAGGAAGGAAGGAAGGAAGGAAAACAGAAGGGAAGAGGGGAAGAAAGGAAAGGAAGAGGGATGTTTCCTCCTTGGCTTTCCTTTAATCTATTCTCCATCTCTTTTTTGGAATCCTCACACACAATACTGCAGCCCACAAGACCACGCATGATCTTGCCCCCTCCCCCTCTGTTCATACTATCTACCTTGTTGACTCACTCTTCCCCCCTCAGTACATTCTAACCAAACTTCCTCTTTTTAATTCCCTGGACTAGCTGAGATTATCACTGCCTTGGAGTCATTGTTTTGCCATTTTCTCTGTCTGGAATGCTCTTATCCTCAAAGTTGCATGTTAAATATTACTGTTTAAAATAGGCTTCCTTTGATCCCTACCCCATTGTTCCTTATGTTAGATGTCCTCATTTTATAATTACATATTTATGCATTTGCTGACCTACTTATTAGCCTACATGCCTCATTCCCATACCCACCCAATAGTGAGCTCCATGAAGGGCAGGCACCATGCCTATTTCATTCACCCAACCCCCAGCAGGATGCCAGATACATATTAATTCTTAACTCATAAATGCTGAATATATGACAGTTCCTTGACATACAAATTGCTTCTCTGGACTAAGTTACTTCATCATTTACTTTAACTTTCAACGTGAACTGTTATGAAAATGGGAGACGCTAAAGCAATGGCACCCAGATGTCCTATTTGTCTGGGAAGAGCACCATTGTTGGAACACCTCCAGCAAGAGTGATGGTTCAGTGAGGCACAGTCTGACTCTGGTGTGATGTTTCACTAGCTGTGGAAAAAATTTCCAGTGGCATGATCCATACCCCAAAACAGGGCACCTTCAAGACCAAAGAGACATTGTTCTGAAAGAATCCTATCTAAAGATAACAGGGAATCTTCTTAAACAAGAAACCACCAAATCTGAGAAAAAGGCACCACATGGGTATTCTGACAAGATCAGGCATGTTTAGAGTGATATGGCCGTAGACCACATGGGTATTCTAACCAGGAAGTAATGGAGGTAAGGGATATTATCACCCTATTGTTCGTTACTAAATATTTGTCCCTTAGAAACATAACAATGACAACAACAGCAATAACTTACTTTTCATGATGATTTACAATATTCCAGTCACTCTGCTAAATCCTTTACATGCACAATCTCATTTAACATTCATAACAACCCTATAGTGTTGGGATTATAATTATATCCACTTTACACACAAAGAAAAATGATGCATAGATTGGTTTGATATCTTGTCCATGAATAGTCAGCCTTTAAGTTGCAAGGCTAATATTTGAATACAAGTCTGACTATACCAGTGTTGATGGCTCTGTGCCTTAGTCAAGTATTGTGAAGTCTGTAATGACAGATGGAAAATGGCAGCTAGTATTCTTACAGATGGTGAGAAAGTCTCTTTCAACCATAGGACTCATGCTGATCTTGAAAGCAGTGATGTAACTACTTGGATGTTGAGAGCATGTGGTGGTCCTTCCCTAGAATGGGACAGATTTTCTACCAGAAAGCAACAGGATTTGGAGCAGCAGGAGCATGAGAGGATAGAGAAGCACAGTTTAACAGCTCACAGAGGGACCCCCAATCAAAAGGTCTAAGCTGTTGTTTCTGGCAGATCTCTGTCTAGCAATTCGGACCCATGTTCTTCTATTCAGAATTGACAGCCCTTTTCAGAATGCCCTCTTTCTGTCAAGCTGTCCCTCTTTTCCCAACCTAGTGAAACTCCTATAGAGGACTGACTGGACGGTTGAAATGTTACCACAGAAGATCAGAAATCAGTTCTACTACAATAAAGCATCTTAAAATTGTCCAAGCATAGAAGCAATAGACTCTAGCTTCTGGCCTGAATTATTCTTTCAAACTCATTTTCTCTACTTTTTCACCATGATGATGATGAAAGTAATAATTTCTCATTGTGTATAATTAAATAAAACAGAATAATAAAATTGAAAGTGATCTCCCCCCATATACACACAATTCCACTCTTCAGAAGCAACCATGCTAACAGTTTGAGGAATATCTGTTTATAACCATCATTCCTGTCCATAACATCCATGAGAGGGCAGCTATAATTCTCCTTTTTTCAAGTGGAAGAACAGAGTCCTCAGGAAGGAACCCAGTTCTCTAAAGGGGTCTCAGTATAGCTGAGAGGGGGAAAGACCACATAATTCCAGGGTTACCCTGACTAGCTATGTGGGTGTGTGCAATACATATATGCATTTAACATCTAACTCAGGCTAGACTATGACATGGAGATGTAGGGCCAAGCTGCCTTCTAGTAGATGCAGGGAGGACATATATCTCACACAGCTGAAATATTTGGTACTGGACACTGGCTACATAGTGTTGCTTACTAAGGCAAAGGATTTGCTATATAAGCCACAATAGGAGTTCTTAAGAAATAACATCGCTTTAAATGGTGTGTGTCATAGGGGAAAGTATGCTAGAAAAGGCTTCTGATGACCATAGTGTTCAGTAAATAGGCAGAGCTATAACCTGAGGGATCTGATCATAGGAGACAGAGAAATCTAGATGTGTGGGCATATCATTAACCCCGCAGAAGACTGTCTAAAGACAGAAAGGCCCATTCTCTCTGCCAGAATGCAATAACCCAATCCTGGGAGAACAGCAATATTAGATCTGCTGGTGAGAGGGGCTTGAGCACCAGAACTGGGACAGGGTGGATCTGTGTCTCAGAAACACATCAAAAGCACAGTTTGTGAGCTTGGAGCACAAAGGCAACCCAGGAGCCACTTGGAAATTTACCTCCCAGTGTGGGCATAAGGATCATAAGTTTCACCTGTTTTGAGGTCAGAATTAGGCACCTGGGTGGCTCAGTCGTTAAGCGTCTGCCTTCAGCTCAGGTCATGATGCCAGCATTCTGGGATCGAGCCCTGCATCGGGCTCCCTGCTCAGCGGGTTGCCTGCTTCTCCCTCTCCCACTCCCCCTCCTTGTGTTCCCTCTCTCGCTGCCTCTCTCTCTCTGTCAAATAAATAAATAAAATCTTTAATTAAAAAAAATTAGTCCTAGAGACAGGCATGGGGCTGTTTGGGGGTCTTGTGCCCACAGCTATAGGAAAGGAGCATTGCAGGGCTGGAAGCCAGGCCACGCTAAATACGTCAAAGTTCCACAGTTATGAAATTAAGCATCTTAGATCTTTTAAAGATGTTTACTGGTTAAAAATTATGTATAGAAGCCAAGTATTAAGGATACATCAATAATGTATCAAGGTTAATTTGAATGGATGTGGCAGGGAAGGCAAGAGCTAAGAAGAGAAAACATCTTTATTCAAGATGCTAAAAATAACAGCTTTGTGTGCCATGTTGAACATTACTGTTGAATACAGCCAAGTAATTATATATCCCAAATCTAGCTTACATTTACCATACCAATATAGTAAAACTAAAAAAGATTAAAGAAGTTAAGCCTCTGTTTAGCACACCCTTCCTTAAAAAATACTTTGTTACTTCTAGATCACTACAAATAGAATACGTTCAAAAAGTAAATGTCCCAGCAAAATGAAGAGCACTTTTCATTACTTTGATATCACTGTTTTGGAAAAGTTCTTTTTTATCATGGTATTTCCTCTTTCCTACTTCCTCTCTTTAGGCAAATGATCCGCTTGCTATATTATCTACAGAGAAGGATGTGACAGGCAGGAAGCACAAATGGCTTGAGAGGCTTTGTTCTGTGTTTCCAAGGCCCCAAGCCCTTGAGAATTTGGATTTGCTTATAGACAAGACCCCAATGTCCACTCACACTCCAGATAAGAAAAAGATTTCCCCAAAACTAAGGAGGGAATAGAGGCAGGGGGACAGAAAGAGGTGAAGAAAGAGAGATGGTAAGAGCCAAGAAATCAGTGTGTTCTTGGGAGAAGAACATGCCCATGCTCCCCATCAAAGGCCTGGGGAAGTGAACAGACCACAGAAAGAGAAAGAATGGCTACATGATGCTGGGTCTAGGGGATAACAGAATCATAAAGACTCCTGGATATCCAGCACAGCCCAGGAGCAGCAAAAGAGCTAACAGAGCCATAGGATCATGGAGACCAATGACGTCACAGCAGCCACCTACACAAATCAGTGGTTCAGGACCAGATGGGCTCCTGTCAGTCCATGTCTCAGTACTACAGGAGGTGCCCCAACCCTTGATAAAACCCTGAAGGAGTGGGAAATCCTCCAAATCACTAAGATTAAATCTCTACCATCCCAGCCTTCTGCATGGAGCCAAGATGGATTAACAAGAACCAAATTTACCCTTCTACCTGAACCCCCCCCCCAAAAAAAACCAGACACATTCTATGATACAATGGTTTTTAAGACACTGAACATCAGGTAATGAAAGACAGTGATCTCTAAGAAGTGGAAAACAGAAGAGATGAGCCCTCTGATGCCTTCACCCCAGCTTGCTGGCTTGAGAAATTTCCAGGCTGTAGCTCCAGGAGGGAGACCCAGGAAAAGCCCAGCAGATTTCCCAATTGAAGAGACCAAGGCAGCCAGAGTTTGTCAACGTAGAACGCTACATCCAGCAAAAACTATCCTTCAAGAATGAAGGTGTGATAAAGACTTTCCCAGACCTAGAAAAGCTGAAAAACTGGATCACCAAAGGAAAATGGTACCACCCGGACATGTGGGTCTACACAAAGGAATGAAGAGCACAGGAAACAAAAAGACTGGGAAAAACATATGAGTCCTTTTTCTTTTTAATTAATCTCTTTAAAATATAATTGCCTATTCAAACAAAATAATAGCCATGTGTTTGGGGGTTTGTACCATTTACATAAGTAAAATGCAGCAATAGCCTAAAGGCTGGGAAAAGAGAAATAAAATTCGTATATGTAAAGAGGTGGTATAGAACTTTTCATCAGAAACCAGGGATGTACTGTATGGTGACTAACATAATATAATAAAAAACATTAAAATTTAAAAAAAAGAGGTGGTATAATATTACTTGAACTCAGACTGCGATAAGATAAAGGTGGATACTATAAACCTTAAAGAAATGACTAAATATTAAGGCAGAACAAAGAGTTATAGTCAATAAGGCAACAAAGGAGATAAATGGAATGAGAAGAATTCCTCCTGAGCTCCACCCGGAGACCCCTGCTGTAGTCACAGCTCTGTCTCTGGCTAGTGGCAGGAACACAATCAGCTTTTCTCTGGGTCCCAGTTTCTAGCTCTGTAAAGTGAGGGGTTTGGCCTAGAGTCTATTCTCAAGACTAGATGCTCTACAACGCTCTGCTGAGCCCTAACATTCTAGAGCCTCAGATCTCTCTGCCAGAGCATCACCTGAGACCTTTGAGATGAGTACTTGTTGAGAGAGAGGCTGAGAGAAACCCCCATTGGAACTTCCCTCTGAAAGGAAGATTGGGCTGGGAGCCAAGAGACCTGGACTCCGGTCTTCTGCTTCGTTGACGAGTCTAGTAAGTACAGCCTCTAGATTTCAGGACTCTCATCTGTGAAGTCAGGTGACTGATGCATCCTTGGGTCTTTGTCCCTTCCAACATTTCCATTTCTGATTCTAAATATCATCCTCAATTTTTCCCAGGCCCTTAGTCAGTAGCCAGTGGAAATAAATTAAAATCCGTCTCATGAATTCTGATCACAGTTTTGAAATTACATTATCCTTTAGGTGATTGTGGATAAAGACATTTTAGCCAAGTCCCACTTGTAAATGGAGCCAACTAGCTAGTTGGCAGGAGAAAAATGAAGCTATCTAAGGCAATGCTTCCTTCTTTACATGATTATGGCAACTCACAAACAATGCTGAGTATTGAGGGAAGTCTTCAAGACCCAACTCTCCTGCTTAATTACTTTGCATGATATATGTGTATAATTAATGCCTTCTCTGTACCTGAGTGGATTAAAAATAGGAAGGAATGAGGGAGGTTTTATCCCAAAACCATAATTCTGTGACCACTTGAGAAACACTAACGTGGATCTGTTCACCAGATTCAAGACTTGATCTGAGTTCTATCTCTGACAAATAGAAACATAGAATTTGTGAGTTTGATGGTCCCTAAGAGATCCCTGATGTATTGCTGGCATGGAAAGAAGAAATCACAACATTCAGCAGTGTTTGGGTCACCATGGAAGACTGGTCATATAACCAATCATAAGATACCTGTTATGGATTGATTTGTGTCTCCCCAAAAGATGTTGGTATCCTTACCCACAGTACCTGAGAGTGTGACCTTATTTGGAAACAAGGTTTTTGCATAGGATCAAGTTAAGATAAAATCATTAGGGTGGGCCCTAACCCAACATAACTGATGTCCTTATTTTATTTTTTTAAAGATGTTTTATTTATTTATTTATTCGAGAGAGCAAGAGAGAGAGGGAGGGAGGGAGTGCAGGGGGGGGAGGAAAGGGACAGGGACAAGAAGACTCAGCACTGAGCACAGAGTCTAATGAGAGGCTCAATCCCAGGACCCCTGACATCATGACCTGAGCTGAAACCAAGAGTAGGACACTTAACCAACTGAGCCGCCCAGGAGCCCCGATGTCCTTATTTTTTAAAAAAATGGGGGAAATGTAGACACAGGCATGCACACAGGGAGAACACCATATGCAGATGACAGCCGAGAGTGGGGTCATGGGTCTACAAGCCAAAGAACATGAAAGATTGCCAGAAAAGCTGGTAGAAACTAAGAGAAGGGCATGGAACAGATTTCTCCCTGTTCCATAAAGGAACCAGCACTGCCAACCCCTTGATCTTGGACTTCTAGCTTCATTTATTGTGAAACAATAAATTTCTGTGTTTAAGCCACTCTGTCTGGTACTTTGATACAGCAGTCCTGGCAGACTAATGTAATACCCAAATGTTTTGAGAAAGTGGTAATAAGAGACATAGAACAAAATCTGAAAGAACAACAACAAAATCTGAAGCAAGAAACAAGAAGCAAGAAAGCACTAGGGAGAAGAAAAGCATTAAAGATGTGAAAAAGAATAAACAAATAAATGAATAAAAGCAAGCCCCCCCATATTTCTTTCTTTCTTACAATAATCCCTGTCCAACAACAGATTCTCCTAACGGGAAATGCTAGTGTGTGGGTATTTGCTTCTGTGTTACCTTTTGGCAACAGGAAAAAATGGCAAGGCCAGTCTATTACCTAAAGTGTATATCGTTCTTTTTTTTTTTTTTAAAGATTTTATTTATTCACAACTAATGAATCATCGAGCCTTACATCGGAAACCGGGGATGTACTGTATGGTGACTAACATAATATAATAAAAAATCATTAAAAAAAAAATAAAAAATAAAAAATAAAAAAAATAAATAAATAAAAAAGATTTTATTTATTCATTTGAAAGAGAGAGGGAGAGAGAGAAAGAGGGGAGGGGCAGAGGAAGGAGAAACAGGCTCCCGGTTGAGCAGGGAGCCTGGTGTGGGACTCGATCCCAGGATGCTGGGATCATGACCTGAGCTGAAGACAGATGCTTAACCAACTGAGCCACCGAGGCGCCCAATGTGTATATTGTTCTTATTAGGGATAAATAGAAAAATGGAAAATGAAGAGATAGAAATGAAAAAGAAAGGGAGAAAAAGCAGATGGCAGAAGAGGGAAAACATTTAAATTAAAACTTGACAAAATAAAGAAGATAAGAGAAAGCACACCCCAGATCTGGAAGCACATGCTGGTGAGAACCAGGGGGAAGGATCCGAGGCAGTTTTAAAAGGGGGCAGATGGAGGGTGGGAAAGGAGGCAGTCGACTTCTCAAAATGTAAATTCCTAAAGGCTTTGAACACGTATTAGTAGAGCTAAACACTCACACATACACGCAGAGCTGCCTCTTGCACACGTCACAGAGCAATACATATTTGCCTGCAATCTATATAAATTGCTCAAACAGGAGATCCTGAAAAGGGCACAGAGAACAAAAAAGGATCAGTGCCAATTAACAGGGACATTCTTATTTTAATCATTTAAGATGTCTGAGATATAATTAATTTTTTTAATTTAAATTCTTGGTCACTACAATGCAAATGGCAGCCTTTCTCTCACCCTCAAAGGTGAATAGGGTAGTATATTCTGGGAAAGGTGAGCTGGTTCCATTTCTTCTCTAAGCTTAGTTCCGCCCTGCAGCTGCTTTTCCAAGAGCACTCTGCTCTTTCGCGGGTCTCCATGACTGAACGACTCTTTACCTCCACTCATCGTCAGTTCTGCTCGCTGACGGGAACTCCTGGTGGGCAGTCTCCTCTTGAGCACCAGCCAGTGATGAATCCAAGCAGGCTCTACTTCTTACACCCCGCTCCTCCCACTCCCCAGGATACCACCACAGGGCTCAAAGCTGTTGAGATTTTACTAAATTGAAGGTAACTGAAAAGGATGATAGCAGCCCCCCTCCCTTACCCTAATTGGTTTCGCTTTCCACGGTTTCAGTCATCCTCAGTCAACCGAAGTCCAAGCAGATGACTCTCCTCCTGACAGATGGTCAGAAGGTCAACAGTAGCCTCAAGCCTGTCATTCACCTCACTTCATCTCATTGCACAGGCATTTTTTGTCAGCTCACATCATCACAAGAAGAAGGGTGAGTGCAGGACAATAAGAGATTCTGAGAGAGAGATGACATTCACATAACTTTTATTACAGTATATTGTTGTAATTGTTATAGTATTGTTCATCTCTTATTATGTGCCTAATTTATAAATGAAATTTTGTCCTACGTCTGTATGTATAGGAAAAAACAGTATATTTGGTCTATCCACATTTCCAGGAATCCACCAGGGGTCTTGGAACATATTCCCCCATGGATAAGGGGAGAACTACCATATTACACAAAAAGCAAGATATTTTTAAACTGTTTGCTTTAGAGAAAGAGCTTAAAAAAAAGAAAAAGATAAGCATTTGACATGCAGTCTCCTTGAAGACACAACTCAATTCCTAGCCTTGTTACCCCGTCCATAAATGCACTCTCTTCTCACCAACTGTCTCCTTTTTTCAAAACACAACAGTTAAAATCTCCTACAACAACCATAGTAAAAAACAATATTAGTAAGCAGAGAGGTGCCACTCCCCTTTATTCTTCTGTGGCTCACAGACTGCACAGAATTTAAGAAAGACAAATAAATGATGCCTAGTCAGTGATATCGTTAGCATGAAAGAAATCGGAACTCGGTCCAAACCCAATTTGGACTTTATTTTCAGAATTTACTTTCTCATAATACAGAATGCCCTAATATAACGTTTGGTCAGTTCTGTTACTCAAAAATGTCATCAGAGATTTGAGCTCTTTCCATCTCTTCGCTCTGTTGAACAAAGCATTAGCTTGATCTGAGGGCTCATATCCTCAGAGTCGGCAACTGTGACGGCAACATATCCTTGTTCATACGCAATGGGATGGGCACCCTGGCTTTTCTTTGCAGAAACTTCAAACCAGCTTAGTCTCCATCTTGCCTTAGCTGCTACTATATCCCCAGCATTTTCAGAGTAGCCATGAAGACCTCCTGCACGCCAGTTGAAAGTTGTTTGCGTATTACCGTTTTCCAGACAAACTACTATTTTTTCCATGTCCTTTTATTTATTTATATATTTTTAAAAGATTTTATTCATTTGTTTGGGAGAGAGAAAAGACAGTACAAGTGGGGGTGAGTAGCCCTGGGAGAGGAAGAAACAGACTTCCTGCTGACAGGGAGCTCAACGCAGGGCTCGATCCCAGGACCCCGAGATCATGACCGGAGCCAAAGGCAGTTGCTTAACCCACTGAGCCACGCAGGTGCCCCCCTCCATGCTCTTTTAGACATCTTTTTTAACATGGATAAGCTTTAGAAATCAATAACAGAGGGCACATTTTATGCATAGAGCATTTTTAGCCACATTTCAGAGGTATCTGGCATGTACTAGAAACTCAATAGATATTTGTTGAATGAATGAAGAATAAATAAATCATATTGGCCCAAATTCTCTTGAAACCTGAACTAATCATTGGAAAGGGAAAGAGAACACCGTCATTAGTTTCTCATCCAAAGGGAAGCAACAATAATATTAACTATAATCTCATTATAGAGAAATCTGCCCTTTGAGAGCCTTACCTTAGCTACTCAAAGATCCAAGCACAAACTTTGAAATTAAATTGCTTTTATTTTCAATTATGTTTACTTTCCTTACGAGGTCAGAATTTGGGAGAGTGTACTCTCCTGCAATTTCTGAACATGGAAAGGAGACTGTAGGAGGATTCCTATTCCTGTTACACACACAATCCCCAAAAGGCAGGGTGGGACGCAAGGTCTGACCACCCAGGAAAAATTGGTTCATTCAGGCCTCAGATGCCCAACTTGGCATTTTTGACATAATCTTATTGTCAGTAGAATTGTGTTCCCTTCCCCAAAGGTATGTTTATGTCCTAACTTCCAGAACCTGTGAATGTAACCTTATTTGGAAGTAGGATCTTTGTGGGTATAATCTGGTTAAGAAGAGCTCATACTGGATTAAGGTGGGCCCTGACCCAGTAACAGGTAGCCTTATAAGAAGTGGGAAGTTTGGGGGCGCCTGGGTAGCGCAGTTGTTAAGCGTCTGCCTTCGGCTCAGGGCGTGATCCCAGCATTCTGGGATCGAGTCCCACATCGGGCTCCTCTGCTGGGAGCCTGCTTCTTCCTCTCCCACTCCCCCTGCCTGTGTTCCCTCTCTCACTGGCTGTCTCTATCTCTGTCAAATAAATAAATAAATAAAATCTTTAAAAAAAAAAAAAAGAAGTGGGAACTTTGGACTCAGAAGCAGAAGACGCACAGGAGAATGCCCTGTGACAACAGAGGCAGAGATCGAGTAAGGCGTCTACAAGCCCAAGAATGCCAAGGATTGCTGGAAACCTCGCTGGCTTCAAAGAAGGAAGGAAGGATTCTCCCCTACAGCCTTCAGAGAACATGAGCCTGATCTTCTCTACCACCTGCTTTTCTCTATTTTTAGCCTTCAGCTGTGATGGGTTAGTTCTAACAGCTACATGGGTTTTTATATTCCAAATAAAGTTTCTCAAAATCTCTCCTGGCACCAAAGACCACCAAAACTAAGAAAGTTTATAATAGTCTGGAGAACTCATTTTCCACCCAGATTGTTCACTCTTCCACAGCTGAAAACCTTTAAGTTTCACTTTAGAGTTTGTTCTGTCCAGTTTGTGGCATTAGCAGGAGCCATAATGTATATCAAATTCCCAGAAAGCTCTTTTCACCCTTTCCCTTCATAGTCCCAAAGTGTCATAAAATTACGAGTCTAGAAATGATCATCTAACTCAGCCTCCAGCTGACAAGACATTCATAATCTTCCATGGTCAGAGTCATCTGTGCTTCTAGCAGCCGGGTAGTGAGACAGGTGGACCACCACGTATCTTCAGTATCTCCCCATTTCTGCTGCTGCTACCTCATTCATTCATTCATTCATTCGTTCATTCGTTCATCCATTCAATTCCTATCTGCTGAGCGCCTACTCTGTCAGGCACAATCGTAGGCACTAGGAGTACAGCAGGAGGAAATAGACAATGAATGTCCTTGTGAGTGTAATTTCTAATAGAGGGAGATCATAAATAAGTAAATGAATAAAGCATGTCAAGTGTTGATAAAGACTACAGAGGAAAATTAAGTAAAGATGTGGGATAGAGAAAGTGGTCGGGTGAGAGTGCAATTTAAAAATTTAGTCAAGGAAAACCAACCTCTGGTTATTACAGCAAAATGCAACTAACTAGAGTACTTGGTTGCACAAACTGTTTTTTGCTCTGTTGTAGGTTTTTCCTTTTGATTTTCTAGAAAGCGTCAACCGCCAGTGCCCAAGATCCACACCTTTTCTCTCATCTGCCTGGGACAGCTTCTGTTCCAACCTTAGCCCTTCCCCAGTCATAATCCTGCCTTCTCTTTCGGGCTAATGGTTACAAGCATTCTGGTGGCTCTACGCCAGCTGCGCTCTCTGTGAATATCATGCCCAGACCTACTACACCCAATTCCAGGTGGGCTCTGACCAACACAGAGGAAAATGGGACCATCACCTCTGACATTCTCTATTCTGTGTACTTTATATCTGATGGGAAAACACAGTTGTGCCCACTCTTCTCATATTGCACTGTCGATTCATACAGAACTTAAAGTCAATAAGATTGCTAAGAAATTGTTATGTCTTCAGCCCCAGGCTCTTTCCACTCTGTGGAGTCTCCTCCCTCCTGATTTCATTACCTCTGGGGAAAATTTAACGAGTTAGGGCAGTAGCTGTGACAGTCAGGACTCACAGCATGGAATGACCTCTAGGTATCCTCTTTTGCTCCCTCTAACTCTGCCTACTTTATCCTAGAGATTTGATTAACACCGTCCCAATCTGCAAAGCTTTAAAGTGCTGAGTTATCATCTGCCTATTTTTTCCCCCTCTAAGGTTTAAAAAGAAATCAATTGATGGCAGCTTATGTTTCTGTCCTTTGCTTCCCTTGCCAGAGGTGAAACCACGGCTTCAGAGCAAGAGCAGGCTGTGTGCCTGCCCCACAGCCTCTCCAACTGGGGGCGGGGGGGAATCACAGAGAAAACTCATATTCTTTTTTCACGGGCCTGGCCCCTCTTGTGAAAATCAAACCATGTGGTATGGAGGTTAAATCCAATCCCAAGGTGTTCTTTTTTATTCTTTACCTTCCAAAATCAAGAGGGACAAATCATCAAAAGAGGCACAAGGATACACAATCCACCAATTGCTGACTGTCGAATCTTGGGTTAGTTACTCAACTGCTCTGTAGCTCCCTTTCACTCCGTAAAATGCAGTTAGTGATAGTAACTAAGTCCAAGGCACATAGTAAGCATTAAATCAGTTCATATGTGGAAAGCATTGAAAAAGTAGCTGGCACCCAGAGAACACCATTGAAGTGTTAGCTTCCATTAAATACATAAATTCATCATTGACTCCCAATTATCTGGAGGCAGATTATCTGCTCTGTTTCCCCCTGGACAAACACTGTGATAGAACAGGTTCTGGAATCAGACAGGCAAGGAATAGCATCTGCCCTCAGCTGCATGACCGTGGGAACATTATTTATCCTAGGTAAGCCTCAACTTTCTCATTGCTCCACAGAGCTACTGTGGGATCCAGGTGAATTAAGTGTTCATAAAATGCCTATTGGATTTATGGCTTTGGATGCACAAAATGCAATGTGTATTCTTGGTTGGAAAAGACTGTTCTTTGAAGAAGAGAATTTCATCCTCCTAATGACACAAAGAAACCTTAGCTCCTGACTTGCCTTTTCTAACAGGGGCTGTTTCCCTTTCCTGGCGATCCAAGCTTCACTGTAACCTAAGCATGAAGGTCCCAGTGCCACAACTTTCCCTTCCAGCCCTGCGAGCTTCCCAAGGCTCCATACTCTGACACCTTGACCCGGGTCAATTCCCTTTGTCAATAGCCCACCCCATTATTCAGAATCTTCTTCCAAATCTGGCAGCCATGAAATGAAACTTTCCCAATGATGGTAGTCTTACAGATTACCCTTTCTGATTTGTTAGTGGTAACGGCTCTCCATAAACAAGACCAGCTGAAGAGCAGCAAGAGGGTGGGCACATCAGGTGCTGAGACAGGAATGGCAAGAGCAGGGAGCACGGAATTTCCCAGGCAAATGACTCAGTCACCAAAATAAGTTGCTGAGTAGCCCACATGACCAGTGTGTACAGAATTCTTTGACTGTCATAGAAAAAAACAGCATTAAATAAGTACAACATCATATTGCTGACTGCATCAGATTTCCTCTAGGAAATAATAATCTATAGCCATACACACAAAATGACAAAGCTAGGAGTACCTTTGACATCACTTCTTCCACATGCCTTATTTGGGACACAAATAAACTTACAAGTCAGATAACTTCTTCATGGTCACAAGTATAAGGAATGGCAGTCAGGTCTAGAGTTCTGGTCCCAACTTTTGGTCTATTATTCTTTCCATAGCATCACACAACCTCTTATTTCTGCTGAACTTTAAGATTAAATATCTACACAACAGTGATGCCGATATTTTTCTCATTTCATAATTTCTCATTTCTCATTTATAAAGAATGTTTACAGAGAGGACCTCTCTAAAACCAAGGGTAGGGGCACCTGGGTGGTTCACTCGTTAAGCGTCTGCCTTCAGCTCAGGGCATGATCCCAGCGTTCTGGGATCGAGCCCCACATCAGGCTCCTCCACTGGCAGCCTGCCTCTTCCTCTCCCACTCCCCCTGCTTGTGTTCCCTCTCTCGCTGGCTGTCTCTCTCTGTCAAATAAATTTTAAAAATCTTTAAAAAATAAACAAATAAAAATAAAAAATAAAATAAAACCAAGGGTAAAATGCTTCAAATGGCTGAGAAGCTAGTCTTGCCCAAGAAAAACTTTCACTATACTGTCCTCCATGACTCACTCAAAATGAATATGATATGTGCTCTTGTTCATCTAATTTGCCAACTAAATATCATCAGTCACCTTGAAGTGGGTCATTTTCTGCTGATAAACAGCCCTTGACAAGGCTGTAAGCAGTCAGTTTTTACCACCCGATCATTAATCCCTAGAAATGCCCTAGACCCAAATTCCTAATTGCTTAAACAAATGGTGTCCATGGGTAATGAAACATCCCAGCAAATCTACAACACTTGCTGAGAACAAAAGCAGTTCTCTGTGCCGGCTACTCCCACACTTCTCCCCTCAATCCCAGGAACACCAAATGAGAAGCCAAGAGAACCATGATGGTTGCAAAGAGAAGGTCTGAAGGTAAAGGGGCAGTGTTGTCATTCCCTCCCCAGAGGTCATTCTGAGAGTGGGTGAGGCTATGAAGTATGGAACGTTAGAGACGAAGGTCTTCTGGGGGAAACACTTCAGTGTTGTCAGTGAGGATTTAGGTGAAGTCTCAGTCTTGATTAAACAAGTATCTCTGTTGTTCTAAACAACGGGATCCTTAAACAGGATTGGGGTGAGCCTAGTTCTTAGAGAAATGGTCTCATAATGGTCATGTCGTGCCCACACCTGCATTTAAGTCTGCTGTCCTGCATTTAGGTTTCTGTGTTGGCTACGTTGTTTACCTGCCTGGCTCTTCGGTTTTTCTAGTGACTGTAACCCCTGTTCCCTCACTCCCACCCGATGGCCATCATGCACACTGTTACCTCAGGAACATCCCACCTACACTGTGTGACTCTAGCTCCAGCGTGATTCTAGCCATGACCCCTGACCTGAGGTAAGCCAGTCAGGGCCCCTTCCACCATTTTTGGACCTGTGGCCAGAGTTTAAAGCTGGTACCCTTCCATTGCCCACAGCATATGCTTTAAAGTTGTGTCCTCCCTGACTATGCTTCTTCCACCTTGCATTCAGGAGGAATGGAGGCAGCTAACTTGAAGAAAGAGAAAAACGAGAAAGAAACTGAGAGAACAATTGAAAAGACAGAGATGGTTGTGATGAGTTCTATCGTTTGTTCCAGTTATTCCTGAAGCCCATCTGCAATTCTGATCTTGGATCCATGAGATCTCTGGCATCTGAAGAGTAAGTTCCCTTTTTACATTAAACTAATTAGGAGCCTATCACTGCAAACCCCCTCCCCCCAGTCCTAACAAATATATTCCTTGCTTTCCTTTGACACTGCCTGTAAAGCCATAAGGTGGTCACTTACGTCCAGGACATCTCCTATTTTTTCTTTGAAGTAATGTATATACTATAGTTAGATAGAGATGAGCTTCCTAACTTTCATGCAACTTTGGCTTTTCCTGATACTGTCTGATCACGTGGATGGAGGTGGCTTACTATCTTTGCTGCAAAACGTGAGGAACACGTCGACCTACCTGGAAGCAGAGCCAGTGCTAACAGGGCGGTGATGCTTGGAGGGCAGGCTTGTTCATCCTATATTTCCTGTCACCAACCTACTATTTATTGGAGGAAAGGGGTCATTATGGGGATCAGAAAGGCTCTTGAGAAGTTGCTTTGCTACTCCGATGAAGCTGGTGGCAATGGTTGGGTCAGGAGAGTTTAAGATTCTCTTTGCAAGACTAGTTTCTGTCTTTTCTGTCTTGGAAAGCGCAGGAAAACCATGGCTGTGAAGGGGAAGCGCTCTCCTCTCTGAGGTTACAGCTGTGGTCAGCAAGTGAAAATAATATAAAACGGTTGAGCAGATTTGATTCTATTTTTTTAAAGATTTTATTTATTTATTTGACAGAGAGAGAGCGCACACAAGCAGGGGGAGCAGCAGGCAGAGCAGGCAGTGGGAGAAGCAGACTCCCAGCTGAGCAGGGAGCCCGACACGGGGCCCCATCCCAGGACCCTGGGATCATGACCTGAGCTGAAGGCAGACACTTAACCAGATGCCCCTCGAGCAGATTTTAAAAACCATCTTATTAAAGCAAAAGTTAGGCACGTTGGTGAATGTGAGAAATGGTGATGCAGATTAAAGTAGAGCAGTGAGTCTTCTCTCCCTGTATCTTCCACCATTCTGTCCCCCTAGCCTATGTTCCTCTCTTGAGGGATTCACTACAATTATTCTGTCTGATTCTCCAGTCAAAGGCAACTTTGGAGCAAATGTGTAGAGCAGGCGCTCAATGTCTTCTCCCTCCTCCCATTATGCTGCCCTACCACCTACAGTCCCAGACTAGAGTTCCTAGGTAGAGCCTTCATTTTCCCCAACAGGCCCCCAGTGCTTGCAGCCTCACCTCTCCATTCTTTTTTCTTTTTGTTAATTTAATTTAACTTTTTTTTCTTTTAGAGAGGGGACAGAGGGCAGGGAGAAGGGGCAGAGTGAGAGGGAGAGAGAGAATCCCAAGTAGTCTCCACACCCAGCATGGAGCCCAAAGCAGGGCTCAATCTCACAACTCTGAGATCATGACCTAAGCCGAAATCAGGAGTTGGACACTTAACCAACTGAGCCACCCAGGCGCCCCTCACCTTTCCATTCTTGATCTTCACTTCAGTCGCCTCCCTTGTATTCACGATCTTACTCTCTGTTGATCTCCCAGTGGTTACATTACTCCTTTTGTGCACTATATTTGTGAACAAATGTCTGATGGATAAAATGCTAATCCCAAAGAAATGCCTCTAATGGTGGAATTCCAGGCAAAGTGTCAGAAGAGCTGGGGAGTTGGATCATCTTTTGATAATCTGGGCATAAATTACTCATTTACCTATGTTTGGGAACAGCTCCTATGTCTCTATGTTTTGGTTTCCATGTACGAATTCCGTACTGCAGTAAGGTACTTAGGCTTATTTTATTTCATGCTGTTTTGTATTTATTGAAGATCTTGCCTTCTGAAGTTTAAACTACTCCATGGTATACTATTTCTCTCAACCTTTTAAAAAAGGGAGGATTGAGTAAATCAGAATCTTGGGTACCCTCAAGACCTCAGGCCAGAAATCAACATTTATATAAACTCTATAATGTCTAACACATTACCTTGCACAAAATGAAGAATAGCAAGAGGGAGGCAAGACTTTATACATACATATGTATATACATACATATTTACATTTGTGTATATATAATTATATAAATTATATAATATATACACACATATATAAAATATCCTCAATTCTGACCTCCCTGATCCTGACACTGACTGAAGAACTTTCAGACTTATAGGCAGGCCCCTGAGGCATATATCATCTTTAAGAGCTGTAGAAGGTAAAGCCGCACCTGGACTTGAGTTGGTAACCGGTATTTGGCACTGAGTTCCCACATGATTTATTCAACAGAATTAGTAAGGAACTACCATGTGCCAGACACTGACAGGCTATATAGTTTCCTCCTGCTCAGGACTTTGTGATTTCCCACCCACTGCCTAGAAAGACTTTATTAGGAAACGCTTAGAGAACCTAAGAACAAGGACTATGCCATATATATGTCATACATAGGGTGTCATTAAACTTTTACTTGTTGGTGGATTGACTGATGCTTTGATTACTAACACAGACGGAAGAGAGGCATTTGATGTACATTTTTTTGTCTAGTGGTAGGATTATAACCCTCCTTACCCTGCAACTTCAATATCTTCACTTCTCAAAATGACTTAAGGAGAAGATAGCACCCAAAGTGCATGCGCATGGCCTCCATAGGGTTTGAGCTTCCTATATCATGGCAGCTGGATAGCAAGAGGGAGAGTAAGACAAGTAAGGATTACAAGAGGCCCAGGCAAAATCCTCAAGGTGTCTAGCCTCCAACTTATACAGTATCACTTCTACATTTTAGTGGCCAAGAATGAATCATAGGATCAGCCTCACCCCTGTGTTAAAGAAATCCTACCATTTGTGACAACATGGATGGATCTTGAAAGCATTATGCTAAGTGAAAAAGTCAGATAAAGAAAGACAAATACTGTATGATCTAACTTATATGTGGAAACTAAAAAACAAAATATGGCAAAACAAAAAACAAACTCAGAGAAAAAAAGATCAGACTTGTGGTTATCAGAACCAGGAGGTGGGGGAGGAGAAATTGGAGGAAAGTGGTCAAAAGGTCCACCCTCCAGTTATAAGATAAATAAGTACTAGAGATGTAATGTACAACATGGTGACTACAGCTAACACTGCTATAAGATACATAGGGAAATTGTTATGAGAGTAAATCCTGACAGTTCTCATCACAGGAAAAAAATTTTTTCCCCTTGATTCTGTTCTTCTTCCTTTTCTTTTTTATTGTATCTATATGAGAAGATGGTTGCTAGCTGAACCTATGTGGTGATGATTTCACAATATATATAAATTAAACCATCATGCTATACACCTTAAACGTATACAGTGATGTATGTCCGTATTTCTCAATAAAACTGGGAAAAAAAGAAATATATGTTTGGTCTTTGACCTGTTTCTGGCACAGAAATCCTTGGAATTTCCTCATGAAAGGGACAAAGTTGTGTTTTGTTACACTCATGATGTGACTTTTGGACTATACCTAAAGATGGGCGCTGGTCGCCACCATAGTCAACAATGTGATTAGAAGGTTAGAATTACACGACTGTGTAATAAAGCCTCCATAAAAAACCCCGAAAGGACAGGTTTCAGAGAGCTCCCCGGTTGGTTAATGTGTAGAGTTGCTGGGGGAATGGCAGGACCCAGGGAGGGCATGGAACCCCATGGCCCTGCCCCATACCTTGCCCTGTGTCTCTTTTCCATCTGGCTGTTCCTGATTATATCCTTTTATAACAAACCAGTAACCTAGTAAGTAAAATATTTCTCTGGGTTCCTTGAGCCACTCTGACTAATTTATCAAACCCAAGGAGGAGGTTTGGGACCCCCAATCTATAACCAATCAGTCAGAAGCCCAGATGACAACCTGGACTTGGGACTGGCATCTGAAAAAAAGGGGAGGGGCATAATCTCGTAGGACTGATGCTGTGGGTTCTTGATGTTCTCTCTCCAGGTAAATAGTGTCAGAATTGAGTTAAATTGTAGGACACCCAACTGGTGTCTAAGAATTGCTTGGTAGTATATGGGAAACTCCCACACTACCACCACCACATTGGAATTGGGCCCGGAACCCCCTTTACCTTAGAACACATTAGGAGCCCCTTCTGAGTGCTCGCTTAAGTACACGTATCACAGCAATTGCTGCTATATTTTACTAAGATTACTTGTTTAACTATGTGTCTCCTTGAACCAGCTGCTGCTGAGAGCGCCCGTCCTGCTCAGAGCTGCATCCCCCGTACCTGGCCGTGTACATCACATAGGGCGGACCCTCAATATTCAGCCAATCATGGAGGTGGATTGTGTCTACAGCAAACTTTGCTAAAGGTATCCTTTGGCTTCATGAGTCAGGAACAAACTCTTGGTCTTTGTCTCCCTCTTTTATTTTCTCCCTCTTTAACTTTTCCCCAAATATACAAGCGCATCTATTTTCATGGTAATCACGCCATCAGGACTTGTCCAGAGCCACTTTTTTTTCCTGCTGCGGCTCCTGTGGGCTTGTGATTATCATGCATGAGACAGAGACGGGGCGGGGGCATACGCTGCTTCTGAAAAGGAATCTACCAAGAGGCACAGCCAGGAGCTTAATAGGGAGCATGATCTGCAATTTGCTGAGTATAGCTCTACAAGGAGCCCGGAGCTGGGCTTGTGACATTCCATTTCTCAGAGGATTTCAGCTGCGGCTGCCGCTTCAGGAAAGGATTGATGACTCTGATAAGAGATTTGAACACAGTCCTCTTAAAAAACGGAAGGGCTGGGGTCGTCGGGCTAATTGGGATTGCAGGCATGTGTCTGTGCATGTCATACATACTAATGTGTGTAGAGTAGCCACGGAGTATAGAAGGGTAGAATATTTGAGGATAAAGCAAAAGCCAAAAAGACAAAGGCAACAGGCAATCTAATCCACTTAATGGGTCAAGGAGCTCGGAGCTGAGCCGCAAATGCATCATTTGATAACGGTAATGAAAAAGACAGCAATCTATATCTACAAACAGCATTAAGGCAGATTTGGTTTAGAGGCCAAACTCAGTTGATGTGAAATTTACGAGACTGGCTGTCTCTCGGATACGCTTGAAGATGGCGGTGCATTCGGTTCCTTCTTTGCTCCTTTGGAGCTCACTGTGACTTAGGTCTTATTTCCAAGGTGCGTTTTCCTGATATGTGAGGAGCTGTTTTGTTTAAATGACAATTAAGCACTTGCTACCCAGTCTTATCTTAATGCTGAGGATGCCAATTTTACAAGTGGGTGAGGCCTAGTTAGTGGCGCTTTGGGCCTTTCATTTCCCTGTCCAGTCTCTGTGGGCCTCTTGCTCTCGAGGGAGTGCACGCACACGCACACACACACACTCACAGAGTTAAAAGTTGCAGTGGCTTGAGATGAAATTTACAGTAAGGCATGTGTCTGAATCATAACATAGCAGCTGGTCCTAGAAAATGCCTGAAATGTGTGTCCTGATGATTTGGACAGTGTGCTTTGTGTTTGCAATTCCCAAGGTGTCAACCAAAGTTCTAATACATCCTCCAGAGTAATCACAGTACATTGCACTGCAAAATATGCAGGATGTGTTAAATTTTTCCCTCCTGATGATGCCTCAGTCAATAGCAGGTAGCATTCACAAAGGGTAATGAAGTCTGCTTTCAACACAGCAATGTTCCTACAATTATGTGCTGACTGACCTTCCCTTTGTGCTATGCCTGCAAAGAAAGGGAACTCTGGTATATTGTACAGAGCAGAACACATGCAAGTCAGATGCCTTGAAGTTAGCAAAGAGCTCGTCCCCGCAGCATGTGATGTGAGGTTTCACCGCAGACTTGCTCTTATTCAAGAGTCAAAGCAGCCCAAATCAGAAGTCTGGGCACAGATTTGGGGAAAACAGGTATTTTTGTTTTGTTTTTTTTTAAGTCACCCTGGGACTCAGGTCTTCACTTGTTTTGTGAGAAATGTTATAATAAGGGAAGCCACTGTATTGACTTCTTCTACAAATCTAACCTAAGCATACACGCCCTTGTGGAAGAAGTATGAATTAGACATAAATGCTGCAGCGTAGAAAAGTGTCCGTCCCTCTTTAGTGTTTCATGGTCGCTCTTGCACGTCTCTGTGCTTTGGTTGGGGTAGTAACCCCTGTAACAAGGAGACTCCAGAATATGTAATCACTTGAGTTCAAATAGACATGTATTTCTTGCACACCTAGCAGCCCAGGACCATTTCAAGTGATCAGGGTTGGTGATGACGGGGATGAATGTTCTGCCCTACACTGTCACTCAGAGAACGGGGCTGATGGAGGCTTTGTCAAATACAGATGATGCCCACAGTCTCTCTGGACCTCTCCATCCCAGTCAGCTGGAAGGGGAAAGCAGCATGGAAAAACGCATGTGAAAGTTTGCATGGGCTGTGGCCACATTGCTTCTGCTCATGCATTCCTCCGGCTAGAAATCAGCCACACCTAGCTGCAGGGGAGGCTGGGAGATGTCACCTAACTGGGTGCCCTGGAAGAAGAGGACATGGATTATGTGAGCAGCTAGCCTTCTCTGCCACACTCCCCTCATCCCTGCTTTTTAGTGGTGGACTTCCCAGTTTCACAGGGTCTGTCACAGGGTTCTAAAAGGATATGCTTTCAAGATGCAAGGATTACTATCTGTGGGATTCTCTTAAGTGTCCAGGCACAACTTACCTCCTAAATTCAAGAGGGAGAGAGCCCCAAAACCCTACTGTACATCTATCTGATTGCCCCTCAAATAAGCACCTCCAATTTGACATGCATGAAATCAAATTTATCTTCTCACCTCTGTAAAATATTATCTATTCCTAAGGCTGTGGTAGGGATTAAATGACTCAGTATGCGTAAACCGCTCAGAAAAGTGCCAGTACGTAGTGGATACTTAAAAAGTGTTGATTACTATTATTTCCCTCCCTCCTTCCTCCCCCACCAATCTGTTTCCCATCCCATGACTCCTTCTTACGGGGCTCTTACCACCTTCCAGTCACGTTCAGATAACTCCAGGCTGCTGTCTCAGACACTCATTGCTTCTGAACGGAACTCTTACAAATCCTGCTAAATGCCCCTGCTTTCCCTGGTCTCTTCGTCCTCTGACTCTGTCTCTGGAATATTGCCAGAGTCATAGCATTAAAGCATTCTAAAATTATCAAACACTTCAATGACTTCTATTTGTCTACAAGGATGACGACTACAATCCTTAGAGCTGAAAAGGAGGGGGGGGCACCTGGGTGGCTCAGCTGGTTAAGCATCTGACTCGGTTTCGGCTCGGGTCATGATCTCAGGGTCATGAGATAGAGCTCCACGCTCAGCACAGAGTCTGCCTGTCCTCTCCCTCTGCTCCTCCCCAGGCTCATGTGCACACCCACACACACACTCTCTCTCTCAAATAATAAATAAAATCTTTTAAAAATAATAATAAATAAAATAAATCTTAAAAAAAGAAAGCTGAAAAGGAGGGTCAAGCCATATTGGGGAGGCCTTGAATTCTATCCCAGTTCCCACACTCCTCTCCTCCCTTTCTCTGTACCAGCCATCACCAACTACTCACACACTTCATGTTGTGTCTCCTCGGTTCTGGTCCTTGTATCTAGAAAGCCCACCTTTTTGTCCTTCTCTCAAATTTCTCATCTCAAACTCAAATATCATTTCATCAGAGTAGCAGTCCACCTCCAACCAGAATTCCTCTGGTCTGCCTCCATTTTCCCCTAGCATCTTATCGGTACCTCTCTCACCTATCAATTATGATTTGTCCTAAAGTTAATGGAGCCCATCTCCTCCGGTTGACGAGTCCTTGAATGTTCCCAAGCAGAGTCAGCCTCACCACCATGATGTTTCAACTTAATTTCTAAAGTCTCTCAGCTTATTGGGGTATAAATGTGAAACTGTTTTATTTTTACTCCAATAACTACCTTCAGCTACGCTACCTTGATTCTTTCTGCCCCATTAACAACATGAAGCAGATTCAGTGAATTTTTAGCACCTGTTAGATACCAGAAAATCTCTCAGTTTGGATCTAAAACCCCTGTTTCTTCTTTTTCTAGGCTGATGTTCCTCTAGTGTTGAGAGAATGAAGGGGGGGGGGGCGGAAACAGAATCTCCTTGCACGGTAAGGGACTCTCCCCAGACTCATTCTGTTTCAATCTAGTTCCACCCAGTGCTGGTGGCATCTCATTCAGTGCTGTGGTGGTATTCTGAGAAAAAGACTGGCTTTAAGCCCAGCACCCTCCATAACTGAGGACTTCTCCCAGAAGTCCCAGCACCATCTCCACACACCCCAGCTCTATCTCCGGGTACAACGGTGTATTGTTTGGTACAGTGGCTCACTAGGCCAGCCCACAGCACTGCTTCTCAGTTAAACCTGGTACTATTCACGGAGAGCCACCTGGACTCCAAAGTCCTCTGGACACTGGAGTCCCCTCCTATACCCTCTAAGGCCTATGAAGAATCAGGATGAGACACAGCTTGTCCTGTCTTTTTCCCACACACCTGATACTATGATCAGTTCAAACGTGTTAGAGTAGCCCATTCCAGTAGGCCTTTCATCCTCAGAAATCTCTAGATCTGAACACTCTTGGTCTAAGTATGTCCACAAACCTCAGGGCGCATGTGAGATGCTGGGACTGAAAAGGACAATGTGGGCCCTGACTTCAGCAAACTCCTCCAATAACCCTTAAGACATTCACTGTATACAGGGGCATCGGGGTGCTTCCAGAAAGTTGATGGCTCAGCATACCCCCATCCAAGGAATGAGATGCCAACCCCCAGGTCTTGAAGTTAATCCTCGTCTTTACAAGAAATTCTCTAAGAGTCCCACTCTACTGGCTTTAGGGATGGAAGGCAATAGTCTTTCACCTGGAACACTGCACTGTTCACTCAGCCAAGACTTCTCTACCTTTCCATTCCCTTCTCCTGACAGGGGTAGGTGGAGATAGGGCCAGCATAGCTCTGGCCCTTCCAGAGGCAGTGCTGGCCTCTTTAACTCAAGAGTTTCTTTGGAATGTGCTGCATGTAGGGCCTTTGTCCAGATTTGGGCCTTGGCTACAATTCTGGGGCCGAAAAAAATACCATTTTAACCCACTATTAAGTACCTTATACATATATATCCACACTTCTGTTGGCCTTATCACTGTTTTTATAATACATTCTTCTAAATGTACATCTCCCGGCAGGCACTGGCAATTCTTTGAAGACTGAATCTTCTTCAGTTTGTTTCGCCATTTCTCAGCACAGCGCTAACCACTTTGTGGGTGCACAACGATGTCCACTACATTATTTCCTAATCCTCCAAAAATTAAAGTCCCAGAACCACGACATGCCAACCTCATTTGGGGGGTTCTTGTTTTCCAGAAGATAAAACTCAGGACCAGAGAGATGAGATCACTTATCTCAGGGTACACGTCTAGTTGGGATTCCATTTCGTATACAGACTCACACACTTAATGGTGCAGCCGAAGCAGAAGTAAGCCAAGCATTATTTGATGACTGGCCTTTGGAGAAAAGAAAGAGGGTAATGGAAAACACTGTACAAATTCCAAAAGTTAATTTTTGCATATGAAGCACATTTTTCATTCCTGGTCTGGTAGGGTTTGCCAGTGTGTGCCGTGACTAATTCCTATTGGCCCAGCCTAGACTTCCTGTTTTCAGGGCAGCATGACAGATTTGTTGGTATAATTTGGCTTTAATTCATCTCAAGCCGATCCTGGAAACCCGAGGCTCTGTCATGTCTTTAACTCCATTTTTCTCTCTTTGCTCCTTCTATTAATAAGCAGAGACCACTCAATAGGGCAATCTTAACTGCCCACTGAAGGTGACAGCCCAAAGTATAAATCACTCGTCTCATTTACCCTTTTAATTCTGTTCTGGGAAAAGTAGCGGTTTTGTTTTCTTATCTCTCAAGTGGATCCGGAGCTGATAAGCTCATTCAAGACAGCTTCAATGCTTCTTGGTGAATCAGACTTTCCAGGGCAGCCTGCCTGAGAAGGGCCATCTCCTCCAGTGCCATCTCACCAACCCAGAGTGAGTCAGAGCTGATCCAAGATTTCCTCTGGGCCCCTAGCTGTGCCCACACTTCACTCCATCTATGAAAGCGTGAAGTGGTTGGAACCTGAGCAATTACCCAGGGAGGTTTTTCTTCTGCATTGTCTGTAAGCACAACAAAGCAGCTCAATTATTCAGAAATCTCAGAAAAGGGTGGAAGGGAGAAAGGTAGAAAGAAGCAGCCCACTGCGATGGCCATTGTCTTCCACACATGGGGGGCTCCTTAGGGGAACTCTGGACAGTTTGCGATGAGAGGGGTCTCTGGGCACAGATCCTTTGGCGGGGGCAATTCATGAGCCAACAGCCCCTCAGCAGAGGCACCTATCTGTCTTGTTCACCTTCAGGCTCTGGGTAAGGCCTGATCTAAAAATCTGCCCCAGCCTTCCTTGGCAAAGAAGTAGAAGCCACAACCTTTGGCCTCTGGTGAGTCCTTGGCCCAAACATGAACCAACTACCATAGGCGGGGAGACTAGAGCACTGGTCAGCCATCCTGCATCGTGTGCCCAGCCCCAAATGTGTTGAGAGAAAGAAAATGCCACATGGTAAATGCCACGGAGACATGGGGGGCAGGGGGGTACTCCTCTGAGGAAGGGGGGCTGTGCAGTCATCTATACATCAATACAAACCCTTTTACACTTTTTTATTTCTATTATTAAACTTGTCCATTAACATATTACTAAGATAATTTTGATATTTTGCCTAACATTTAAGTATTTTGTGTCATGCCTACTGGACATAATATTAAAATATATTAGACTTTTCCGAAGACCATTAGGCTGTGCACACAATATCCAGCAGTTGCACACGCTGACAACCATCTGTGCTTTTCCAGCAAGGTCCCACATCTCAAATTTCTGTGTCAAGTACCCTGTGTTTCCCAGTCAATTCCTTTCCTGTCCCATCTCTAGGAATCACATGGAAAAAAAGTCTAGAAATAAATAAGAATTTCAGAATGGGAAGGAGAGGGAAGATGTATTGCTATCGATCAGTCATACTTATCTATAGGAAAATTTGAAACACAGGACATTTAGAGGGCCTACGAGTAATTTCTGGAAGTAGGTTTTCAGAAAGCAAAACAACCGTAGAACTTTCTTAGACAACATCTAATTCTCAGAAGGTCTATTAACAGAGGAATGGTTATCTTTATGTAGAGTTGGGAAAGCTGGGAATCTTTCCTTAATACTTCTCCTTGTTCTCGTTCTGCTACTGGACCCATCACCATGACGTCTATCATGCAACTCCTTGACACTGCAAAGGGGACACTAGGCTGATTGTCCCTTTCATCACATCATGTGACTTGGAGTTCCCAGTGCTACAAGCCAACCCCCCTCATTTTCATTTCACTCTTAAGTAAATGTGGGCAGCCAAGAATTATGAGTGTTCATAATGAGGTGTTCTTGTAAGATTTAATGTTTCTAGTCTGCCATCAACATAACACTAGGCCTTTGGTATTTCTTATAAATGGGTCTTTACTCTTCAAAGAACACTTCTGTTGCTTTCTGTCCAAAGATTCACTTAGGCAAAAGCATGACTTAAGGGAGTATAAAAGAATAACAATCATTTCTACGTTATAAATCGCCTCACCAGCAAATACTTAACAGTAAAGGGAAGAGATGAGAAGACCCTGGGGTTTAGTGATGACAGAGAGCTCTAAGCCTAGAGAGAAAGGCATTGTTTTCAGGGAAGAGAGGATGGAAAGGGACAAGGAATTACAATTCCGTTATGGCTGCTTCATTCCAAGCCCTCTCCAATATAGGGGATTGACAAGGATAAATATAAAAATCTCCATCCCTCAGAGAACATCACAAGCCACTAGGGAAGACAGGAGCATACGTTAACTAAAAGGGTGTCTCATGCATTGAAGGTGTCTAATCAATGCTCATTGGCCTGAAGATTTACCTACAATAAGATTCAAGTTCTCACACTGCACATGGTATTCTGGCTCTACCACTAACAAGCTGTGTGGTGTTGTACGGGTTACTTAACATCTCTGTGCCACCCTGAACTACTTGGCTTGGTGCCTGACTAATAAATGCAGTTGTAGTTAATATTTTTTTAAAGATTTTATTTATTCATTTGAGAAAGAGAGTGAGAGAGAGAGAGAGCATGAGCAGGAGGGAGGGGCAAAGGGAGAGGGAGGAGCAGACCTTCCCCTGAGCACGGAGCCCGATGCGGGGCTTGATCCCGGGCCCCTGAGATCATGACCCGAGCTGAAGGCAGATGTTTAACTGACTGAGTCACCCAGGCGCCCCCATAGTTATTATTAATATTATTGTTGTTGTGTATTCTCTCTCCATCTCCCACCTCGCTCCCTCCTCCTCCCTTCCTTAAACCTGTGCTCAGTTCCTTCCAAACCAGGGACTGCTTTAACAGACACGTTGTGATTTCGCCCATCTCTCAGTCTGTGACTTTCATTCTCTCTTGTCCATTCAGAGTGGACGTCTCAGACCAGTTTTAAACCCTTTTGAAGGAGGCACTGTGGTTTTTCACATTTATAATTCCAGCAGCTAGCATACTTCCAGGAATAGTTTAGACACTTCACAAATATTTGTTCAATTGAATTAGCTATGTATGAAACTAAATAGTGTGAATAAAACTGTATACATCAATACAAGGAGAGTGAGGAATTCTTTGTAGGGAATGAATCATGGAAGGTTTCCCGTAGGAGCAGACAGTTTAACTTGAAAGCTTTGAAGGATGAATTCATCAGGGGATCAAGGTTTGGAGTGTTTACGTGTTGTAGTTGGCTTAAGAAAAATAAGATCGTGGGCCCAAACGCAAGACAGCGTAGAGTGCGTGCTCTGGAAGCAGGGAGCTGAATGAAGGAAAGAATGGAGACGCACATTTATTCTCTAAGCAACAATTTTGTTGTCACGCTAAGAGAAAGCACAGCTTGGATTGTTTGGCTTCATTTTAGCTTCTCCCCTAATATTATTTTTGTCAACTCGTGAGTAATGACGAAGGAAGGGCCCTTAGCCACTTCTCAGACTCTCATGGATAGAGACACCAAAAAATAACAAACAACTCTCACCACCATTAAATCTCCCACTTCCCAAGTCTTCTTTGTTCTTTATTTTCCAAAGGTGATGGTGACCTTTTCTCCATTCTCTTCTACTTCATCTTCAGGTCTGAGCTTGTGTAGACGCGACCCTTAGCAACCTGGTGTTCCAGAAGAAGGGAATTTCACACAGAGTCACACCTTTGGCAAATATACCCCAGACAGGTCAGCTATTTTCTGTTTGTCAGTGGACCACAAAATAATCCACCAAAAGGCAGATACAGTACAAGACTGAGACCAAAGCAAAGGACCACACCTCCCATTCAGTCTGCCTCTAGAAGTTTAAGCTAGGGTTGGGCCCGAAGACTTAAAGACCTGAAAACAGTGAGGAATGGGCCAGAGCGGAACAGTCAGATAGTACAAAGACCTGTGGCAGGAAGTGCTTGGTATGTTTGGGGAACAGGAGAACAAGGGTAGGGGAGGAGGCAGGAGTGGGAGGAGATGGTGAAAGCAGAGAGATCAAGGACTGGTGGGGGTGATGGGGACCAGAACACGCAGGGTATTGGAGGCCATGGCAGAGGGGAGTATGTCTGCCTTCTTCCTACCTTGTTTGGATGAACAAGGCAGACATACTCCCCTCCTTCATAGAGAAGAATCTGCCAGAGAAAAGGGACCTCTGAAAAAAAGTCATCACAAACATGATAAGCATATGAAATGACAATACAAGTATGAGAGGATCATATAATGAAGGACTTTAATGCCTCTAGGGGGGTTAGAATAGACTTCTTAATTTCTTTAAAGAAAGTATCAGTCTGGCGATAGAAGAGGTGGGGTAGAACATTCTAGGGAGAAGACACAGAATGGGCCAAGGCCCGAAATTGTGAGGGAGCAGAGTGCATCCGAGGCAAAAAGGCCAGGGGAGCCAAGCGTTGGATCTGAGGAGGGGAGAGGGACTGAAGAGGCCTGTAAAACATGGCAGAAGCTCTGGTCTGTGTTCCAGTAGCCGGAGGAAGCCACTGAAAGCAGAGGAGTGATACTATCAGATGGGAGCTTTAAGAAGGTCACGCTGGGAGGTAAGTCAGTATGCCTGAAATAGTATGGAAGGGAAGGGGCAAGAGATAACATGGAGACATTAGCTGGATCAGGTTATGTGGGAAAAGACCCAGAAAAGTTTTTTCCAGAATGAAAAAGGAAAAAAGTTAGGAGGCCCAATATGCACTAAGGCGAATATCAGACACCTCTCTAGGGAAGTGTCCCTCCCTTTCCCACTGACTTCATTGTCTTGACCAATGAGGCTGCAAGTTATTTTTCCATCTTGTTCTTAGGCTCACGTGGTAACTGTCAATATGTGGGCCACCTACACAGGTGCTTCCATACTCCCCTGAACGTGCAAAGGGATCCCCTGGTGACCTTATTACCAGGCAGGTTCCTATTCAGTAGGTCTGGGACAGGCCTGAGAGTCTGCATTGCTAACATGCTCCCAGTAATGCCTGTGATGCGAACCACGCTTTGAATAGCTAGGCTGTATAGAGTTCTAGAGCTAAACAGAAGGTATGTTAGGCCTTCTGAACACATACATAGCCACAGAGTTAAAAAAAAAAACACAGCAAGCCAACAAACAGAACTAGATTATGCCTCTGTGACTGTGCTGCCTGTTTTCAGAAACCTTGGATGTGACTTATCTTTCCATAAAGAGACTTGAGGAGATAACTCGGTGTGTAACTTAACTGGAAACAGTTGAACAACACTCCTCTAGGAAGCGCCAACCTGGGTCGGTCAGACTGTGACCCTACACCACAGTGACACCTGCTGGTGTGTTGGTGGATTACAATGGAGGCTTTGAGAATATTTGAGCAAACTTTTTCACACAACTTTGCCTAAAGGGCATCTTCTGGTTGTGAAAGGAACTTTAAAATAAGATGCCTGAAGTTCCTTGAAAAGAATCAGGGTCTATACAGTGGTATGAGGATAAATGTTTAACAGCTTGCTCTCCAGTTTTAATATATGTGTATTTATATGTACTTATATTTATAAATAAATATATATGAGATGTGCAGCACGTGATTTATAAATAAAAATAATAAAATTTACAATACATTTTATTGTAAATTCTACACATAAGTTGATTCTCACAGAATCCTCTTGCTTGTTTTTACCACACTTTTGTATCGGTCGGTAACCTATAATTGCAATCCAACCATGTTTTGACAGAAACAGCCTATGAAAACATGCTCGCCGAGTATGCAATTTAGCAAAAAGCCATTCACGTCATTGATGGCATGAATGTAATGCTGGCGTTAACATCAGTTGATATTTTTGTTTACATTAATGAATAAAATAGTGAGACAACATAAACATATGTTAGCACTTCACTCACTTGTCAATGACATGAAAATCACTTCTTGGAGGATGATAGTTTTGAAGATTGGAAGATATTTCTTCAATTTTTGGACTATTTACAATGTAAAAGCTACAGACATGAGTTTAATCTGCATTAATAAATTTTTCCATCATTTTCTTAAGTTTACATGGTCAACAAAACAACAAATCCGGCCCTAATTTGTGGCATTTTCCAACTTCCATGTTATAATACTCCCACCATGAGGAGTTTCAGCCTACCAGTGTGATATCACTGGCCATTAGGTCAGGAACACGCAGTAGCACGCCATTCTATAGTGTTTCCGCCTACAGGCAAAATAGATGTAAATAACCTCATGAGTATAGGTAAAAGAAAACTGTAGTGAAAGAATTAAGAAGTGGGGCGCCTGGGTGGCTCAGTCGTTAAGTGTCTGCCTTTGGCTCAGGGCGTGATCCCAGCGTTCTGGGATCGAGCCCCAGAGCAAGCCCCACATCGGGCTCCTCCGCTGGGAGCTTGCTTCTTCCTCTCCCACTCCCCCTGCTTGTGTTCCCTCTCTCGTTGGCTATCTCTCTCTCTCTGTCAAATAAATAAATAAAATCTTAAAAAAAAAAAAAAGAATTAAGAAGTGACAAATTCTGAGTGTTTTTGAAATTTGTTTTTAAATTATTTATTGTAAGTTAACATAATTTAATTTTTAAGAGTGACTGTTTTTAACAGCCAGCTCACAAAATTCCTAAAAATTTAACAGTTTGCTCCCATGCACCAGTCAGCACCAGCTCTAGCACACCACTGGGTCTGTGGCATGGGGAGATTTGAGGCTAACATAGAAAGGGACTCTGAGAGGATACTTGAGGAATTTAGACCTAAGGAAGGTCTATGCTACCTCTTGACCATGTCAACAAAATCTGGCAGATGAAATCATGCAATCACAATGGAATATAGCTGAACAAATCCTGATGTGAGAAAAGAACTAAACAAGTTGTCTTACTGAACAGTGGACCTTAGCAGGAACATTGAAGGGACAAAGGTGGGGGGGGGGCTGCCCAAGGGGAAAGGAGGAAGACAAACTCCTGGTGGGGCTGCTCTCTCCAGAAACTTTGATGCCAGTGGTTGGGGCCCTGCCTGATAACAGGGTAACTAGAATGTTAGAAGGCCAGCAAAATATTCAGCCCCCAAAGCATGTTTACCAGCAGTGAGAGAGAAACAAAACAGGAAAAAATTAACCCTTAAACTCCACTCCTAAAAAAAAAAAAAAAAAAAAACCTTGTCCAATGGAAAGCTTTGTGGAAATCTGAAGTTTCTGCAAAGGACAGTAGAATGAAGGAGCCTCTGCCTTTGTTTTGTTGTGAGCAATGAGTCCCAATCTATTTATCCTCCACCTAAAGGGAAAAATGACTATGTTTGCTTACTTAGGGATTAGCCATTTTTTTTTAAAGATTTTATTTATTTATTTGACAGAGATAGAGACAGCCAGCGAGAGAGGGAACACAAGCAGGGGGAGTGGGAGAGGAAGAAACAGGCTCATAGCGGAGGAGCCCAATGTGGGGCTCGATCCCAGAACGCCGGGATCACACCCTGAGCCGAAGGCAGACGCTTAACCGCTGTGCCACCCAGACACCCCGGGATTAGTCATTTTTAAATTGGAAAATCCATCTGAAAATCAACAGGCCAGGGAGGGATTTTAGAGATAATCTAGTCCAGTCTTCATATTTCACAAGTAGCTATAAAAACTGAGATTTCTGTATCCAGGAAGATGGAGTAGAAGTACTTTTCCATTCTCCTTCTGAAAAGTACAACTAAAAACCCTTATTATTAAAAGAAAAACAAAAACAAAAAAATATTAAAAGACTTTGAAGAAGTCAAACTGTGAGCTCTCTTAAAAAAAAAAAAAAAGACTTTGAAAAATGGAAAGAAGGTGGATCTGCTAGTGAACTTGGTACCCAAGGAATGACACTATGCTGAGTTCCCTGGGCTTTTTTTTTTTTTTCCCCTAATGTACACAGACTTGGAGCTGAAGAAACAGGCAACTAGAAAATATCAAAGGACCAGAAAAGGGATCGCCTAGCAAGACAGAATACTGTTAGACAATAACACTTCTACTGTAGTCAAAAACCACAGAGACTTTAAGTCAGAAATGAAAGAGGGGATATTATTATCAATTTTACAGAAATAAAAGGAGTAAAAGAGAGAGTACTACGAACAATTACATACTAACAAAGTGAGTAACCTAGATAAAATGGATGACTTCCCAGAAACATACAACCTCCCAACATTGAATCATGAAGAAATAGAAAATCTGAACAGACCCATGGTTTAGTTTGCTAGGACTGTCATAACAAAATACTATCGACCAGGTATTTTCTCACAGTGTGGGTCTCACACTTGCTCTCTCCTTTGTGCACACATGTATGTGGTGCTTCTGTGTGTGTCCTAATTTCTTATTATAAAGACAACAGTCACATCACACACTGACAAACCCATTTTAACTTAATTACTACATGAAAGGCCCTATCTCCAAATACAATCATCTTCTCACGTATTAGGTGTTAGGGCTTCAATATATGACTTTTTCAGGGACACAATTCAGCCCATAGTAGTTTATAACTAATAAGAAGATTGAATTAGTAATCAAAAACCTTTCAAGAAGAAAAGAAGCCCTAGACCAGAGGGCTTCCTTGGTAAATTCTACCAAATATTTAAAGAAAAATTAACACCAACATTTCTCAAACTCTTCCATAAATTGAAGAGGAGGGAACACTTCCAGATTCATTCTGTAAGGCAAGCCTTACCCTGATACCAAGCCAGACAAAGATACAACAAGAAAAGAAAACTAAAGGCCAGTATCTCTGATGAATATTGATGTAAAAATCCCCAACAAAATACTAGCAAACAGAATGCAACAGCACATTGAAAGGATTATATACCGTGACCAAGGGTGATTTCTTCCTAGAATACAAAGATGGTCCAACATATGAATATCAATCAAAATAATATACTACATTACCAGAAATATGGAGAGAAAAAAATCTCAACTGATACAGAAAAAGCATTTGACAAAATTCAACATCCTTTCATTATTAAAAATAACAATACCACCCAACAAGTTAGAAATAGAAGGGTATCATCTCAACATAATAAAAACCACATATGAAAAACCCACAGCTAACATCAAACTCAATGGTGAAGGCCTAAAAGATTTTCTCTAAGATCAGGAACAAGAGAAGAGCCCACTTTTGCCACTTCTGTTCAACATAACGTTGGAAATTCCAGTTGGTTTTTTAGAGCAATCAGGCAAGAAAAAGAAACAAAGGCATCCAAACTGGAAAGGAAGAGGTGAAATTATCTCCTTTCAAAGATAACATGACCTTATTGTAGAGAACCCTAAATATTTCACAAATAGAAAAACTGTTAGAATTCAGTAATAAACAAATCTAGAAGGTCACAAGCTACAAAATCAACATGCAAAAATCAGTTATATTTTATAAACACTAACAATAGACAATTTAAGAAAGAAACTAAGAAAACAACTCCACTTATAATAATATCAAAAATAATATAGTACTTAGTGAAAAGTTAGTAAAGAAGATGAAAGACTTATGCACTGAAAGCCACAAAATACTGCTGAAAGAAAGTAAAAACACAAATAAACAGAAATATATCCCCTGTTCATGGATTGGAAGACTTGATAATATGAAAATGTCAGTACTACCCAAAGCAAGCTACAGATTCTATACAATCCCTGTAGAAAAAAACACCTATAGAAATCCAAGTGATATTTTTTACAGAAATAGGAAAATCCTTCCTAAAATTCATATGGAATCTCGAAGGACCCAAATAGCCAAAATAATCTTGAAAAAAGAAGAACAAAGTTGGAGTTCTCACACTACCTGACTTCAACACTTACTACAAAACTACTGTAATCAAGACAGTGTTGCACTTGCAGGAAAACAGACACACAGACCCATGGAACAGAAGTGAGAGCCCAAAAATAAACCCATGCATATATGATCAAATAATTTTCAATAAGGATGTCTTGGAGAAAAGACAGTCTTTTCAACAAATGGTGCTGGGAGAACTGGATATCCACATGCACAAGGATGAAATTGCATACTTACGTTATACTTAAAAATTAACTCCAAATGGATTAAATACTGAAATGTAAGACCCAAAACTATAAAACTCCTAGAAAAAACCTTAGAGGGAAAGCTTTATGACACTGGATTTGGCAATAACGTCTTCATTATGACACCAAGCACAAGCAACAGCAACAAAATAGATAAGGTGGACAGCATCAAAGGACACTATTGACAGAGTCAAAGGGCCTCCCACAGAATGAGAGAAAATATTTGCAAATCATATACCTGATAAGGAATTAATATCCAGAAGTTATTTTTAAAAGTCCAACAACAATAAAAAACAAGCAACTCAACCTTAAAATTGGTCAAGGACTTACATAGATATTTCTTCAAAGGAGATACATAGATGACAGATAAGCACATGAAAAGATGCTGAATAATACTAAGTATTAGGAAATGCATATCAAAACCACAATGAGATATAACTCCATATCATTAGGATGGTTATTCTCAAAACAACCAACCGTCAGTTGAGATTGTGGAGAAATTGGGATCCTTGAGCCTTTGCTGATAGGAATGCAAAATGGTACAGCTACTATGGAAGACAGTATGATGGTTCCTCAAAAAATTAAACATAAAATTACTGTATGAATCAGCAATTCCACTTCTGGGTATATATCCAACATCCATTCTGTAGCTCAAAGATGAAGAAGTAATTTCACCTTTCAAGTCTCATTATTTGAAAAATACTTTTTGTAAGACTATAGCTGCCACACATAGTGATTCCCGTGATGAATCTGAACAACATAAACTGAATATGTTCTGGAAAGGGTTTGTCATTCTAGATGTCAATTAAGAACTCTTGATTCGGGGTGCCTGGGTGGCACAGCAGTTAAGCGTCTCCTTTGGCTCAGGGCATGATCCCGGCGTTATGGGATCGAGCCCCACATCAGGCTCCTCTGCTATGAGCCTGCTTCTTCGTCTCCCACTCCCCCTGCTTGTGTTCCCTCTCTTGCTGGCTGTCTCTATCTCTGTCGAATAAATAAAAATAAAAATAAAATCTTTAAAAAAAAAAAGAACTCTTGATTCATGGGAAGAGGTCAAAATATCAACATGAAGAGAAGTTTGGAAGAAGTTGATTCCAACCCTCATGGATGACTTGGAGGAATTCAAGACTCTAATAGAGGAAATACTGCAGATGAGGTGGAAATAACAAGGAAGCTAGAATTAGAAGTGGAGCCTGAAGATGGGATTGAATTGCTGCGATCTCATGATAAAATTTTGATGGACAAGGAGTTGCATCTCTTTTTTTCTTAAGATTTTATGTATTTATTTGAGAGACAGAGAGTGCACAAGCAGGCGGAGGGGCAGAGGGAGAGGGAGAGGGAGAAGCAGGCTCCCCACTGAGCAAGGAGCTTGATGTGGGGCTCAATCCCAAGACCCTGAGTTCACAGCCTGAGCTGAAGTCAGGCACTTAACTACAACTGAGCCACCCAGATGCCCCAAGGAGTTGCATCTTAAAGATGAGCAAAGAAGTGGTTTCTTGAGATGCAATGTGTTCCTGGTGAAGATGCTGTGAAGATTATTGAAATGATAACAAAGGATTTAGAATATTACATAAACTTAGTTGGTAAAGCAGTGACAAGGTTTGAGAGGATTGCCTCTAATTTTGAAAGTTCTACTTTGGGTAAAATGCTATCAAACAATATCGCATGCCAGAGAGAAATTATTCATGAAAGAAAGTCAATCGATGCTGCACACTTCATTGTTGTCTTATTTTAAGAAATTACCACGGCCACTCCACCCTTCAGCAACCACCACCCTGATCAGTCAGCAGTCATCAGCATCAAGGCAAGACCCTCCACCAGCAAAAAGATTATGACTCACCAAAAGCTCAGGTGATGGTTAGCATTTTTTAGTAATAAAGTATTTTTAATTAAGGTATATGTACATTGTTTTTTAGACATAAAGCTCTTGCACACTTAATAGACTACAGTATGGTGAAACGTAACTTTCATAGGCACTGGGAAACCAAAAGATTCATTTGACTCACTTTATTGCAATACTCACTTTATTGCAATAGTCTGGAACCAAACCCACAGTATCTGTGAGGTTTGCTTGCACAATAGACAAGATATGGAAGCAAACTAAGTGTCCATTCATAGACGAATGGATAAGAAGATGTGACAGACTGATAGATCGATTGATACAGATATAGATATAGATTTTATGCAGCCATAAAAAACGAAATCTTGCCATTTGTGACAATGTGGATGGACCTAAAAGGTATTATGCTAAGTGAAATAAGACTGAAGTCAGACAGAGAATGACGACTACTGTATGATTTCACTTATATGGGGAATCTAAAAAGACAAAATGAGGGGCACCTGCTGGCTCAGTCGCTAGGACACGTGACTCTTGATCTCCAGGTTGTAAGTTTGAGCTCCACGTTGGCTGTAGAGATTAAGTAAAAATAATAAAAAAGCTTTTAAAAAACAAAAACCAAAATGAACCAACAAAACAGAAACAGAGTCAGAAATACAAAGAACAAACGGCTGGTTGCCAAAGGAGAGGGGTAGAGAGATGGTGAAATAGGTGAAGGGATGAAGAGGTACGAATTCTCAGTTACAAAGTAAGTAAGTCACAAGGATATAAAGTATAGCATAAGGAATATATGTTGTAATACCTTTGCGTTGTGACAGATGGTAACTAGACTCATCATGGTGATTATTTTGTAATGTATATAAATATAAATCACTATATTATACATCTGAAATTAATACAATATTGTATGTCAACTATGCTTCGATTTAAAAAATTTAAATGTTTTTCAAATAAATAAATAAAAATAAAGACATAAAATGATAAATTCAAAATCATAAACTTTTGCTTTGCAAAAGCTCCTGTTAAAAAGATGAAAAGACATGCTACGGAGTAGGAGAAAATGTTGGCAAACTACTTATCCAACAAAGGACTAGTATCTAGAGTATGTGAAGACTTTTTTTTCAAAACTCAACAGTAAAAAAGGAAAAAATCCAATTACAATACGGGCTAAAGACGTGAAGAGACATTTCATAGAAAATATACAGAAGGCAAAAAAGACTATGGAAAGATCTTCACCATTATTAGCCATTAGGGAAATGCACATTAAAATCACCATGAGATGTCACTACACACCAATCAGGATGGTTAAAATGTAAAATAGTGACAACACTAAATGCTGGTGACGACGCAGAAAAAACGGATGACTCATATGTATTTGATGGGAGTGTTACACCCACTCTTGAAAATTCTTAGAAAATAAAACATGCAACTACCACATGACCCAGTAATTGCACTTCTGGGCACTTTTCCCAGAGAAAAGAAAACTTATTTTCATGCAAAAGCTATATTGAATTTAATTTTAAAGCATTTAATTGACTTCTCAAGGGCTACAAAGAAGTGTAAGACCAGACACAAGACCAGATCTCTGTCCATTCCTTTGTCTTGTCATTATATCTCTGTTCATTACATCTGAAATGCATTTAAGTTTTGTCTTCGTCTGATGGACAGTGGCTACTTGGAATTCTATGTTCAGAAGGATTTTTAGGGCCTTGGAATTCCAAGGTCAGCAGGAATTGTTTTCACAATTAATTAGAGGTGTATATATATAACCAGCGAGAATGGCAAAACACAAGCTTAATATTCACCAACCTAAATTGAAATATGCTGCCTCACCAACCACAGAATACTCAAACCAAAAGAGGTATTAGCAATTTCAAGTATGCAACCCTTTTATTTTACTGATGAGGAAACTGCAGAAGTAAAATAAGAGAGATCCAGACTGCATGTGTATTATTGGACCTCTCCATTTTGCCAAGCCCATCCTCCGCTCTCAGAAGTAATTGACTGGATACTCCACGTGCATGAGTTTTCTCTTTGAGGAAGGAATTTTCCATGTGTAGTTATTGCTCACAAACAGTTTTTTGATGCTGGAGTTGTCCCTAGAAAAATGGGAGATCATTCTAGAAGAGAAAATGTCCGACTCCAAAATTTAGAGCAGAATCCCTTTCACGTTCATCATCCTCATGGTCAGGCTGAAGTTTTCAGAGAATATTTGGCCTTATTTCTAGAAGGACGTGTGCTCTTGGCTCATATTGCAGGAAGTGGTCGAGAGACATAAAAATGGGGTGTTAAGACCTCCAGCCTTGGGGCGCGTGGGTGGCTCAGTCGTTAAGCATCTGCCTTCGGCCCAGGGCGTGATCCCGGAATCCTGGGATCAGGCCCGCATCTGGGCTCCCTGCTCCGCTGGGAGCCTGCTTCTTCCTCTCCCACTCCCCCTGCTTGTGTTCCCTCTCTCGCTGGCTGTCTCTCTCTGTCAAATAAATAAATAAAATCTTAAAAAAAAAAAAAGACCTCCAGGCCCTTTTGCCTATGCAAATCAGCACCTCATTGTGCTGGGAACTTACAGGAGTCTCTTCAGGCTTCCAGAAAGAACAGGTTCCATTGTCCCTGTTAGTTCCTTTGCCCTGCTCATGTCAGAAATCAGTAAAAATGAACAAAGGGAGTCAGATTAAAGGTCTAGGATACTGTTGTTTTAAAAGAAGGAAAAAAAAATAAAAAATAAATAAAAGAAGGAAAGAAGACAGTTGCTTAAACCCTTTGCCCCTGAGAACAAACTGTGCTAGAAATTTGAACTCATTACTGGCTGCTTGGGTTCCATGTGCCTTCAGACCTGACCGAACTTCTGTGTGAAGCCTTGTGTAACCTCCCCAAGTAACCACATATCGACGGTTAATGAATATATACGGATTTGAGATCAGGCTGGGGTGAGCAGGCGATATTTGATCTTTTCAGTGAAACTCGTGATAACAGCTCACTGTGTGCCTTCTGAAAGCTTTCTGTGGGCCTTGCTGCTGCCAGGCTCCCACCTTATCAGCAGGCCCCCAAAGCTTCAAATTACAGCAGCTAATTGGATGAAAGTGGAAATGCATCCTTCTAATGGAGTGAGAGATTAATGCCCTGATCCTTCTCCTTCACTTGCTGAGGCAAAACAAAAACACAGATGAAGGTTGTGATGCAGAAAAGCAGATTAGCTCCGCTTCAGAGCCAGAAGAGTGGATGTCCCAGCTAAAACCTAAGGAGCTTTAGAGAGCACAGACACACATCAAAAGGACCCAAACAACCTGAGATAGCAGTTGCCAAATCATCCTAGAGACAATCTGCAAATCCCTTGCTCAGTCAAAGTTAGCAATTTACCTTACAGCTTACCTTCATGCATGGATAAGTTACTTTGTACCTAAAGATAATATCATTGAATGCCTTATTTTATGACATTTCGATAACTGCGACAGCCCTCGATGGGTCCCAGGAATAAACAGAGCTGAAGAGTAGGAAGCATCAAAATAAAGATGGAATGTGAAATTCCCTAATGCAATTGAGACTCATGAGTTAGCCCACAGGGCCTATTTTTCATGAGCATTTTACTGCTCCGGTAGATTTCTTATGGACTGATACAGTTTGTATTAAAAACACATTTGCAGTTGGTTGAGGAAAGAAAACTCTTCTGATAGCAACCTATTTTATCTAAAGAGATGCAATTAAAAATGGATATGGGGTAATTCCATCTTTTTTATTAAACTACCCTGAAGAAGGGAGCAAGGCTACCATAGGGTGATTGGGACACTAGAATTCAAAGAAGCTTAAACGTGAGATAAATTGGATTTACATCATTTAAAAGATAGGTCTGAGATCAAGGTTCTGGGTGATTTTCTTCTGGCAATTAATCGCCATGTGTGGTGTATTTTAATAGGTTTTTATATTCCATTTTGGAGGGATGAAATTTATGAGTGCCTGGAGGAGATGTCATCATGATGGCAGGGGGAACAGTGGGGAATGAAAAGAGGAAAGATGATAGTAATTAGCAATCACAGAACTTGGTATGTATTACATTTTTAAAAATAATAGCCCACCCCTCAGTGCAGGGGAAAGGAAAAGAGAAAACTCTGTGAGAGGCACTCACATTGCTTACTTGTGAGCTACATTTCCTTCCTGGTCGACTTACCTTACTGTTTCGACTACACTTGTGGATCAACAGACGACCACCACGGTCCATCATCCGAGGGTCTGGTTCACACTGTCAGCCAACAACCCCTTCTCTATTAAGCACCACTTCAAAGCAGAACCTTGGATTACACACTCCAGGAAAGACCAACATGGTAGACATACTCTGCAGATGGCATGAAAGATATACCAGTTCTGTGACCAAAAAAACCCACTGCATGTTTATTTTACTTTGCCAGCTAAAGGACCTCTTAGCACATTTTTTGGAATAAACCTGTTTCTTTCAAAAACTATGTTGAGGAGTGATCAGGAACTCTGATCTAAATCTGGACTCTGCCACTTACGTGCTACGTAAATTCGTATAAGTTACTTCACAGTCTACATCCATTTTCCCAACTGCAAAAATCAGAATGACAATATTTTTGCTTTACAAAGTTGTTTTGAGACTCAAATCACATCACAGCCAAATGGAAAAATGTTTAGAGCATAGTAGATAGGTGCTGAGCTGTAGGGAATGCAGAGAAAGGACATGAAGCCCTAACACAAGATAATCTAGTAGAGGAAATAAATTTGGGAATTAGCCTGAAGTATCACGTAGTCACACATCATACAAACAGAGGGAGTATTAGACAGCCCACATGAACGTTATAGGTAAAGCAAGCAGAGAGCCATCATGAGGTGGGTTAGTCAGAGAAACTTTCCAAGAGATTTTAGCCCCTGACTAGGGAGCATGATTTCTCCATAAAGATCTGAAATTACAGGACACTTATTGGCATTTTGAAGACCTATATAATCTCCAAAGGACTTCTTGAATATTTTGCCCAACTTTCCGACACTTAACAACACAACCTATTCTTCAACAAACGTTTATCAAAAGCCAGCTGATTTCCAGGTGTTCCTTCTCCTGGGCCTGTCGCCTTCTGCACAGAAAAAACAAGAGAACCCATCCAGGCTCTTACACTCCCAGAGGAAAACAAGAAGCCCCACCTTGATCTCTGCAATCATCACTCTGAACTGACACTGAGCTTCCTCTTTCGAACATGCTAAAGAAAAAAGTGTAGATTGTTTGGTTGCATTTTCTGATTGTTTATTTTCTTCTCTCTTAAGGTACCCAAAGTTCTTCAGATACTGCTTGATCTTACATATCTACATGTCTGCCATCAGCAGTAAGACTTGGCAAATTAATTATCCAAATGAATTATCCAGGCTTGGCTTTAATTTCTATTTTAAAATAGAATGCATTGAATTAGAGTTTCAGCACATGAAATATTGCCTATGCTTGTTGCTAATTTTAAATGGGAATATTCCAGGGGCGCCTGGGTGGCACAGCGGTTAAGAGTCTGCCTTCAGCTCAGGGCGTGATCCCGGCGTTATGGGATCGAGCCCCACATCGGGCTCCTCCGCTATGAGCCTGCTTCTTCCTCTCCCACTCCCCCTGCTTGTGTTCCCTCTCTCACTGGCTGTCTCTATCTCTGTCGAATGAATAAATAAAATCTTTAAAAAATAAATAAATAAATGGGAATATTTCAAATTCAAACATAGTTACAGATATTCAGACACGCTTTCATTTACTCATGAGCAGATATTTGTTAAGGCGGAACATGCTATTTAACATAAAATCATTACCTGTGTAATAGAAATACAGGCAGGATTCAAGTTTATCATAAGATTCATTCAGTCATTGATTTTGCGGGACACTAGAGAAAAAAACACTATCTGATCTCCAAGAAACTCAGCCTGGAAGAGGCAAACATGTAAACAGATCGTAAAAATTACAATAAATCCTTTTATAGACATTGCAGGAGAGGTTTTTCCCATCTCGATTTTCTCCTCATGATGTCAGAAACATACCAGACTAGGGTAAGAGAAGGTAACAGGAGACAGATGATAGTTTAGCAAGACAATCTAGAGATCATGCCTATGGGATTGCAGATGCTACATAGCCCAGAACAGTGGGGATGCCTTTTTCCCTCCACCTTGGGTGGCATCCAGCTGAGGACTTGACACAGTGCTCAAGGACATACACCTGCAGAGAGGAAGCAGGACCCTGAGTGCGGAAAGAAAGGAAAAGAAACTGGACCAGTGAGGGGCGCCTGGGTGGCTCAGTCGTTAGGCGTCTGCCTTTGGCTCAGAGTGATCCCAGAGTCCCGGGATCGAGCCCCACATCAGGCTCCTCCGCTGGGAGCCTGCTTCTTCCTCTCCCACTCCCCCTGCTTGTGTTCCCTCTCTCGCTGGCTGTCTCTATCTCTGTCAAATGAATAAATTTAAAAAAAAATCTTAAAAAATAAAATAAAATAAAAAAAGAAACTGGACCAGTGAAAGAAACTGGAGAAAAACCTAATGAAATGTGGAGAAGAGTCACTCACAAAGCTATAAATCCTCTTTAAAACTCTCCCTGAGCTAGAATGTAGAACTTGAACCAAAAGTCAAAGGCTATTAAAAATGTTCTTCCTCGGGGCATCTGGGTGGCTCAGTCAGTTAAGCGTCCAACTCTTGGTTTTGGCTCAGGTCATGGTCTCCCGGTGGGGAGGTAGAGCCCTGTGTTGGGCTCTGCACTCAGCAGGAAGTCTGCTTCCCCTCTCTGTTTACCCCTCCCCTTGCTCGTGCTGTCTCTCTCTCTCTCTCTCTCTCTGTGAAATAAATCTTTAAAAAAGTGTTCTTCCTCATTCCCTGTTGGTGTGTGTACATGCACACATGTGAGTATGTTCACGTGAGCTCGACCTATCAACCTGTTAAGATGACTCCAGGGGATGGGTTGTACTGCTCCCTGCTTCTCCACATTGGAGTGTAATCTTGGTGCTTATAAAGGAGAAATATACAATGTGTAATGAAAGAGGAGAGTGTAACTGATAGCCTTTGAGAGTATTAAAGAAAGATTCACTGAGGGAATAATTTGAGCTGAGTCTTGAAGGATAAAGAGGAATTCATCAAGCTGATATTCCAGGCAGAGGAAATAAAACAGTATCTACAAAAATGTTTGGTATGCAGAAAACATGGAGTGTTCAGGCAACATATAATTAATTTGGTTTAGCAGAGCACAGGGTAAGGTAATGGGGCGGGGGGGGGAGTAAAAGGTGAGCCTGGGAAGTCAGGTAAGCGTTATACCAGAGTCTGTATCCCAAAGGGGATGAGTGGCTATTAAAGGATATTACGTTAGGGAGTACCTGATTTACAAGAGACGGGTTTTATTGAGAGAAGGCCCTGAAGTGAGTGGAATATAAAGTTCACACCTTATAAATCTATCGGGAACAAGTTACACAAAGGTCATCTGAGTTGGGTGGTAGAAGGATGCAGGGCATGACCTTAGAAGAGATCCATGAGGCTTCTGAACTTGGTGGGACTAGACTGTGGTTGGTGAGGTCTTCACCAGAAACAGTGACAGAAGAAGGGATAGATGTGAATACATTAGGGGAGTAGATTATTAAGTGGGATGGATTAAATCAGAAAGAGAAGCCAAGGAAGGAACATCGCTGATTCTCTGATGTACAATTTTGGTGATTAGACAGATTTATGGAGAAAGATCTTGATTTCCATTTTGCAAAGGTCGAGGGCCCTGTGATGCATCTAAGTCACATTTTCCAGTGGGAGCTGAGCATGCATATTTGATCGTGATTAGAAGCACGGCTTTAAGGAGAAAAACAAAGTTCTGGTGTCAGAAAGCAGATGAGTGATGTGGTAGGGCCAGGAATGGGGGAGGACCAAATGCAAAGGAGAGCTAGGGGATTTATTAGGGTGATATAAACGTTCTGTATCTTGATTGTGGTGGTGGATACATAGATGATAGATAGATAGATAGATAGATAGATAGATAGATAGATAGATAGATATAGATATAGATACATATATATAGAAAATAACTCATTGAACTTGAATGGGTGCGCTGTATTTTATATAATTATAATGCAGTATAAAATTTTTTTAATGTTTTGAGTCATAAGTATATTCATGAGAGTTGTAAATGTGAAGTGGACAGGAGAGAGGAGAGAGGCCACAGAGTGAGATTTGAAGAGGGCTGAGGGGGGCACCGGGTGGCTCAGCTGGTTAAGTGTCTGCCTTCGGCTCAGGTCATGATCCCAGGGTCCTGGCAGGGATCGAATCCCTCATCGGGCTCCCTGCTCAGCGGGGAGCCTGCTTCTCCCCTTGCCCTCTGCTGCTCTCTCTGTCTCTCCCTCCCTCTATGTCAAATAAATAAATGAAATCTTAAAAAAAAAAAAAAAATGAAGAGGGCCGAAGCTAGAATCGTATATAAGGGGGTAGGAGAAGAAAACTAGCAAAATCATTGCCAGTGTTACTGTTTAGCCGTGAAACAGAATAGTATCATTGAAAGGCTCTTTGGAGGCTTATATATCATGCAATAGTACTTCACTTTACATACGAAGGAATCGGAGTTCATACGGAGGTGAAATGTTTTGCTCAAGGTCACAAAGGTAGTTCAAAGCAACGCCAGACACAGCCAGGAGTCCCGAGCCGGGGATGCCTGTGTCTTGGACTACTCGACTGTAAAAGGACGAACTTCTGCAATTGTTCAAGGTCGCCCTCCAGCACAAAAGAAGTCCCCTCGGTGTCCCATTCAAGCTGGTCCCGGTCTTTCTTTCGCTTAGTTACTGCCTTCTGTGTTTCACACGCATCAAAGAGCCACGTGACCCTACAAGCTTGTAAAAGCCTTAAAAAGAGGACAAAACCGCTTTCCGAGGAAGGAGAGAGGTGTTCCTGGCCGCCACTGCCTGAGACTTTGTTGGTGGAAAGGGACCAGTTTAGATGGAGCTGTACACCATACCTAGAAGGGAGGCGGCATTTCTCAGCACACAGCCATACATCTGCAGAGCGGAGGAGGGTTCTTTTGCTTTGTTTTCCTGCGATGGCCCATCTCCGCGCATCGCACCAGCACTTTCTGGCAAGTCAAGTAAATGAACATGTCACATGCCAGTGAGAATTAAGAAAGAGAAAGCGTAGAGAAGGTATTTCACAATTTATCAAGTCAAGCACCATCTTTCCATTTTTATTTTCTTTTACTTTAAAAAAAAATGAACTCACATAAGTGTACTTCCACATATAATGGGAAAAAAAGAGATGGAAAGTTGACTGCAGTGGTGAATATCAAACAGATGGAAGCAGGAACATCGAGGGGAGAGGAAATGGAGACGAATATGGTTGTCATGGTTTCTCTGATATGCAGTAAACAAAGGGACCCAAATGGACAATGAAATCCCCCGTTGGGAAAAAAAACCACATGTCGCTCCTTTCTTTCTTAGATAATTGCCAAGCTCACTTTGAATGTCTGCAGTCAGTGGGAGTAGAGAGAAGAGCCAAGCTGTCACTCACCCCTGGCTATTCTCAAATTATATTTGCCCCGACACCATCCAATCCTTCTATATGCCAGACATCAAACAATTAATGACTACCTCAGATTAATCAATGATCCCACTGGGCAGTGCCCTGAAGACACGTGTGACTCACGGAAACATGGGAGAAAGTGCGCACAGCCTGACAACAAGTTCTCTGCTTAATCGGGAAGCAGCACGCACACGTGAGAACAGCATTTTAAAAGATTTGTCAATCCTGGTGGATGCATTCAGGTTCGCAGTCTCCAGAGTCGCTCTCTAGTCGTGTCCAAATTCATCTAAATCCAACTCTACCGTAGTCTAGGTGGTACGTGAGGATACAATAGCTCAGTATAGCTGCAATGTCCAACGTCCCCCCATGACCTGTGGGGTGCTGGGAAAGGAGGGATTGGGGGCGGGGAGGTCTCCTTTCACAACAGCATTTTTTTTTTTTAAAGATTTTATTTATTTGAGAGAGAGAGAAAGAGAGAGAGAGAGCAAGCACAGCCAGGGGGAGGCGCAGAGGGAGAGGGAGAAGCGGACTCTCTGCCGAGCAGGGAGCCCCACGTGGGGCTCGATCCCAGGACCCCCGCATCATGACCTGAGCAGATGCTTAACTGACTGAGCCACCCAGGTGCCCCTTCACAACAGCTCTTCTGAGTCCCCCTGAAGCCCAGGGCAGTGAAGACCATCCCCTATGATGAATAAGATGGCAACCCGGCAACTGTCAGAAACATTCGGACGTTTGGCTGAACTCACATATTTTGTCTGGAGGTTCTGAGTTGACACAAGGTCTTTTCCAAGGTCACTTCAGAGGCTGCCAACGCTGAGATCAGACTGTTTACACCCCGAGCTCCACACCAGCCCCCCTCCCATTCCTGCCAAAACAGATTCTTTCTATTCCACACAGATTTGGGGTTGTTTTCTCCTTGTCTTCCGTGCCCTTCACAGATGACCCTTAGCTTGCTAAGGGACTGTGTGACTTGAGGGGAGGTCCCGCGCAGAGCTGAGGAATGCGGCTGCGTAGATGAAAACGCTGGGCACTAGAGCCAGCTGCAGACGGAGGGAGCAACGGGGGCTTCACCTTGGCTCGGCCACACGTCCTCACACGCCAAGAAGTCACCGAGCAATTTTTAGGTTGTTGAAATTCATCTCTCTCATGAGTCTGTCCCCAAAGCCCCACGCTTGCAACATCTTATTTCCTGTTTCGGGATTTCCTGAAACCAAAACTGAGAATTGGCCTCTGTCAAGAAACCCATAGCAAGTCTTCTCTCTGGAACTACGGCCGTGCGCCTCAGCCTCGCCGGACAACCTGGCCTCGCCGACCTAACGCTGGTTCACAACTCCCCGCAAAGGGCATTTGTCGCTTCATGGCCCATACCCCTCTGTCCCCTACCACTGCCACTCTCTCACATTTTGAAAACGTAAAAGCCTCTTATAAAGTTTATCTGGGGCTGTTGCTTCTTCGAAAGACAGGGCAGTATATGAATTTTGGGGAGCTACATTATCCTCGATAGCTGCAAAAAATGGAGGAAATTTTGGACAAGTATCAAATCAGAAAGAATCCAAGACTTGATGAGTGGTTCCTTCATGTCTTAGATCCGGGCCTTGTGGGGGGGTAGGAGGGGTGTACCAGACAGGACACAGAAAATGACACATTATGCGGTTTTCTTTGAACATGAAAAGCTGTTTTTCCATAACTGTGATCATGGTTTACTGTAGTGTCCTTCCCAAAACCCCAACATCATTTTTTCTGAGTTTCTGTTGTTTGCACAAACAAATCATCAGTACTTTCCAGTCTTCTGTGGGCTTCAATCTGCCAGCTCTCGCAATGGGCAAGTGGAAGGACTTGTGTATACAGAAGAACAGAGCATCCTGCAAACAAGTCTGGGGAGATGCCACCAAATCTAGGCCTTCCCAAAGATGGGAGTGTCTTTTAAGGCGAACACCGCTGCCGTGGGCTTTCCCAAGTGTTTAATACATTCAAACCAAACTATTTGTAATTCCAAAGTCACACGAAAGTTTCTGAAGAAGAAATAGATCGACTTGCAGGGCACCTGGGTGGCTCAGTTGGTGAAGTGACTGACTCCTGACTTCAGCTCAGGTGCTGATCTCAGGGTCATGGGATTGAGCCCCGTGTTGGGCTCGGGCTCCTCGCTCAGGGGGGAGTCTGCTTGAGATTCTCTCTCCCTCTCCCTCCGCCCCTCCCCCATGCATGTACTCGCATGCTCTCTCTCTCTCTAATAAAAAAATAAATCTTATTAAAAAAAGAGATAGATTGACTTGTAAATGTGGACACAGGCTCCCTTTCACTAATAAAGAATTTCCTATTTGTCTTAAAGTCTATCAGGGTAGAACTGGATTTTTCCATACCGGTGGGAAAGACATTTTATTTTTTCCAGGGTACTGCTAAGAACCACAACAACCTATCCATCCCATAAGAGATCCCATCGGAGAAAATGGAGTATGGCAGAAAGAACATGAGCAAACACAACAGTCTTGGGTTTGAAATTCGGTTCTGTCATTCGTTAGTGATCTGGCGTTGAATAAGTTATGTACATAATGATATGTCCTGCTTCACTCTTTTAGGTCATAAAATAAAATCACATATTTTTTAAATGCAAGCTTCCATCTTTCCTATCTCAAAAAAGGTTTTATCTCCCTTTCTAATTATTCTAATAAATCTAAGAACTTTAAGGGCCTATTAGTCCAAGGAGTTGTTCTTGTTTACAATTGTCTTAAAGAGAAAAAACTGGAAAAATTAATGTGTACACTGTAAGACTCCATTCTCTTCCCCATGACTGTTCCTGCTACCATATTTTTCTCTTTAAATACCTTGTTAGTTTTCTTCCCCCTCCTCCACTTCCTCCTTCTTTCATTCTCTCAATCTCACATATTCATCATACACACAGGTGCATGCACACACACACACACACACACACCTCACTACAAAACACTAACCATTCTCCAGACCTGGGTGTCAAGACGGAGTCACTGACCCAGGTTCCCTTTTCTCATATAGTGAATCTCCACTTGGAGAGGGAGGTGTTGGTGTCTTCTCTGGTAAGGCCTTAGTTAGGGTCTCTTCAGTGCTTCAGAGATGTTCTAATGATGTTGAACTTCAAAACAGAAAGGGTCCATAAATCTAATCATGAGAAAGTAATCAGATAAATCCAGATTATGGAATATTCTACAAGACAGATGGTCCCAGCTCTTCAAAAATGTCAGCATCACAAAAGACCAAAGAGCAAAGAAAATAAAACAAGGTAAAACAAGACAACTCTTCTAAATTAAAAGAGGTAAAAGATATATAAAAAATAGGGTGCCTGGGTGGCTCAGTTGGTTAAGTGTCTGCCTTCAACTTGGGTCATGATCCCAGGGTCCTGGGATTGAGCCCCGCATCGGGCTCTCTGCTCAGCAGGGAGTCTGCTTCTCCCTCTCACGCTCCATCTGCACTCTCCCTTTCTCTCTCAAATGAATAAAAAAAAAATCTTTTTTTAAAAAAGATAGATAAGGGGCGCCTGGGTAGCGCAGATGTTAAGCATCTGTCTTCGGCTCAGGGCTTGATCCCAGCGTTCCGGGATCAAGCCCCACATCAGGCTCCTCCACTGGGAGCCTGCTTCTTCCTCTCCCACTCCCCTGCTGTGTTCCCTCTCTCGCTGGCTGTCTCTCTGTCACATAAATAAATAAAATCTTTTAAAAATTAATTAATTATTAACTAAAGATAGATAAGAAATAAAGGCAATATGTGATTCTCAATTGGATCTTGAATTAAACAGAAAAAAGAAACTGCAATAACTCATCATTTGTGCAGTTGGGAAACAGTGAATATGGAATGTGTATTAAATATCATTGTATCAGTGTTTCGTTTCTTGGATTTGATCATGGGATTGTGGTTATTCAGAAGAATGTCCTTCACAGAAGGGGGGTGATGTTTGCAACTTTCTTTTTTTTTAATTCCAGTATAGTTAACATACAATGTAATATTAGTTTCGGATGTACAATATGGTGATTCACTAATTCCATACATCAGCCAGTGCTCATCACAAGTGCACTCCTTAATCCCCATCACCATAGCACCGTCTTCCCACCCGCCTCTCCTCTGGTAACCATCAGTTTGTTTTCAGTAGTTAGGAGTCTGTTTCTTGACTTGTCCCTATCTTTTCCCCCTCTTTACACCTTTGTTTTGTTTCTTAAATTTAAATGAGTGAAATCGTATGGTATTTGTCTTTCTCTGATTTATTTCACTTAGAATTATACTCTCTAGCTCCATCCATGTCATTGCAAATGGCAAGATTTCATTTTTATGGCTGAATAATATTCCCTGGTGTATATATACTGCATTTTATCTGTTCACCTATCAGTACACACTGGGGCTACCTCCATAGTTTGCTGTTGTAAATAATGCCGCTATGAACATCGGGGTGCATGTAACCCTTTGAATCAGCATTCTTGTAGTTTGGGGGTAATTACCCTGTAGCTCAATCACTGGCTCATAGGGTAGTTCTCTTTTTAACTTTTTGAGAAACCTCCATACTATTTTCCAGAGTGGCTGCACCAGTTCGCATTCCCCACAACAGTGCACGAGGGTTCCCCTTGCTCCACGTCCTCAGCAACACTTGTTGTTTCTTGTGTTATTGATTTTAGCCATTCTGACAGGTGTGAGGTGATACCTCATTGTGGTTTTGATTTGTATTTCCCTGGTGATGAGTGATGCTGAGCATCTTTTCATGTGTCTGTTGGCATCTGGATGTCTCCTTTGGAGAAATGTCTGTTCCTGTCTCCTGCCCGTTTTTAAATTGGATTATTTGGCTTTTGGGTGTTGAGTTTTACAAATTCTTTATATACTTTGGATACTAACCCTTTATCAGATATATAACTTGCAAATATCTTCTCCCATTCTATAGGCTGCCTTTTAGTTTTGTTGTTTCCTTCACTGTGCAGAAGCTTTTTATTTTGATGTAGTCCCAATAGTTTACTTTTGCTTTTGTTTCCTTTGCCTCAGGAGACTTAGCTAGAAAAATGTTGCTATGCCTGATGTCATGCTATACCGTATGCTGTACCTTACTGCCTGTGCTCTCTTCTAGGATTTTATTGTTGCAGGTTTCATGTTTCGGACTTTAATTCATTTTGAGTTTATTTTTGTATATGGTGTAAGAAAGTGGTCCAGTTTCATTCTTGTGCATTTAGCTGACCAGTTTTCCCAACACCATTCACTAAGAGACTGTCTTTTTTCCCATTGGATAGTCTTTCCTGCTTTGTCAAAGACTAATGGGCCATATATTTGCAGGTTTATTTCCAGGTTTCTATTCTGTTCCATTGATCTATGTGTCTATTTTTACGCCAGCACCATACTGTTTTGATTACTACAGCTTTGTAATATAACTCGAAGTCTGGAATTATGATGCCTCCGGCTTTACTTCTCTTCTTCAAAATTGCTTTAGCTATTCAGGGTCTTTTGCAGTTCCAGATTTTTGGTTCTAGTTCTGTGAAAGATGCTGTTTTTTGATGCTGTATTTTGATAGGGATTGCATTGAATCTGTAGATTGCTTTGGGCAGTACAGACATTTTAATAATATTTGTTCTTCCAATCCATGAGCATGGAAATTCTTTCCATTTCTTTCTCTCGTCTTCAATTTCTTTCATCAGTGCCATATAGTTTTCAGAGTACAGGTCTTTCACCTTTTTGGATTATAAGCTGCATTGCTAGGTATCTTATTTTTGGTGAAATTGTAAATGGTATTGTTTCCCTTTTTTTCTTTTTTTCTACTTTCTACTTAGGATTATACTCTTTCTACTGCTTCATTGTTAGTGTATAGGAACGCAACAGATTTCTGCACATTGGTTTTGTATCCGGTGACTACTGAACTCATGTATCAATTCTAGTAGCTATTTTGGTGGATTCTTTAAGGTTTTCATATCATCTGCAAGTAGTGAAAGTTTTACTTCTTCCTTATCAGTTTGGATGACTTCTATTTCACAGCTTACTTTCAAATGGGAAAAAAAGGAAGGAAGGAAGGAAGGAAGGAAGGAAGGAAGGAAGGAAGGAAGGAAGGAAGAGGTAAAGCAAATGTGGCAAAATATAGGAGCTGGTGAACGTACCTGAAGAAATGTCGAGTGCTAATGATACTATTCTTTTTTTTTTTTTTTAAAGATTTTATTTATTTATTTGACAGAGAGAGAGACAGCCAGCGAGAGAGGGAACACAAGTAGGGGGAGTGAGAGAGGAAGAAGCAGGCTCATAGCGGAGGAGCCTGATGTGGGGCTCGATCCTGCAACGCTGGGATCACGCCCTGAGCCGAAGGCAGACGCTTAACCGCTGCGCCACCCAGGCGCCCCTAATGATACTATTCTTACCAGTCTTCTACACTTCTAAAATTTCGTCAAAATAAGATGTGTGGGAAAACAAGTTCCGTAAGATGAGGAGGGAGAGTCTCCAAGTCTCAGTGATTTTCAAGAGTCCACAGCACCTCTTCTACTCAAATTTCCACTTCTTCCTCTAATTGGTTTTTTTTTTTATTTTTCCATAACGAAGGTATTTGAAAGTGCTACCTTTTCCAAGCACAAAAAAATTCCTTCCTTCCTCCAGAACAAAGGGGACCCAATTGCCTTAACCTTGCTGCCTATAAACCAATTGACCAAAAGGTCCTTGCTGGGGCACAGATCTTCTCTACCCAGGACACAGGGAAGCCTCGACCACTGAAGAAGCAAAGCTTGAATAATGGCTTCTGTCGACTTACGCATGTTTAAAATGTCACCCCACCATGATTAAACAGAGTTGTCTTGTATTTCGTATTATAAAAGCAGGAGAGAAAACGATCTACCTCAAATGGGTATTGTAGCAACTACGTGCCATTACACAGGACAGTATCCAGCGGTGCCTAGCCTCAAACGACACTAATAACATTTTCCTCCTCCCAGCCCCCCGAGCTCAGAGACTGTTTTGGAACACAGCGGTGCTAAAATGCCCGTTGCCACCTACATTCCCTACGGCAAGGAGGACCACACATCCCAGTTTATGTCGATTGTCCGGCTTAATTTTTTTTTAGTTTTATTTATTTGTTTGTCAGAGAGAGAGAGAGCGGGCACAAGCAGAGAGAGCAGCAGGCAGAGGGAGAAGCAGGCTCCCTGCTGAGCATGGAGCCCGATGTGGGACTCGATCCCAGGACCCTGGGATCATGACCTGAGCTGAAGGCAGACGCTTAACGGCTGAGCCACCCAGGCGTCCCTGTCCTGGCTTAAGTAATAGCTCCCCCTTTCACTCTCAACAGTGTCCCAGTTTGGACAATAAACCATAAGGCCACCAACCTATCACAGTCTTTCCAGAAAACATACGCGGCTGAAAGGCACAGGGAGCGGCATCATCCTTCTGAATAAACATGACCAAAATACATATTCAATGGCGTCCCTACAGCTACAGCAACAATCAACAAACAAATAAGGAGGGGACATCAGAGGTTTCCTTTTCGTGGCTCCTGCTCCACCACCCCCAGGCTGACTTCACACTGAGGCTTGTGTTAGACCACAGAAACGGTCTAGAAAGAGACATAGAAGACATCTGTGATGATACTTCACTCCTAAAAGATGCTCGTCGCAGTGACCTGCATTTTCTCAGACTAACAAATAATATTATTTCAGTGGTGAAAGGAGTCTTACTAATGGTGTGTGAACTATACACACGATGACTGAATACAGCTTGTGAGATAAAAACTTCTCCAGGCGCTATGACTAAGTAAAAGCTGACCGGCCCCAGCCCCTGGACTTAAGGTGAACAGACGCGGTTTAGACAGGGCAGCCCGGCTTGCCCAGTGGGCCCGCCATCTTTATTGCCAATCCCCAGTCACAGTCCTTAATTCTTGCCAGAAATCACCCGATGTTGACCAAGGAAATGCCCCCTCTTCTGAGGCACAAGAATAAAACCATGGAGTAAAGAATGAAAAGAATAGAGAAAAGATTTGCTTCTAGACTTGCCAACTCATTTTAAACTTGAACTCTTAGTACTTTTAACACATCTTCTCAAAATAGCATGTTTAATACACTATCGATATAACCCATTTATATCACATCTCATGTTTCAGCTGTGGTGGTAGGGAGTCAGGAGGTAAATTCCATCCCATGGGGCTCTTACAAAATAAAGAAATAAAGCTTCCAGGCAGTGGTTTGCATTCGGCGAACTCATTTCCGTTCTCATTCCTCTACTAGAACCAGAATGTCAGCTCGAAGGTAGCAGGGGCTTTGTCAGTTCCATTCACTGCTGGACCCCATAGCCCAGAATAATTCCTGGCACAAAGTAAGTGCTCAGTAAAACTGTATTCAACACATTAATAAATTCCAGGCAGCCTCACATTCTGAGTCACCCAAATAATGATCATTTTGATATATTTTTAAAATATTTTTCTTGTTCCTTAATCCATTTTTTTCTTTTCCCTCCATGAAAGCTCTCATTACCTTTTATCTTACCCCAATTTCCAAGGAGGTAATCAATAATTTTTAAAAATCTCCCACTAGAAGTTCCATTTTCACTAATGGAAATTTCCAACTAAAAAAAAATTTTTTTTTAATTTTTTAAAAAATTGCTCTCTCTCCAGTATTTGATACCCTCTTTTCCTTTCTCAGAATTATAAAAACAAACTAATAAACTAAAAACACTCTTACACATCATCATCTCAGTCTACATTCAGTGTCAAAAGCAGCATTTGTTAGTATCACCACCGATTGCATCAGGACAGTTTCTAAGCATCCAGAAGTTGTCAAGCTCAAAGTGGTGGAAATCAGTTTTCCAAAATCCTAACTTTCACTTGAAAGCTGAAATGTTATCATGGGCAACAACTTCGATTAGTTTTCTTAAAGTGACAGGCTCACTTTATTTTCATGAAGATGACTGACAAAAACCCAAGTCTGGATATCCATAGTTTGCTAGAGGCTCTTTTGAGTAAAAAAGGTGTTACATGAAAAAGGTCCTAGATGAGCTCACAACTCAAACAATCACACAAGTTCTTTTCCTTGCAATTCTTACTGAGCTTTGGTACATAGAAGCGACATATATACTCCCCATTTTGTCACACACAATATTAAAAAGACATGGACTCAAAGATCAAGGTTTAATAAAATTAATCATTTGTATTGCTTCCTCAGGACATTATTAAATAAAACTAGCTTTTCTTTTTTCCCGTGTGACTTACTAGATGAGTGCCCACAGTCATGTTTACTCTATAAGAAGCAAGTTAAGTTAGGCTGATTTCAAAGGCTCCTGTGAAAAGATAATGCCCCTGACTCAAAACCCTTAATATCACCCCCACCTACCTTGATGGCCTTTAAGTTTCTTTAATGACCTATTCAATCAGGGTTTTTTAAAGATTTTATTTATTTATTTGATAGAGAGCAGGAAATCACAAGCAGGAGGAGGGGCAGAGGGAGAAGGAGAAGCAGACTCCCCACTGAGCAGGGAGCCCAACGAGGGACTCGATCCCAGGACCCTGGGATCACGACCTGAGCCGAAGGCAGTTGCTTAACCAACTGAGCCACCCAGGCATCCCCAGTTTGTTTTTTTTAATTAAGGAGTTTGTGATAGTAAAATTCCAAATATCTATAATGGCCTATTTGGGCTGGTTGTACAACCATTTCTGGTAAGCTAGGTTGGATGATGTGGCCATAGTTTGCACGAGAAATAAAATAGGGAATGAAAGTTTGACCTAATGCTCAAAACACCCTTGGAGGCATTAATCAGCGTGCAACTCTGATTCATTTCAGAAGTGTCAGACCGCTCAACTGCTCGTGTCAGTGGTTCCAGAGGGACCCAAAGGAACACGGACAGATATTTGGGAAGAAGCCTCAGGAAGGTGAAAGATTTCTGTGGATCATGACTGGTCACACCCCTCACGGATACAGCCACATCGACTGACCACGGCTTGGCCGGTAAGCCCAATGCGTTGAGAAGATAAAAATCACGGAGGGTCACTCCCCACACCTCTGCCTGTGCCCATCTTCTTAATAATACCCACCACCAGGATTGCTAATTTAATGGGTTAGACCCCACTATTGATGGACCATATTTTATTAGCCAGAGAGGTGACTGTGACTTAAAAACGGGCTCCCATGCGTTGCATTCATATTCTCGCATCAATATGTATGAAGAGCAAAATGGGCTTGTCTCCCAGAAGTCCTGAGCAGGCTCCTCCTCTTTTCTTCTTTTTTGATTTCAGTTAACATGTAAACTTATTACTTGTAAGGGGCAGGACCTCCAGACCTGGTCACCTTTCTCTTCTCTCTCATGGTCTGGGCACACCGAACAGGCTCCTCCCAAGATTGAGAATTGCAACATGGAAAGGCTTCTGCCAGAGGTCACTGCACTGTGTTTAGTTGGGTCTGCACAGCTACTATAAAAAGGTTGTGGGATTCCTGTTATGCTGTTAGGAGCTTTGTGTAAAACTCCATTAGAAATCCCCTGGAGGGGGCGCCTGGGTGGCACGGCGATTGAGCGTCTGCCTTCGGCTCAGGGCGTGATCCCGGCGTTATGGGATCGAGCCCCACATCAGGCTCCTCTGCTGGGAGCCTGCTTCTTCCTCTCCCACTCCCCCTGCTTGTGTTCCCTCTCTCGCTGGCTGTCTCTATCTCTGTCGAATAAATAAATAAAATCTTTCAAAAAAAAAAAAAGAAAGAAAGAAAGAAAGAAATCCCCTGGAGGGGAGAGACAGTACAATCTGAGCATTCCTCAGCCCCTGGCTTTCATACCATCGTAATAGCACAAAGCCCTACCCAGAACCATCATACCTCTCTCCCATGTCCGATTCATACCTACTAAGGTGCCCAGCCCAATGTCTATCTCACAACAAAAAACAGGTATCAGATAACTGGATGGAGAACTAAATGGAGTACCATCGCTGGTACTATCACTAGCCATTCCTTAATTATGCGCAAATCTCAGTCAAGGTCATCGCAAACAAAGGGTGATGGCCACAGAGAGCCGGAGCAGCCACAGCTTCCACGTAGAGAGTGAAGAATGAATACTGGCTTATTTACACTTCACAACCTCACAGTGTGGTTGGACATACAATAAGCTTTCCCTGGTGAGCAAACTGAAGCTCAGAAGGGCCAAATAACTTGGCCAAGGTACCATCTTTCTTTTTGCTTAAAGATTTATTTATTTGAGAGCCAGCACGAGGGGGAGGGGAAGAGAGAGGGGGAGAGAATCTCCAGCAGACTCCCCGTTGAGCGCAGAGCCCAGCACAGGCTCCACCCCATGACCCTGAGCTCATGAGCTGAGCTGAAATCAAGAGTGACGCTTAACTGACCGAGCCACCCAGGCAACCCCAAGATATCATCTTTAGATGGCATACTGAGAGTGGGGACTAAAACCAGGTCTTCTTATTCTGGAGTCATGGTTCACAGCTCAATTTTCCAAGTTTTGTAAGCATTTTTATTTCTGTAATCAGAAGAAAATAAAGATACATGTTGATAAGAATTATGCAGTAAAGACAGTATCACTAATGACAAGAACGAAAATGAAAACAAAGAAAAGAACTTCCCTAAAGAAGGGTAAGAAAGCGCTTTACAGAACATTCTGGATTGCAAAGTTCTTTGAAACATAAACTGACCACCATTACCCTCGGTCTGTGAACTTCTACATTTTATACTTTGAAGATTCCAAGAAAGACATAGGTCATTTATGTAGATTTGTACCTATGATGCCTCAGATAATACCATTCACTGAAAACTAACTCTCCATTGGATCCCCCTAATGCTTTGTCATCCTTAGCAGGAATTACAAGCTACACTAATGGTTTTTTTAAACGCACAGCATAACACTGGGCATTTCAGGTTCAGGTCTGCGCTGTGCTTGGACTCGTACAGTGTCCATAGATATTAGGCTAGTTCTCCCACGCGTAATCTACAATGTGCGAGTCAAAGCAAGGACGTTCATTTTTGCTTATGTCTCCTACTTCTCAGTGGTGCACACAACACTGTCTGCATTCAAACTCTTACTAATAATGACAATAATCTCAATTGTTACTGGAATCTAGCTCCTAATAGCAACAAAGAAGCAGGTCCACAATCAGGTTCTGAAATGTTGTAACTGCTACATGATCACTGGTCAAAGTTATCTCATTTTCAGGTGAAGATGTGAAGACTACTGACTAGCATTAGTGAGCCCTTTCTTCAACATTTCTGAGAAGGTTTCTATCCACCTCGTCATATCACTTAGAAAAGCAGTCTCAGAAAAATCCAAGCAAAACGTATTGACACCCTACACAGAACGTTGCATCACACCAAGTCCTTCCCAGCCGTGAGCCATTCCTCACAGCAGCCCCGTGGGACAGGACTCTCTTAATCATAGCTCACAAGTGGAGACAGGGGGGTAAAGAGAAAGGTGTGGTCTCATGGGATCAATGGATACCATGTCACTGAGGGGACTTACATGGAATTCAAAACCGACAGCTCCCCATTTGCAGATAAGAATGCTGCTACAGTGGGGCCATGTCTCTCACTCCATGACAGCAATTATCTTAGACGAGGGTACCATCTCATTAATAAAAAGCCTATTACAGAAGACGCATGTGCAAAACAAAAAATATGAATAATAAAGTCTCAAATCTACAGGTACTCAAAGAACCCCAAAGAACTTTTGAATTATTTTCTCTGAAACACACCCCATTTTCAATCCCACAGAATTCCCTCTCCTCCATCGTCTTCCCCGACAAGATGTTTATGCCCCATTAAACGATCAATTATTTCATTTCACTAAGTTTGTTCAGGGCTCCATACTTCAAAAAAGTTCAGGCAGAATTTTGTCTACGGAGTCTTGATGAAGAACCAAGATAGGGGCGCCTGGGTGGCACAGCGGTTAAGCGTCTGCTTTCGGCTCAGGGCGTGATCCCGGCGTTCTGGGATCAAGCCCCACATCAGGCTCCTCTGCTATGAGCCTGCTTCTTCCTCTCCCACTCCCCCTGCTTGTGTTCCCTCTCTCGCTGGCTGTCTCTATCTCTGTTGAATAAATAAATAAAATTAAAAAAAAAAAAAAGAACCAAGATAGAACAAAACTACATGCAATGTGGAGGTTTAAAACATACGCACAGCATATGAGCACTGAGTATTTGCTTAAGGCATCTATGGAGACCGAGAGCTATCAGATAATACCTCACCAGATGCACAAATCACATTCTGGGCTTTTTACGAAGAGTACGACAACCAAACTCGTTTAATATACAATTTAAAATCTGGTCTGTAACAAACAATCCCCCTTTCCAATGCTTTCCCTTTGGATATTATCAGAAAAAAAAAATGGTAGAGATAACCCACTTTCTATCCCTAATACCACCCAAGAAGTATGCTTCTTCCTCCAAAGAGCTTTCTTCCCTTGAAAACCATGTAGTGGCTCTAAAAGATTTGCTCCTGGCTGAGTAAAAACATCTACAAAATTATACTTCTTAATTTTGATAAACAAAGAACATTATATAGGAAAGAACTTCAATGACCAGCCCAATCGCTCTTTTTTTTTAGGTACAAAAACTAAGGCCCAGGGAGATTAAGAGAGTTGTACTAAATCACATTCAGTTAATGGCAGAGCTGGGATTGAGAAAAACCCAGCCATAGAACCTTCTCCCACCCAGCAATGTGACCTTGCTTGCTCCTGAAAGAATGTACTGGTTTCAGCAGAACCAGAGAGCACACTACTCACGAAGAGATTGTGCGTGGCTGACACGTGAAGGCCCTGGCCTGGGATCAAAGGGGAGCTGGCACCACGGGGGCCATCCTGAGTTTCACCCCCATGCCACCTCGGGGACACGAGAGTCAGGGACTCTGTCTGTCCTCAGGGGCTGACGCCTTTCCACGATAAGCAGCACCAAAGTCAGGACACGTCTGGTGGCAAAGGCCTTAGGATCCCTAAAAGCCTCCCCAGCCTCACATGGGGACAGAACGCGAGCCCGTGTTTTCTCCTTGTCTTTCACGGAGCTCCAGCGGAAGCTCCCGACGGGACAGCCGAAACTGCTCTGTGCAGGATCAGAAATGACAGGGAATGCTCACCCACAGAGTCGGCCGCCCACCATTACAGGCTGTGCCTAAGAAAAGACAGATCGCCTTCAACACAACCCGAGTTCCCGGGGGCCATTCACTTCCACTCTCACATTGATCGAAGGGTACGGGGTGTCCAGCCTGGGTCACACGATCATTATTCTGCTGGGCAAGATAAAGGACCACTGAGAACATCTCACTGTTCAAAGCACACAAGGAAGAGGCACATCTTCATGGGGGGGGGGGGGGGAGTGGGGGAGGAGGCCGGGCAAGAGGAGAAGAAGAAAGAGGTAGTAAGAGTAAGAAGGCAGACAGGCATACGTTCTTCTGACTTGAAGAGAAAGAGCAGATAAAATTCGCCCAGCTTTTATTACTCACTTACATCCCCGGAAACCAACAGATGGAATCTCTCATTGCCAAGTTCTACTGCATTTCGTGTCCATGCTCAGCATCGGGACACTGGGCTGGCCAGATACTAACAAACTGCAGACAGTGAGGTGAGTATCGAGAATCCACAGCTCCACCCTCTGCCTCCGTTGCAGGGAGGGACGCGCTCACGCCACACGAGCGGAGTTTCCACAAGAGGCGGCAGGTGCATCGGTCCAGACATGTCAACGGAAGGCGACCGTAAGAAATATTTACTTTTTTAGTATAAAAAATAGCGAGCTGACCCCTGAGGGTACTTCACATCCACTATCTGAGAGGGCTCATGATAAGTACCGCAGCAATGACTCCTTATCCTAAAGGACAGTCAACAACGGAGCTATGACATTTGTGTATTAAGGCAACCTACAAAACAAACCTCGAGAGAGCTCTAGTCTGTATCATTCTGATACTTTGAGAAATCAGTCCTTGAATACCAGGGCCCAAAACTCTTGAGCTGAAAAATTTGTATTCCTATCAACCAGCCACCTTAGCGCCTGGGCTTCTCTCTTGGATTGCTCGAAGCTGGGTATCCACATCTCCCGCAAAGAGCTCCAGCGCGGAGCCAGAGGCGAGAAAGCGAACGCTGCAGGCTCCGGGCAACTCAAGTGGGTCACGTCGGCCTTCCATGTTTTGGGTGGGAAGCCCTGTGTTGAGAGAAAGGAAAAAAGAATTACAAATTTAAGGAAGCCAAGTCCTGGGTTCCTGCCTTAAGATGACAGAACCCCACATATACTTCTCCTTTTAAAGCAACTGTCTTCACTCCATAGTGACACGAATAGTCTCCTGCCAAATGTTTTCACGAAATTCCAGAACACAGGAAAGAAGGAAGAGATTCTACAGCCTGCCTGTGAAGAATAGTCTCATTCTGAGCATCGGCAGTTAGGATGGTCTTAGATCTCTTGACAGTAACACCGGAAGTTAAAAAGCAATGGTAAGACTAACTGATGAATGGGAACATTAATGGGTAAAACTTGAAGAAGAAAAAGAATACTGGCATAGCCTCAAAATATCTCCCCCCCAAATATTTATTCGTTAGACATAAGTCCATAAGTTGTTTGATACTCCTCTCTCAAGAAGGTGGAGCTGAATTCCTCTTCCTTTTTAGCATGGCCTGGACTTAGTGACTCGCTTAATGGAAAGGGAAAACTAGTAAACTCACAGAGAAAACCTAGCAGATGCCACTTTAACTAAATGATCAAAGTTAACATCACCAGCAATAGGTCACATTGATATGATGCGTCCCCTGATATGGTGTGAAGAGAAGTGCCCTTTTACGGGGCGCCTGGGTGGCTCAGTCGTTAAGCATCTGCCTTCAGCTCAGGGAGTGATCCCAGGGTCCTGGGATCGAGCCCCACATTGGGCTCCCAGCTCCACTGGGAAGCCCGCTTCTTCCTCTCCCACTCCCCCTGCTTGTGTTCCCTCTCTCACTGGCCGTCTCTCTCTCTCTGTCAAATAAAATAAATAAAATCTTAAAAAAAAAAAAAAAAAAGAAGTAGTGCCCTTTCACCATTGCAGTAATAGTCCCCCAAATCCATAGCCTACGTTTTAACATGAGAAGACAGCAGACAAATCCATGCAGGGACGGTCTACAAAAATATCGACCAGTGCTCTTCCAAAGTATCAAAGTTCTTAAAAATAAGGAAGCTCAACCGCTGGTCACAGTTTGGAGAAGACTAGGAGACATGAGAGCTAATTTCAATTTGGTATCTTGGATTCGATCCTGGAACAAAGGATAACAAAGGATGTTAGTGGAAAAACTGGTGAAATATGACTAAAGTCTGCAGGTCAGTTAAGAGCAGTGGGCCAACATTAATTTCTCAAGTGTTGAGGAATGTATCATGGCCATGTACAATGTTAATAATAGGGTAGGCCAGGTGCAGGGTGGACAGGAACTCTGTACTATCTTCGTAACTCTTCTGTCAATCTAAAATCATTTCAAAACTAAAGGTCTTTTAAAAGGCAATGCAAAATGCCTCCAAATTCTAAGAAAAGTGGGTAGTTTACACTCAGCTAGACTATTGCTTAAATGTTAAAGTATAATGAAGACATTTCAGACACCCACACGTATCCCTTCTCGGGAAGCTGTACAAGGATAGGCTCAAACAAAAGAGCAAAACTAGGGAAAAGGGAGACAAGCACACAAGAGATGTGTCAGAAAAAGATAAGAAAGGGAAATCCCCAAGTGCTGGGGCAGGGAGCTCTCAGGCTGGTGGTCCACGCAAGGTGAAGAGGGCAGCCGGCCCACTGGGGAGGGTCAGAAGGCTCCGGGAGCAACTTCTGCAACAAGACGAAATGAACTGGATGCCTGGGAAATCTGAATATCTTCACAGGAGAGTTAAACGATCCACAGGAATTGACTGAGTGATACATACGTAGAAAAATGATCAAACAAGAAGGCAAATGAGAAGGAAACGAAAAGCTGTCCAGGCAAGGGAAACAAACCACAGTACACCCCATGGTTCATCTCAGAAGAGCACTGCACAGTCGTGATCACATGAACACTGGACATCAAAAAAAAGAAAACAAAAGAGTGTAAAAACATGTTATTTAGAAACAATGAATAAATACCAAAATAATCAGCTAGACGTGGTGGTAAGAGATTACCACTGGGGAGGGGGGAAAAGGGAAAGTAAAAGACTGCTCTTTTTTTAACTAACTTTCCAGAAGTATTGAATAGTTTAAGCTTGTACATATATATCTTTTTCTAAAAAAAAATTTTAATATGAAGATAATAAGGTTTGTAATGTGTTAGATTTGTAATAGTTAGAATCTTCAACCATCAGGAATTTAGAAAGCAGAGTAGAAAAATCAATTTGGAAATACAATAATTTGGGTACCTACCTACGGTTGGATCAACATACTCTCTCTTTGTTAAACCTCCCATTAGAAGCATATTAGAGGATATGAGGGTGTAGCCTGAAAAAGAGATGACCTAGGATGCATATAAAGCTTTCTTCAAGCATCTGAAAGGACTCTAAGTAGAAGAGTGAATTAACATGTTTGGAAGAGGGACAAGGATACAGTTACCCAAATCCTCCCTGCTCTTGGGGACCACTGACAAATGATCATGGAGTTTGGCTTCCAAGGGCGTGGAACTAGAACAGAGTTTCTTTACGAAGACAACACTGAGCGCAGAGAACCAGAACACAAATCCAAAGAGCAAACCACTAGGAAACACTAATACTTAAAATCTGAGCAGTCTAAACAACAATATAAAATAATACCCAAAAAAATTATTTTCAAAAAACCAAAGTAGGCTCAAAATTGGAGTTACTTTAGCCAGAGTTCACAGCTAGGTGGAGATTGTATTTGGAGCAAAAGCAGAACAGAATCAAGTAAGGAGGACCCAAAGTGATTACCATGAAAAACTTCTGAGAAGCCACTGCTCACATTTATTGACTGAGAGGTACAGAGGCAACTCCAACCCATTGAGTTAAAGAGTCAGAAGCAGGTAGCTAAGAAGGGACTATAGAAGGGAAAATGTGGGTTCAAAACAAAGAAAAATATAACTGCCAAAACTAACAAAAGATCAAATGGGCTGCCTTAAAAAATAATGAAATTGCCAACACCGGAAATGTTCCAAGATATTAGCGGATGACTTGTTCATGATACTTGAATCACCAGTCATCTGGTTGCCATACTGACCACATACCGTTGGATGGCCTTCCCAACCCTGACCTTGCATAACTGTTTATATGAGAAAGCCAGTAATAATACTCTGTTTCCTTGCCTGCCCACTCAAGAGTCCATTCAACTGTGTACAACAAAGCTACTATCTGAGGTGGTATCACAGAGAAAAGATTCTTATGAAATGGACTTTTAACTCGAGTGTTCTTGGAGAAATATTTCACCGTATGACCTGAAGGAAGTGTGTTTGATGAAATAGTTATGACATTTTAGAAGTAACTAAATTTCAGCATCCCAAATGGACTTTCCAGCTGGGGTTCTGGGCAGAAAAACAAGCTGTTTCTAAAGTATGATTAACAAATATTTTGCTTCCAAAGAGGACATGGCTCCTATTCTAACATTTAGGACAAAGTCAAATAATCTATAAATTCATAACTTTTCTTGAGCCCATCAGGGAACTGAAATCACACAGCAACCCAGTAAACTGAATTCCATAGTGACAAGACCCTCTAAGGAGAGATGGATACATGATCTGTTTTAACCTTTGACAGAACACAAGAGGAAGAGGTGGTCATCATACAAATAGGTAATAAGAAATGAGGGACGCCTGTGTGGCTCCGCTGTTAAGCGTCTGCCTTCAGCTCAGGTCATGATCCCAGGGTCCTGGGATCGAGCCCCGCATCGGACTCCCTGCTCGGTGGGAAGCCTGCTTCTCCCTCTCACACTCCCCTTGCTTGTGTTCCCCCTCTCGCTGTCTCTCTGTCAAATAAATAAATAAAATCTGAAAGAGAAAGAAAGAAAGAAAGAAAGAAAGAAAGAAAGAAAGAAAGAAAGAAAGAAATTAAGAAAGAAAGAAAGAAAAAGAAAGAAAGAAATCAGTTAAATTTTTCACAAATTCTTAAAGGTGACGTATGGGCTACCATGCTGGTTTGGAATCCCTATGAGCCTCAGACACAAAACAAGAGTTCAAACCCACCCTAAAGCTCTTTCCCATGGACCTTCATCAGTTGCCCAGGAGGAAGATTAGGAGCAGAACAGAAGACTGAAAATATTTTAAACTGAATTAACATTAACATAATAATCTAAATTTGTAGGCCATAGCTCAAGCAGCGATTAGAGGAAGTCTAGAGCATTAAACATGTATATTATAAAAATATAAAAGTTTAAAATCAATGACCCAAGTTTCCACCTTAAATTTGAAAACAGCAAATTAAGTCCAAATTAAGAATAATTAAAATAATAAAGAACAGAAATCATTAATATATAAAGCAAAATTTAAAAAATAATCAATGAAAAATAATCAATTTGAATAGATCAATGAAATGGATAAACCTCTATTTAGATTAATCATTAAAAAAGACCGAAATTAATATAAGACACAGTGGAGGTGACTTTTAGATAGATACTAGACATTAAAAGAATAAAGGAATACTAATAATGGTATGCCAGTCAATTTCACAACTTAGATAAAATGAAAAAAAATATTCTTTATAAGACACAATCTACCAAAGTTCACTCAAAAAGAAATGAATAACTGGAATAGCTTCATATCTATTAAAAACAATTCGATTTATACTTAAAAACTGTCCCACAAGAAACAAACAAACACTTAGGTATTGATGATTTACTGGTAAATTCAACAAAATATGTAAGGAAAAAAATAATACCAAGTCTACACAAACTCTTTCAGAAAACACAAGAAAAGGGAACATGAGACCAGCATTACCATATAAGAAAACTAGCCAAGGCATTAGGAGAAAAATACAGAACAGTATACCTCATGAATGTAGATGCAAAAATTTCTAACAAAAATTTTAGCAATTCAAATCCAACAATAATAAGAAGGATAATACATTATAACCAAGTGAAGTTTATCTCAGGAAAGCAAGGTCAGTTTAACCTTCAAAAATCATCACTATAACTCACCATTAAAAAAACTAAAAAAGAAAAAAACATATGATCGTCTCAATGGATACAGAAAATCATTTGACAAATTCCGCATCCACTCATGATATAAAGCCTCATAAAAGTAGGAACAGAGGAAACGTTCTCGATTTGATAAAGGGCACCAACCAAAATCCTACAGTTAACATCATAAACAATGATGAAAAACAATGTTTTCTCTCTATGACAGGGAACAAGGTGAAATCATATGGTCCCAACAGTACTATTAAAAATTGTAATGAAGGTCTTAGTGCAGTACGGGGAAAAAAGAGAAGAAATAAAAGGCAAATAAATTGGAAGTCAGGATAAAATCATCTTTTTCTTTTTGTGTAAACGACATAATCATTTATGTAAAAAAAATCTTAAGAAATCTATAAAAAAGATACAGAATTAATCAGAGTAATTAACAAGGTTGTAGTCTATGAAGTCAACATACAAAATCAATTTTACTTCTATGTACTAGCAACAAACAATCAGAAAATAAAGTTTTTTTTAAGAATAGCATTTACTATTATATCAAAACATGTGAACTACCTAGGGATAAATTTGACCAAAGTTATAAAAAACCTGTACACAATAAACTACAAAGTAATGTAGAGAAATTAAAGAAGACCTAAATGAATGGATAGATCTATCATTCTTATGGATTAAATGTCTCAATATTGTCAATTCTCCCCCAAATTAATACAAACACTCAACACAATCCCAATGAAAATACTATCAAGCATTCTCATATAAACTGGCAAACTGACTCTAAAATTTATATGGAAAAGCAAAAGACCTAAAATGGTAAAAATAATTCTGAAAAAGAACCAAGTTGGAAGATTGACGCTATCTCATTCCAACACTTACTATGAAACTACAGTATGTAAATACAGGCATATTTACCAGTCTAGAAATTAACCCATATGTAAGGCCAATTGAGTTTTGAAAAAAAAGCCAAGGTAATGCAATCGTGAAAAAATGATCTTTCCAACAAATGATGCCAATACTACAGGACATTCAAATAACCAAACCTCACCTCTTACACCATGCTGCATTACAAAAATTAACTATAAGTGGACTATAGACCTACATGTCTGGCTGGACAAAATTTCTAGAATAAAACTGAAGCATATCTTAGTGACCCTGGGTTACACAAAGATTTTTAAACAGGACACAAAAAACTCAAATGATAAAAGAAAAAAATGATGAGCTGGACTTCATCAAAATTGCAAACTATACACTTCAAAAGATACTGTTAAGAAAATGGAAAGGGGCGCCTGGGTGGCACAGCGGTTAAGCGTCTGCCTTCGGCTCAAGGCGTGATCCCGGCGTTATGGGATCGAGCACCACATCAGGCTCTTCTGCTATGAGCCTGCTTCTTCCTCTCCCACTCCCCCTGCTTGTGATCCCTCTCTCGCTGGCTGTCTCTATCTCTGTCGAATAAATAAAAACAAAATCTTTAAAAAAAAAAAAAAGAAGAAGAAGAAAGAAAGAAAAAAGAAAATGGAAAAACAAGGTGCCTGGGTGGCTCAGTTGGTTAGTGTCTGCCTTCAGCTCAGGTCATGATTCCAGGGTCCTGGGATCGAGTCCCATGTGGGGTTCCCTGCTCATCAGGGAGCCTGCTTCTCCCTCTCCTTCTGCCTGTTGGTCCCCCTGCTTGTGCTCTGTCTCTCTCAAATAAATAAAATCTTAAAGAAAAAGAAAAAAAGAAAAGAAAAAGAAAATGGAAAAACAACCCCAAAACTAGAAGAAAACATTTGTCGTATAAAGGATTCTTACAACTCAAGATTCACAACTCAATTTTTTTATTTTTTTTTTAAGATTTTATTTATTCATTTGACAGAGATAGAGACAGCCAGCAAGAGAGGGAACACAAGCAGGGGGAGTGGGAGAGGAAGAAGCAGGCTCCTAGCAGAGGAGCCTGATGTGGGGCTCGATCCCATAACGCCGGGACCACGCCCTGAGCCGAAGGCAGACGCTCAACCGCTGTGCCACCCAGGCGCCCCACAACTCAATTTTTTTAAATGAGCAAAGATTTGAAGAGACATATGACCAGAGAAGACACTGATGGCAAACAAGTCATTAAAAGATACTCAAATCAGAGGCGCCTGGGTGGCACAGCGGTTAAGCATCTGCCTTCGGCTCAGGGCGTGATCCCGGCGTTATGGGATCGAGCCGCACATCAGGCTCCTCCGCTGTGAGCCTGCTTCTTCCTCTCCCACTCCCCCTGCTTGTGTTCCCTCTCTCGCTGGCTGTCTCTATCTCTGTCGAATAAATAAATAAAATCTTTAAAAAAAAAAAAAAGGTACTCAAATCATTAGTTACTAGAGAAACACAAATTAACTCACAGTGAGGTACCAGTATGCTCCCACCATAATGGCAAAAACTAAAAGACTGACCACACTAACTGTTAATGAACGGAACTCTCATACAATGCTGGTGGGAAGGTAAGAGAGAGCAACTTTGGAAAACAGCTTGGTAATTTCTCAAAATGTGAAACATACATCTACCATATGACCTAGCCATTTCACTCCTAGGTATTTACAGAAGAGATATGAAAGCTTATGTCCATACAAAGACTTGTACATACATGTTCATAGCAGCTTTATTTGTAAAAGCCAGAAACTGGAAACAACTCAAATGTCCATCAACAGGTGAATGGATGAGGACATTCTGGTACGTGCAAATTTCAACAATAAAGAGAAACTACTGATACACACAGTGTTGTGGATGAATGTCAACATTATCATGTGGAGTGAATGAAGCCAGGCACAAAAGAGAATTGTTACATGATTCCATTTATATAGAATTCTAGAAAACTGACTTAGCTTCTTTGTCAAAAGTGACAAAAGGCAGATGTATGATTGCCTAAGGAAGGGGTCAGAGGGGATGGATTAAAAAAGGACATGAGGAAACTCTTGAGGAGGACAGAAATGTTTGTTATTTTGACGGTGGTGATGGTTTCACAGGTATATGTCACAATTAATCGAACCATAGCAGTTTACAGTACCTCAATTATACCTCAAAGATAATTTTTTAGAAGTTTATCCCAATTCTGTGAAGTTATACCTGTGATGAGTCCATGTTCTATCTTCAACTATAGCCTTTTTGAGAACAGGATCATTTATCAGTAAATGTTCTTTAACTGACTTAATTATTTCAATATTGAAAGACTTTCCCCTACATAAATAAAGTATTCAACACAGAATACAGGCCTACTAGGATTCAACAGGTGTGGTGGACAGACTGCAGATGTCCCCAGGCTTCCTGCCCCTGGTATTCACGCCCTTGTAGTCCTTCCCCCTCGCGTGTATGTTATTCGTCACTTGCTTCTAAGCCATAAAATCCAGCAACGGTGAGAGATGTATGTGATCATGTGTACGTGACCACACAATCACATATACACTGGTTGTAACACGAGTCTTGCTGGACTCTCTCACTTCCTTGCTGGCTTTGAGGAAGCAGGCAGCCTTGCTGGGGAAGCCCATATGACAAGGAACTGTGAATGGCCTCTAAAGGCTGAGGGCAGCCTCCAACCTCCAACCAGCAAGAAACTGAAGCCCTCAGTCCCACAGCCTCAAGAAACTGAATACGCCAACAAGCATGTGAGTCTAGAAACAGACCTGTCCCCAGTTGAGCCTCCGGACGAACACCCAGCCCTGACTGATAGACTGATACCAGGCTTCCAGGGGACTTGCCTAAGCCATGAGCTCACCCACAGAGACTGTGAGATGACAGATGTGTGTTGTTTTAAGCCATGAAGTTTGTGACAATATTGTTTACACAGCAATAGATAATTCATTGGATCTGTGTGGAGGGAGAGAAAAGAAGGAGTAGAGTAGAGAAAGGGGAAATGCATTTGACATTCTTCTAGTATTTTCTACATCCAAATGCAACTATTAAATTATCATCAGCCACAAGATAAAAAATAATCAGAGTTAGAGGAAATCAAATTATTTCTTTGAGCTTTTCTTCAGCTGAAAGAGAAAAAGTGAAGCATGTGTGTACCAGAAAGGTAAAAGCAAGAATGAGAGAGAGAGAGAGAGAGATGTTAATCGATTGCATACCAGAAATGAAAATAAGTTTCTTTTTTTTTTTTAAGATTTTATTTATTTATTTGACAGAGAGAGAGCACAAGCAGGGGGAACAGCAGAGGGAGAGGGAGAAGCCCAATGAGGGGCTTGATCCCAGGACCCTGGGATCACGACCTGAGCCGAAGGCAGATGCTTAACCTACTGAGCCACCCAGGCACCTATCCCTGCAAATAAGTTTCGAAGCAGCACCCATGAGGCAAGCATGTAAGGGTCTGGCGGAAAACAGAGCAGTGATGGAAAAGTCAAAGGACTGACTATGTGGATGAGATTCAGAACTCCCAAATTGTTATGTTTTTGGCTTTCTTCCCTCCTCTGCAGCCTGCTTCTATCACTGCCCAGCAAGCGCCTGCAGCACGGTGTCCTCCGGAAGAAACAAGAAAGGGGAGGTTAAGCCCTTCGGGAAAAACGACATGACTCATAAACTTCATGACAGTCCTCAGAGGAGAGTAATGAAATATTCACCTCCCTGCAGCATCTGGCCTCTCTAATGGGAGTGAAGAGCTGTATGAAGAGGCTGGGACAGGATACAAAATGGCAGAGACAACCAAGATGGTCCTCCTAGTGCCTCTTTGCCAAACCTCGATTTGCTCACCTTTTCCTGAAGCCGGATATTATCCCACACCTTGCTGCACACCATACACTCAAATGCATCGATGTAGTTGTCCTGGTGGACATCTTGCACTCCCCATTTCCGTTCCCTGAGCGCTGTGAGAAGTCGCCGATTGGAGACCTCACCTTTCAGCTTCCACTCTATGTAGGCCTCGTACGATCTGTCGTCATGATCCAGTTGTCTGATGTAACTTGCCAGTTCTCTAGGGTGAGAAAATTCTGATACGAGAATAGCACTTCTATTACTCGGGAGCCAGTCTGCAATGCTGGGGGACCCATAATACACAGGGACCACCCCCAGTTTCAGAGGCCTCCAGAACTTCTCAGTGATGTAGTCGTCACACACTGCATTCTCGAAGGCGAGGATAAATTTATACTGTGCAATGATCCTATAAAAGTCATCGGCATCCATGGAGGCTGGATTTTTCAGCTGCTGAGGGAGATCTTTGTTTCGTAAACACTCACCGTAGGAATCGACCTCGATGTAGGTCATCAGCTCTCGAACATAGCTGTCCCTGTCTGATGGCGGGTCACAGTCTGACTGGACATATACCAGCGGAGCAAGTCGTCTTCGAAGGTCATTTTTGGACCTCAAAGGAACCAGGTATCGGAGTGACTTCAGGACTTCTACGCCCTCCAAGTATTGGGTGGTCAGGGGCAAGTGGGAATGCCGGCTGAACGTGGCAGTGTAGTTGAACAAGGTGATGACTGGCTTGTGGAAGAGCTTATAATTGTTTTTCGGAGACTCTTCGTGAAAAAGGGCCCAGTCATGATGGGCTTTCCGAGGCAGAGGTAAGCTATCTATATTAAAGTCAGTGCCTAGAAGAAGAAAAGAAAACATTAGTACGTGCAAGAGAATTTTAGTATCCAACTTGGAGTCTACCTGGTAAAATTAGAATACGGAGAAGTCCAAGGCTACAAAGAAGCAATGTCACAGCATTTGCAAAATTCCTGGCAGTCAATCATGTGCTGTCACCCTGGAAACTGCTCAGGGAGACGAGCACCAAGGAGAGGGACCCTCTTTCTGATTTTACGTTAAGAGAAATGGGAGTAGTGTCCAGCCTGGTTCTAAAGGGAGAATTTATTCCACTGCCCCTGGCAATTGGCTTTTCTTCCCAGAGGTGTTGAATAAGAGAGGGCAGGAGAAATAAAGAGACAGACAATTCTTTAAAAAAAGAAAAGAGCAAGAGAAAGGAAGCTGAAAAAGGGGAAAGCAACCAGTTGGCAGATTGATGCACTGAAAAAAAAGTGAAATCATGCAAAAGTCGCCAGAATAAATATGCAGGATAGATTTTTTTTTCCATCCAAAATGATCGATTTCAACAAAGTGCAGTGAATCAATCTTAGTCAAGATGGTAGACAAGAGGCTTTTAAAGACAAAACAGCTGATAATAGCACTATGCTACAGACCGCTGCAGGATGGGCATGAATTAACCAGCAATCAAGAAAAAAAGAAGGCATAACAGGATTATAATTATGAGTGATTCTAGCTTCCATGGGATTAATTGGGAAACCTTTGAAACATGATCATGTGCAGACAGAAGTGATGGATGTGGCAAGCAGTTGTTTCCTGACAGCGTGGATGGAGACTCAATCAGGAAGAAGTTATTTCTATAAATGAGAAACGATTAAGACGATACCCCAATACGTAACACCGAATTTCTAAAGTGTTTCTGACAGTGATGATTTTGTGGCGCCTGATTTGAAAATGTTTTTAAATGTAAGGAAATGGCCAAAAAAAAAAAAAAAAATCCATCTCCCACCATTCACTGGGGAAAAAAGGCCCAAATAAATGCTTCCAACAGAATAAAACATATTCTCTGGTAGAATTCGTAACAATTAATTATTTCATGTCGGTGCACACTCTCTCAAATAAATACACAGTCTTTGGTGCCAACAGTACCACAATGAGAAATCAATTAATCAAGAAGGGCTTTTAAACAATTAAAGATCAAATAAGATTATGTTGAAGGACGTATACTGAGCACAGAGAAGTTGCTGAGCAAAGTACTACTAGTCTTGATACAGGCTTTTCTCCTCAATGATCAAGAATGAAAGACTAACATATAAAAATGGTTATGTATTCTTTTATTTAGCATTTGCTATATTTGACCTTGAGCATCAGAAAGAATGCTCATCCACACACTTGAAATGTAATGATCAGAAAGGTGAACAGACAAACGTGAAGACATGAAAGATCAGCGAATTTGAGCAGGAAGGCAATGTATCGCATGAAGTGGTTGCTGGTCATCTGGCCAAGGATGGGAACAGGAACCCACCCACCTGAGCTAGAACAGGAAGTTTCTGCTCAAGGCAGAACAAGAATCCGTTTGCCCGGGAGAGGAAGAACTAGAGTCCAAGCCGCAGGAGTCAGAGGCAGGAATCGAGATGGAAGATTAAGATTGGAGGGATATGGGGGCGCCTGGGTGGCACAACAGTTAGGCATCTGCCTTCGGCTCAGGGCGTGATCCCGGCGTTATGGGATGGAGCCCCACATCAGGCTCCTCCACTGGGAGCCTGCTTCCTCCCTCTCTCGCTGGCTGTCTCTATCTCTGTCGAATAAATAAATAAAATCTTTAAAAAAAAAAAAAAAGATTGGAGGGGTATGATTAAAACAACAGTGGGTTCAGAATTAATGCGGGGCCGAGCACAGGTGTCTTGAGGGAGTGATTCAGACTTCAGTGGCTGTCTACTCCTGCTAAATGGCACATGCATGACTCTTTATTTGCCTCACCCTGGGGGTGTCGCAGCAAAGACCCAAAATGCAGAGCCGCGAAGCAACAAGACACGCCTGCCTCCCGTGCTTCGGAGAGTGGAGAGGACCTGGGTTTCGTCTCTGCTCATCCACGTCGGAAAAGCAAAGCAGGCACTGAAAATAGCCATGTGTAGATCTTTCTGTGGCCAGTGACTAGATCCACTCAGATTGCACTGATAATATGAATGGGACTTGAAACTGGTACCAAGTATGAGCCATGAGCCCTTCATTCATTACAACTAGGAGATGAGGGCTGACCGGCTCATTACACCTTTAGCCAAGTTGCTACTGGAGGCTCGATGTTGAAAGGACGGGGAGCAGAGCATGGGGTCCCTCGCATATGCAATCTAGAGTAGTAAAAGAAGCCCGCAGAATCTAAGCAAGAAATGTTTACTTCTATTCATGCTCTAAAAAGGAACACAGCTTTTTTAAAAATGAGAATGTGAGATTCCAGTACAACGATCTGAATTCTGTTTAGCTTGTAGCAGTGGGGCCATCTTAGAAGTGGGGGGATGCCTCTTTAACAGAGGGGCAAAAAGACCTAACTTTCCAAAAACATTTCCCATTATTTGTTACCTTTAAAAGTACTTCCTAGCTACTTCCCTACAATACATACACAACACACAAAATCACATTACAATAGGCTCTTTATCAGATTCTTCCAAACTAAAATTCTCCAGGAGAGATTTACAAAATAGGGCATTTTGCCCAGTGAGCTCCTCCCCTAACCCTACAATTTCAGATTGTCAACACTCAAGAATACTGAAAGGAGAACCGTAACAGACCTCAATACAGTTGACCCTTGAACAACACAGACCTGAACTTCATGGGTCAACTTACATGAGGATATTTTTCAATAAATACGGTATATGGTACTGTCAATGTATTTTCTTTTATGTTTTTCTTAATAACATTTTCTTTTTTCTAGCTAACTTTATTGTAGGAATACCGTTTATAATACATATAATACGCAAAAAATGTGTTAACCCACTGATATTATCAGTAAGGCTTCTGGTCAACAGTAGGTTATTAGTAGTTAAGTTTGGGGGGGAGGTCCAAGGTTAGACCCAGGTTTTTGACTGTGTCAGGGGGTTGGCGCCCCAACACCAGCATTGTCCGAGGGTCCACTGTTCTTCACTGAGGAGATCATGGTCTAGAATGGGAGTGACGATACTGAACAATTTCTATATGTGGCTCAGGAGACTGAGTTATTTGCTCTCTCCAACTCCAGGGCACTGCCCACTATCACAAGAGTAGGAACCCTGAAAGTAAGAAAAGTCAATTAAACTATGGTAAATCCATTAAAAATGTGACTAACTTGCAGGAGATTAGTTCACTAGTTTTCCACAGTCAGCTTCCCTGGCTCTTACATTCAACAACTTTGGATTCAAACTTTCATTTCTCTGGGCGATTCTGTGTTTACTGAATATTGACAAATTCATTTATTCCTTTAAATAACAGCTGACACATAGATCTTAAGCACTAAAGTGCACTGTAAAGGGAATTGCAACTTGGAATACAAATGGAAAAAAATTAATGCTGGCAAATGATGCCAGATTGCTAACTACGGAGACGGAATTTGAAGTGGCAGACGAGCAGAAGAGCGACAGGACTTTATGATATGTTTATGGGCTCCTTTGCTTCTGCAAGCACATAGATTCTTTTTTTTTTTTCATTATTCCCACCCAGACTGGTGAAAACAGAAGGCAGCATGTATTAGGAACCCCACTTTACTAACAAAGTTGGAGTCATTCATCTGGAACCCAAAACCCCTGGTGGGGACCAGAATTTTCAGACCAGCTAATGCTAAAGGACCAGAAAGATCACCGGCCCCTGCTACAACGCTGATTTCTTTTTGAATGACTTGCTCCTGGCAATCCTAGGCACACCCACCAAAAGATTACCCAGCTTAAACCTAGCCCACTGGGGAAGACACAGGCCTTCATCAGGAAAGCCCCCCCACCCCAAAATGCCCTCCAGAGGTAATCCCTGTTTTTAAAAAGAATTCTGGGGACGCCCGGGGTGGCTCAGTCGTTGGGCGTCTGCCTTCGGCTCAGGGCGTGATCCTGGGGTCCTGGGATCAAGCCCCGCATCGGGCTCCCTGCTGGGAGCCTGCTTCTTCCTCTCCCACTGCCCCTGCTTGTGTTCCCTCTCTCGCTGGCTGTCTCTCTCTCTGTCAAATAAATAAATAAAATCTTTAAAATAAAATAAAATGAAATGAAATGAAATAAAATAAAATAAAATAAAATAATAAGAATTCTGCCCTAAAACTGTGCGCCCCACAAAAAATACCCCAATAGAGGAAACTAAAACTTTGGGGCAAAAACAATTTAGACCATATATTACCATTCACAATTTGCATGATTCAATTCTTTTTTAAAAGCCCATTTCACATGAATTTTCTCGACTTACCCACCCAACACCATCAGGTCATTTATTTTCTCTTGAGGTTCTGAGGGTTAACTAAACATGGGAAGGAATGGTGCTGGCCCCTGGGAAAGACCCCGATCACCCCCGGTGAAATTCTAACCAAAGGCAGTCGAGGCACCCACCATACACGCACCTGTGAAGGTGGCCTGGTTCCAGCCAAGTCAGGGGACACGGGCAGGCCACTGGACTCGGAACGCTCTCATGCTAACTTCTAGACCCGTATTCTCCCTTCTTCTCCCACCGTCTCTCTTCATGAGTCCTTCTGCCTGCCCCTTAATCAATTTTGCATCATGGAGCCTTCTCTCAATTATACCTGTTCAATTAGGCATCTGTTCATTCTGCCCCCAGGCCTGGAAATTTCTCACGCCCCCTTCCTGGGCCTGTGCTCTAGGCCAGTCAGTAACCCTGCAGCCCCTTCCTGGCGGTGCAGGGCCTGAGGCAAGAATATAGAATCCCGAGAACCCTATGCCTCAACACTCAATGGCTATAAATCACTCTTAACAAGTGTTGAATGGTTTATCCTTCCACCTTAACATATATATACTGGTGAATTTTTTTTTCATGTGCAAAGCCACAGTTCACACCAAATGTGGAGACTATATATTCAAAATCAACATGGTTTTCTGTCCTGAGTCATGATTCTTGTTGGGGCCTGGCACAGGGTGGAAGGAGAAGGGAGATGTTCTCCTCACTTGCTGATGGTCTCACCTCACCCCCAAAACCTTCCTTTCCACTCACTCAGCACCACCCCACGTGGTGAAATGGACACCATTTCCCCCTCCTCTTCCGCAGGAGAGCAGAGGTTCATTCCTGGCCTGTCCCGGGTCTTGCCCTTCTCTGCCCCCACTGTCCAGGGCCTCCTAGAGCTCCTGAGCTCCTCAGCTGGGAGTGCCCACCAGGCAGGCTCTGCCCAGCCCGATGGCAACAGCCTTTAGAGTCCTGCCAAGGAACCTGCGGGTAGAAGGCCAAGTTCAACCCGAGAACTCTCCATTCCTCAGAGTTCCCAGCTAGAGTGCAGGGGTGCCTGGCTGCTTTTCCCTTCCACCCTCGGCTCTAAGTCACACTGTGAGGACATGGACAACTCAACCCACAAGTCCAAGTTCTGACCTGACAAAAACTTCTTCTCTGACCAGATTTAATCAGGCTCTTCTGGGCCCTCCTCTCACTATGCCTCAACCACGGCCAGCCACCCTGTCCTCGGCCTGCAGAGCCCAGATTCAGCAAAGAATCGTGCCATGTTGGTTTGCTGATAATCCCCAGCCCGTCCTTGATATCTGACCAAGTCCCTCATCCCCCCATACCTGATGTCCAAGTCTTTGGCCTGCCTCCAGCATGAATCCTGAAGCTACTTCAGCTTCCTACCCCTGCTATCCTCTTAAGAACCCTCCATCCACTGACCCCCTCACTCTAGGGGCTGGCCAGACATCCCCAGCTGTCTTTGCTGCATTTGGAGTTGAGCTCAGTTCTAGACTGAAGTCTCTCTCTTCTACTACAGTAGCTCGAATAAAATCTCTCTTAACAAGTATCCAGTGTAAAATTTTTCTTTACATTCTATACCTTTGCAGTCACCCCCTGGCCAGCCCAAGTGTGCATACTAGCAGCCTGGGAAGATAAACCAGAGAAGTGGCCAGTGTGGGCTCTGGAAACGGGCTCCACTTTGGGCTTTGGGGCAGGGATTCTGGGGTCCTGGTACCTGGAGTGTGATGTCTAAGAGGGAGGCATGGGCTCTGTGGCCGCAGGTGGGCCTCTGACCTTAGTCCATGGACTCCTCGCCCTGTATGAAGGGGCAAAGTTGGACAAAGCCAGAATTGATCCCTCTTGGCCGAGACTAAAATCTCCATTGTCCAAATTTAAGTTGCCAATCATCCTTCCCAAGCACGATTGCTTGGAGTTTAGAATTCATGCTCTGGCGTAACAGGGGCCCAATCACCTTTTGTGATTCCTTAAACCGAGGACACAAATTCAGATTTAAAACCTCTGAACAATGACATCCAATATGGTTGGATAGGAGAAGGGACAGGAGGGATGATTACCTCCTTTTAGCATATTTCCCCAAGATGATTCCTTTTCAGTGATTTATTCTAAAATATGCCAACATGGGAGCGCCTGGGTGGCTCAGTCGGTTAAGCGTCTGCCTTCCTCTCAGGTCATGATCCTAGGGTCCTGGGATCGAGTCCTGCATTGGGCTCCTTGCTCAGCGGGGAGCCTGCTTCTCCCTCTCCCTCTGCCCCTCTCCCTACTCATTCTCCTCTCTCTCTAATAAATAAATAAAATCTCTAAAAAATAATAATAAATTGACTGTTGTCCCGTCCCCCCTCAGGTTTTAACTAAACCTAGTTACTGATAGATCCTAAATTTACACTCTATCCAGACTGTTCCCCTGAGCTTCAACCAGCATGCTAGAAATATCCACTTGGATAGCCCGAAAAAATCACTAATTCCTTGAGAGCTCGTTTGGAGGTTCTAGGAGGGGAGTGCAGCTACTCGTATACCCTTGACCGAAGAGCGGAACTCCTCTACCGGGGAAGGTCGTCCTCTTCGACGGAGGGTGCAGACTGAGGGTTTCAGAGGGGAGGGGGTGGGGGATGGGGTAACCAGGTGATGGGTATTAAGGAGGGCACGTGTTGTGATGAGCACTGGGTGTTATAGACAACTAATGAATCATTGAAGACCACATCAAAAGCTAATGATGTACTCTACAGTGGCTAACTGAACAAGAAAGAAAGAAAGAAAGAAAGAAAGAAAGAAAGAAAGAAAGAAAGAAAGAAAGAAAGAAAGAAAGAAAGAAAGAAAGAAAGAAAGAAAGAAAGAAAGAAAGAAAGAGAGAAAGAGAGAGAGAGAGAGAGAGAGAAAGGAAGGAAGGAAGACAGACATGCACATGTCCAAACCTGAAAAAAAAAAAAGCTACCTACATAATGCTTGACAAATAGCAATAAAAACTTACATTTATTGATGTTATTAATATTAGTTTTTATTACTATTGTCATGACAATAACATGGAGGCAACATCATTTATTCCAGATGGCCACTGACCCTCGTGGAAATTGCAGTCTCAACATTCAACCTCTGTGATAAATTTCTTATAAGCTGTACATTCGAATGGTTTTGAGGAATGATAAATGCATAGATTAAAGTTTTTTAAAAAAATCACTGATTCCACGCCCTGACTAAACTAGCCATCTTCCCCTAAAGCTCAGTCCTTCTCGTGTCTTCTTATCCTCCACTGACATCATCGCCAAGGTTGGTTTGAGCCTCTTAGAGTAAGCTAGGTACTCGACCTTTGAGTATAACCCTTTCTTTGCTTTTTCCCTTTTAAAATACATCTCAGGTGCACAGAATTGGGTTAACCATAATCTTCGGACTGCATTGGAATAATTACTCCAACGGGCCAAGTATAAACTTACAGAAACTCTACGTTACAGGTATTTGAAATTTTCTTAACTCCAACACACAACTCCAGAATGTATAAAGGAGCTGCCACCCAGAGCACATGCCCCAGAGATCTAAGCAATCCCTAAAACTTTCGCATGCTAGACCAACACTATATGTGATCAGACAAAGTTGCTTTTTACGTGCATTTTTTTTTTTCCTGGTGTGACTTGAAACACACCAATTACAAATTCCTATGAGAACAAAGCATCAAGCTCATGGAAGATTTTATCCTTTTTTAATTTTTTAAAACAATTTCCATCCAAACAGATCCATGAGTCAATGCTTTATATAAATCCATCACGAAAGCAGAGAATTTAAAGATTTTATTTGTTTGTTTTTAGATAAAGAGAGCCTGCTCAAGTGGGGGGGTTGGGGGGGGCAGAGGGGGAGGGAGAGAGAGAATCCCAAGCAGACTCCCTGCTCAATGCAGAGCCCAAGGTAGGGCTCAATCTCACAGCCCTGAGATCATGACCTGAGCTGAAATCAAGTCAGACACTTAACCAACTGAGCCACCCAGGTGCCCCATGAAAGCAGAGAATTTAAAGCAGAGACCCCCTCTTGGGTGGAGACTAGTTTCTTCCAGATACACCAATGTCCCCCAGTGGACCATACTTTCCTTTGGGAATTCAAATGCTAGGCTTGGTATTACAATGGTTTTTGCCCAAGATTACAGTACTCTCAGCTACAGCAAGGTTCACAGAAAGCACAGAGGAACCTGAGCTCTTTTTTCTAAAAGGAGGTCATGTTAATTACTGGCTTGTTAGTTTCTCAGTTCCATTCTTATCTTTGTGTTTCACTCTGCACTGAAGGGGGCGGAAACCCTGCAAACTTCATTTCTCAGGATCCCTTGCCTTCGGGCTTGCATTTCGATCCCGCCAATGGGAGCACTGTAAGGGGACAGGGAAGTAGAAGGGCAAGAAGGAGCCTCTTCCTAAAGGCTTCTCCTGTGGCACAGAGAGTAGCAGCACCTAGGAATGTGACCGCGTCAGCTGTAGCAGAGACATCAGCCACATAGACTGTGGTGACAGCCACAGCGGCAGTGGCCATGACCTGGGAATACCAGCTCACAGGTTCCTGCTCGCCTCCAACAGTGGGGCCTCGGAGACTGCCATCCTGCACTCTGGGTAAACTGATCTCCCCTCTTGCTTCTCCAGGCCAGGGGTGGCAGCAGTCTCCCATTATTCATTCTGCATAATCTGCCCTCCCTTCTTTTGCTCCACTAGCCCTTCAAAGCCTTTGCAACCAATCCCCATAATAAATTCCCATTGTCTGAAACACCTAGAACAATTTGTTTCCCCATCCAGCTATGATTAATGCAGAAGTCCGTTTCAAAACCTTTTGATTTCCACCTGATGGCGATTTATTATTTCCTGTTCTGTTGCAGCTTTTTCTCTTGATCGCTCACTCCTTGATTTTCCTAAAAATACTGTTTCTTCACAATTCTTACCCCCTTATTATCACCAATTCCAGGCTTCCACTTCCCCCTCTCCGTTTATCTCTCAGTCCATCTGGTGAGAACGGGGAAGGAGAAAAAAATGCAAGCCTCCTACTTAAGAAGGGAAAATACAAAATCAGAAAATGAGGCTCCCTTGATGAAAGGAACCATCAAATTATCTGAAACCAAACACACGTGGCGCCTTCAGGTCCCGTGTTGTAAATGCCTCCTCCGAGCCGCGAAGTAAAACATACGGGATACTGATGACCCACGTAGCTACGGAGAAGGGTGAGGTAGAAGCGAAGACCTCCAGTAAAACTCCATTTGACCAAATTCTACGTTTTGTCACAAACTCCAAATCCTCTCCACGGCGTTCCTTGACCATGAACGTAAGAAAGAGAAGAAGACTTTCTTGTTGCTTAAAGATCTAACTACAGAGACTTTTACATGTCGGAAATGAAAATCTCTGGGGCTAAAAGATATTAAAGCTCAAGACACACTGGGCGAAACACCATCGGCGCGGCTGGCAAGGGCTCATAAATCACGGGTATTGCTAATCGTCTCCGCCTCGGCCAAGCTTGCAGTGGCCTCACCGAGTGTGTTCTCATTTCCTGCCTCGGATTAAATCATTTGCTTCCTGAAGCTCAAACGACTTCCAGTGTTTGAGAGAACTCTTTACAACTGCTACCTCCCTGCTAGTGCTGTCTGCAAAAAGCTTAACAGCAAATTAAGGTACCTCTGAGAGCGTCTAAACCTAAACACAAAAGGGAATTCCATTTCTTCCACGGTAATAATTAGAACGAGGGAGAAGAGGAAGAAGGAACGAGAGCAGGAGCGAGAGTCTGCAGTGTCACCGAAGGCACTGCCCTTCCCCCCCCCCCCCCCCCGCGAGACAGGAGCTGCCGTGTCACCCAGGGCTGGTTGACAAAGCCACTGCAGAGAGTTCTAGAATGTTCTACTGAAGCCCTCCCTTGAGACTTCCATGGCAAGGCTACATAAACCTGGATTAGCGTTCGTGATCTCCCTCAAGGCATGTGAAGAATTTATTCTTTGTTAGTAAAAGCCACATTAGGGCACCTCTGGGTCTCTACATTCTGATTCTATTGCAGCCAACATACCTGGAGATCGGAGACATAACCACTGACTTGGAGAAGCAGGGCCACTCCTAAAAAGCAAAGTTTTGGCGAGTTCTGCTATTTGGAAAGCATTGAACTGGGAACTCTGGGGCTTCAAAGATGAACAAAATAAGCTCCAGGGATCTTATGATTATGAATGTAAATGTTAAGCCATTAGCTGAAATTCAAAGTAGAATAACAGCAATGGAAATAGCCGTAGCACGAGAAAGAACGGAGGAATTATTTCTGACTGGTCAGAGTCTGGGGCTGAACTGCTTGTAAGTGCATAAAGAAAACAAGCAATTAAAAAAATGAATAAAACTCAACTATTAACTCAGGGCAAACAAGTAATCAGTGAACGAGCTGGTTCATCCATGAATATCATTTGCATTTGCACAGCCGTAAAAATGTAGAGTGAATACTGATCTATCCAATACTATAATATAAGTGGACGGCGAGGATACGAGAAGGGTGAGGGAGTGAATAGGAGAGGGTAAAATAATAAACCCTCATCTTCCAAGACAGTGTCTGTAGATAATGCCTAATACTGAAAACCATGAAATAGTAAATCCGCCATGTTATTTGAGATCTGGGGATAACAACCAAAAGAGTCATCAGATACAAGTCTTGAGAGGTCACCTAACTAACTACTTGATATTCAAACTTGGAGAATGTATAGCTTTGATAAAGACTAAAATAAACAGATTATATAGGAGAAATGTCTCCCTCTCCCAAGTACCAGAAACCCAGAACCCTTCCCTCTATTAACAGTTTCTTATATGTTCTGCATTAAAAACAAAAAACAAAAAAACGCATAGATGGATAGAAGGAACGAAGGAACGAAGGAAGGAAGGAAGGAAGGAAGGAAGGAAGGAAGGAAGGAAGGGGAGGGAGGGAGGGAGGGAGGGAGGAAGGAAGGAAGAAAGGGAGGGAGGGAGGGAGGGAGGGAGGAAGGAAGAAAGGAAGGAAGGAAGGAAAATACCACATTTGACCATATCTAGGAAAATTAAATTATAAGATGTACCATTTTTGTGTGTCACTAAAAGTATTTCCAATTAAACTAAGATCTAGTGTTTTCCTAGAATTTATACTTATTAAAGTGCTTTCTTTTTATTTATACTTATTAAAAGAGCTCTTTTAGATTTGCTTATAGATTTTTGTCATTTATCGCTCTTGTGAATACTTAGAAAAATATGTTAAATCAGTTAAAGTATCTAAAATGTCTTCGGATTCAGAGTCCAACTCTGAATCATTTTTGAATCTTTGACGTCTGTGGTTTTCTACACAATGTCTCGCTCTGAGCCATTAAGGCTGTCAACCATACAGCATTGCTTCAAAGTATGCAGTGCCATCATCTCTGGGATTTTCTTCCAAACCATTGACCCCATCCCCAAGTTTTGATGCCAATGCTTTCTTTGCATTACCAGAAGGTGTCAAAGAAAGTTTTCAGACAGGGCTGTCTGGGTGGCTCAGTCGGTTAAACATCCAGCTCTTGATTTCAGCTCAGGTCATGATCTCAGGGTCATGAGATTGAGCCCCAGGTCGGGCTCTGTGCTCAGCGGGGTGTCTGCTCTAGATTCTCTCTCTCCCTCTGCCCCTCCCCTGCTCTCTCTCTCTCTAAGATAAATAAATAAAATCTTTTTGAAAAAAAAATTAGAGCCGCCTGGGTGGCTCAGTTGGTTAAGGGTCTGACTCTTAATTTCGGCTCTGATCATGATCTCGGGCTTGTGAGATCGAGCCCCACGTGGGGCTCCATGACCAGCATGAAGCCTGCTTGAGATTCTCCTCTCCCTCTCCCTCTGCCGCTCCTCTCTCTCTCCCTCTCTAAAAAAAAATAAGAAAAGAAAGTTTCCAGACATTAACTTGACCTACATTCTTTCCTCAAATGGTCCCAGTTCGTGGCCACACCGCCCGTCACTACTGCACCCCTGCTGTTGCTGACAGTGATTGAAGGGAGGCTATCAACTACAAAATACACGGAGATTGGGGAGATACCAAAATTTGAACAGGAAAAATGCTTTTAAGAACTAAGTTAATTTGTCTTACATAAATGAAAACACACTATATACACTGTGTGAACCTAGCAGGATCCACAGAACTACCACGGCCGTATTTCCATGTCGGTGAATGCAGCACTGCCCAACTCCTTGTAGTGATCACCTAGCATTATTCCATTTAGTGTATGTACGGAGTCCCTTCGGTATCCTCCCCACGGCTCCACTTTGTGGGACAAAAGCTGAACGCTGGAAAGAGGGGCATCAGATAGCTGTGTTCATAAGTTGGGTGCATTGCAGCTTAAGGCACCTGATACCGCTGACATCTTCACTAGCAACCAAGACCTCAGTGCACACCAGCCATGAGTCTGTCCTTAGGCTGTTTGCTGGAGGGACATTTCACAGAAGTCCATCTTTAACACAGCAATCAATGTCCAAGTTAATTACATCCTCTGAAGCCAACGATCAAGACAACAACTGAGTGTTTTTTCCAAAGCAAGTCTACCCGCCTGGTGAATACGGGACTGCCAAATCATTGCATTCCACTTAGCCTCTGGGCCACATTTGACCTTAGTGGGAAGCTAGGACCGAGAGAAATAAACTCTCCTTATTCTCGAAGCTTCCCATGTCCCACTCCAATAATCATCTTAGAGTCTCTCTCTCCCCAAGAGAGAAACAGTGCAGAAGAAAGCGCTGCCCTCCAAAGTTCATCATACCTCACCTACCCCCAGCCTGACTTTCTAATGGACATGTCTCATCACAGAAGCAACAAGAAACAGCAACAAACTTGGTCAAGAATTTTAGGTTCACATTAGGAGCCCTTAGTGATACGATATATAAGTTATATTTTACAGGCCCAGGTTTAACACTATAAACAAGGAAGATCCACCTATCTCTCCTTTGGCAATCAAAAAAAGAGTAAAACACCAAAGGACATAACCATTTTCCTATGATTTTTATTTCATTTAAATTTTTTCATCAAACTTCTAGTAAACACATGCTCGATACAAGAAATTCTACTGTGCTGAAAATAAATAAATAAAAGAAGGAGCAGAGAGGCGCCTGGGTGGCTCAGTCGGTTAAGTGTCTGCCTTCGGCTCAGGCCATGATCCCAGGGTCCTGGGATCAAGCCCCAAGTTGGGCTCCCTGTTCAGCAGGGAGTCTGCTTCTCCCTCTCCCTCTGCCCCCCCATTTGTGCTCTCTCTCACTCTCACTCTCAAATAAATAAATAAAATCTTTCTCAAATAAATAAATAAAATCTTTAAATAAAATAAAATAAAAGAACAAGCAGAGAGTAGAGGGGAGATGGAAAAGCAGTAGAAATAGCCCCCATATTCCCAAAGAAAAACAATGTTTGAGTTTATTAATGTGTATGAGTGTATCAGCGCATGAAAGATTCAAATAAGAACACACTTCTTAAAACACTTGAGTACAATCACTACTGATGTCTTGGGAAAAAAAGAGAATTTATAGTGATATTAATTTATGCTCTATTACTCATTCTCAAAGAAAGATGCAATTTGTCCCCAAGTACCCTATCCTGTAGAAACTATGGCTTAAAGAACAGAGGGGGCCCCAAAATCAGAAATGAAAACTCCCCCGGAAACTCTAACCCTGACAAGGGAAGCCTCGTGGGCAGGGCGCCTTGCCTCATGGCTTGGTGATCCCTGCCGTCCCAAGCTGCAGTGCCCGTGAGCAGGCAGCTGGCCAGCAAGAGAGCAGGTGCACAGAACAGAAGCACACGGCGTGGAGTGGCTCCAAGAGGGATATCATCATCCAGAGTTTGGGGGTTGTCGGATGTGCTTGGGTAGGTGAGGGCACGGAGCTTTTGGCTGCCACCGCCATCGGATGACCGTGTAGGAAAATGACAGAGTGGAAGGATGTCTTCCGTGACATTCTGAACAAAACAGGCCTACCTGCCCTAGACTTCCAGCTGATTGAATAAATTAATGCCTTGATTACGAAGCCACTTTCAGTGGGGTTTTTGATACTCACAGCTTAATGCAGTTCAATGGGATTGGCATTAGTCTGTGACCTGACAGTTGGGAAGTCTGTATGCTGGTGTACCGAGAGCAGTGAGTTTGATGAGACCTCTCCTGCTCTTTTCCTAAAACAGGCTGCTACATTGCTACAACCAATGGACTTCTAGGAGGTGAAGACTCTTGAAAGAAGAGCTTTCCAAGTTGCCCATGTCCTCATGTCCATTGTTCTCTATTCAGTTATCTTGTGGCTTTTGGTTTGGGCCTGAACTCCAGCATTCCTTGTACTCAACTGCAATTAGGTGTGCCCCCGTCTAGTCCCCCAGCAGACAGGGAGACCTTTCCAGACCCATGCTTTGTTAATCTTTGCGGGCAGAACCTACCATAATGCCCCGGATGTAGTATGTACTCAAAGATATTTGGAAAATAAACAAATGCATTTTCAGATCTTATTTTGCAGAAGTCAGACCTTAGCTTACTTTGGCAATGACGGAGAAAGAGCAAGAAGTAAAAGTAGAAACTGATGCTAACAGCAAGCGTGTGCCAAAGGGATAGAGCTCAAATGTGGAACCCTTGAGAATTCTAAAAAAGTCTTAGAATTAAATCAAAGCATTGAAAGCCCTTCATACAGGTGTCCTTTGCAAATTTTTTCAGTCCTATCACAAATAGGAATTTCGGTTCACATTCCTCGCTGTTTGATTTCATGACTTCATCTCCACTCAATGAGGCCAATAGGTTTCTGTAACCATAAAGGGACATATTAAGTTAGGGAGAAGCAGGGGAAATGAATTGATGAGAAAACCCCTACATCATCTTAGTAACACTCTCCTGCCTCATTTACTCTGACAAGTCTAGCAGTTTTATTTTAGTTACTTACGACAATACCTCATGGTGGGCTAGTGATACTCCCACCTCATACAAAAAATAATGCGATGTCTTAGCAACTCTTCGGCATCCAGTTTTTAATTCTTCGCCAAAGAAAAAAAAAATTCTTGAGAGAGTCAATGATTTGAGAAGGAATTAGTGAGTTATAAAAATGGAAAAAGGGATATTAAGGAACTGATAAAAAAAAAATTAGACTCTTGGGCGCCTGGGTAGCTCAGTTGGTTAAGTGTCTGACTTCGGCTCAGGTAGTGATCCCAGGATCCTGGGATCGAGTCCCGTATCCGGCTCCCTGCTGAGCAGGGAGACTGCTTCTGCTTTTCCCTCTGCCCTTCCCCCCTCATGCTTGCGCTCTCTCTCTCTCTCTCAAATATATAAACAAAATCTTGAGGAGGAGGAGGAGGAGAAGGAGGAGGAGAAGAACTGGACTCTTAACCTGAGCTTTGGTGCAGAAGACCTTGTAGGCAGAGGTATTGTCTTGACCATTGCACGAGGACCACATTTCCATCAGTGCTTGGGTTACGAAAACTTCTTAGCAGTCAGTAATGGAAAAACATTAAAATTCATTCTAAACCTCAACTCATATGAAGTCCATGAAATTATAACTGGCTGATAAATCAATAACCAAGTGGCAAGTTTTTCTGAGAAGTTTTATACAAGTCAAATGTGTAAGTTAGCAATAAATAAGATTTTATTAAAAGCAGAGCAAATTCCCAATTTGCTGTTTGAGCTTGCAAAATTCAATTATCCGTTTCTGTTTTGTTTCAAATGTTTCACGTGTAAAAAGAATTCACACTTTGAGGAGCAGTGGTACTGCCTTTTTGAAGCCAATTTGGCAGTGTATACCAAAATTTTAATTTAATTTATCCATTGACACAACAACTCCATTCTCAGATATTTGGAGAAATAATAACACATATAAGCAGAGACATACAAGTAAGTTCATAGTAACATGACAAAAAAAAAACAATAACTGAAATAACCATGGACAGGGGAATAACTAAATGAATTTAGGTACCTTTATACTACTGAATCAGCGTAGCTTTAAAAATAATGAAGTAAACCGATATATTCTAACTTGAAAAAAAAATTAAAACATATGTTTCAATGGAAAAACCAATATATATCTATAGTATGATTCAGTGTAAGAAAAAAAAACAGACAAAACTACATGTTAAATTCAGTTATACATTAAAATTCTAGAAGGATAGCTATTAATCTAACTGGGACAGGGATTGAGTAAGTAAGGGTGAAACTTCATTTTTTGCTTCATTATTGTTTTTAGTGATATATGCATGCATTACTTCTGTAATTTTTATGTATTTTTGAAAGACTTTATTTGTTTATTTATTTATTTATTTTAGAGAGAGTGCACAAGTGGGGGGCAGAGGGAGAGGGAGAAGCAGGCTCCCCACTGAGCAAGGAGCCCAAAGCGGGACTCGATCCCAGGACCCTGGGATCATGACCTGAGCTGAAGGCAGACGCTTCACCGACTGAGCCACCCAGGCATCCCTACTTGTAATTTTTACAAGTAATTTTGTGTAATTTTTAAAGATCAAAAAATTAACAGAAAAAACAAGGCACCTCTCTGAAAAGAAGCATTAAAAAAAAAAAATCTCTAGTAAGGAGGGCACATATTGCATGGTGCACTGGGTGTTATACGCAACTAATGAATCATCGAACCTTGCATCAGAAACCAGGGATGTGCTGTATGGTGACTAACATAATGTAATAAAAAAACATTAAAAAAGAAATCTCACATACTTCGTCTGCTATATAAAAGCTCAGAAATGTACTCAGAAACCGCCATAACATCGCCAGCACTGCGCAGAAAACACTGCCCTTGGAATCCTGCAGGCTTATAAGGGCATCACATTTCAGAACTTATGTGGAAAATTACATGGCACAGTTAACTGCCAGGCATTTCATCCGCCCGAAAAGGAGAGCTGGCAGATTATAATTTACTCGCACATCAACAGGTGAATACGTCTTGCTAACATCCCGCTAATGAATGATCTCGGATGGAAATGACACATTAGCACATATCCTCCGAGAAGCCAGGTTAGAGCAATGCCTTGCAATCCAGTTGAAAGGCTGGGTGGGTTTTTAAAATTAAGCACATCAGAATAATCAAGCTGGGGTCCATCAAACAAGCACCTTGACATCATAATAATTACTAGCTTATCTTGGTGCTTTCAAATAACATACTTTGTAATCTTGATTACATTTAAACTTTTAAATGTCAGAGCTCTTTAAATAGTATTCTGGAAAGTAGAATAGTAATAAAACACAATATGTCCTGAATAAATTAGGTAACCAGGGTATTAAAAAAAAATCATTAGTTGAAGTCAACTGTTTTCAACTGATGGAAGCCTCAGGCGCCTCCACGGCTGGACTGCTTCCAGAGGGACTCTCCCCAAGTTGGGCTCCTTGTCACTGATAGTCTCGAGGTGAAGAAACAAAATGTCCATTTTTCTCGCCTGTTCTCTATTGTTTAGAAGCTCATACCTCTGATGCTATACAGTACCTACCAGAGGGGGCTAGGGTGACCAACCTGTCCCAATCTGCCTGGGACCTGTCCAATTTCACCACTGAAAATCCTGTATTCAAGGAACTCCCTGAGCCCAGGGCAATGCAGGACAGTTGGTGTCCCCCTGAGGGCCACACTCCAGTGAAAGGGAACAGTCCCCAGGCCCTCCATACACTCCACCTGGGCAGAAGAGGCATGAATTATGCTCAACCAAGTCTTATTCCTTGTCATGTACATCAGGGGTTAAAAATCGGAGTTTCGTCTCTTCTTGATTGGAAAATAGAGAAATCTCAAAAATATGTCGTGCGACAAAGGGCAGACAAAAGAGACTGCTTGGTGTACAAGCCAATACATAAAACCACTAAACCAGCAAAACTAACCTATGATGACAGAAATCAGATCAGTGGTTTCCTGGGGAGGTGGGGAATGGGGAGAAAGGGGAGGCTGATGAACGGGGCACCAGAGAACCTTCCAGCATGAGTAAATGCCCTGTATCTCGATTCCTACATTTGTCAAAACTCACCAACTGCTGACTTAAAATATGCACACTTATGATATGTAAACTTCACCCTTCAGGAGCTGATTTTAAATATAAGAGTGAGGGGCGCCTGGGTGGCTCAATTGGTTAAGCACCCAACTGACTCTTGGTTTTAGCTCAGGTCCTGATCTCACGGTCCCAAGATCCAGCCCCGGCGAGGGCTTCGTGCTCAGAGGGGACTCTGCTTGGGATTCTCTCTCCCTCTCCCTCTGCCCCTCCCACTGTGCTCTCTCTCTAAAATAAGTCAATGCATCTTTAAAAATAAATAAAATAAAATAACAAAATAATAAGAGTGAGATCTTCCACCACCCAGAAGATTCAGGACAGATTGGAGCAATATGGGGCTTTTTTTGTTTTTTTTTAATCATGCTTTCTTTTTTTTTTATGTTATGTTAGTCAACATACAGTACATCATTAGTTTTTGATGTAGTGTTCCATGATTCATTGTTTGCGTATAACACCCAGTGCTCCATAAAATTCGTGCCCTCCTTAATACCCATCACCGGCCTATCCCAATCCCCCACCCCCCCTCCCCTCTGAAGCCCTCAGTTTGTTTCCCAGAGTCCACAGTCTCTCATGGTTCGTCTCCCTCTCTGATCCCCCCCTTCATTCTTTCCTTCCTTCTCCCACCGATCTCCCTGCTATTTCTTATGTTCCATAAATGAGTGAAACCATATGCTAATTGTCTTTCTCTGCTTGACTTATTTCACTTAGCATAATCCCCTCCAGTCCCACCCATGTTGCCGCAAATGTTGGGTAATGGTTCTCTCTGATGGCTGAGTATATATGGACCACATCTTCTTTATCCATTCGTCTGTTGAAGGGCATCTTGGCTCCTTCCGCAGTTTGGCTATTGTGGACATTGCTGCTATGAACATTGGGGTGCACGTGCCCCTTCTTTTCAGGACATCCGTATCTTTGGGGTAAATACCTAGTAGGAGCGATATGTTTTAAGGATGCTGTCGGAGGGATTTCTGGGGCGTGGGGCAGCTGGAAGTGCTGCGGTCACTTTCAGCTCTACAGCCGGAGGATTCTGCGGGCGCGGCGCATTACCTCGCTTCCTCATGTAAAATACACTCAAAATTCACTCGGAATATGTGCAGTCATCCATCACAGGAAATTGTACAGATTCCTTCTCTGGAAATATCCAAAGAAAAGCATAGCTCATGTTCTGCCATTTTACAACGTTTTACCCTTGTTACAACTATAAACTCCTCAAACGACTAGAGGACCAGCAGCACAGAGAGTAGAAAGGGAGGCGTGCGGATTTCAGAGCCTCTGAATAATGCAACAGAGCAGCCCCACACAAACAGTTTCTAGCGCAGAGATAAGCCCCGCGGTGGGAACCTAATCTAATAAAAACGTGTGAAGTGGCTTTGGTTCAGGAGGTAGTCTCCGTTCTGACCTTGGTGCCTTATTTACTCACTTCAAGGAAATGTCTGAGAGTTGGCTGGGTACTAGGGAACAGAGGCACACGCTTCCAGGACGGGAATACCTGGGAGGGGACCAGAGGTCCCAAACAGACGTCCTTCAATGCATCATTAAGTGACCCTTCTGTAGGAACATAGTCCTTGAATATCTGATTTTTGGAGTGTTATCTTGCCCTGATCCAAGGAAACTATCACTTTTCAGTTTCCTGCCTCTTCTGTGATTCTAACGCTGTCCAGAGGATCGATATGCACGGCAAAGAGTTGGCATCCCAGGCGGGAAATGATGGAATGTGCTCTGTCGTTAAGCAGATCCCAGGCAGGCAGGTAGCACCCCAGGAGGGGGGAGGTGCTGCCTCCTAGTGGTGCCTGTGAGAGCGACGGCAGCCCAGTCTTTAAAGGCCTGTAGGGAAGTGTCCAGGAACTTAACCCTGGAAATTTCTCAAGTGAAAATCCAGAGTCTCCCGCTGGGTACATATTTGGCAAAGACTGAGACGCATGAGTCTTTGGGTGTATGCATGCCTGTACACTTCCATTTGCCAAATGTCTGCTGGTTCCTGTTAGCCCAGTAAAGCAGCCCTTGCACAGCACCAATAAAGCCAAACATCTTCCCAGAATTATTTCCCGATTGGGAAATGGAAAGTTATTGGGTTGACGCTCCCATCTGATGGTATGTAATGAGGTCCAGTACACAGCTGAGACCCTCGCCCAGTGAAGCATCAGAGCCAATTCCTTCTTCTGGGACTCGAAAGCTGAGCTGGCACGGGGCGGGGGCGGGGGGGGGGGGGGGGGAATGCAGCGCGGTCTGCCCAAACCAGATCCAGCAGGCGGACCGCCTGTTACTGATGTCCACCCCACACAGCATTGCACTCTGGCTTCCTACCCTACCGCCAAGCCCCCTGTCTAATAACAAGCAGGGGCTAGCCGCGGGGTATTGTCCCGGCCATTCAGATGCCAAGGCCTGAAAATAAATCCTCCCACAGTAACTTGGAGCGAGTGCTCGGGAAAAATAACGGCACCACAGAGATATCCTGGAGCTTGCATGAAAGGAATTAGAGGATTAGAACTGGTGAATGACGTAATGAGAAAAATAGCACATCCACTGCTCCAAGGTACATAAGAAAATTAGGATAGAATAACACAGAATCAGGATGAAGGAGCGAGACAGGGAAATGCCGAAGTAGTTTTAATCTACGGCACAGCTGGAATGGGGCCAAAATGAACCACGCAGTAATATTTTTATTTTCTATTAATCTGTTCCCTGGTAGATATGCTGCAGAGGACGGGCTGGTTTCAACTTTACTGAATGGCTCTCTCTCTCTCTCAAAATGAAAAATTGCAGAGTACCATTAGTTAATAAGAAAAAGAGTCTTTAAAAAAAAAATCTTCATTTTGGATTGAAAACAATACGCCCCATGAAGAGAGAGTCATCTGGAACACCATCTTAGGACCGGCTCTAAATAGAGCACGTGTGAATTTCACTGGGCAGCAGCAAAGAGCTCTGAATCTCAAAAAGTCTTCATTACACTTGCCAGGGCTTTCCACGTCTGAGCTCGGAACAGGCATTTGACAATTCCTGAGCTCTCCTTCACTGGCTGGACGACAAAAGTCAAAAATCTTGGGCACACCCTACCGGCAACACAGCCCATTTTGACGGAAGGTAACGGATGCACGTTGACTAACAATGCCTGGGATTGAAAGCCCGTCCTTACTTAATGTACATTTTCAAGATCTTTCGTCAAGAAGTGGGACAGTAAAATCCCCACCAGTAGTGAACAACCTTTGAGATCAGGATCACTACGTCACTTTTTTGATTAAGGTCTCCAAATGTGTGCCTAGACAGTAAATTACAGGCCAAAGAAAACAAAAGTGAAGCACTGGAAACAAATAGTAAGCCAGTATGAAAATAGATAAAGGCATCAAACACGGACCATCAGCAACGATTCTCCAACGAGAGCCGCGGTTTGAGTCAGTCAAGTCCCTCCAGCTACAGAGCCAGGCCGAGCCAGATGGAAAATCCTGGGCCTGATTCACAGGCATCGGCCTGGCTGCCGCCGCAGAGCCCGTCAAACTAACCACTAGAAAACACTCTCTATTCTCTCGTATCACACATCGCACCTCTGCTTTGCCATCTTAGGAGACCCTGGGCACAAAGGCATTGGAGTGAAGGGTCCATGCACTGGGAATGGAGAAGCACGAAACAAGAAACGCTTCACTTCCTAGGTATACAAAACCACGATAGCTTTGTTTATTCTGTGTGTTCATTTTATATTTATTTTTGCGAGAAAAAAAAAAAGTGCCAGCACTCATATCTGGGAAAACCATCAAATGTGTCTCTTCTTCACCACCATCTCTGTCCTTCTCTACTCACTCGGGCAAACGTACTAATTGCATCAAATAAGGCGGGGAGAATTTTAGCAAGCGATGCCCCAGCAATGTATAGAAAGGCATCAGTTCACTCTGCCAGAACAGTGCACCAGGGAAAGCGGGTCCTTACACATGTCATCAGTGGAATCAATCTAATACATGCAATCGATCAATCGAATACATGCCATCAATGTATATATACCAAAAGTAGATCAGACCCTCTAAAATGAGCTAAATAGAATAACTTGATACATTCAGTAAGTATCGCTCCTTCAAAGGGCATAAGCCCTGTAGCTATCAATCAAAATCAAATAAAACAAATCTTCCTTAGTATAGCTGTTTCCCCCTTCTTTATTCCCATACAACACCTTACCTTATTTCTCTCTCTGTTAGTTTAAAACAACGCTTCCCCCAAAGTTGACTTAAGACAGTGACAGAATCTCGCCTTCACCAGACTCTGATCGCGCTCCACTGAGCTCTTCTGAAACCAGGCCCTGATTTCTGAGCGTCTGGGTTTGTCCCTGAGTCGCCCAGTTTTAGCAGGAATCCCTCTGCCAGGATCCTCCGGCTCGATCACCCTTGCTGTCTGACTGGGTTCCTCATCCTCCACCATCCCCACGTGGTGTGACCACCCCGGCCAGCCCTCAGCAAGAATCCTGTTCCGTCTGCGGGGCCAGAACCCCCTCACCCTGCCGTTTCATGTTGGGAATATTCCTTCCAAGGACATCCCACCTGCTCCCCAGCTGTAAATTCACATTTGCTCAGGCCGTATCTGGAGCTGAGCCCAATCTCTCTCCCTGCAAGACCCCAATGCCACGGTCCCACACCTTGAATAGAGTGTGTCCTCCCTTGAATCAAGTCTTCCTTACCACCTTTAGTGGAAGGGTCATGAATAATCTTTTCTCCTTTTATTTTTTTTTTTTAAGATTTGTTTTTTGGAGAAAGAATGGAAGGCAGGCAGAGGGAGGGAGAGAGAGAATCTCAAGCAGACTCCGTCTGTATCCAGCACAGTGCCTGACTGATATGGGGCTCAATCTCACGACTCTGAGATCATGACCTGAGCCGAAATCAAGAGTCAGACCTTAACGGACTGAGCCACCCAGGCGCCCCGAATAATCTTTTCTTTAGCAACACCTCAGCTCTCAGGCAGGGTAAGCAAAATGGAGCTCGGGGCCTGGCTCGCTATGGTAAGCACTCTCTGGCTTGGCTAAGCACAAGGTCACCTCTTCCCCGTCCTCAAATCCCACTAAAACGTCCAGAAACAAACAACGGAACAAAAGATACAAACCTAAAGGACGAAAAATTGGGAGAAGCGGCTGAGTCAGGTGAGGGATTTAAATGTGAAGCAGGGGGACCCATGGAGGAAGGTGCTGGGGGTGGGGGGTTTAGGAGGGAGCTTCCTGAGCCCACGTTGCTTGAAACCCATGACTGGGACTGTGGAAGGCAGGGATGAGGGACGAAAAGACTGGATTCCTGAAGAATCTGATGACAGAGCCCCAGAAGTCCAGCTTCCGTCTCTCTCCCACGTAGCCTGTGACCAACACACCCCCAGCCAGACCACTGCGGACTCATTCTGCCCATATCGTTGAAATGAGAGTGCCCGCACTTGCTCACGTGAGGCACAAGAGAGGGCAGGGTGGCATTCAGAGCTATAAAGAGGAGGATTTGAGGAAAATGGGGAGCAGGGAGGTAAAGCCCCAGGCCCTATCTCCACCAGCTCCCAGAATGTGGGCAGCCAGGTCTGTGTTACTCAAACACTTCCCTTCGGAAACCGAGCAGCTCCCGAGAACTGGCCCAGGTTTACTGCACTAATGTAGTTAGTCCCGTTACATTAGTGCATCAGGAAAACAAAACCAGTAAAAGAAAAAAATAAAATTAAAAGCAGTATAATAAAACTTTAAGTGTAGGGGCGCCTGGGTGGCACAGCGGTTAAGCGTCTGCCTTCGGCTCAGGGCGTGATCCCAGAGTGCTGGGATCGAGCCCCACGTCAGGCTCCTCCGCTATGAGCCTGCTTCTTCCTCTCCCACTCCCCCTGCTTGTGTTCCTTCTCTCGCTGGCTGTCTCTATCTCTTTCGAATAAATAAATAAAATCTTAAAAAAAAAAAAAAAGATTTAAAAATTTAAGTGTAATGGGATAGTTGGAACATAAAACAGAAATCCCCTGAAAGCAGAAGAGAATGACAACGCAATAGGAGAGAGAAAAAAATTTAAAATGTACAAAATCTAGGAGACCCGATCTCCACTTAATAGTAGTTTCGAAAATAGAGATGACAGGGGCGCCTGGGTGGCTCAGTCAGTTAAGCGTCTGCCTTCAGCTCAGGTCATGATCTCGGGGTCCTGGAATTGAACCCCACATTGGGCTCCCTGCTCAGCAGGGAGTCTGCTTTTCCCTCTCCCTTAACCCCTCCCCCATGCTTGCGACCTCTCTCTCTCAAATAAATAAAATCTTAAAGAAGGAAAGAGAAGATGGCTTGAAGAATAGTATGAGATACGTTTTCAGGACTGAATGACATAAGCCTCCAGACTGAAAGGGTACTAAGTGCCTGTCCCATGAGAGAAAGAGACCCACTCCAACCGAGGTCATCAAAATTTACAGAAAACTTGTTATTTGTATAGGAATGGGAAGCAAAATACTACCAGACACAAGGAGCAATAACTTAATATCAAGAAGAAGCCAAATCCAGATGCCAATATTCTTCCGTTTGTATTCACGGTAGCTTCCCCTCAAAGACATAAGGCTGTATAGTCACAACCCCCAAGCGGCAATCTGAGGTCCCTTAGTCAGACTGGCCTGTGTGCCTGGTCACAAGGTTCAGCACCAAAGGGGCAGGAATGAGAACGACATCAGACTTCTAGAAGACAATGGAGCAAACCTCCAAAATTCTGAGGGAAGATGTTAGGCCTCCAATTCCCAAAGCACCCTTGTACCCACCTTAGGAAACGGTTAGGAAATGGGCTGCAGCCACTGTAGGGAATAGATCAAGAGAGCTGAAAGCAGACCTAGGTAATAGGGAATCCCATCATAAAATGGGAAAAAAATCATTCCTCAGGATATTTGAAGCTCTGGGATGAGAACCTTCAGCAGGACTAACAAGAGTGACGAATCCAGTGTATTTATTTTTTAAGATTTTATTTATTTACTTGACAGAGCACACGAGCAGGGCGGGAGAGGGAGAAGCCGGCTCCCCGCTGAGCAAGGAGCCCGATGCGGGACTCGATCCGAGGACCCCGGCATCATGACCTAGAAGCAACTGAGCCACCCAAGCCCCTGGCAACAAAGTCCAGTTTAAAGCAGGAGGAGGCAGCCGAGCAAATGTTCCCTGGGGGAGAAGTAACACCGACAGATTACGTGATACATCAGACCACTTACTTGAACTTTATGTACCTACAATGAATCACGGAACACTACATCAAAAACTAAGGATGTACTGTATGGTGACTAACATAACATAATAAAAATAAATAAATCGATAAAAATAAAACGTATTTTATACACCCACATGTAAAAATGCCATATCCATACACAGGTATTGGGTACCGCTGATGGAATACTGCTAAAATAAAGTGAAAGTTAATGGGAAGTAACTCATAAAAACCAGGCAATTGTTTAAAGACGATTATTAGCTCAGGTAAATCAAGTATCAGAAAAGGACATGTAATCATTGGCCCCATGTGGAGCCATATTTCATACTCATGATAACGTGAACAATGCTGGTGACATGATGTGACGTTTAAGAAGTGTTTCATAGCAGCATTGTCCACAATAGCTAAATCGTGGAAGGAGCCGAGATGCCCTTCAACAGATGACTGGATTAAGAAGTTGTGGTCCATATATACAATGGAATATTACTCAGCTATCAGAAAGAACGAGTTCTCAACATTTGCTACAACATGGACGGCACTGGAGGAGATAATGCTAAGTGAAATAAGTCAAGCAGAGAAAGACAATTATCATATGATTTCTCTCATCTATGGAACATAAGAACTAGGATGATCAGTAGGGGAAGAAAGGGATAAAGAAAGGGGGGGTAATCAGAAGGGGGAATGAAACATGAGAGACTATGGACTATGAGAAACAAACTGAGGGCTACAGAGGGGAAGGGGGTGGGGGAATGGGATAGGCCAGTGATGGGTAGTAAGGAGGGCACATATTGCATGGTGCACTGGGTGTTATACACAGCTAATGAATCATCGAGCCTTACACCGGAAACCGGGGATGTACTGTATGGTGACTAACATAATATAATAAAAAATCATTATTAAAAAAAAAAAAAAAAAAAGAAGTGTTTCAAATAGGGGCGCCTGGGTGGCTCAGTCGTTGAGCGTCTGCTTTCAGCTCAGGGCGTGATCCCAGAGTCCTGGGATCGAGCCCCACATCAGGCTCCTCCGCTGGGAGCCTACTTCTTCCTCTCCCACTCCCCCTGCTTGTGTTCCCTCTCTCACTGGCTGTCTCTCTCTCTGTCAAATAAATTAATTAATTAAATAAATTTAAGAAAATTGCTTCAAATAATTAGGAGAAGGAGGAGGAATGTAGAGATAATCAGAGACAAACAATACAAGGCTGATTGGTGTGCAAGCTGGGTGACATTGCCATGATGAAAACTTGAAATCATAACAATGACACAGTAAACAATGATTTCTTATATGAAATAAAATTTTACTATGTGAGATAGACTCGGGAGGGGGGAAATAAATATATGAGTGTCTGGAGTAATTCATTAAAAATAACCTCATAACTGTCTGTCTTCAGAAACAGAAGTAAGCACATATTATTTAGAATTCCAGGAAAGAAAGGTATAGAGGACAGGGGGAGAGGACTGTTTTGTTTTTAAATCCAAATTAAAAATTTTAATACTACCTGATTTTTTAAGCTAAGTATAACCATGACTTTGATAAAAATCACATTCACAAAATTCTTCATCCTCTTAAGATTCTTTTGTTATGATGGCATAGAGTTTCAGTGTCTTTTTCCCTCCGTTATGTAATGAACAGAATTAAGGAGTGATATTTGAACATTAAAAAAAAGCATAGCTGGAAATACAAGAATTCAGTGGCCTGCTCCATTATGAGATTTTACTGTATATACTGCCCTCTAGTGTCACCTTATGGAAAAGCATTTTACATTTTGTAAACTAGACATTCACTGACATCTTCAAATGTCACATTCTCTCTTCGTCCCGGTTCTTCTAGCCTCTTCAGAAAGTCAGCCTCCCAGTTCGAGGTCCAAGAATTCAGGCTTGGATTATTAGTTTTATAATATGGCTTCATTGTGGATTCAAAAGATTTTGATGGAAGGGCCTTGGAACCTGGTCATGACGAAGGGGGGAAATAAATGTCTTCTGAGCTTTAAACAACTGTTTATCCAGTTGGGGAAAAGAACCCATTTGTGTGCCATCTCCATGACTCCCTGACGGTTTATGCCTACAGAATCAAACAGTGCTGGAAGGAAGGTGGACACATAGATGCTTGAAAAACACTGAGTCTGGCGTGTGCCTGGTTTCAGAAGGCTCTCTGCTGTTTGCGGGCCATCTGAAAGGGTGAAGAAGGCACACGGGAAAGTGATCGTTGTCACTAACAACTGCTTGAACCACATTATTTCACAAATATGGACAAGGCAACACAGATGATAGTATCTAAGACGAAAGGTCCACCTCGATGCCTTTCATCCCCTCCTGAAAGCAAAAAAAAAAACAAACCCCCCCTCCCAAAAAAACCATCCACTTTTCACCACACTCCTTTCTTTGCAATGAGAAGAATGTATTTTCTTCCTGACCATTATTTACTATCTGATAAAACCACACATTTCTCCCTGCCAAAATGTTGACGCACATCAGTTCCACGACGCTTTTCCTCTGCTACTAGGTAACAGGGAGAGAGCCTGTGGCTCCCCGGACGTGGACCGTGCTCCCCCTGCACAGTTACTCCTTGGCCCTGCGGCACACTTGCTTTGCTAATTCCAAAGAGACAGGCTTGGAGGGGGAAGCTCAAGGCACGCTGATGTCAAGTCTTTGATATCTACAAGAGCGTGGCCTGTGTTCCATGGAGAAGAGCTCTCTTCGAAACTTCCACCCGAATTTTCCTTCTCTGGTAGTTACATTTCAGGTGAAAAATTGTTGAGCTCTAGGCTCATTTTAATTGGGGCTCACGAGGTGTGAGCAGAGATCCTATTTCCTCCGTGAGCATTCCCTTCATTAACACCGTGACTAAGAAAACCTCACAATTAGTTTGTATCCTTCAATATAAAATCAGGATGACAATTCTCGAGATTTTTGCTCCTTACAGACATGCCGTAAAAAACTTGCACATTTCAAATTCTGAGTCTTTATTAGCAATTAGAGATTATAAACTGCCAACTCATGATGCAACATATTTTATATTTATAGTACATTTCATTTCCCAAGAGCCAACAAGTCCATAAACAGGGATAACAGTTTCTAGGGTAAGTTTTGAATCCAGCCAATATGGCGCATAATCAGAAAGGGTATACTTGTCTTTAGAAACAGCAAGTGAAAAAAAACAGCCATTACCAAAATCTTTAATAAGGCACCAGAGTGTCTGAGAAAGATCATGAGTTTCTGAGCCAAGGGAGTTAGGGCTAAAAACTCAGTTTAGCCACATGAATATGACACGGAGCGTGTTATGACCCATAGCACCCTTACCTTTCCAATGAGGAAAATATTGACCTTATAGGACTATTTTGTGCTTGTAACACAGAGAGAGGGTACTAGGGAAATGTTTGCTTCCTTCCCTTCTTCCCAGCGCCCCACAGCCCCTCCTGCCGTCCCACACCCCACTCAAGGAATAGAACTGTCACCACCTGTGGAGACAGAAGCTTCCAAAACAAAGCTGTGACTGCAAGAAGAAACTGGCATCTCCTTTCCTTTCCTCCCCATCTGCATCATTATGACTTTCTGGTGTATTCAGGAAGGAGTCTTTCCAACCCTAGCCAGGCCTGGGGAGAAGTTAGATAGGCCACACCAACTACTGCAGACCATGTCACATCAGACATCCCTTTCCAGCCCCCTCCAGCTAACTCCAAGTTCCTCCCTCTGGCTCCATTTTTCTTCTGTGAAATCTGTTCTTTTGCTTCTCAGTTTCCACTTGGACCTGTTTCCCTCCCTTTCCCCACTCCTGGTTAAACAGCCGGACAACTGATTTTCTAACCTCTCCTCTGGTGGCTCTCTGCTGCCCCCTGTCGTCACAAAATGGAGCAGGTCACGCTCTGGCCACAAAAAAAATAAAATCTTCCAAGCTTCAGGAACGCTCAGCATTTACGGAGGGCCTACTGCATGCGGGCCAGTGTGGTAGGTATTGGAGATACAGTAGTGAGCAAAATCAGAAAACACCCCGCTCTCAAGAAACTTACAGTTAGGTGAAAAAAGCAGGCATTAATCAACTACTCATAGGAGTAAACGTAATGCCACAACTCAAACATGGGCTATGAAATGCAGTGAGTCCTGTAGTAAGGGACTTGACCTTGTCAGAGTGGTTGAGGACAGCTTTCTGGAGGTAGCGACGTGGCTGGGGCTGAGGGATGGCTGGATACACAGAACGAAGAAGGAGGAGGAACATTCCAGAAGGAGGCAGCATGTGTTCAGCAGGAGGGAGCACGGAAACACAAGGGACGACGGGAAATCCGTGTAGCCAGAGGAAGCAGAGAGGGGCTGAGTGGAAGCAGCTGGATGAGCCAGAGGCCACGGTGGAGGGCCTCCTAAGTGGTTATGGCAGCTTAGAGTGAAATGTTAAAGTAGAGCCTGGGAGAGTGGAGAGATTAAAAACAACAGCATTTAGAAAATATTTTCAGTATTTAGGAAATATAATCAAAAGAACTGTCTGAGTTGGATACCCATAGAGGGTCAGGGAGACGTAGTGTCCCGACCTGCATAGACAGGTAGACACTGCAGCCGTTATCTGAGTTTGAGGTGATGCTGGGACCCATAAAATGGATACCAAGCAGACGGCAGGTTATTTAGGCATCAAGGTCAGAAGAGAGGCCGGAGTAAGCTCAGGTGCATAGGGGCCGCAGTCGTTCTCGACTATTAAGGAGGACCCCAGGGGCATTTCTGGAATTTCCCAGGGCAGGGGAGATGAGGACAGGTGACCCGCAGTGATTCAAGACACCTTGAAAAGCACAACGCAGTTCAGAGAGAAGAAATGTCCCATGTCCCAACTGTCATGAAAGTGAAAAACCTGTTTTTAATTCTCTTCGTCTTCTGTATAAACACCAAGGCTTGTATTTCTTGCCTAGTTTCAATTTACATTGAATTTTCCAGGCATGTAAAAACCACGTAAGTTAAGGAAAAGTGGACTTATCTTCAGTATTTACCCATTTCAGAAAATCACATCAGTGCTCCCAGTACCTGAATGACAGGGCAACACTCCTCTGTTAGTCTACACTGCAGACTCCACACACAGAATAACCATATTCACAGTCACTGATACAACCCAGAGGCACAAGCATGTAGCGACTTCACTAAGCCTTCCATACGACCAGGCGCACGCATGTACTGAAATGCCACCAAACGGAAATGATTTTCCTGTGTATTAGAGACAGGACAGTATGTTTTGTCTTAGATCACATGTTGTTATAAGAAGCAGGCATTTAGACTGATCCGATTGTAAACCACCAGCCCAGGCGCAGAATCCAGAGTGAGAGAGAGGGAAGGCATCAGATCCCATTGGTGAATTCCAACATTTAATGGCCAGCCAGAGAAGGATGTCCCCCAAGCGCAGACAGAGGAGAAACCCAAAAGTGCCGAACTGGAGAAGCCAGGAGGAGAGCGCACATGGGGAAGGAAGACCTCGTTAATGACGTCCAAGGTTGCCGAGAAGTCAAACAGGACAAGGACCAGACATGTCTTCATCTGGGGCGCCTGGGTGGCTCAGTCAGTTAAGCACCTGCCTTCAGCTCAGGTCATGATCTCAGGGTCCTGGGTTCGAGTCCCGCATCGGACTCCCTGCTCAGCGGGGAGCCTGCTTCTCCCTCTGCCTGCCACTTCTGCTGCTCATGCTCGCTCTCTCTCTCTCTCTGACAAATAAATAAAATCTTTAAAAAAAAATTTTTTTAAATGCCTTCATCTTATCTAGCAACGTGAAGGATTTGACAGCAGGGATGTCACTGATAATTTAGCAAGGGCGGTTTCAGGGGAGTGCAGGAGCCTGGAGCTGGGAGCTGAGAAGTTAGGGAGGGGCAGAGGGAGAAGGTGGAGATGGCCATGACATGGTTCTCGGAGGATTTAGGTCATAAAAGGGAAATGATAGAAGGTGCTGAGAAGGTGAGTAAGGGGGCTGTTCACGGTCTACACAGATTTGCTAAGATGACCTTTGTCTCTCCAGGGGAAACTGAGGACGTGGATCCTCCACTCAGGGGAGCTTAGGTTGGTTGCGGTTGGCAAGAGAGAAAGGGAAGGTGGGATCATGGGCAGCATGGGATTTGGAGCCCGAGTTCAGATGGCCTCCCTCTCACCGGATGAAACATTTCAGAGAGCCCATAAAATTCACTTTATTGGATTTTATGAAATTAAGTGCAACTCTGTGAGTTCTGAATTAATCCTTCAACATTCTAGCTTCCTATAAGCAGATTACTAGGTCAGGGAGTGGCAGAGACGGCCCTAACTCACCCTGTTGTCCAAGACGGAAGGAAGTCATTTAGAAAACGACATAGAAATTTACCGATTCATAAAGCAAATCAATAACCTTAAAACTATGGCTTAAGAAGGGGCGCCTGGGTGGCTCAGTCGTTAAGCGTCTGCCTTTGGCTCAGGGCGTGATCCCGGCGTTATGGGATCGAGCCCCACATCAGGCTCCTCCTCTGTGAGCCTGCTTCTTCCTCTCCCACTCCCCCTGCTTGTGTTCCCTCTCTCGCTGGCTGTCTCTATCTCTGTCAAATAAATACATAAAATCTTAAAAAAAAAAAAAAAGATTGGTGAAATATATGAATGTCACACCTCGATTTAAAAGTTTAAAAAAAAAAAAAAAGAGGCCTGTAAGTATTTCCCAATTATAAATACTACAATGGATCCCTGAAGATCACTTAAAGGGACTGCAGCTGTAAGGTGAACCCCAAGCACACATGAAGTACTGCTACTTCTGTGGCCGGGACTGAAGGAGTAGGAAAACGTGACACAGTGAAAACGGGGGGCTGTGTCTATTGCATTTTGGTGCTAAATAGTCTTAGAAAAGTTTCGCCACTATGAGGCTTACGGGGATCTTGTCGGAGCAGCTTGAGAGACCTTAGAAAAGAAAGCCCCACCAAGATGCGAAGAAGCGGCAGGAAAAGGTCATTAATTGTTCAGTGACTGGGCTGCAAAATTTGCTCCCGTAAAGTGCAATTGAGAGGTGTCAGAGAGGAAATGAAATGTATCTTCTGTGTAACTAACCCAGTGTTTCTCATAAGTCCCCATCCCCCGCGCACGAAGGGAAAACGACAGATTCAACCCAATCTAAGGCAAAACCTCCCAACAGTCGTGCAATTCATTTTCTCGAGGTAAGAATGTCTGTCCGGTTGCCCGGCTTCTACCTCCCTCTCTACCTCTTTTTCGCGACCCTGTATGACAGCAGAGAAGATGCCCCACGACTGTGAGATGTCCTCCGATTTCTCGAACCTCAGAGGTGACATCCTGCTGCTTCTGTCGCTGAGGCCGGCACCTGTAACGCGTGCTCTGGTCCCGAGGGGTCCTGCCAGGGCCCGGGGTGCTCCTTGAGAGGACGTTGGCACCGCAGGGCTGTCTGCGGCGAAGCGTACAACCGCCCGGACGTAAGTCTGTGCACATACAAGCCGCCACAACGTGGCCAGGCGCTCGCCTCTGGCCTCTGCCAGGGGACATTTGGCACCTTTCACGCTCAGTAGACACGCAACACAAGAACACACAAGCTTCGGAGAACAGACCGGAAGCCCCTGACTGGCCACACCAGGCTGACCACTGAACTATGCTGGACCCCAGCTTTTAGCTCAAGACCTGCCTGTCTTTGTGTATTCCTCAGCTTACCAACATATTTCTAATGTCTCCACTCCAAAATGTGACCCGAAGGCAGGGTTTGGGGTTGGCAAGGACAAATACAAAATATTGGCATCTACCTTCTTTTACTTCTCCCTCTTTGTTCGTGCCCCATCACACCGACGGCTAGAAAGCACGAGGCCATCTCCCCTTCCTTCTGCCTGGAGAAGAGAGGCTTGCGACCAAGCAGTCACGACGGGAAGGGGTAGCTTCTCCAGAAGAGAAGTCTCTGAGCTGAGTATTCTAGTCTTAGTTCCCATTATGTTACAGTGGGAACTAAAGAAAGGTAGAAAATCCCCTCGAGAGAGCAGTCTGACTTTAGAAAGGAAAGGAAAGAACAGGAAATAAGAAAAGTTGAACATCAATGTTACATACGAGTGTCAAACTTTTCTTCTGGAACAGTCCGACCCTCCCCCAAAGTGGATGGGGAACTTGGACCAGCAAGGAAGACAGTAACCTGCTCAAAAGGAAAGAAAACGTCTCTACCCCAAAACCATCTCTGTTAGTCTTTTATTTTTATTTATTTTTATTTTTTTAAGTAGGCCCTACGCCCAGCGTGGAGCCCAACCTGAGGCTTGAACTCACGACCCTGAGATCAAGACTTGAGCTGAGATCAAGAGTCGTATGTGTAACTGCCTGAGCACCTAGGTGCCCCAGTCTACTTTTAAATCTGTTATAATCTTATTATTGTGGCTCCTGAACTTTACATTAGCTCATCTAAATATAAGCATGAATACACTTAACCCTAAACATGTATACACTTAATAAGAGACTGTCAAACTACACGAGACAAAAATCAATAGAACCGCAAGGAGGCAACGCTGAATTCATTATGGCAGTTGGAGACATCAACCCCCTTCTATTGGAAATGGACCGATCTGGCAGGTGGAGAATCAGCAGACATACTTGAACTAAACACCATCCACCAACGGAATATAATTGACATCTATGCCCTACCATACCCAACACCAGCAGAATACACTCCTCAAGTTCACGTGCAACATTCATCAAGATAGACTATACTCTGGCCATGAAACACACCTTCACAATTTTAAAAAAATAGAAATCATAGACTTACTCTCAGACCACATGGAATCAAACTAGAAATCAAGAACAGAAAGGTGACTGGAAAATCTCCAAATATGTGCAGCTTAAACATCACACTCCTAGTAACACATCAGTCAAAGAAAAACCTCAAGAGAAATGTAAAAATATTTGAACTACACGAAAATGAAAATGCAACTTATCAAAACTTGTGGGATACAGAGAAAGCGGTGCTTAGAAGTAAATTTTTAAAAGATTTTATTTATTTATTTATTTGAGAGAGAGAGAGAGAGAGAGAGAGAGCATAAGCAGGGGGAGGGGCAAAGGGAGAGGGACAAGCAGACTCCCCACTGAGTGTGGAGCCCAGCACAAGGCTCTATCCCAGGGCCCTGAGATCATGACCTGAGCCAAAACCAAGAATCGGACGCTTAACCATCTGAGCCAGTCAGGTGCTCCTTAGAGGTAAATTTAGAGCATAGAATGCATATATTCGAAAAGAAGAAAGATCTAAAATCAATAACATAAGTCTCCACTTTAGGAAACTACAAAAAGAAGAGCAAATTAAATCCATAATAAGCAGAAGCAAAGAAATGATAAAAATGAGAGCAGAAATCGATGAACTTGAAAACAAGAAATCAATAGAGAAAAATCAATGGAACCAAAACTGCTTCTTTGAAAAAATCAGTAAAATCAATAAGCCGGTAGCTAGGCTAAGATAAACAGAGACAGAATACACAATTTGTCAGAAATGAGAAAGAGGACAACACCACAGATCCCATGGACATTAAAAGGATAATAAAGGAATATTATGGACATAATCATTGTGCTCTCAGTATTAATAACTCTCTGTCATTTCTAATTAAGCATCGACCATGCCTCTGGTGATGTTTTGCCTTTTACATGAATTATCTCAAAACTTCTCAAACACACTACAGAAACTGGAATTCTCCTCATATTATAAATGAGAAAAGAAAGTTAATAAGGTTCAGAAACAGTGCTAATGTCACACGTCTAACAAGTCAGCCCTGCTCCAACTGGTTGTCCAAACCCATTTCTTTCCATTATACCATACAGTTTCTCAAGCAATTTGGGGATATATAGTTTGGTTATGGCGTGGCTCTCCCTGCCAAAAACAGGCCACCATTACTTCTACAAAGAATGGAAAGATATACAAGTAGACGGCTATTTGTGCGTGACGAGAGAAGTTCTTTCTGTCAGTCCGAGTATTTCAGAATAGTCTGGCTAATATGAAACAACTTTCAGCTTCTTTCTTCCAAGAAATAACGTGATATAAAGCACGATGGGTGTTACAAAGTGGGTATATAATTCCTCTGACTCATGACAGAAATGCACCAAGCAACTGAGGAGGACGAGGGGACAACAAAACTGTTGGCTAGTAAATAAGGGAGAGGAGTGATGAATATAGGCAACAAGGAGGAAAAAAAAGTTTAGCTGACCTTAACTAAAATGAAAAGAAATAACCCAGTTCATATTTAAGCTGAGCAAATCTCTCCCATGTGCCAAAACTCACCATGTCCTGCATCACCGCTGCTGTTACCAGCCGCCATTTTGTAAAGTGACTGCCAACATCACCCGCCCGTGCGAGCGGCACGGTGTCCCGCAGCCCAAAGTCAATATGAAGACGGAGCACTGGCCGAGGGGGTCACAGTGAGAGGAGGAGCAAAAGCAGAAGTAAGTGGTTGCCACGAGTAGCAAAAATGCTCGTTTCACCTCCATGCTTTCAGTGCCTCTCCATACACAGTGACCCAAACCAGAGAATATTTCGAAAACTGAATCTAGAGGTTGAAGATAGGGTCACTTGGGAAATGAGAGCGTGAGCATTTGCCTTCTCTTCAAACTGCGGGTGACTGAGCTCGCAAGCTTACACCCTGCTTGATGTCGTGTATGGAAGTAAAAACTAGAGTTGAGCTGCCTTGAGAATAAAGAGAAGATGCACCACTCTAGCCAGTCAGATGTCCAGGTCTGGAAAACCAGGAGCTTTACAGTCGCTGACCAGAGGGGAATCCAATGGGGCTGTTTTAACATGCGCAAGCGGCAGACAGCTGGGGCAAGTAGCCCCGAAGCCCCCCTCGGTCTCCAGAGTTGCACAGTTTCATGACCGCGTGTGCAATTCCCCCTGCCCCGGGAATGTGCATTCAGGGTCTGCGTGCTGCTGAGTGGAGACCGTGGAGAAAGGATCTGTCTCACCCCTCCTGGATCCAAGCTTTTGTTCAGCATCAGCTCAGTCATAAGAATCTCATTCTAAGCAGAGGCCGCTGGTTCTGACACTTTCAGACATCACCAGATGCTATATTAGTCCAACAACAAAGTGCTCCTGAAAGACCAAATTGTGCCCATGTGGCCGAAAGAATACCCTAATTGCATAATGCCTGTGAAAGAATCATCAAAATTCACATGTCCAATTACGAACAGTTTTCCAATTTCGACATGAGACATTCTTGGAAACTGTCACAAGGCAGATGTCTTCAAGAGGATTTTATTTTCCCCAAGGCGTAATGTTATAATTGGATATTCTGTTACCAAAGACCAAAGCATGAAATAAATCATAGGCATACATAAGCAACAACAGGATATAAAACCAAAGATACAGCTATAAATTCTCATGATAGAACTTAGAGATTTTATATTAAGTCAAAAACATTAGCGGTGGGAGCTACCTAAGAGACCATCCCCAAGCTGTTCCCAAGACCCCCACCCCCACCCCGAAGACAAGCTACATCGTTACTTCTTAGGAAGTTTGGTAAAGAACACAGATTCCTGGACCTCATTTCCAGAGATGTTGATTTGGTCTAGAATAAGAAACAAAATGCTGTATTTTTCTTTTAACGTATCCAGGTGATTCAAAAAACTCATTAGGGGGAGTGGGGGCGGGGAGGGGGTAGAGCGCAGAATGACTCCTATAAAATGGGTGTTTTTCTGCAGATTTTCTGACTAAATGCCAACGGCTTCATCAGTAAACAAATGTCAATGTTTTAGGCAGTGAGTTATACGACTATGGGTTGCACACGGCTCTTTGTGTGCAACTAAAAATATGTAGTTACCACTGATCTGGGATAGCAAATTTAGATGTCTCTACTCAGGAAAGTAAAATATGCACATGTCAATAACCTTGAGAATTAAATATTTATGTGCCCGGAGAAGCAAAATATTTAGTGATCAATAATTTATGACATATAGTTTTTACCCATCAGGAAGGAAATGAATAGCTACATTTACGCTGTTTATGCATCACGGTCGTGGGAAGTTGATAACGTGAGGTTGAACTAAGTGTCTGAAAGGCCACGGAGTTAAATGAATAAGCACAGTTAAATTCCCTCTTTGGACACCCGCGTATATAAAAATAGACACCGCTAAGACATCGAGACATCCATTCCATCTTCAAATCACATCTCAAATCTATCCATTTCTTTCTCCACTACCTCCCACCCTAATCCAGAGTTTCACTTCTTTAATGGAAACTGTGCCTTGCTTCCACCTTCATGGTACAATCTATTCTCCATGGAGAAGCCATCAGAGATCTTTTTAAAATATTAATCAGGGGGCGCCTGGGTGGCGCAGCCGTTAGGCGTCTGCCTTCGGCTCAGGGCGTGATCCCCGGCGTTGTGGGATCGAGCCCCACATCAGGCTCTTCCACTATGAGCCTGCTTCTTCCTCTCCCACTCCCCCTGCTTGTGTTCCCTCTCTCGCTGGCTGTCTCTGTCAAATAAATAAAATCTTTAAAAAAATAAAATAAAATAAAATATTAATCAGAACAGAACGAAACCCAAATCAGATCATAGCAACTATGCTTAAAGCCTTCTGATATTTTCCCATTGCACTTAGACTGTATCCAGACCTCTCACCCTGTCTACTGGAGCCCTTTATCACAGGCGTCTGTCTGCCCTTCAAATCTCATCTTCTATGCTCTCCCTTCGCACCCCTGGTGCTCCTGCCACAATAACCTTCTTTCTGACCCTCCCTCCCATCAACTCCTTCCCGCTCTCCTATGCATCAGCTGCTCCCTCGATCTGAAATTAATTCCCTCCACTTTGTACACAGGTTTGTCTCCTCCCATCTTTCAAGTCTCAGACTCAAATGTTATGTCCTCACAGAGGTCTCCCCAGTTACTCTGTCTAAAGCCAAAATGCTCATCCTTAGCTGGTAACACCCTATTTACATACTTCATAAGCTCCACAGGGCAGAGCCTGCTGTGTTTCCTGCTATACCCCCAGCACCCAGCCCAGGAATATGCATATAATAAATGTTTCTGAGATGGGGCGCCTGGGTGGCTCAGGTGGTTAAGTGACTGCCTTCAGCTCAGGACAGGATCCCAGGGTCTTAGGATCAGCCCTGCATTAGGCTCCTTGCTCAGCAGGGAGTCTGCTTCTCCCTCTGCCCCTCCCCCTGCTCGTGTTCTCTCTCTCTCTTGCTCCCGCTCTCTCTCAAATAAATAAAAATAAAATCTTAAAAAAAAAATTTAAAAAATAAATGTTTCTTAGATGCCAGTTGTATAAATAAATGAGGAGCAGAACCTGACAGCAGCAGGGCATACAACTCGAGACATTCTCAAATCCTCCCAAACCACAAATACGGTAGCAGACAACGTCCTCAGAACATGGAACCAGGCGGACTATTTCACGCAGATCCAAACTGTAAAGGAGTCCAATGCTCTACCCTTTGATCTACTTAGATCGCTCTCATCTGCCCAATAACCACTGTTTCTTAAAACACTGCTTCTGCCTCCACTTTCATTATCAGCACGAGCAGTCTGCTTCCTTCGGAGAGGTTACTTTTTCACGAATACAGAGTTTTTAATATTTCAAGACCTCTCCCGCATCTGCGCCATGAACATAACACGAAGCCAGCGAGAGAGGGACGCTGGCGGCCCTTGTCCAGCAGGTCCGGGACGCTCCCGAGCACCGCCTCTCTCAAAGGCCAGGAAGCTCACTCTGCGCCCTAGAACGATCTAGATGGGGTGGACCAAAACGTGAACATAAAATCAGTGAAAACAAAGGGTCTGCGTACTCTCTTCAGTTGAAGTGTTGTCTTGTTTTTTAATTTTGTTTTTAAGATTTTATTTATTTATTTGACAGAGAGAGACAGCCAGTGAGAGAGGGAACACAAGCAGGGGGAGTGGGAGAGGGAGAAGCAGGCTCCTAGCGGAGCAGGGAGCCCGATGCTGGGCTCGATCCCAGGACTCTGGGATCATGACCCAAGCCAAAGGCAGACACTTAACGACTGAGCCACCCAGGCACCCCGTGTTTTTCAATTTTTAAGGGCAAAGAGAACACATCGATGAAAGCTGCATGGTCTTACTTGGGGTGCCTGTGAGCACCGTGGTTGTCTGCTCTGCAGACGGGAGCTGCCAGCTCGTCCCGGAGGGTTTCCCGGTGTCGGAGATTCTGCCCAGAACTGGATCGGGGCCAACCCAACCATCGGCCCAAGTTGCTGAAGCCACAGTCATGCAATGTGTCCACGCCTCCTCCTGCCAACCAGAGGGAAAGTGCTGGGCTCTGACCCTGCTTACTTCTCTGCTTCCTTCCAGATCTATAACATTAGCCTGAGGAATGCTTTCAGGTTTTCAGCCCTTTTGTTCTTCCTTTAATCTTTATATAACCACGTGCTACCAAAAGAACAGAGACGGTTAAAAAAAGAAGAAGGAGGCTAGGTCAGAAACCAAGCCAAGAGGATTCCCCTCCTGCCTGAACAACCCTCAGAACTAAACATTATGAGGCTCACTAAAGCCTTTGTCCTTACACGAAACAACATCTAGAAAATTCAGTTGATTTATCTGTTTATGTGGAGAGACTGAAAATCAAGTAATATTCATATGTAATGTTTTCATGGAAGGAAATGAATACCTTAGCTAGAAGAAATACTGATGTTTTTACATGATCAACACTCTTCCCAAAGGTATCCCGATAAAGCAAAAAAGTCTAGGAATTGCATAATTTATTAATAACTGTTCTTACTGTCCTTGCACTTAACTATCTCCTGAGACAAAATATCTTTGTTAGTTAACTTTCTATTTATACCAAATTAATACCTGCATATAGCTTTAAAAGTGAGATAGGCCTTTTATCAGGCCATTAACACCAGGTAGCGGTGTCCTGCCCTACCCTTTTACCCCCTTTCCACATGCGGGAAGTCACCGCTCCCAATTCTTTCAGGTGTCTCTTCTCTACTCACACTTCAAAAACATCCAAATAACATGCTTAACATGCTATTTCTTGATTTTTCACTTTTAGATAATACCTACTGTCTTCCCGCGATGGAAGACGTAGATTGAACTTGCGTAGATCACCCCCACATATTTGTCTTCCCTCCTCATTCATTTTTTTTTTAAGTTTTTATTCAAATTCCGGCTAGTTAGCATACAGCGTTATGTTAGTTTCAGGTGTGCAGTAAAGTGATTCAATACTTCCATACGTCACCCGGTGCTCATCACGACAAGTGCACTCCTTCAACCTGGTCACGTACCTAACCCGTCCCCTCACGCACCTCCCTCTGACTCCTCATCCATTTTTGATTAAGTAGATATCCAGGGCTTTCGTGATTACAGGTATAAATATTATTTACTGCTGAGCCAAACCAGTGTGTTATCGTTACGTTTTCTCTCTTGAAATTTGTTTTCTTTTGTTTGTGAATGTCTGGCCAACTCTTCCCACACCTTCCAAAAGCCCTGTAAAATGCCTCTTAGCCCAATCTGACAACTTCCCTGGCAGACTACAAGTCTCAGCACAAGAGACTCTGAGTATGTTGGAAGTAGAGCCCAGGGAGTGAGGGTTTTGCTTGTTTGCTCACCCAGGACCTCAGGGTGAGCTGGGTTCAGAAACCGCTCATCTACAGAAGAAGTAAGGTCATAAACTCTCAAGTTTTAAGAGAATTTGGGTTTGGTTCTCCACCATGCCAGCACGACTTGAAGAAACGTTCTAGAGACGCAAACAAAGCTGACAGGCGTGGGAAGAATGACCCGTACCTTCTATTACATGAACGCTCAAAACAAAACTGTCCCAACTCCCCTTGAAAAAGCCCAAGTGGGAGCGGAGACTTGCCTCTTTCACTTTCCAGCCAATGACCTTGACACCTGAACACTGGGCATTAGTAACACTGAGTGCCTCTGTTCTCATGACGGCTACTCCCTTGCTGTTGACCCTGGCTGCCGGGTCTTACCTAGTTAAAGTCAGAATCAATCATACCCGAGTGACATGATAGAAGTTACAACACAACCGTGCCCCACGTGACCACGCGGACTAGCTGCCGTGCGGGACCAGGCGTGGGACATCCGCGCAGTGTGTCCAGACCTGCAGGCAGCCAGAGTGAATGTTCTTCTTCCCGATTACAAAGTTAGGAAGTAACATGGTATTAAGAAATAGCTAAAACAGCTGAAAGTGATTGCTTCAAGGGACTAGGAAATGAGGACAGATTCTGCTGTTTCTTTGAAATAAGCCTTGCAGCAGAAAGTTTAATTCGGAAAAAAAAAATTGATAAAACATAATTTAAATAAAACAGCGTGTTAATCATAGGGTCTAATGAACACATTCATAAAGAATACCAGGCACAGCGTGGGTAAGTTATATAAAATCTCAAGACGCAGTGAAGATAAAAATACCAACGTTCTCTGGGGCTCCTGGGTGGCTCAGTTGGTTGAGCAGGACTCCTGGATTCGGCTCAAGTGCTGATCTCAGGCAACCGGAGACTGAGCCCCACCACTGGGCTCTGCCCTCCTGGGGAGTCTGCCGAGGATTCTCTCCCCCTGCCCCTCCCCACCTTCCTATGCGCACATGCGCTCTCTCTCCAAAATAAATGGATAAATCTTAAAATTAAAAATACCAACATTCTCATTTCCTCCCCCATCTCGACATGAGGAGACCAGGCCAGTTTCACTTATTCATTCAACAATGCTCCCTGAAGCCTACCAGGGGCCAGGCACTGTTCTAGGCTGTGGGATGACAGCAGCAAACAAAACAAAGCTCCTGGTCTTCCTGTACTTAGATTCCAACATGGGGAGACAGCTGATAACTGGCCCCGGATGAGTAAGTAAACTTCGGGAGTGATGGGTGCCATGAAGAGAAAATAAAGCCGGGCCAGGGTTTATGGCACCAGAGAGTGGCGTGGGAAGGGAGCCTGCTTCAGAAAGAAGGTGAGGAAGGAGGCCCGTCTGAGGAAGCATCACTCACAGACCCCAGACTGGTGGGAAGGAACCAGCCAGGGGACCGCATCCCAGGGAGCCTGTCGTGGGGCTCGATCTCACAACCCTGAGATCAAGAACAAGTAACAGGCTCAGAGGCCGGCAAGGCTTCCCCCATGCGTGAGGAGGGGCTGCGAGCAGCTCAGGGTAGAGAGACAAGAGCATGGTGAGCCTGGAACCCAGCAGGGCAGAGCCTGCAGTCTCAGAGGCCACAGGAAGGACCTGGAATTCTAGAGGAGACATCTCTGGGGGTCTTTACCCTCTGTAAAGTACCACACAAATAATTATGTAAGTAAAAATAAAATGTCTGTTTAAAATAAGAGGTTTGAGGCGCCTGGGTGACTCAGTCGGTTAAGCGACTGACTCTTGGTTTTTGGCTCGGGTCTTGATCTCAGGGTTGTGAGATCGAGCCCCACGACAGGCTCTGCGTTCAGCAGGGTGTCTGCTTGAGATTTTCTCTCTCCCTCTCTTTCTGACTCGCCCCCTGCTTGCACATGCACGCACACACTCTCTCAAATAAAATCTTTAAAAAATAAATAAATAAGAGTTTTGATAACAGCAAAGACATATGTAGACAGGTAGATATAAACACATATACATACATATACACATATCATATATCATATACAATCTATCACCTAGTTATGACGAGCTTCTCTTCATGTTCAACTTCATTACAGGCCACACAGTCCAATTAAGGCCATTTCTTTCCCACCTCCCAAATAAGTCTTAATCTGGCATGCTATTAAGAACAATTACCTACTAATTCAATGCATGGGGCCCAAGAGAAGATCAACCTCTGGAGACAAAAATTACTAAGAACTAACACGTAATGGACGAGATCAGCAGAAATCTCTACCCCCGAGCACGGCTCAGGGAGGTGTCACTCAGGAAGGCCATCTAAGGAAATCAAGGCTGTTAGCACATCAGCTGTGATATAATCATGGGAAACCAAACTTGTGTGTTTTCTGTGCTTTTCCGGGGCGTGGCAAGGGGCCTGGCAAACGGGGCCGCTCTGCAGAAACCCTGTATGACTTCAGGTCGGAATAGAACCGACAGGACACATACCAAGATGTGGAGTAATTGTGAGACAGAACCCATACTTGCCCCCACTCACCGAATTTATGCATGGAATGAAGGAGAACCCATTTTATGATTCTTGGATTCCACAACAAGGTCAAGGATGCAGAAAGGGATGAGAGAGAAGAGCGTGTGGGGACGCTACTGAAGCATTTCTATGGCGGGCACTCGTGCCCTGCTCCGAACCCCCTGTTTCCAGGGGGCTGCCTAGAAAACTTCTGAAATATGTAATATGTTCTTGCAACTTAGAGACAGAGGGCAAGTGCCCACCTTACGCCTGAGGAGGCGCCCGAGGACCGTGGGCCAGGGTTGGGCTCCCCTAATCCCTCTGGCTAGGAAAATCCAGACCGTGAGGGGACGTGACCTGCCCATGATCTCAAAGCCAGTCAAGGTAAGAGGTGGGTGATACTTCCCTTGACACATGTGGGGAGCCAGCAGGCAGCTTCAGGGCCTCCTACGAGAGCCCTACAAGGAACAAAGAGACCTCAGCAGAGAGAGGCTGGATGCGTTCTGCAGGATGCCAGGAGCTGGGAAGCCGTCTGACTACGCAGCTTCCTGAGAAGGGAAACTGTGAAAGTCCAACGGCCAAACTCCAAACGCCATGAAAATGCCCCAGAATAGAAAAAGCACCCTTCATCCTCTGCCCGACCCACTCAAGGACACCGGCTCGAACCATCTGCCTGGTTCAGAAGATATGAAGCCGCACAGCCAAGTAAGAAATGCCCTAGCTCCTTAATTCCCCTCCCTCTCCTCACTGCACCTCCAGCAGGCTCCAAAAGGCAGCTGGTGACGGAGGGAGAGGGAGGAAGCAGAGGGTAGACAGCAGGAAGAGCACAAGTGCCTTTCCCAGGGCAGCGGGCTTGCGGCATGAAAAGAGGTCCAAGCTGGTGAACACAACAAATGTTACCCTAGGAGCGTTCCGAGTCCAGATGGGACTCTACTTGGGACTGAACATGCCACTTTCTAAGTTTGAAACTGAACTCGCGACGTGCAGTTAAAGTGCAGGTACAGTGACCATAAAATCGTCCATTGCCTATGAGTGAGCACAAAGGCTGGAGATCTGCCAGAGTTTCCATTTAGGGGACGGTCAAAATTAACCCCCTGAATAGGGTTTTAAAGGGCAGAGAGAAACACGTGAGTTGATCTCCTTCCATAAGTCATGCTTCGTCATCGTCAGGCTTTGAATGAATGAATGAATGAATGAACGAACGAACGAAATGTCTGAAGGGGAATGAGTAAACAAAAGAGTAAACCTTTGCATGAAACCTGGAAGACGGAGAGATGGCTGGTATCAGAGTTCTCTGATGAGCGAGCCTTTCCAAAGGAGAAAGATGCTGGATCTGGTGTACAGGCTCACAGCCCCTGGTGTAGACAGTGCGGTAAAATATGAATAGAATATCAGTTGTAGAATCAGATAATCCGGTTTGGGCACATGATCAGACACTTTGCATCTGTGTGACCTTGGGCAGCTCACTTACATTCTCTGAGCCTGTTTCCCATCGTGATAATAATAGCCAGGCAACTACACAGTGTTATGGTGGTTTTAAATAAGAGAATACACGGAGAGTATCTCTTTGGTGCCTGGCAGAGTGGGCACTGATAACGGCAATGACCGTTAGTACACTCTGTTAGGGACTTAGGAAGCCAACAAGGGCTCTCCCTTGTCCCTCAAGACCATTAAAATGTTTCCTGTAATTCTAAGCTCGCCAGGGGCGCCTGGGTGGCTCAGTCGTTAAGCATTTGCCTTCAGCTCAGGGCGTGATCCCGGGGTCCTGGGATCGAGCCCCACATCAGGCTCCTATGCTGGGAGCCTGCTTCTTCCTCTCCCACTCCCCCTGCCTGTGTTCCCTCTCTCACTGGCTGTCTCTCTGTCAAATAAATAAATAAAATCTTTAAAAAAAAAAATTCTAAGCTCACCAAGCAACCTTATGATTCTCATTCCATTTTTCTGGCTAACTTGATCATTGGGTGGAGATACCCCGAATAATGAACAGCAGTACTCCTGTGACCATGAAGATAACACACGAATAAATCGGCTTTTTGGTATAAGCATGAGTCTCCTCTTTGGATCACTATTCGTTATAGCCTGAAGAACACTTGGTGAACTGACGAAAATAACTAGACACTGAGGGATGAGGATTGCACCAAAGGACTGACTCAAACGCCCTAGCCGCAGAGCGGCTCCCCCCCCCCATCCCTCTCTTTTTAATTATACGTGATCACACTAAGACACCCAGAAATCGCAAAGTGTCCCTTGAAACAAAGAAAGTGTCTACTATGTTTGCGTGAACATGTCAGGCACAGAATGAGCCAGAATGTTGACTTCTGTTGCTTTGCTCATGATACTTCCCTGTCTGGGGCGAGCTACACTCTCCTCTGCTAAAGACCTTCCTTGTAACTCCGGTTCTTGAAGAAGTCTTCCAGAATAATCCGACCCATTTCTGATGATTCCTTTACTTTAAGTCTTCTCCAAGGTTGGAAATATAACTTGGCCTCTATTATCTCACGCTTGCCCATGAGGAGAAAGTTCTGGTTTCTACCACCCACACAGGTAACCGAAGACAAGCCTTTTCACGCCGTGCTTTACTTTCCTCTTCATCAAAAAGAGACAGAATTCCCACCTACGAGGCTGTTTTGAGAAGGCGATGAGATCACATCCAAGGAAAGTGTAGGGGGAACAAGGAGCCTGCCCCAACGGGAAGGTACTGGAGTTCCCAGCAAGCAGTCAGCACTCAGTCCCGGAGAGCTGGGCTGTAGCCGTCCTTGGAGGATGGCCAACCTGATGTCCTTCCTCTTCCTAACCTCCAGACTTCATCAAGGGGTGCCCATCCCCACATTCCTAAGGAAGTAAAATATTTCAGGAGCTTCCTTGTTTTCGTAATCTCCACGTGCCTCCGTTTACTAAAACTTCTATTTAGAAGCTCACCTAAAACAGAAGCAGTTCCCTGCTCTGACTAAGCCCATTCTTGCCAAGGATTGACCTCAACCCCTACTTCTGGAGAGACATCTTTCAAAAGAACTGTCTAAAAACCCAGAGTTGTGTTTGAAATCACTACAGTGACAGTTTCGAAGACTCCCATAACTGTTGAACTTTGGGTTTAAAAAAAACACTTTATTCACTTGTGACTGCTTTATTTTGGTTTCGGAGATTTGTTAATGGAGCTGAAACCTTGCATTCCTCAAACGGCTCAAACCAGACACAGGACTCACTGTGTTCGTATTAGGTAAACGACTCATATCCAGGAAGAAGAGAAAGAAAGTAGGCTACAAAGGAAACAAGCAAACTCAAAAATATTCTGGTTTACGACAGCTTCGAGGTTACATAATCCTCCGAGTTTCCATTTCACTGAATTAGGTCAGCGTTTGACACCTGCACCATTTTCCCTGCCTTCTCTTTTTCAGTCTCGCTGCAGCACAGTCCCACGTGCGGCTGTGAGGGACCTACCTCATTCGGATCTGTGGAGCCCTCAGACAGAAACGTGTGGTGTCTTCGTTCCATTTTGCTCAACAGACCTTCTGACTGAACTGAATCTCTAATTCAGCCGGTTAAAAACCATACATCTTAAGCAATTCCAAAATCCAAATATCCAGATTTAATTATACTCATGAGTGTACATTCAAATACGGTACAGGCAAAAGGAGCGATGGGTGCATCAGTGTGAGGGCACGCTGGCTCTCAGTCCCACTCTGCTGCTAACCCCAGTGTAATCCTGGCACGTCCTCACCTTCCAGAGCCTCAGTCTTATCACCTTGAGGAAGAGAAGGTTAGACTCTCGCATCATTTTGAGGTCTCTACGAAGATTTCCTACCATGGATAAGTCGCTAGATATAAGGGGTAGAGGAGGAAGAAAGATGAACTGACGTTGTCCTGTCATCTAGAACATTCCACTCCATGAAGGAAGAGAGGATCATACAATTCAAAACCAAATGCCTTAGGTCTCTTATTTATCTTCTTTATTCCTCAGGATTGGCATTGTGCCTGGCACACAGTAGAGGCTGCGTCTGATGGGAGGGAATGTGGAATGGTTCACAGGTGTTATATCTGAGCCGGCTTTTAAAAGGCCATTCAACTCTCAGGGGCTCCCTGATACCATTCTCCAATGTGATGCAAAATCTTAAGCCAACATTCAAGGTTCTCCACGTTCTGGTCCCAATATATCATTCGATCTCCATCTCTCTCTTACCCAGAACTATGCTATAGCCTTGCCGTACCTCAGATATTACCCATAATTTTCTACTTCTTTGCTCACATTCACGCCGTCCCTCATCCCGAAACATCCTCCAATCTCAACACAATCCAATTCCATTATCTCTCAACATTTCAAATTTCTCCTGTTTTATGAAGGCGGTCTTACAAAGCCTTTCCGGACTCCTCCAATCATATGTTCTCTCTCCCTTCTTTGAAATTCCACAAGATTTATGGACATTGCTCTTATGCAATATATGCCATTTAGAACTGCATTACGGTCGGGTAATGTCTTTGTCTCAAGATTAATAATCTGTGACGTTAGACACTATATTATTCATCCATGTTGCCACACAAATGCTGGGTGTTCAGTAGAGTCTATGACGGGACAAATATAGAAAGGACAATCTAGGACTCAGACGCTGAATAAACAGTGGCAATAGATTAGGACATTTGTGGCTGCTGCCTAAAATGGCGACTACTGCAGCCTGAATTTTGAACCTAGGGTTTAGTTGATAGAATCACAGCGGTTAAGTTTAGAAGACAGGTTGGATTCAGATGACAGAGCCTCAAATACCAGGGTAATAAAAATGGCATATATTTAGCCCTCAGGGAGGGGCACTGATGGTTTCAGGAGCTGGAGAGTAACAAAACCTGAGATAGCATTCCAGCTGATGCATCCATCTCCTGGGAATTTGGTTGGAGGTAAGTCCATCCCTGAGAGAAGAATCCAGTCTCAGTGTGCTAATAAAGGAAGTGCATGATCCCGTAGACCTGTGAGTCTGGAAAAGTCACTAAGCTAAATACTGCTGTGTAGGCTTCCTGGCAATCCGATATTTTCGTACCCACCTCAAGTAAAGGAAATAGGCCCACACCAAAGCATCATTACTAAATTCCCAAACCGGTGAAAAAGAGACTATTCTATATTTTTCCAGAGAAGGGAGAGGGGAACAGAACACAAAGGAGAGGGAATCAAAATAGCTTTGGATTCCCCAGCAATAAGACCAGAAGCTGGAAGACAGTGGGAAAATGTCTTTCAAATTCAGAAAGAAAAGCATCTCCAACCTAGAATTCTGTGCTGAGCCAAACCATGAATGAAGGTAAGGGTAAAATGAACACATTTTCACACATATAAAGGCTCTGAAAACTTAGCTTCAGAACACACCGAAACAAAAATATAAACCAAGAAAGAGAAAAATAAGGCATAAAAGAAACAGGAGGGGTGCCTGGGTGGCTCGGTCGGTTAAGCGTCCAACTCTTGATTTCAGCTCAGGTCACAGTCTCGGGGTCATGAGATTGAGCCCTGCATCGGGCTCCCTGCTCAGTGGGGAGTCTGCTTGGGATCCTCTCTCTCTCCTTCCTCAACCTTTCTCCCCATATTCTCTCTCTCTCTGTCCCCTCTCCCCCACCCCCCACATTCTCTCTCTCTAATAAATAAATCTTAAAAAAAAAAAAAAGAAGAAGAAGACGAAGCAGGGAATCCAATACAAGAGTAAGGCACAGGGAACCCCCAAAACAACAGGGAGCCAGCACAGCATCTGTGTACCCAGCAAAAAGGGCAAGCACTCAAGACTGGAGCAGGTCAGGAATCTCGGGGAGATAGGATGTGTTAACTTTCTGTCTTATCGCTCCAAATTGCTTTCTCTCTCACATGGTTTCCGAGGTCTATCGATTTGACCACTTTTCTCTTATTGGACATTTAGACGATTTTAAAAACCTTACTTAGGAAAAACAATGCTACTTATAAACCATCCGTGTGCATGTGTGAGATTTCGTGAAGCTTCATACCTAGCACTGGAATGATCTGGTATGAATTTATGTTGACTGAATATTGCCAGACCAGTATCCAAAGTGGTCATATCATGGTGGCAGCCTCTTAAACAAAACTTTTTTTTTTTTTTTTAAAGATTTTATTTATTTATTTGACAGAGATAGAGACAGCCAGCGAGAGAGGGAACACAAGCAGGGGGAGTGGGAGAGGAAGAAGCAGGCTCATAGCGGAGGAGCCTGATGTGGGGCTCGATCCTGTAACGCCGGGATCACGCCCTGAGCCGAAGGCAGACGCCCAACCGCTGTGCCACCCAGGCGCCCCAAAACTTTTTTGTTTTTAAGATTTAATTTATTTACTTGAGAGACAGAGTGAGAGAGAGCGAGCAACCACGAGCAAAGGGGCAGAAGGAGAGGGAGAAGCAGACTCTCTGCTGAGCAGGGAGCCTGACATGGGGCTTGATCCCCGGACTCCGGGATCATAACGGAGCCAAAGGCAGACGCCCAACCAACTGAGCCACCCAGGCACCCCTAAACAAAACTTTTTTTTAACATTTTTATTTATTTATTTGAGAGAGAGAGAGAGCAAGAAAGAGGAGTGGGGGGTGTGGAGAGAGAAAAGCAGGCTCCCCAATGAGCAGGGAGCTCAACATGGGGCTCAATCCCAGGACCCCGGGATCATGACCTGAGCCAAAGGCAGCTGCTTAACTGACTGAGCCACCCAGGTGCCCCTAAACAGAACTTTTTAACATGTTACACATGCACATAGATCTCCGGTATTTCCAAATAACATGCTTATATTTTACTTCTTGACTTTTTAGTTTTATACAGTATATATTGATTCTTACTATAGAAGACAAATATTTAATTCTCCCTCACCCCTGCCCACTCCACTCAATTTCTCATCCCCATAGCCTTCCCCAAAAGTTGTATCACTGTAGATAGATTAGTATTCAGTGTTGACATCATTTTGTCATCTCAGTGAGCCGTGGAATACACTTAGATGACCTCCCCCGTAGCCTGTTTGCCCTGGAGTAGCATCAGATACTGTCAAAGAAATGTCTCACTATTCGAACCAATAGCTACAGCAGCGATGTGATGGCCACGTCTCGCCTACGACAAGAGGAGACCAGACTCTCTTAGTGCTTTTAGGCAGAGACCCCAGCCCAATCTCTAAAGGAGGAGTGTGGAAGTCTCTCTCCCTCTCTCTCTCTCTCACACACACACACACACAAATACAGATACACACACATTCACAACACTCTGAAGCAGACTTGCTTTCATTGACTTCCTAACTGATAAACCTTGCCTATATTTGGTCAACTCTGTTCATCTGTACCCTCTTGCCCCTTCCACTCACCACCCAGGAGCTCTGTATTTCCTGCCACTGCTGGCAGCTTGCTAATTCTCCTCGCTGGGTCTGGCTGCCCTCAATCCCAGCAGGACACACAATCAGCCTCAGGAAGTGATGAAAATCAACTTCCTCTTGATACGGTTCAGCCGATGCTGAACAATATTTTTATTTTTATTGCTGATTAATCTGACTAATGAGATAAAGAACACTGTGCTTAGCTAATGTCCAATTAAACATTTGTTCAGGTCATCAAAATCTCCTGGCTATTATCGCAGGTGACATTCTGAATTGATGTCAGCAATAGAAGCAGTACCCAATTCCCCAAGTACCAAATTCAGTAAGCACAGTATCCAGCTGTGAAAAGGGGAGAGGAAACATCCCTTCTCTTCCATAATTACCGAGCGGCCAGCCAACCACCTTTATGTTGGTGAAGTTTGTTTATTTATTGTATCTGCTAAATGCTCAGGCCTTACACAGAGCAAGTGCAAAGGAAACCAGGCATGTCACAGTGTGTTCTCTTCCTTGGGAGGTGAGCAGTAAGTCAGCTCTGGAGTAGGATATCAGCAAGCAATGGGAGAAAGGCAAACGCCCCACTTACCATAGAAGAGGAATGCTTTGGTCATGGGATGATGTAGGAAGGTCCGGTTGATGGTGAAGAAACACACATCTGCCCCACACTGGCCAAGCCTTCCGGTCTCCCCGGTCAGCGGGGACCACCAGAGCATGATGGGGTAGCTTTCGGGTTCCAGGTGGGTCTTCCTATTCAAGGTCAGTGTTTCTTTCCCAGGGAGCGGATAGAGATGTGCAGGCTCTTCTTGCATTTTTGCCTGTCCATCTTGCAAACTGGAAGTTTTAAACTTCTTCCTTTCAAATTTTCCCAGTTCAACCACTACCTGAAAGAGAAGAGCAGTATTACAGAGTCACACCCTCTCACTACCTCTTTCACGTCTCCCATTCCTCTTGATGACGAAGCCTCGTTTTAGTTTTCTATCTCGGCTATCACAGATTACCACAAACACAGCAGCTGACAACAACACATTTATTGGGGCGCCCGGGTGGCTCACTCGGTTGAACATCCAATTCATTTCCACTCGGGTCGTGATCTCCAGGTCATGATCTTGGGGTCTTGGGAACGAGCCCCGCATCAGGCTCCACGCTCAGTGAGGAGTCTGTTTGAGATTCTCTCTCCCCTCTGCCCCTCCCCCGCTGTCTCTCTAAAATGGATAAATAAATTTTTTTTCTTTTTTTTTTTTCAAAGATTTTATTTATTTATTTGACAGACACAGCCAGTGTGAGAGGGAACACAAGCAGGGGGAGCGGGAGAGGAAGAAGCAGGCTCCCAGCGGAGAAGCCTGATGTGGGGCTCAATCCCAGGACTCTGGGATCACGCCCTGAGCCGAAGGCAGACGCTTAACGACTGCGCCACCCAGGCGCCCCTAAAATGGATAAATGAATTTTTAAAAAAAGAAGAAGAAGAAGAAAGAAACCAACACATTTATTGTGGCATAGTTCTGGAGGTGAGAAGTCTGACCTGGGTCTCACTAGGCTACAACAAGGTGTCAGCAGGACTACGTTCTCCGGAAGCTCTGAAGAATCCATTTTCTTGCTTTCCCTTCTTTTAGAGTCACCCACCAGTCTTGGCTCGCCGCCCCTTCTCCATTGTCAAACCGGCAATGTTGCCTCTCTCTGATGCTTATTCTGTTCACGTCTCTGTCTGACCACAGCCAGGGAAGACTCTTAGCTTTTAAGGACTCACGTGATGACACTGGGCCCACACTGGTAATTCTGGATAATCTCCTCATCTCGAAGTGTCTCACCTTAATCCCACCTGCAACGGCCCTTCTGCCATGTAAATTTACATCTCCACAAGTTCCAGAGATCAAGGTGCTGGCAAAATATCTACCAACAAGCATGCTAAATTCTCCTAAACACATGCCGGCTACATTTCTCCATTTCATAGGCATATAAGGTATCTGGAAATAGTTTTCTTTCTTAATGAAACCCGTGAGAGTCAGGGCCATCATCTGGCTCTTACTCGAGACTACATTCTAGGGAGAATTCGTTTTAAATTACTAACAGGTTTCTTTTTATTACAGTTAAAGGAGTCATAACACAGGTCTTATATTTCTAGTAATTTCTGTTGTGGCATCAAGTGAAGTCTACCATGAGTCCTGGGCTCCCTTCCATGTAAAACCACGTTTCCTTCCTTCTCTCAGGATGGTCTGGGTTGGGGCGCCTGGGTGGCACAGCGGTTAAGCATCTGCCTTCGGCTCAGGGCGTGATCCCGGCGTTATGAGATCGAGCCCCACATCAGGCTCCTCTGCTGGGAGACTGCTTCTTCCTCTCCCACTCCCCCTGCTTGTGTTCCCTCTCTCGCTGGCTGTCTCTATCTCTGTCGAATGAATAAATAAAATCTTAAAAAAAAAAAAAAAAAAAGGATGGTCTGGGTCAATGGACAGCGAGGCCATCGGTAACAGGAGTCTAGAGGGCAGGGTGGGCAGAGTGGACACAGGGCAGCCCCCCAAGTGCCGTCTTGTCATCAGACGTGAAGCTTTGATACTGACGTGGCATTACAGCAACAGGTGAGAGAAAGCAGTATCAAACAGGAGCTGGTCTGTTGCATACATCACTGAAACGTTAGCAGCCAGACGGCACCGAAGCAAGCCGTGGAAGGAAGGCACACCCTTACATACTAACTCCTCCCCCAGACATCTGCGTGGCCCCGGGTCCCACTCCCAGCAGCCACAGCGATGCCTCCTCTCTGTGCCTGCTACCCCAGTGTCGGAAAAGGCCACTGCCCCCTGACAGAGTCTGCGACTCCCCGGCGTGGGTCCATAATGTTCACTGGATTCTCTGAGGGATCCAAGGCCAAAAAATTATCCCAAACCCCTGGTGACGGCCAAGTAGTACTCCGAAAATAGTAGGAAATTACATTAGCTTTAAAAAAAATCATGGCTCCCCTACGACACCGAAGTCAGCATCACGACAGTGAAACAATCACTAAAAACTGAAGTCTAGCCCCGTCAACAGCTTTGTCAGCATGTTTATGATGAGAATGTGGCTACTTCCCAGGGGCTTGAAGGAATGGAGTTGACTTGTACCCACAAACTCTGGATCTTTTCACCCCACCCTTCCCCTGCAAATGTACAACCAACAACTTTAAAAAGAGGCTTTTAGAAAGCCATGGATAAAACTGCAGAGGCAAATTTTGCTCCACCTTTCAGATCAATGCTTACTATGTAGGGTATAAGCTCTTTCCAAATACTAGGGATTGGTTTAGGGAGAGATTTTTCCGCCAAACAGCTTTTAAAAAATATTTAGCCTCGGGGCGCTCGGGTGGCTCAGTCAGTTAAGCGTCTGCTTTCCGCTCAGGTCATGATCCCAGGGTGCTGGGATTGAGTCCCGTATCGGGCGCCCTGCTCAGTGAGGAGCCTGCATCTCCCTCTCCCTCTGCCCCTCCCCCTTGCTCATTCTCTCTCCCTCTCTCTCTCCCTCAAATATATAAATTTAAAAAATATCTCTCTCTCTTGCTCTCCCTCAAATATATAAATAAAAAACAATCTCAAAAGAAAAAGAAAAAAGAAAAGCTCTTAGCTTCGACACAGTCACTCCTCTTAACTGAAAAAAGTGCCAAAGTAATTGTCTAGTAAGATCAAAGCTCTCGTAACTTCCCACAGACAGTAGAGAACTCCAGTCCCTCCTGCACAAGCAGGTCCTGGACACCCACGAGACAGACGAGGAGGGAGTCAAGTATTTCCTCTGACCAGAATCCTGATGTGGCAGCAGAAGGTGGTAGAAGTCCAGCGCCAGCCTGTCTGCCGAAATGCTTTTATATGCGTTATCTCATTTGATCTTAATCAAGAGGAAAAAGCCCAGAGAATGCCTCTGTTTCCATCCACCCCACACCTGAACTGCTCATATCCACAAATAATCTTTAGAAGGCTTTTGGATTTCCAAACGGACAGCTGGTGCTTGAACGGGTCCAAAGTATATCTAAATTGTATCTATACTTTTTCTATTGCTATGTCATTCTTACTGTAATTTGAAATCAGTAATGAACTTCAGCATCACCGACTACATGAAATAGATGGGAAGTGGGAAGACTTAAAAAACGCTGCAGTTCGAACACCCACATTCAGGGGCACCTGGGTGGCTCAGTAGGTTAAGTGTCTGCCTTTGGCTCAGGTCATGATCCCAGGGTCCTGGGATCCAGTCCTGCATCGGGCTCCCTGCTCAGCAGGGAGTCTGCTTCTCCCTCTGTCTGCAGCTCCCTGTGCTTGTGCTCTCTCTGTCTCTCTCTCTGTCTGATGAACAAATAAAATCTTTAAAACAAAACAAAACAAAACACCCACATTCAGTCCTTGGTCAAACAGTATGTCAAGAATGACAAATGTATTTATGCGGATGCTTGTGCTCCGAAGAACGATCTTATTCCTAGAATACACACAGCTTCTTCAAGAATGCCATCTTTCAGAAGTCATCGTGACGGGGCTTTGAGAAAGCCATCTAAATTTGACCCAAAGTAGATGGAACTCTACTTTCTCTTCTTCTAGAACCAGGACCCTACAAGAGTCACAAATTGACCCCCTACTCACTGATTTTGTTTCTACCTGACATACCCACTCACTAAACATCAGTTTTATCTATTGACAAAAGAAGTATTTCCCTTGCCTTAGACAGAAACACCCCCCCTCAACCCGATCCTGAGAGATTAAGCAAAAAGTAAAGTACTTGGAGACAATAAGAGTGGGTTGAGGGTGGGAAGGGTGGAATGGCTCAGGAATCAACACTAAGCAACCCAAATTCTTGCTACCTGGAGGGTGACAAGCAGAAAGACGGTGGCTGTGACGCATAGGCAAGATGCCAAAAGCTTCCTCCTTTGAATCCACACCATGCTGCCCAGCCCCGGGTGACTGACAGAGGGCTAGCCTGGTTACCAGGTGTTCTCGAGTCGGCCCATAGCCCAAGACAACTTCACGTGGAGGTACCATCTGGGTGCCAATTTCTTGCACCGTCATTCCTGCTGGGACCTGGTCTCCATGAAGGACTGAGATCCGAGGTTCTGCGTGAGCCTGGCTTGGCATCAAGAGGGAACAGCATGCAGTCTTCTTAAGCTATCACCGGAGCAGCTGGACATTCTTCAAACCAGAAGGCATCAAAAAATTCTGTAATAAAAGAATCATGTTTTAGCCCTGGTGCAGAAGACTTAATAAATGTAGTCTTTCAGGGTTATCACATAGAAACCCAACACTTTAAAACTAAAAGGAGCTTTGAGATCCTAGATACCTCATTCCTAGATAAGGAAACCAAAATCAGAGGTAAAGTGACTTGGTCAAGGTCACACAGCCCATTAGAGGACTGTGACAGGTCTACAATTAGGTCCTGAGTCTAAAATTCTGTCTCTACTTAATATTCTCTGCCATCAGAAGATTGAATTGCCCAAGTCACTTACATGTAGTCATTTTCTCCTTAGGTTTCAAAGGAGTAGAAAAGCAGAATTGAAATTACCATGATTGGGGCACCTGAGAGGCTCAGCTGGTTAAGTGTCTGACTCTTGGTTTCGGCTCAGGTCATGGTCTAAGGGTTGTGAGACCGAGCCCTGGGGTGGGCTCCGCGCTGACTGCAGAGTTGGCTTAAGATTCTCTCTCCTCTTCTACCTCCCCCGTGCGTGTTCTCTCTCTCTCTCTAAAAATAAAAATGAAAAAAAAAATTACCAAGATTATCCACCCACTCCTGTAAAATTCAGGGAGAAAATAAATAAAAGTTCCAGGCATGGTTTGAAAATAGATCACGATCAACTGACCCACACTTTCCCTAAGGAAAATAACTTCAACGACAACATAAGAAATTCTGATTATTGATGTATTTGTTCAGTCTTTTAGGGCAAGTGTAACAAAGCAGTGGGTTGTGTGAACAATATGATTCTCTGGAAGTTCTGAAATAAGATTTCCATCTGTCTGAAATGTATGATCATTTCAAAAAGTTTTAAAAATGAACTAAAGAGTTCCAAAGAATGCCTTTTATTCCCAGGGCTCTGTGCAGTCAAATGTCTTGGTCAAATGACCCACTGGAGTTCTGGAACACAGCAAGGATCAACGTTCCTGAGGCTACTTTACTGTACCCCAAACATCTGGTTCTAAGATCTGATTGTACATCTCCCAGATATAGCATGAAAGATATAACTAGAAATATAAAAATGATGTTGAATTCTGGTTAAAAATATTGGCCTTAAAGGTGGACTCCCCTCTCGTGATCTACTTTAAGTCTAGAGTAAGTCCCTCAGCAACAAAATGACTCCTGGATTCAGAAATCATCGATGGTGTGTTTTTCCTCTTTTACCCATGGAACTTCTGTAATCCACGGTGACAGAAATCATCGATGGTGTGTTTTTCCTCTTTTACCCATGGAACTTCTGTAATCCACGGTGACAGAACAGCCGTAGAGTCAGCCTGCCAGGATTCAAATCTCAACTCCCCAGCTGGTTTAACCTCGCCTCTCAATATCTCGATTTCCAAAATGTAGATAATAAGGGTGCCTAATCAGAAAGCTATTGAGAATTATGAGATAAGATTACTAAAACACTCATTTCAGAGTGTGGCACACAGATGTCCAATAACTATTGGCTATCTTATTTTAAAATATTCATCATCATTTTTATTATACTTTTAAGTCTAAAACAAAGCTGAGTTCATCTAAAGTATGTTGCTGTCCCATCCACTGAACTTCAAAAGGAGAAACACTCATCTTGCCAAAGAAGAGGAGATCACTAATATTTGTTGAGTGACCTACTGTAAGCAAGGCCCTTCCTAAGTGCTCGCATGCATGAGATCATTCAATCCTCCCACAACTCTTACGAAGCAGCAATTGCTGTCCTCATTTTTTTAAGGATGAGAAAACCCAATTTGAAGAAAGTAAATTAACTTACCCAACACTACAACTTTGATAAGTATTACAACCAGAAACGAGTCAGACTCTGAGGTTCATGCATTCTTTTATATTTTTTTTAACACGAATGGGGGCGCCTGGGTGGCACAGCGGTTAAGCTTCTGCCTTTGGCTCAGGGCGTGATCCCGGCGTTATGGGATCGAGCCCCACATCAGGCTCCTCTGCTATGAGCCTGCTTCTTCCTCTCCCACTCCCCCTGCTTGTGTTCCCTCTCTCGCTGGCTGTCTCTATCTCTGTCGAATAAATAAATAAAATCTTTAAAAAAAAAAAAAAACGAAGACTATAAAATTCCCACCCAATAATACTAACACAGATCATTTGCCTTCATCAGAGAAAACACCTATAGAGAATCGCTCTCGGTCAGCTGGTATACCAGAGGAAAATGTAACGAAAATCTGTAAGAACCTGGAAAGTGCCTTCCCTTCTACTCAGTTGATGCTAGTAGCTATTAACTACCTAAAATGCGGAGATAGCACTGAGGGTTTCAATCCTGGCTCTGTCATTTACGCGTAATATAAATTTGGACAAGTTACTAAATCTTTCTAAGCTTCAGTTTCATCACAGTAAAGAATAAACGTTAACTGTCATTATTTCTTTCCCTTGCCTTACAGGAAGATGATCCAATTTCTGTTTTATATGCAAAGGCAATTTATTATAGCTATAATTAATGTAACCCAGATTAGGTAATGAATTATTACCACCTTAAGTGGGTATAAAACTCTATCATCTTCAGAAGATTTTAACATATATCACTCCACTCAATCTTACTGATAACAACCTTGTAAAGTAAGCAAGGTAGGTTTGTTTTTTTTTTTAAAGATTTTATTTATTTATTCATTCGACAGAGATAGAGACAGCCAGCGAGAGAGGGAACACAAGCAGGGGGAGTGGGAGAGGAAGAAGCAGGCTCATAGCAGAGGAGCCTGATGTGGGGCTCGATCCCAGCACTCTGGGATCACGCCCTGAGCCGAAGGCAGACGCTTAACCGCTGTGCCACCCAGGCGCCCCAGCAAGGTAGGTTTTATTCGCAGTTCCCACAAATAAGGAAACTGAGCCTCAGCAACTTTAAGTTGATTTGCCCAAGATCATAGTTTTTAAAGGTTGAAGTGGGTCTAGAAATCAAGTCACCTGTCTCCAGGCTCACGGGAAAGGAAAGAAATGGGGGAAACAGTGACCGCTTGTTAGGAGTCCAAGAGGGTCAGTAATAAAGGAAAACAAAAGATGGGGAGAGAATGGGAGTACATAGTTTGGGATATTTTTACAGCTACCACAACGCCGTCCTAGGGTCTGTCCTAGGTAGGACCTTTTTGAGTCTTTACATGGCTGTATGAACTATGACAGAGGAATTTAAGGTTACAAATTCCCTTTCATCCAAAGAATCTCAATTTAGCTTATGCTCCCAAAGCCAGAGGTATAGTGAGGTCTCAGGGACCGAGCTGTGGTTAAATGCCCACCACTATACTAAAGGAACAGAGCCAGTTAGTGTAGACGGTATTAAGATTTACAGCATGCAGCCATCAACCAGACCTCGGGGCACATCAATCTAATATATGGTATCAATTACCCAGGAGCTTGTCATCCAGTCACCAGTCCCCCCACTGGTGGGACAGATGGGCTTGCAGAGAGCGTGGCGAAAGTCAGTAAGCGTCATGCAATGGGGACTCTAGGAGGAAAGCTCCCTTCTGTTTCATCACTGCCCCCAGGGTGAATCTCAGAGTCCACCAAGAGGGTGCCCCAGAACATTCCTTTCCCGGATGAAGCAATGTGTGCTTGTTCAGACAACCATGGTAGGTAACATCTGAAACGGACGCTCGCTAACCAACCCTCTTGACCCTAGAGCTGAGCTTCCGAAATGCATTTTTCGGCTTGCGTGCACTGCCTGGGGCCGGCCATCTGCTGCCCAGAGCAGGGTCTGAAGCTGAGCGTGACCAGCCCACACTCCCACAAGAGCTAGTCAGTCCATCAAAACCAGCAATACCCTCACCCTAAAATAATTTCAAATTTCTCCACTTTGTTTTGAATTAAAATGGACAGAGGAGGGATCTTAGAGCAAATTAGCAGTCTGAGGATGCCAGCTTCAAATTTCAGCCTCGCAGGGCCAGTCCAAAGTATAGGTTAAGGGTCCCAGAAATGGTACTCAGAAGATGATTTCTGCCCTGCATCTCTGAGTATAAAATGAAAAGGTAACTCTGGGAGACACACGGGGTTTTCTGACCCTGACAGTCTGTGTGTCTCTATCTTTCCCTCCTTGTCCCCATGGCAGGGTAAAGAGGTGAGGCAGAAGCTGAGAGCTCTGGGGAGGCTCCTTTGATCATCTCTCCTCTAATCTTTGATAAGCAACTGTCTAAACAGAGCTTAAGGTGATACCAGGGAGAATCTTTAAAAGGACTGTATCTAATTACCAAGCTTAAATGATAGCCACTAAGGTGTAATTTCTCAAGTAGGCTTACTCTCCCAAAGCATGTTTTCATTTTATAACGTGTAAAGCCTCACCATATCCCTTAAACATGGCTGTCCTGAGAAAGACAGATGACGGCAGGCCGGTGGGAAGGTCTAAGAGCCTTGGGACAACTCTCCAGGAGCTTTTCAACCCCTCCCTTCAGCTACTTCTCCTCCTCAACACTCCTCTTTCATTGTTATTTGGTTTCTCCATAAGCCTGACAACTGGTGTTCCTACCAGTCTGACCCCTTGCACCTTGCACTCTCTACCTGGCTGTAGAGTTGTTTTTGGAATGTAAACTGGATCTCTCTCCTCTGATTACAATCCATCCATGGCTTCCCACAGATTTCGAGATAAAGATCAAATGCATTAGGTCTGAAAACAAGACTCCCTGGACCCAGCCCTACTTCTCCAGCTTCCGCCACACATAGCCTTTGTTCTGACTATTCCTGGAGGGTCGCTTCCTGTTCTGTGCTCTAGTCCCTACCTAGCACATCCAACCTCCTTCACTACCCCAGTCATTCTCCTAGACTCTCCAGACCCCCTGCTTTGGCCAGCCTTACCCCTCCCAATGCCAAGCTGGGAGATCTAGATCCATATCATCATGCTTGTTTCTATCACTGCAGTGGAAAGAATGCAGGAAGCTGGCAGATTTCAGGAAACTTTCTAAAGTTGCTTTATTGGATGCATATAAAACACTTGTTGAACATTAAAAAGCTGATATACTCTTAATTTACAGAAGACCTCCTTAGTGCCCGCACCTGTTCCTTGGGCACCTGGAGAACATGGCATAGTGGTTCCAGTTTCCACTTTCATCCAGTTTTCTTTACTGACATTGATTGGTGTTTGTTTTCCTCGCTCTTTTTAAAAAGACTTCATATTTCACTAAGCGTTTGTTTTTACTAGAGTGCTTAGGGTTGTAGATTTCTATCTGGGAAGGTCATCGTCTTCCACCAAGCACACATTTCAGGTGAGACAGATCAAGAACACTGGAGATAAAGGGATACTGGCAGTCACGTGACACCAGCCTGGTGATTAACAGTGGGGAGTGGGGGAGAATTTGCAGCCTGAGACCTTCGCATCTCTACTGTAGAACTGGAGGTGATGCCACTTTTTTTTTTTTTAAGATTTCATTTATTTATTTGTCAGAGAGAGAGAGAGCACAAGCAGGGGGAGCAGCAGGCAGAGTAGGTAGAGAGAGAAACAGACTCTCTGATGAGCAAAGAGCCGGATGTGGGACTCGATTCCAGGGTCTGATCTGAGCTGAAGGCAGCCGCTTAAATGACTGAGCCACCCAGGCGTCCCAGGCGATGCCACTCTTAAACGGTTAAATTCCAGACATTCTGAAGCACTCAAATTATGCGATACTAATACAACTTCATTTAGTGGGGCAACTTAATATAGAAACTAAATTAAAACACATCCAGACCAAAAAAAAAAAAAAAAAGGCAAAAAACAGAAAAGACTGATATGAAGCCCCAAATAGAAGCATTCAAAGGGAACAGGTTTTTTTAAAAGGAGGTGAGGGCACAAAATTGTGAAGATTCTGTATCACACTAAGAACTTCGCCAGCTCCTGAAGAGTAAGACTTTCTCATCTTTCTCCTTGTAAGGTCTTCTTAGTAACTGTTCTTTCTCCAAGAAGGATTCATTGGTTACTATGTAACAACCTTCCTACCAGGCAAAAGATCTGAACTGAAATCCCTCATCTGCTTTCATCATTTATATAATCAGGAGTGAGACACCAGTCAAGTAACATCAACACAGTGTGGCTAACACTTCACATGCCCGAAGACAAAGGGCTGGACCAGGGGCTCTCCTGGGGTTTCATCCCAAAATGAGGCTCTCCGATCCCACAAATAGCGTCCAGGAGCAAAAACTCTCCAAGGAAGAAAAGCTGATCAAGTAAAGAGATAGTGATCAAGACAACTTGAGTCACCATAAACCAAGAGTTCTGTAAATATAAAGAAATATTTCTATATAACAAGTTTAGAGTTACTTTATCATCATTCTCTTTAGTAATTCATCACCAACTTTTGAAAACTTAAATTTTATTCTCAAAGAAATCAATATCTGGAAAACGTTGTAAATAGAGACTTTTTAAAAAATGTTTAATAACCCATGTTCAGAAACCCTATAATGTTTATAGGGAACAATTAGATAATGCATTCCCACTGAAATCAACACTTTACATTCCACCTTTAGAAGGCATTTAAACATGGGTTGGAAATGTCTGCATCTGAGCAATACTTACACATATGTAAAAGCATTATTGTTTGTCCAAACTATGTTCTTGCTCTTTATTTTCTAAATTCATCCCTAGTTTTAATTTTTTTAAGTGTACTGTTTGTAGTATAAACAGTTTTAAGTGAAGAATAGAAGACAACAGTAACAGTTAAGGCTGTGTATTTAATTCACTGTTACACACTGCCATCTAGCAGGAAGCCAGCAAAGGAAGAGTTACTACAGCATTTCAAAAATGGAGCGGACCTTAACGAACCTCTGACGCTAGGACATTGCCTGTGGCTTGCAGACAGAGGAGAAACTTCTGAAATTGAGATAACGGTGCTTCTAGATTGGTGGGTCTGCCCTTTAGTGTGCAAATACCTGCGTTGATTATTCGATGCGGAGAGCCGGGACCCACCTGAAAGCCCTCCCTTTGAGAGACCACGGGGTGAACCAGACACAATGCCCTAGTTGTAGTGTGACATCACGAGCAAGCCCAAGATTGGTCATGAGATTCTGGGTAGTCTCATGCCGAGGGAAAGAAGGGCGGACAAGGAGAACGAGGTCCTGAAGACCAACTTGCCGTATACCCTGCCAGAGCGCATGCACTCCGCAAATGAATGTAACCAGCCAAGTCACCGCACGCATTTTAGGGATATGGGGCAGCGAGTAGGGGGCAGTCTGTTGGGAGCTGTGATGTTAAGGAAAACAGTCATTTTGCGTGACATCTGCTACATATTCAAAAATCATTAAAAAGAGACCCAAAAAATGAAAATCACATCGATGTTATTTCCACATCTTACACAAAATTAGCTCTATTTCGCGGGCGCTAATCGGGTGCAAAAATCCCGAAAAAATGGGTCGCGTATGGATAACGAAAGCCTGCCAGTCTGGGGGCTCCCCCCGGGGCATTTTCTCCACGAAATACGCAATGCTCGCTATCGCTGGGCAGTCAGAATCGCTACCACTTCAGCACAATTCCAGCAACAAGTGATTATCAGCGAAGATGTGGGGAAGAAGGATGCAATTCACAACACACAGTGGCACAGTCAGGTTCTGGAACTGGTGGGGCTGGGAAGGATCTTGGCAGATGGGAGGGACGTGAGAACTCCCCAGTCGGCGGCGGCGGGGACCCGCGGGCCTTCCCCGGGCTCCCACCTGTGCTTGTCCAGCCCCCGATAGGTTTAAATCTCAGCTGGTGTCTCTGGAAAGCGCTGCCCAAGGTTTCCCAAAACAGACTCGGCTTCTTTCGCAGCGCACAACTCCATCTTTCTCTTACACACACTCCCTTCTGGGCACAAAGAGGCGGTGTCGTGCGGCGGCGAGTTCGGCGGGCAGCTTCCCAGCTTCCGTGCGCACCAGGAAGTCTCCTTTGGTTTCCCGGCATCAAGACCCTGTCCCCACCAAGTATCACTCCAGCCAGAAAAGCCCCAGTGCCTCCCACTCACCTTGTCTCGGGGGAAGGAGGCTCGCTCGGCGGCCGGCAGCCCCGCGGTTTTCCACTTTCAGTTTGCGCCCGGCCTGAGCTGGGGCGAAGACTCGGAAAGGAGGTTTGGGAAAGGCGGGATAACTCTCCGCGCGCCCGGGCCCAGCGATCCTTGATCCAGGTTTTCGCCGGTGCCCGGCTTAGAATCCAGTCCACAGGGGTTCCCGGGAGCATCTGCCCCTCCCCTCACCAGAGAGCCTCCGCAGTTCTTGAAAGTTCCTGGGAGGCTTCTGAAATTCTACCCTTAAGTAAGTCGTGGGACGCTCTCTGCGTCTCAGACTCTGCTAGGACTGAAGCAAACGCAGCCACCTATTCAGGAAGACTGAGAACATGGTACGCAGAGCAGAGACCTGGGTCCCTTTCATCGGGTACCCGTGTTTGGTAGACTGAGCCGGAAGCTCATTTGCCAGTAAAATAAAACTTAACTTCAGGCTACTGAATTGCAAATTCGGAGAACCCAGTTAGAATTATTTTGCTCTAGCCTCCAGGGAAGGGATACAGGTAGGGAGGTAATTCAAGACCTTGGTAGGGCCAGGGCTAGGTTGAGGCAGGGAGGCATCCAGGGCTCAATATATGAGGAGACACTGTCTGGGCACACTTGCAGAACCCTGACTCAACGCTGCCCTAGGCCTGCCTCACTCTAGTCCTGGCCCTGAGAGTTCCAGTGCCAAGCACCTCCATTAACTTCTCTGTAAAAACAGGGTGATAATAATGGTATCAACCTCAAGAAACACGAAAGACAAAGGAAAAGATTGGTAAATTGGATATCATTGAAAGTAAATTCTGTTCATCAAAGTTCATCAAAGACACTATTGATAGGAAAACAATCCAGAGTAGAAGATACTTGCAATAGATTTATCTAAGAAAGAATTCATATCCAGAATATAGCCAAGAATGCCTATAATGTGCTAAGATAGAATCGAAAAAGCAACCTAATAAAAATCTCCTCTGGGAAGGAAGGGACCAACAATTTACACAACACTTCATCAAAGAAGAATCTGACAACAATTATATACTACTACACATCCACCCACCCCAGATTTCGTGTGGACTGCAAAGGATCTGAAATAGAGCAATCTTGAGAAAAACAAAGCTGGACGTATCACAACCCCAGATTGCAAGATATAAAAGCTATAGTAATCGAAACAGTATGGCACTAGCGTAAAAATAGCCACATAGATCAATGGAACAGGATAGAGAGTCCAGAAATAAGCCCCACTCTTATATGGTCAATTAATCTATGACAAAGGAGGCAAGATTATAACATGGGGCAAAGACAGTTGTTTCAATAAATGGTGTTGGGAAAACTGGACAGCTACGTACAAAACAACGAAGCTGCACTGCTTTCTTACATCACACACAAAAATAAACTCCAAATGGATTAAAGACAAGTATGAGACCCAAAACCATAAAACTCCTGAAAGAAAACATAAGCAGCAATCTCTTGGACATTGCCCTTAGCAATGTGTTTATGGAAATGTCTCCTGAGGCAAGGGAAACAAAAGCAGAAAACAAACTATTGGGACTACATCAAAAAAAAAAAAAAAAAAAAGCTTTGCATGTCAAAAGAAATCATCAACAAAACAACAAGGCAAACTAGTGAATGCAGAAGACATTTGCAAATGATATATCCAAAAGGGGTTAATATCCAAAATATATAAAGAACTTCAACTCAACCCCAAAAAACAAACAATCCAATTAAAAATGAACAGAGGGGGGCGCCTGGGTAGCGCAGTCGTTAAGCGTCTGCCTTCCGCTCAGGGCGTGATCCCAGGTCCCACATCGGGCTCCTCCACTGGGAGCCTGCTTCTTCCTCTCCCACTTCCCCCTGCTTGTGTTCCCTCTCCCGCTGGCTGTCTGTCACATAAATAAATAAAATCTTTAAAAAAAGAAAATGAACAGAGGACCTGAATAGACAGTTTTCCAAAGAAGACTTCCAGATGACCAACATGAAAAAAATGTTGGGACACACGAAAAAATGTTCAACATCACTAATCATTGGGGAAATAAAAATCAAAACCACAATGAGATATCACCTCGCACCAATCAGAAAGGCAAGAAATAACAAGTGTTGGGTTAGGATGTGAAGAAAAAAGATTCCCTGTGCACTGCTGGTGGGAATGCAAACTGGTGCAGCCACTCTGGAAAACAGTATGGAGGTTCCTCAAAAAATTGAAAAATAGAACTGCCGTATGATCCAGTAATTCCACTTCTTGGTATTACCTGAAGAAAATGAAACACTAATTCAAAAAAAAAAAATACACAGTTGACTCTTGAACAATGTGGGAGTTAGGGACATGCCAACTCCCACCCCAATAGATATTTGGTGTATGTATTATATACTATATTCTTACCATAAGCTAAGAAAAGAATGTTAAAAATCCCAAGGAAAAGAAAATACATTTACAGTACAGTACTGTACTTTATTTATTGAAAAAAAATCATATATAAGTGGACCCACACAATTCAAACCCATGTTGTTGAAGGGTTAATGGTATGTACCCCCATATTCATTGCAGCATTATTTACAATACCCAAAGATATGGTAAGAACCTAAATGTCTATCAACTGATGAGTGGATAAGAATACACACACACACACACACAGACACACACACACACACAATGGAATATTATTCAGTCATTAAAAATGAAATCTTGCCATTTGTGATGTGCTGGACCTAGAGGACATTATGCTAAGTGAGATAAGTCAGACAGAGAAGGACAAATATCATATGATCTCACTTACATGTGGAATCAAACAAAATAAAAACAGGGGCCCCTGGGTGGCTCAAGCAGTTAAGCGTCTGAATTTTAGTTTCAGCTCAGGTCATGATCTATGGGTCATGAGATCCAGGCCCGCACTGAGCCCCGCACTGGGTTCTGCACAAAGCAGGGAGTCTGCTTGAAGATTCTCTCCCTCTGCCCCTCCCCCCTCACTCAAATAAATAAATAAATCTTTAAAAAAATAAAAATAAAAAAAAACCCAGAAAGGCAACAGAGCTCATAGAAACAGAGAACAGGGGCGCCTGGGTGGCACAGCGGTTAAGCGCCTGCCTTCGGCTCAGGGCGTGATCCCGGCGTTATGGGATCGAGTCCCACATCAGGCTCTTCCGCTATGAGCCTGCTTCTTCCTCTCCCACTCCCCCTGCTTGTGTTCCCTCTCTCGCTGGCTGTCTCTATCTCCGTCAAATAAATAAATAAAATCTTAAAAAAAAAAAAAAAAAGAAACAGAGAACAGAATGGTTGGGGGGAGGCAGTAAAAACGCACACATTTCTAGTTACAAAAATGTCATAGTGGGGCACCTGAGTGGCCCAGTCTGTTAAGCATCTGGCTCTTGACTTCGGCTCAGGTCATGATCTCAGGGTCATGAGATCAAGCCCTGAGCTCTGCACTCAGCACTGAGTGGGCTTGAGATTCTCTCTCTCCCTCTCCCTCTGCCTCCCCCCCCACCCCGCCCGCCTCGTATGCGAACGCACTCTCTCTCTAAAATAAATAAATGATCTTTTAAAAAATGTCATAGGTATTTAATGTGCAGATGGTGATTATAGTTAAATATAAAAAGTGTGTATTACATATTTGAAAGTTGCTCAGAGAGTAGATCTTCAACATTCTCATTAGAAAAAATTTGCAATTATATAGTGACAGATACTAACTAGACTTACTGAGGTGATCCTCTTGCAGTATATACATATATCAATCATTATTTTGTACTACCGAAACTAATATATGTCAATAATAAATCAGTTTTAAAAATTATTCACTGGATTCACCTGTTGGTGGTGAGCAGGGAAGGAGTATTATTCTAAATCAAACATAAAAATATATCACTTCCCCTGCTTAAAACAATTTGGGGAGTGTGGTGTGGTACGTCTAGCTTTTTATTTCTTCCGCATTATTATTTCTTAAGAAACTTCATCTTTTTATTTACTTTTTAAGCAATCTCTGTGCCCAAGGTAGGCTGAACTCAGTACCTGGAGATCAAGAGTCCCAGGCTCTACTATTGAGCCAGTCGGCCACCCCTTTTCCACATTATTTTAAACTTGATTTCATTAACATAAAAGGGCATGTGTATGTGTGATGACTGCCCTCTAGGTCTTTAAACCAGGGAAAACAAGTAGGTGAGAACAATCACAATTGTTTTTTATGAAGCAATGTAAACCATGCATTTAACATACCTCTAGTCTTCATATACTCCCATTTTTCAAGTGGGATAGTTTGCTAAAGGGTGATTTGCCCAAAGATACTTAGTAAATAGCAGTTGGTTTTTATAACCCAAATTTGGCTCCAAGACCAGTGACAAATCAATGGTTTCCAAGAGGGTGGTGGGTTTTGGTTTGAAGATTTATTTATTTATTTTTAGAGGGAGATTGACAGCGGAGGGGAGGGGCAGAGTGAGAGGGAAAAAGAATCCTCAAGCCAGCTCCCCGCGGAGCAAGGAGTCCGGGGAGGGGCTGGATCCCAGGACCCTGAAATCATGACCTGAGTGGAATCAGTTAAGCCTCAGCTTAACCGAACCACCCAGGCACCCTTCCAATAGGGCGGTTCTAATTCATGGTTGTTACCTGCATGCCCCAAAATGACATTATTTATTATATACTTAATTAAAATGCAATATGCAAATTAAGTGCCCATCCTTATTCCGAGATTATGCCTTTTTTTACTCTTTTGGTATTAAACTCGCCCTTCTTTAGAAAAACGGTGCGAGCTACTAAACGTTTTCTTTTTCCCGTCAAAATAAAAAGAGGGGAAAAACTGTTAATTCTCCAAGTTCTGTCTTCTTTTAATATCATCTAATCCATGAATTTCAAAGGTCAAGACCCAATGCCACACCACACAAGTGTCACTGGGGTTAAGTGAAGGGCAAGTGAGGGCGGGAGCGAGGGTCTCAAGTTTGAGCTCCACAGCCCAGGCAACGACGTAAAAGTAATGCAGCTCCGACGGCTAGGCGCTAAGGCCAGACGGGTGGCGGACCGCGCTTTCCCGAGCGCACTGCGGGACAGAGGAGGCCCGTCGCCGGCGGGGACAGCCAATACTCAGGGGCAGTCATAAGACCGCGCTTTGGACAAGGGCGGGCCCAGCGACCTCCGCCTACGCGCCCCAGGCCTACTCCTGCGCGGGGTGTCAGGGCGCCGCTAACCCGGTTTGCGTTCCCAGAGGGAGACCTGGGACAAGACCCAAGCGGTGTGAGAGGGCGGTGACGGACCTAACGCCGGAGTTACGCCGCCAAGGGGCGCTAGGCAAAGCCGAGAAATCAACACTCTCGCGATAGGTGAGATTAGGCTCTCCGGAAGTGATTTTCCGGAAGAAGCATGGCTGCTCCCTAGATCTGGCAAGGCTTTGCAGCTGAACCGCGGACACCATGCAGTCAGATGATGTGAGTGTCGTGTTTCTCTGCCACCTGGGTTCTCTTGCTTTAGGAAACTTAGAAGCCACATACTCAGCTGGCCCATTAGCTTCGTGTTGCTCCAGAACCGAGGTTTCCAGAACCCCGAATTCCGAGCGTGCGGCCCTCACGTGTTTACCCGGGATCCCCATCCCGCTCCCTTAGCTGGGTGAAGGGGCTGGAGCACAGTCACTTCAATATACAGGGTTGGCTTATCTAGTCCGTGGTACCCAGCAATGAAGGACTTTGCCTGTGGTGTCACTGGACGTAGGAGGCGCGGGTGGGGGGGTAAGGTGGGGGATGGTATGGCCAAGTTTGGGCATGAAATTTAAGGATCCCTTTCTTCCACGTGTATGTTACTTTTAAATTTGCTTTTTCCGTGTTAGATTTTTCTTTACATTTGCTCTGTTGTCTGCCCATGTTATAATTTTCTGGAAGCATCCTCGATTCATTTGTTTAGTTACATGTATGAGAAATACAAAAGTGTTTACGGTGTGCCAAGCACTGTGGTACTTAAGATTTAGTTTTTAATAAGCAGACAAAAGACCTCTGCTTTCCTGGAGCACTCTGGTGGAGGAGACACATGGTAAACACGTGAACAAATTGAATACCCTTGTACTGTGTAATACTGTGAAAGAAAGACCAAGGTTGATGAAGTAGAGAGTAATTAACAGAGACCACTTCAGACAAAGGTGATCTGGGAAGGTTTTCCTAAATGGAAGACATTTGAGCTGAGATGTAAAAGATGCGAATGAGCCGTCATTGATGGGCTGAGGGAAAAGCAAAAAATCCAGGCAATGGGAACAGTAAAAGGCAAAGATCTGGAGGTAAGAGAGAAGGAATATAGTAAAGAATACCAGTGTGACCTGGGCTGTAGGAATCAAGGGAAGAGAGAGAGGTAATGAAGTTGGATATGCTTGCAGGGCAAGATCATGTAGAGTCTTGTAGGAAGTATTTTTAGGGCTTCTAATGGGAAATGACCTCTGACTTATTTTGTGAAAAGTTGTGTAGTTATGTGAGAGGCTTTTGAAGGAGAGAAAGAATGAAAGCAAGGAGACTAGAGTATGCTCAAAGTAGTTTCAACCAAGGTAGTAATGGTGGAGAGGAAAAGAAGTGGATGATTTGAGATCTGTATTATCGGTATTCAGTGAAGAGGGAAAGGGAGAAATCAAAGGATTTTTTGATTTGGACAAATAGTTCAGTGGGGGTTATATTTGTGGAGATGGGGAAGGAAAACAGTATTTTGAGAGATGTGAAATAGAGAGCTTCATTTGGTTGTTAATGTGTGTGATGCCTTTCAGACATCCAAGCGGAGATGTCAGGTTGACAGTTGGGTGTATATATACTTAGGCTCAGGAGAGAAGTTTGACCAGGAGATGACAATTTGGGAGTCATCAACTTACAGATGATATTTAAAGCTACAGGCTATAATGAGCTCCTACTTTCCCAGTTTGATTTCCTCTCACCTTTTCCTGTCGTCCCCCACCAAACACACAGTCTATAAAATTCCAAAAATGTTGTTCTATTTGTTTACACTTATTTTTTTTTTTAAGATTTTATTTATTTATTAGACAGAGAGAGACAGCCAGCGAGAGAGGGAACACAAGCAGGGGGAGGGGGAGAGGAAGAAGCAGGCTCATAGCGGAAGAGCCCGATGTGGGGCTCGATCCCGTAACGCCGGGATCACGCCCTGAGCCGAAGGCAGACGCTTAACCGCTGTGCCACCCAGGCGCCCCTGTTTACACTTATTTTTTAGGCTTTAACTTCTTTAAAGCCTTTCCCAGTTCCTCAGGGCAGCTCACTCAAAGGCTCTTATAAACTTCTTTTGTGGCACTTAGACTGATACTTTGTGATGTTTTGTTTACATTTCTTCCCCCCAAGCAGATAGGGGGAACTATACCTTCCTTGATTCAGCAAATACTTGAGTACCTCCTGCTTGTCAGGAGTTAGAGATATCAGTGCCTTACATAAATTAAACATACAATCAATGTTGAAAGAATAAAGAGTATGTTAGTAGAAGAAAGCAGTAGATGATTTTCTTTGCCAGATGAGATCAAATTACGGTACATATATCCAACAGTCTAGTACTGTGCAGCCTTTTACAATGGATAATGAACATATTAAGTAAAAAAGGAATGTTACAAAATATATATACTTCTCATTTTTGTTAAAAATATAGGCGTACTCGTTGGAATGTACAGGTACAGAAAAAATTCAGAAATATTTACAAAATTCCAATGAAATTTTATCTGTGGGTCATAGGGTGATGGTTATTGCCAGTTTGTATATACTTTTTCTACAAGAATCTGTGTAAAAAGAAAACAAATCAGACTGTTTTACAAAGCATTTCTTCCTCCTCTCATTCCTCAAAAGACTCCTTTGAGACTTCCTCAGTAAATAGGGGCACTGCCCTAGGGCATTGTTTTCTTGAGTTAATACTCCCATCTGTTGGGTCAGAGCAATTGAAATAGGTTTTTTCTTTGTCTTGTAGGTTATCTGGGATACACTAGGAAACAAGCAGTTTTGTTCCTTTAAAATAAGGTGAGTCTAGATTTTCAGCTTGAGCAAAGATTCCTTCAGTTGCCCTCTTGGTCACCCATCTTATAATTTTTGCTCTTTTCCTCCCATTCTAGAACTAAGACTCAGAGTTTTTGCAGAAATGAATATAGCCTGACTGGACTGTGTAATCGGTCGTCTTGTCCCCTGGCAAACAGTCAGTATGCCACTATCAAAGAAGAGAAAGGTAACTCCTTAGTTTTAACTTCCATGAGAACTAGTCAGCAGCTTTTAGAAGGATGTTCTGTAGTCTCTCTGTAAATAATATTAATGGCATTTACTTTATCCTGCAGGACAGTGCTACTTGTATATGAAGGTTATAGAGCGAGCAGCTTTTCCTAGGCGTCTCTGGGAACGGGTAAGACTTAGGACATAAAATTACAATGATCATTAATCAAGAGCAAAAATGCCATGTGCTTTTCTGTCTTCCTTGACCATAGCTGGATTAAACTTTTAATTCAGATTTATTTGTTTTTGAGAGAGAGAGAGTACAAGCGGGGAAGTGGGGGGTAGGCAGAGGGAGAAGCAGACTCCCTGTTGAGCATAGAGCCAACATAGGGCTTGATCCGAGGACCCTGAGATCATGGCCTGAGCCAAAATCAAAAGTCAGAGGCTTCACCAACTGAACACTCAGGCACCTCTGGATTAAATTTCTGAAGCCAACCTCATTAGGCCCCATGAGTATCATAGCAGTGAAGACCTAATAATTTATCCTTACTCTTTAAGCTTTCTTTTTCTGTTTGATAGGTCCGGCTTCATAAAAACTATGAGAAAGCACTGGAGCAAATAGATGAAAATCTAATTTACTGGCCCCGTTTCATTCGACACAAGTGTAAGCAGAGGTTCACCAAGATCACCCAGTACCTAATTCGAATTAGAAAACTTACACTAAAACGACAGTAAGTATTTAGGTCATTCATTTATTATATTTATTTTTTAAGTCTATCTTTTCATGGGTCATAATAGGAAGATGAGCGATTGTGAAATCTCTAGTAATGCTTCTTATTAAATCAATTTTGGACAACCTTTTATGACATGCTGACAAGAAGAAAGTTTCCCTGGGGCACCTGGGTGGCACAGCGGTTAAGCGTCTGCCTTCGGCTCAGGGCGTGATCCCGGCGTTATAGGATCGAGCGCCACATCAGGCTCCTCCGCTATGAGCCTGCTTCTTCCTCTCCCACTCCCCTGCTTGTGTTCCCTCTCTCACTGGCTGTAATAAATAAATAAAATCTTTAAAAAAAAAAAAAAAAAAAAGTTTCCCTTCAGTTGAAATTGTGCCCTTTGATGTTGCAGGATTTAAAAAGCAGTATAGTAAAACTTAATGATCCCCTCCCTGTCTGAAAAGCAGCTTCAGAAAATTTTCTTTATAACTCCCTGACAGAATCATAAAATTAAGGAATTGACAATGACCTAAAAATTTTGAATAGATAAGAATGTAAGAACTTTACTCTGAATTCACTGAAAACTAATTTTTAAAAGTGATGTGAAATTCAGTTAATTGATTATCTTCCTAAGGAGTGGTAGATCCTAATACTTTTTCACTGTGACCTTCAGAGAAAGCTGAAGATGGCAGTCTTCTACAGAAAACTCTTTTTCTTTGTTAACTGAAGCATTAATCTTGGCCTAGTGAATGCCCTCAGAAGTCTCAGAATGCCTAAAGAAAACAAAAAGTAAAATACACATTAAAATAAATGTGAAAACGTCTGACTTTATAGCATTAAACACCTAGAAAATTGTTAAGTATATATAATCTTGGCTATATTGAGCTGAGTGGTACAAAATCAACTCCAATCCTTTTTTCTTCTCATTTTTTTAAAAGATTTTAGTATTTGTCAGTGAGAGAGCACAGGTGCACAAGCAGGGGGAGTGGCAGGCAGAGGGAGAAGCAGGCTCCCTGCTGAGCAAGGAACCCCATGTGGGACTCGATCCTGGGATCGATCCTGGGGTCAGCCAAAGGCAGACGCTTAACTGACTGAGCCACCCCATTCTCATTTTTTTTTAAAGGAACACACAGAATGTGCACTTTGGTTTTCTGATAATGTGTTTTATTTTCTGTAGGAGGAAACTTGTTCCCTTGAGTAAGAAGGTGGAACGGAGGGAAAAAAGAAGAGAGGTAACCTACCATTTTGGTATTCATAGCTTCTGTATTTTCATTGAGGGTAGGGGTGTGTAGGTAGGGATCATGAGAAAGATTCAGTCACTATCGTCTACGAACTGTTCAGGCCTTGGGTTCACTAATGTATTGGGTAAGATATTGGATATTCATATTTTAAGATTATGACTTTCAGGGCAGGTTAAAATAAGGGTTCTTGGGGATATATATAATGGAGAACAGAAGGAATACCTTGTCTGAAATTCTTGAGGTTAAATGTTTCAGAAATCCGACCTTGGTATGTTGCCTTTCTTACTATTCTCTGCAGGGCTTGAGCATTCTTTTTTCTTTTTTTCTCCCCTCTCCCCCATGGTAAACCTCTTTAATTCCCATCCCCTACTTCCCCCATCTTCCCACCCACCTCCCCTCTGGTAGTCATCAATTTCTTTAGTTAATAGTCTGTTTCCTGGTTTGTCTTTATGATTTTTTTTCCTTTTCTTGTTTTGTTTCTTAAATTTCACATAGTGAAATCCTATGGTATTTGTCTTTCTCTGACTTATTTCACTTAGCATTATACTCTCTGGCTCTATCCAAGTCATTGCAAATGGCACGATGTCATTTTTTTATGGCTGAGTAATATTCCATTGTACATATATATACGCTTCTGTATCCATTCATCAATCAGTGGACATTTGGGCTGTTTCCATGCTTCGGCTATTGTAAATCATGCTGCAGTGAACAGAGGGGTACATGCATCCCTTTGAAGTAGTGTTTTGGTATTTTTTGGGTAAATAGCCAGTGGTGCGATGCCTGGCTTGTAGGGTAGTTCTGTTTTTAGCTTTCTGAGGAATCTCCATGCTGTTGGGCAGTGGCTGCACCAGTTTGCGTTCCCACCAATAGTGCAAGAGGGTTTCTTTTGCTCCACATCCTCACCAGCATTTACTGTTTCTTGTGTTTTTTGATTTTAGCCATTCTGACAGTGTGAGGAGATACCTCATTGTAGTTTGATTTGCATTTCCCTGATGAGTGATGTTGAGCATCTTTTCATGTGTCTGTTGGCCATCGGGATGTCTTTGGAGAAATGTCTGTTCATGTCTTCTGCCCATTTTTTAATTGGATTATTTGTTTTATGTTTTGGATATTAACCCTTTGTCAGATATATCATTTGCAAATACTTTCTCCCATTCAGTAGGTTGCTTTTTAGTTTCCTTTGCTGTGCAGAAACTTTCTTTGGATATAGTCTCAATAGTTTATTTTTGCTTTCATTTCTCTTGTCTCAGGAGACATATTTAGAAAAATGTTGCTATGGCCGAGGTCAGAGAGGTTACTGCCTGTGCTCTCTTCAAGGATTTTTATGGTTTTGGGTCTCATATTTAGGTCTTTAATCCATCTTAAGTTTATTTTTGTGTATGGTGAAAGAAGGTGGTCCAGTTTGATTCTTTTGCCTGTGGCTGTCCATTTTCTTAACACTATTTGTTAAAGAGACTTTTTCCCGTTGTATGTATATTCATTATGCCTTTGTCAAAGATTAATTGACCGTGTAATTGTGAGTTTATTTCTGGGTTTTCTGTTCTAGTCCATTGATTTATGTGTCTCTTTTTATGCCAGTACCATAGTGTTTTAATTACTGCTGCTTTGTAATATAACTTGAAATCTGGAATTGGGATACATCCAGTTTTGTTTTTCTTTTTCAAGATTGTTTTGCCTATTCAAGGTCTTTTGTGGTTCTGTACAAATTTTAGGATTGTTTGTTCTGGTTCTGTGAAAAATGCTGTTGGTATTTTGATAGAGATTGCATTTAATGTGTAGATTGCTTTGGGTACTGTAGACATTTTCACAGTATTTGCTCTTCCGTCCCACGAGCATGGAATGGAATGTCTTTCCATTTCTTTTCATCCTTTTGAATTTCTTTCATCACTGTTTTGTAGTTTACAGAATACAGTCTTTCACCTCTTAGATTAAGTTTATTCTTAGATATTTTATCGTTTTTGATGCAGTTGTAAATGGAATTGTTCTGTTAATTTCACTTTCTGCTGCTTCCTTATTAGTGTATAGGAATGAAACAGTTTTCTGTACATTGGTTTTGTATCCTGCGACTTTACTGAATTGGTTTATCAGTTCTCACAGTTTTCTGGTGGAGCCTTTAGGGTTTTTTATTTATAGTATGTCATCTGCATACAGTGAGAGTTTTACTTCTTACTTACCAGTTGGATGTCTTTTATTTCTTTGTGTTGTCTAACTGCTGTGGCTAGGACTTCCAGTACTATGTTGAATAAGGTGAGAGTGGGCGTCCCTGTCTTGTTCCTGACCTTAGCGGAAAAGCTTTCAGTTTTTCCCCATTGAGGATGATTTTGGCTGTAGGTTTTTCATATAAGGACTTTATTATGTTGAAATATGTCCCCTCTACACCTACTTTGCAGAGAGTTTTTATCAAGAATGGATGTTGTGCTCTGTGAAGTGCTTTTTCCGTATCTGTCAAAATGATCCTGTGGTCTTTATCCTCTCTCTGAATGATGTGATGTATCACATTGATTGTTTTGCGAATATTGAATCACCCTTGCATCCTGGAAATAAATCCCATTTGATCATGATATATGATTTTTTTACTGTACTGTTGGATTCATTTGCTAATATTTTGTTGAGGATTTTTGCATCTGTATTCGTGAGATCTTTTGGCCTGTAGTTCTCTTTTTTTGTAGTGTCTTTGTCTGGTTTTGGTATCAAGGTAATACTGGCCTCATAGAATGAATTTGGAAGTTTTCCTTCCCCTTTTGTTTTTTGGAATAGTTTGAGACAAATGGGTAATAATTCTTCTTTAAATGTTTGGTAGAATTGGCCTGTGAAGACATCTGGTCTCGGATTTTTGTTTTTGGGCAGCATTTTGATTATTGATTCAATTTCATTGCTGGTAATTGGTCTGTTCAAATTTTCTTTTCTACCTGTTTTAGTTTTGGTGGGTTACAGGTGTCTAGAAATTTATCCATTTCTTACTAGGTTGTCCAAATGTTGGTATACAGGCTTTCATAATATTGTTACCACTGTATTTCTGTGGTATTGGTGGTTATTTCTCCTCTTTCATTAGTACTTTTGTTAATTTGGGTCTCCAGGGTTTGAACATTCTAATCAGATACACTAATAGCTCTGCAGTGAAATACAAGAAGGTGCACACTAGATGGAATTTCAGAAAACTTTTTAGGGAGCCTTATGTCAGTTCAGGTCGAATTAGGCCACTAAATTTAGTTTTTTTTGGATTTTCAAATTGGTTATAAGGAATTGATTTGGATTATCTGTTTCTTTGTAGTAAACTAGGCAGCTTTGTTACCAGATTAATTAATAGCGATGGTAATACCGTGCTGTCCATAGAAAATCTAGACAGGAAACGCCAACCTTTGTCACAGAGAGCAGTCTGCCGGTCTACCTCACTGGTACCTCATTCAAATTGACTTTTCTTCTGCTTTTCAAGACCCAGCAATTAGTTTTTCCTTACAAGTTGAAATGTCCAGTTATTCTAGGTATTTGCTGTTCATACTTCCCCCTCTACCAAGAGGCATTTCCCTGATCATTTGTCATATCCTATCAAGAAATCACTTTAATAATTTGGTGCTTTTGTTCCCATTACTCATAAAGAGTTTTGGACTTCCTGTCTATTATAGCATTGGTCTCCAAACCGTTGTGACTCCTCACCAAAGAAATTTTTGAACCTATCCTCCCTGGTATATTATGATAAATATTATTGTACATGTGTACTTGCACTAATAGGTACGTAAGTAACATACCTGTTATTGATGTGGTGAAATGAAGGTCTGGTTCTTCGCTAAGAAGTTTGTTTTTACTGGCTGTTGTAACGGATAGGTACGTCAGAGACGCGTCAGGGAGTGCATCGTTGGTTGTTTACACTAAGTACTGGCTCTGCATTTTTCATCCTTCGTCAGCAGTTCTGCATTGCTCAACAGGTGTGCTTGCAAGCCTTTCAGAGGAAACTAAGTTGTTCTGCTTTTAACCAAATAAGTCTGAAGCCCTCTGAAAACTGTCGATTTGGTGGATTTTTAAATGGGCTGGAAAATTACGTTTCCAGATTGTTCGAGTGTGTGATTTGCTGCATTTATGGGAGGCGTATGTTTTCAGTGTCACTTATAGATGTAATCACTTTTCTTTCTCAAATGTTCCACCCACAGAACAAGTTTATTTAAAGACATTTTCAACTCACTGTTAAAATACTGCTTTTCTCTTGAAAGAATGGAGTAAGCGTATTTATTTTTTAAAACTTTTGTTGTTACATATTACACAGTCATTTGTCATCTTGGAAAATTTGAAACGTTTTTCTTTTTGTGAAAAATGCGTAATTCTTTAAGTTGTGCAGCTCTTTTTAAGTACTAAACAATTAAATAGCGTATCTTTAGAACTACTGCTATCGTATTGCAAACTGTTTAGTATCATCTGTAAATCCACGTAAGCAGACATCAGCTGCTGTATGCTGTAATCATGTGAATGAAGTAGTGAGCTCCCCACTTTCAGACTCTGCCGTAGTTTTCCCTTAGGCTATCTTCCTTACTGTATCTGACACACAGCTATTTGCTTTATGGCCAGAGTTAAGGCACCAATGTCAGTATGTATTAAAAAAATAATAATAACGCTCAGTTTTTAAGGAAAAAATACACCGCAATTTTGACTGTTTTCTGCCTGCATCTCAGTGGATCGCCCTTGAGGTGTGAGCACCCACTTTAGAGAACAGTGCAGAACATTACGATAGCCTTTTAACTGATCTTGTGCCCCAGTCTCCCTGTGATTTATCCTGCACACTGTTTGTCATTCTAACAAACCTTCAGTATATGAGACTTTAAAATCTTTTCTGATCTTTACTACTAAATTAATGCAGCCTTAGGCTGGAAAGATAGACTGAAGTTAGATTTTTATGTTTTGGTTGTGACTGGTGCAGGTTGATACCATGTATCATTTTCAGTGAGATCACTGGAGGAAGAGATTTTTAATCTATTTTTCTGTCACATGGAATCTAACATGGTTTTAGAAAAAGGATGAGTAAAAGTCTCTATTTCCCTCTCTCAGCTTTTACAAAATCTGTTTCAGGATTGCTCATTTTCTAAGACACTTAAATGTATATAGATCTGCATGCTTGTGTATCTATGAAAGGCCTCGTTAGAATATAATTTAGAATGCTATGTATAAAACCATTGGAATTTTTAAAATTAACAAGTTCCCAAGGTTTGAAGGCAGGAATATATCTGGCTGGAGAGGCACAATTCCCAGTGATAGCAGGAGGGGAAAAAAGTGATTCTTTTTAAATAAAAACTTGATGGGTTCTTCCACTTCTAGAGGCTGAAAAATGAGTATTAATGGAGTAAATGGGTTTACTCAAATTTGTCTGTTACAGGAAAAGGCATTAATAGCTGCTCAGCTGGATAATGCTATTGAAAAGGAATTGCTGGAGAGACTGAAACAAGATACGGTGAGAAAGCTAGGAGCTTTGGGATATAAATTTTATTTTTTAGACCAATAGTATCATGCTAGAAAATAGTGGGAAATGTGTTTTATCATCAAAGATGCTGGAAAGATCTTCACTTTGATTTTTGTTCCTGGAATAAAACAAATACGTAAGCCTTGGCTTTCCCATTTTAGTTCACTGACAGAAACACATACAGTGCTCCGGTCCCCCTGACACTCTATTCAGTGTAAGAGACCTTTGCCTTTGCACCGTATTGCCAGTCCTGTACCCAAGGCAACAATTCCAGATCTCCATAAAAAAGGCATGCAGTTTGATCCTCCTGCATATTACCTTAGTCTTCTAAGGTTCTTTAAAATGAGTTTTTAATTCTTTTTAAAAATTAGTGTCATTTATAAGACAAAAATTTATAAAACTTACTTTTCCTTATTATTTCCTTTGTCAGTAAATTTACATTTGTTCCAACCCATGTGTTTTATAAACTTCTAAGTTTTAAGTGATATGCTTCTATTCTTCAGGGAAGTTACCTGTTTGATTTTAACCACTGGTTATTTAAAATGTGCTTTTAAAGACATTGTCCGTTCTAGGCTTAAAATTAATACAGAAATACTACTTATCAAATTAAATATTCTCGTTTAATCACTGAGGAATATGCTTATTGGACAGTGGACTTCAAGTGTAAGATTGAGATGCCATTACAGCCGATGTGTGTTCTGTTTCCTCAGTATGGCGACATCTACAACTTCCCCATTCATGCCTTCGACAAGGCCCTGGAACAGCAGGAGGCAGAGAGTGACTCTTCAGATTCTGAGGAAAAAGATGACGAAGATGAAGAAGTAAGCCTTGTTTGTTTTTGCTTCATCAAGCAGTAATCTGTAGAACTAGAGCTCTTCATGTGTACTTGAGAGACAGAATATTATTTTCATTCCCTGAACCAAAAATAATTCTTTGGTCATTTTTTTCTATCATGGGGTTAATTTTAGTTCAGCCAACAAGCTACACATTGACAGTTTTACTTATCGGCATTCTAAAATTTTTCCTGCAAGGGGACAAATGAATCCTCATCAGCTGACAGATTATACCATTAAGGAACCTACTGAAATTATACAGGATTTAATTTCACTACTGATATAGAGGAGGTACTTGAATGATTGTATTTTTAGGAAAAGGCCAGATTTAGCAAGTAGTTGCTAAATCACATGGTACACTCACATAGGCACACAGGTGTACTTTTCCTAGTAGTAACTTTTTTTTGATATTTGAAATTCATAGGTTTAATGAAATGTACAGAATTGTTTCTAAAGCCCTACCTATATACTAATTTTTTTAACAAATTAAAATGAGGATGTTTTACCTGTAATGATTTATATTAGGCATGAGAATTGATATCCCTGAAATGTTTTTAAATCAGAAGTATTAAACTTGGAAGTAAGTCGGTTTGGGTTGAGCCTAGTAAGTAGACTATGAATCTGTTTGTTCGTTACGCACTGACTTATCAAAGAATAAAACTGGATGTGTAAGCTGAATGTTCGTTCTGTGTTTTGAACATAACAGTTACGTTTTATTTTAGGGTGTGGGAAAGAGAGAGTTTGTGGAAGACGAGGAGGTGGATGAGAGTGACATAAGTGATTTTGAGGTGAGATTTTGGGCAAAAAAAGATGTCCTTTGGCCCTCGGGGAAAAGAAGGTTTCTGGAACAGGCAAATAAATTCTCTGGTTCTAAACTGGAGTACAATGAAAGGAGTTTGGGGTTTGAATCTAGCATTTTCTCTTTTCTTTCCCTCCCCATATCAGGATATGGATAAACTGGATGCCAGCAGTGATGAAGACCAAGACGATAAATCCTCCAGCGAGGAAGAAGAAAAGGCCCTTGATGCCAGACATAAAGGCAAAACACCCTTGAAAGGACCCTTGCGGAGAAAACGAGCCTACGTGGAGATAGAGTATGAGCAGGAGACAGAGCCTGTGGCCAAGGCCAAAACTACGTGACTTTTCTTCAGACATTTGTAAACAGGACTGAACATTTCCAACATCCTCCTTTCTTTCACCATAAACATGTGCACACCTCCAGTTTTTGCTCTTTCATATGGTATTTAACACAATATTTGTGTTTTTAATATTTATGCTACTTCTGTGGGGCAAGAAATCTGGGAGGGAACAGAGGAAGCCTTAAGTTGTGAACAGAGTATTTTTATAGCGTTGGCATATGCTTTGAAGTAACAGCTTGAGCCTAAGAAGCTTAACAGATGAATTTGTGGGTGTAAATATTTCTAAATTTTAAATGTTATCCACCCGTTTCCTTGGCGTCCTCTCCCCCCACCCCCAACTTAATTTGGAAATGTCCAGAGTTCATTTTTTTTCTTGTTCTCTTTTCCCTACTTCTTTGGGAACAAAAGAAGGAAAAAGAAGGTCTACATTATAATGTTTAGTATGAAAATACCTTTTTTCTTAAATAATTCCATTTACACAATCGGAACAAGAAGAAAAGCCTTCCTGCTTTAGGAAAGTAAGACAAATTTAAGTTCCGTCGTAGGATGCGCCTTCAGACACCTGCTGCACTTTCCTGATACAGTTCACCACCTTGCTGTCTTCACAGCTTTGGAGAGTTTTGACCAGGAGACCCTGAAACATGAAACCAAACAGGCTTTGATTTTTCTTTTTAATTGGTATCTCTTTTCCTTTTACCTTGGTTCTTCTTTCTTGGTACCATACTCAAAAGAAAGAAAGAACAGACAAGACTAGAGCACAGTTCGTGGAACAGGTGTAACGTTAAAAACAGTGTTGGCATGCACAGAAGTGTCCTGCTGGCTCAGGAAGAAGCAGGTTAATATGAGCCAATGCAAATCAGATTGGATCCAGGGCTCGAAAACTGCCTGAGATGAAAGAGCCAACACAAAGTCATTTGAATAAACTGATAAAAGAACAAACTATACTATCTCTAAATATTTTTAAGATATGAATTTCTTTTCAAGCTGCTTTATAACTTTAAATTGAAGATTTCTAAATGGGGAAAGAACTGAGGCAATAGTTTATTAAATATATATAAATACACACACATAGCTCTTATATGCTTTGGCTTTGAGAAGTTAAATTTGGTGGAATATGAAGCTAAAGGAAGAATTCCCATGTGGATAAATACGAATATGGAAAAATACAGTTGCCTCGGAAAAACTGGAAACATTTCTGGGATCTGAATCATTTTACTTATATTATTACTCCTCGGTGGCTTATAGCTCATTACTTCATCATTTAAAAAAAAAAAAAGTTCAGATGACTAAAATAAAACTTAAGTTTTATAAACTCTTAATCTTCTGTGCATTTTCTGTCCTCACCCTGGAGAACTCTCCTAATCCTCCTGCCTTTTGGTCTAAATGGTTCTGAATAGCTTTAAAGGAAAAATAAGATGTTAATCAACCTCTATTGAAGGCTAGTGGTCTCCAAGGTGGGGACCTGAACCCTCCATGTTCATTTACAGACTTGGTCAGGCATGTGAACAGCAAATTATCATCAGTCATAGGAATTACTTAAGGACCAGGTTGCAGACTCTCTTACCTTCACCTGTCCTTGAGAACAGTGGTCCAGGAGAATGAGGCAATCTGTGGCTTCCTCTAATAAGGTGTTCTTAACAGGCTCAGGTGTAAGGTTTGGATCCCTTGCTACATCGCATATCAATTTCAGAAGAGCCTTCAGCAACACCACAAGTCTACAGGAAACTCTGGAATCAAGAAGAAAAAGTTATGTTCATACTGTAAATCAGGATATTAAAGCTGAGATTTCGAAGGCCATCTAAGTGGTAAAGCCCTCATTTCCTAAATGAAGGAACTGAAGTGAAATGACCTAAAGACCGTGGAACTAGAAGCAGAATTAGAGACGAGACATCAGATTTCTTGACTTCGAGCCCCCCTTTTCCTCTGCAGCGTAGTGTGTACCCATTTACACGCTCTGGCCTAAGAATACCTTGTTCCCTTCCAGAAGTTTGGTTCTACTGTAAGGAAATAATCCCTCTTGAAAAGGGAGAACTAGGATCTCCCCTTAGTAGGAGCTTAGACTCTGGGCCAGAGAAAAGGAAATGGTCCACAGTACTTGAACTTTTATGCAGTCTTGGGCCTAGAAGTTAAAGTGAGAGGAATAAGCTTGGTTTCTGGGAACTCTCTGTCAAACAGAATTATCTGTCACTTAGTTCCAGATCCTGGCTTACATCAGTTAAGCCCAGCCTTTACTTCAACTTACTACCCTTTCTGAAAGTTGTTATCTTGATAAAAAACAGTTCTGGAAAAGCATAATGGTGATGGTTGTACGAACTGTGAAGGTGTTTAATGTCAGAGTCTACTTTTAAATGGTAAATCGTATGTACTTTTTTTTAATAATAAACCTTGTAAAAGCCTTAATTGGAGCTGAAAAGTAATTTGTAGTGGGAAAACATGCATACTAAACCATATCTCTGGACAGAAATGTGACTGGAAGAATAAGTTTGCATCCCTTGATTTAATAAATATTAAGCGGTTTCCTATATTGTTTGCTGCTCAGCTCTCTTAATTGTCATCAACACAAAACCCACTGTTTCCCACTCCCCAGCCCCGCTCCTTCCATACAGGACATTCATTTTCTAACCTTCCTGCTTACACCTGCCAATCTCTACTTAGAACCTAGTCTGCTCTTCAGAGGCCTGGCAACACTAACTGGATTCAATTTCATTCATCCATCCATTCAGTCTGTTCTAGTCCATTCATTCTTCTAGTACTTGTGTATTTAATAACCAGGTACTGCATAAACTTTCCTATACTCAGGATCCTAGGGCAGGCTTACAGTTCAGTAGGAGAGAAAGACCAGAAGTCAACAAAGGCAGTCCAGTTACAGATGTAACTAAGGGTAAAGACTTTGGGAATCTTCCATTGAAATTAGAGTATTATGGTTCAGAACAGATACAGACATTGTTGGAGCAACGGACTCGGTGAATTAAACTTTGTTGTCCGTGCAAGAAAGTATTTACTTTCCAGTTTACTGTTCCTGACACTAACTTCCAGCCAGAGTTGTAATGCTTTCTAAGCAATCATATCCTCAATTAGTATTCGCCTGGTCACTGCTCTCAGGTGTTCAGTAATGTGCCATGAAGTTCTCCGCTCTCAATTAGATTTTAAAAACCTTGGGGTGAACAAAGTTAAGCATGTCTATTGTAGCACTTCTAAAGGGCCTTTGAAATTCTAATATGCATTATAAATCTAGAGAGAGGTACACCTGCAATAACAATGGGTGTATTTTATCTTTTCAATGCGACTTCCTCAGTTCAAAATCCAATAGAAATGTAAAAATGGAAGATATTCAAATATAAGGCATGTGCTTAAGACTCTGTATTGGAGGGGCGCCTGGGTGGCTCAGTCACTAAGCGTCTGCCTTCAGCTCAGGGCGTGATCCCAGGGTTTTGGGATCGAGCCCCGCATCGGGCTCCCTGCTCTGCTGGGAGCCTGCTTCTTCCTCTCCCACTCTCCGTTTGTGTTCCCTCTCTCGCTGGCTGTCTCTCTCTCTGTGAAATAAATAAATCTTAAAAAAAAAAAAAAGACTCTGTATTGGAAGTACACTTCGGCAAGTTCTGAAGAGAAAATTGGCTGAGTTTTGCCCCTCTTGGCACACCTGCCTGCTTGGCTGTTTTACCTGGGCCATGCATACTGCATGAGAAGTTTTAGAGTTTCCAGTATCTTCAGTCTAGCCTCCTCCTCTGGTCCATCATAAACCTCCAGATAACCAACGATGACTCGCTCCAGCCTCTTTAAGTGCCGGACAGTTAGGATCCCCAACCTAAAAAAGAAAGAGAAAATGTGGCACCAAGGAGATGAGCTTGAAGAGGAGGCCGGACCAGCAGCCCAGGCACTCGCCTCTTCACAAACGCAGGGAGGTTTCTCGCGTAGGTCCTGCGTAAGAGAAGGCGGTGCTCTGGCTCCATGTGCGTCAGGATCAACTGCAGGACCTCATCACAGTGCGTGGTGGGTCGAGCAGCACCTCCCTTCCAGTGCAGGCCTTTCTCCAGGACAGGGAATAAATCCAGCAGACACAGGAGCACAGCCTAGGAGGAAGTAACAGAAAAGAACTGTTCGTCCATTTGCATTCACATTCGCTGACTGACCTAGCAACTTTATTCATCTATCCTTGGGGTCCGTGTCCTAGAATTCTGAAAGATACCAGTAATACATTAAGTGTATATTTCTTTATATTTTCAAGCTTGTTTTACATAATCTCCAAACAAGTTAACACCTTCTCTTCCAGACTGCTCTTTGCTAAGCTGTGAAATGGGACTTTATGGGCACAGCTGGGACTTTAACTGAAATTTTAGGAATCTGAGTCTATTGCCACTAGACTTCTAAGTTTAATTGATAGTTACACGTACTCACAATAAAACTGCTCCTACAAAGAATCTATGATGGTCCTCATTTGTGTCCAGTTTGACCACCCTATGTGAAGTTTCAGTGTCTAGGCACGCCCTTCTAGCTCTCTTGGGATTTTTGGGTTCTTTTCTTTGTTTTGTTTTTAAACCGTCATCTAAAGAGCCCTAAACTTTTTGGCTGTCGGTGCCTGAATTTTCAATTTAATACTTAAATTAATATTTAAAACAAAAGGTGGCAGAGGAGAGAGGGTAAGGAAGGACAAGCATAAAAGAAGAGGTTATTTCTACCTCTGATTTTATATAACTTGTTTCTTTTGTCTTCAGAATGTTCTTCCCCCTCCCAAGAAACTTCTGTTCATCCTTCAAATATCACCTCCTTCACCAAATATCACCAAATATCACCAAATCCGCCTAAAACCATCCCAAGACCACCAAGCCTGGTTAGCCGCCCTTTGCTGGACACCCACTGCACTCTCTACAAACCTCTTCTTAATAGATTCATCACACTGTACTATAGACATGTATAAATACTCATTCATTTACATGTCTTTCCAAAGGGCTTCTTAAAGCCAGAAGCCCTGTCTGATCCATTCACTCTTGGAACCTACAATGGTTAGTCACACACAGTAGGTATTCACTGTCTTCTGGAAGGAAGAATGACAATGTAATATCCAACATACAAAGAGTTTCAAGTGTGTGTTGATACAAAGAGGCAGAGAAGGACACAAGTTAATAAAAATAGAACTTTTCAGACAAAGCCACCCTCAAGTGATATATAATTGACCCAGATGAAGACAAAGCACTGGCTCCTCCAAGGAGACTCAGAAATGTGGATGCCTGCTTAGTACTGAGACATTTTCACTAGTCATTTGCTACCTCTTTATTTTCAAGGTGGCTATGACTTAGTCATCATCCTCACTTTCCAAAAGAGGAAAATGTGTCTCAACTATCCTTATTCACATAATACCACCTTCCACTCAAATGTGAGAACTGAGATTCACAGTTATAAACAAATCTTACCATTACCTGAATGAGGTTGTACTCTGGTGTGTACAGGTGGTTGAAAAGGGCATGGTATAGGACCTGCGCTCTGTTATACTGGAGCAAATCAGCAGCTGGCTGCAAGCAGACAAATTACCCAATTAAAACTTTCCCAAGGTTGCCAAAAGGTTGATAATTTTTTTTAAAGATTTTATTTATTTTTGTGAGAGAGAGAAAGAGCACCCGAGCGTGGGCACACAAGCAGGGGGGAGGGGCAGAGGAAGAAGCGGACTCCCCGCTGAGCAGGGAGCCCCCTGTGGGACTAGATCCTAGGATCCTGAGATCACAACCTGAGCCCAAGGCAGATGCTTAACAAACTGAGCCACCCAGGCACCCAGTGCTGATAATTTTTGAAACTGAAGTATGGCTACACAGAATCTATCATGCCATAGGATTCATTATACCACTCTCTACAGTGTATATTTTAAAAGCTCCATAATACACAGTTTAAAAAAAAAAAGTTCCCTTGAGTAATATAATAATAGCTTGCACATTTGGGTATAACCTCTTTCAGTTTCTGATTTTTTTGCTCCTTGAAAGTTAATTGTTAATTACTCAAGGTCTGGTTATTCAGTTTGACATGCAGGATAATGGCCCAGGTGTCTTACACATGTTACCCATGAGATACAATCTACGTTGGCAAAAGGAAAATATAAAGAAAAAATATCAGTAAGTGAACTTAGTCACATAACAATAGTAATAGGAAGTTAATAAAAGACATAAAAAAAGACAACAATAAAATGGTACCATGATGACTCGGTCTGTCCCATCCAAGATGACAGAGTAAAGAGGCTGCTTACCACATTCAGCACAATGTGATGGACACAGTGTACACCCAGTATTTTGTTCTCGGTCTGATAGTCATCCGAGATGAGCAGTGATGGGGGAAGGATCCTTTCCAGATGTTCGTTCAGCCAGGGTCGGGTGACCTGTTGCAGAGTCCATGAGAAAACATGCTTGGTGGCAGGGTTTTTCTTCCAGGACTCCCTACATGGAAACGTGAAACCACATTAAGTAAAGTGATGTGGTATTAATGAGCAAAGAAAATCAACCTCTTCAAGCTAAACAGAGCATTTTCTTGTCCCTGAAAAGAATACATCACACATAACTCTTGATAGTTACACATTAAGATTTAGATCAAAATAACTTACAGAACTTGCGCTAAAAGACAAAAAAACCAAAAACCTGACACTAAATACATTTAACAATCAATCAGCCAGGGCTCTGGGTCTAAAGCTTATCCAATGAGGAGTCATTTACAACAGTAGCTTGTAAAGAATCTGTGGTGAGGTGTGGGTGGTTACAGGGACGATCCGCTAAGGAGGGAGAGGGGAGTAAAGGAAATGTCTTCAGTATTATTATAAGTATTACAAGGGAGCAAGTGAATCAATATTTGAACAAAAGCAATTTACAGCTTATAAAGTGGGCTTACACACTTCACTCAACCTTCAAAATAACTGTGTAATAGATAAAATTATTTTTATATCACAAAAAAATGAAACAGGTTCAGAAAGGCTCTCTGACCTGGTCCTACTCAGCACCAATAAAAAGAAGTACCAGACTACCTCAAAACTCCAAGCTCCTGGCAAATTGACAGTTATGTACACATTTTTCTGTCATCACTCTTGTATTACTAATAGTAACATACAAAGTCGCAAGTGGAACTCACAGAAAATACTTCAGCTAATAGCAATCTAAAGGGCTTTTTTCATCCCAAACCTCACTTCCATATCTAATAACCATCCTTATCTAATAACTAGTGATGAATTTAAAGATCCCTAAGTTTAAATTCAAACCATAAGTTTAAATCATCTCCAAATCCCCACCCTCACCTACCTTAAGAAATTTGAGTATAAATAAATGAGAAAGAACTTCCAATGTCCAGGGCAGTTGTCAGGGCTGGAAAAAGCACTAGGAAATGGGAATCTGAAGACCTGGGCTCTAATGCCGAATTTGCCAATAACTAATAATGTCATTTATAGCAAATCGCAACCTTCCTGGGCCTTAAGACATCTTCTATTATTACAACACCTTTATCTTACCATCAGAGAAACTCAGGTTCCTTTGAGTTCTAACATTCTAAAATGTTAGGCTGAAGCTCTAATTAGTGGCCCTTCTGACAAGAATACTCACTTATTCAAGTCGGGTTTGAGAAGCTCCATTATTACCGTAAATCTCCCTTTCTCATCTTCATTTTCTCCGTGCAGAAATCCTGCCACAGAACCACACTGAGTAACTCGAAGGAGTAAGGAGAGCACCTCTCCAGCAACTTCGTGGGCTCTTGGGCTGGTCCATGGCTGCTCCAAGCTGTGCGTGACCGCGAAAATATAGATGGGTCCTGCCAAGTGACGCAGGCCTATCTTCCATGTAGGGCAAAGCAAGGAATTCTTGGCCGCCTCAACTTTCCCCAATAGTTTAAGAAATAGTAACCCAACCGCTGCCGCTTTCTCGGCCACTTCAGCGTTAGCATGACCTCTACCTTCCTGCTCTTTGGGTGGGGCTGCATACTTCTCCAGGGCTTTTGCCACCTGCCCCAGCATCTCGGGCATTCCGCGGAGCGATGTGCCGCTCCCCTCAAATAACTGATCACATTCTGTGGCTTCTATTAGAGCACCGAGGTCCTGAAGTGCTGCACTTCTGGTCTTGCCCCGTCGGGACTCCTGGCTGGTAAGCCGGTGCAAAACCTGGGAGAAGGACTGTCCGAGGGCAGAGGAAGGCGGCTCTCCCGGCAAGGAAGAACCTTCCTGCGATGGGGATTCCCGAGAGCTGTCCTGCTCCATCCCGGCAATGATAAGCTGGTCTCCTCCAGAGAGCCAAGATGGGAGGCTGGTGGGGATCTGCTAGAGAAAAAAAAAAAAAATCCCCCCAGAGGCTGGAATTCTCCTAAAGAACACAACTAAAACCAAATAAAAAGGCAAGACGTAGGGGGGTGGAGGTGGGGGGCGAGAGTCTAACCCGCAAAAGAGTAAAGTCTGCGTAAAGGAAAAGATGCAGGAAAGGGAAAGAAGCCTCTCTGGGAGTAACAGAATCTCAGACTCCCAACAGTAGATAGATTATTCTTGCCTTTCTGAAGATTAAAAACAAAACAAACAAACAAAAACCCTAAACAGTTTAAGGAAGGAAAAAAAAAAACACCTAAGGCATGACACAAACACCTCCACGGGTCCCTCCAGACCTTCCAGCACGGCTGTACCTATCAGGATCCGGACCTATCTCCCCTCGCTGCCGCAAAGCACAAGGCTAGCTTCCGCCAATACTCAGGCAACACTTCGTCATTTCACGACCTGCTTATCGTAAAGTAACATAGATCCAGGTTCCCCAAAAAGGTGGAGTTTGGGCGAGAAATTTGCATAGATATACCCGCTCGCCAATTTTGTTTTTGTTTTCATTTATTAAGGTAGAAACAAAAGAAAAATATCGAAGGTATTTTAAAAGTATACAAGATTTTACTGTTGTGACTGAATATATAAGCACGTAGTCTGTCACCCTTTCTAAAAAGTCGGTGGGACATACTCGGGAGTTCTTCATAAGTAATAAACAAACGATCCTTTTGTAGTTCATGAGCGTGATGATTGGGTGTTCACGCTGTTGTGTGACATGTGCCTCCCTCAAACCTTGTTACGACCTGGGCACATTACCCGTCTGACGTGAACTTGGAGGATCCTTTTTATCTTTCAACTCTCCTGAGAAAAGGTAGGGATTTTTGTCACTGTTTCTCAAGGTGAAAGTTACGGTTTCCGTTATTTCTAGGCCGAGATGTGTCTGCAGGTTGTTGGAGCAACTTTTCCCACCAGTCTAATTGTGATCGCTAGCTTTCGCGTTTCGGGGTCTGGTACTGGGTGTAGCTTTTTGTTTGGAAGCCGGCTTTTTAAAGTGGGTGTCCGTAGGCTGCTGGAAGTCGAATGGTAGGCTAGTGTTGGGCGAAGAGTTGGCGTGGGGAACTGACCCCCTCTCCAGAAGCGCGGCCACCGCGAAGGAGAGGTGGCCAGAGCGGCGCAGTCGCGCTCCCGGCGGGCTAGCGGGCGTGAGCGCGCGGCGCTGGGCTGCAGGCTTGTGCAGTACTGGGTTTGGGCGGTAGGCGACGCAGGGAGCAAGTCCCGAATCAGTGGGCGGAGGGGATCGGCAGGTTCAAGGTGGGGGGCCCACAAACACCTGCCTTCGGTTAGAGACAAGATGAGGCGGAGCGGGGCTCCTCAGAGCCACTGCCCGGTGCGACCCTTTGTTCTTGCCCGTGTCATGCTACGTCAGCACTACTTGTCCCCTCGCTGCGGGTTTCCTGAGTGTAGAATTGTGTGCAGTTGACCTGGGGTACTCCATTGGAGGGTAGTGACTCCCCCTGGGAGTTTGTCGGTGACTGCATGTAGCTTCCCCCTTGTCGTAGGAGCCCGGGGAAGCGGACTTCATTGCTGCCAAGGCGTGAGCGGGAGCGCGGAGAAATGGGCGGCGCACACCTGGAGGGTATGGAGGGGTTGGAGAGCCGGATCGGGGGCTGCTCGGAGGGGGACCCTCCGCGGGCAACTCCGCAGCTCGCGGACGCTGCTCAAATCCGTGCTGCGGCGTGGGCCGGCTGGGCCTCCGGCGCGCTTCCAGCAGCTCAACTACTGGCCTTGGGATTCCTGCGCCCCTCGAGTCCGGAGAAAGCCCTGCAGGGTTTTTCCATTCTTGGGAAGGGAGGATGTGTGTGGAGAGGGAGGTCTCAACCGTACTTTCTCCTCCCCAGGGGTGATTATGGTCCGCAAAGACACTGTGCTTTTGTCCCATCTGGGGGAGAGGGTACTGCTTGCGAGTATCCTGTGTGAGCTGTCTTCCTTGCTCCCTTCTTCCTTTCGCTCCCTTCGCTCGCTATGTGCCTTTGGGGGAGAGTTCAGTAACCTGTCTGTGCCGTTATTTGTTTAACCGTAAAATGTGAGGAATCATAGTCCCCACTTCTTAGGATTGTTATTTAAAATAAAGGAGTTAAATATGTGTCAACGGCTTAGATTGGTCTCCAGTGAGTGTTAAATACCGGCGTTAATTGTTAAACCACAGATTATGTATTTACGTTTCCTCTTTTAAGGGAATTTTGGGGTTAGGACCCTTCCTCTCTGCCTCTTTCATTTGGCCTTGCCTTCTCTGACCAATTGGTGGCACTCATGATTTTCTAAGTAATTTCAAACATTGATTTAAAAAAAAAAAAAGTTCCTGCCATGGGGATTCTCCCATATTAAGGTCGGCGTGGGAGGAAGATGCCAACCAACAGAGTGTCATTGTGTCCCTCCTGTGTGTGAGCCTGTCTGCCCTGTTCCACGCACTCTTTGTGCTAAGTGGATCCAAGATCTCACTCCCTTGTGAGCAAATTGCTTGTGTTGCAGGCGTCTCCCCCTCTTCACTCTGAGTTTCCTGAGGCCAGAGACCATGTCTTTATCCCCAGTGCCTGGCACGATTTAGCCACGCAATAAATGTTTGTTGAACCCACAAGTCTACCCACAGAAGAACGGCTGAATAAACCACGGAACAGCCACACAATGCAGTTCTGTGCAGCTTTACAAAAGAATGAAGCCCATCTCTGTGGAAGGCCACAGAACTCCAGGATACATTAAGTGAAAAAAGCAAGGCTGGGACCACATATACGTTGCCTTCCTTCTAAGAAAGATGCGTGCATTTGCTTACATTTTTAAGAAGAGGCAATGGAGGTGTAAATCACAAACTAATAAGAATGGTTACATATAGGAAAAAAAGAGTGAAGGGAATGGGAGTGGAAGCTAGGCTTATTTTCATATACTGTGTTTTATAGTTTGACTTTGGAATCATGTAAATGGTGTACATGGTTATTTTTTTTTTTAAAGAAAATAACAAATCATTTTCCCAAAGGAAAAAAAAGTCACTAATCAAAGTGTTATCAGGAGTTACTGACATAACTACCTGGAAAAATAAGTAACTGACTTTAGAATTCATTATTTTGACTACATATCCCTAGCATGACACATCCTCAGGAAAAAAAGAATGGCAAAGAAATCAAACTGCACTTAATAATAGTATTTATTAGTAATAATGCTGGTATTGTTGTTTAGCTGCTACTGCATGTATTTGTATTGTACATATATGTGTAAGTAAAATAGTAAATAAGTCATTGAACTGATATCGTTAGATACCAAGGTCTTCAGTGAAAGACGAAGAGATACAAGTCTCAAATCAATGATATTAGGGATAAGTTGTATAATGGAAAATTTGAATCAGCAATGGCAATGTGAGTCATGATTAATTTTTCTCTTTCTACAAAATACATATATGTTAGCTGTGTCCACTGAAAAGGCCAAGCAGCAATGGCAATCCATTGGCTATGAACAGCCCTAGTGTCCAAACTGGTCGTCTGAATGCCATTGCCCACTAAGACAAACAAAGACCCCTTTAGTTGATGACTGATTTCAGAACTGGGGCAGGGATTGTGTAAGATGAGCCTGTGGCATTTTGTTATGCCAGAAAGTAAGGTAGCTATCAAATACTACTAAGGTTATGTCAAAAGAGCCCAAGAACAAAGATAACAGGGGCACCCTTTGGCTAAAGATGGAACAGTTTGGGCTGAAGAAAGAATAATGACTGATTGATTGAAACATATCAAATGTATACAAATCCATGAATGCATAATAATATATTTTAAAATCCCTCATTGTTTACTCTTGTATCATCTAAGGAGCTATTTGTTTGGAAAATTGGTAAATAAGAGGGGAAAAAAATCAAGCATTTATTCTGCTATCATTTCAGGGTAACCAAATAGTTTGTAAGAAAAATAAATGCAACAGAACAGTTGGAATTAGAGAGTCACTCTTCACAACTCATAAAGAAACACTGGGACAAGGCAGCAACAGCCATGCTAATAAAAATATGAGGTGGCTGGCTCAGTGAGTGGGTAGAGCATGGGACTCTTGATCTCAGGGTGGTGAGTTCAAGCCCCATGTTGGGCATAGAGATTACTTAAAAATAAAAATTTAAAAAGTATGTTGGTGGGAAACTTACAATGGCTGAATCAAGTTAAAAACCCTGAACCCACTGATTTATCTTAACATCACTGAGTGAGACAGACAGATACCACATGCCTCCTGTTGCAATGCAATAGGAAGTACACAGCATCTACGAAATATTCTTGCACAAACATTGAACCTTCATGTAATCGAACTTCAAGATCTAACTACCAAATGGCAAGAAACATGGAGGACAAAGAAACAGATGAAAAGAGACTACAATGGTTTAATCAGCCGAATCAGGATGTGAGCAGTTCCACAAATTACCCAGTTTCTTCAGTCGATGACGAACATGAAAGAAATGGAGTAGAAGGAGAACTGATAGAGATTAAAAGTTTTTAAAGACATCTCAACCGGGGCGCCTGCGTGGCTCAGTCGTTAAGCGTCTGCCTTCGGCTCAGGGCGTGATCCTGGCGTTCTGGAATCAAGCCCCACATCAGGCTCCTCTGCTGGGAGCCTGCTTCTTCCTCTCCCACTCCCCCTACCTGTGTTCCCTCTCTCGCTGGCTGTCTCTCTCTCTCTGTCAAATAAATAAATAAAATATTTTAATAAATAAATAAAGACATCTCAACTATATGCAGTGTCGGATCTTATTCTCAATACATTGGAAAAAGACGTACAGAAGGCAATTGAGAGAAGGTTAAAGGGTAAAAAGGTGTAAATTGGGTCTGTCCAGGACAACTTGATCACCCTGGTGTTGCACAATTGTGTGGAATTATTGTTACTCTTTAGATCGACAATGTTATTATATTTATTTTTATAAGCTCTATGGCAGAAAAGCAATTCTCAAAACTTTTAGTCTCAAAATTCTTTACACTTCTAAAAATTACTGAGTCATACTCCCAAGGATGTCTAGCATCAAGAATGCTGAAAATAACAAATTTTGGAAAAGCTATGGAGAATTGGAATGCCTATACCTTGTTGGTTGAAATGTAAAATGGTGCAGCTGCTGTGGAAAACTGTTTGACAGTTTCTCAAAAAGTTAAGCATAGAGTAACACAGAGTTAGACTCAGCAATTCTGGTCCTAGGTATGGAGCCAAGAGAATTAAAAACATGTATCCATACAAAAACTTGGACACAAATGTTCTTAGTAGCGTTATTCATAATAGCCAAAAGCAGAAACAAGCCCAAAGTCCATAAACTGATGAACGAATAAACAACATGTGGCATATACATGCAGTGGAATATTAGGTACAAAAAGTGAGGGGGTTCTGGCCCCTGCTACAATGTGGATGAATCCTAATGACATTATGCTAAGTGAAAAGATTCCATGTATATCAAATGTTCAGAAGAAACAAGTCGGGGTCAGAAAGAGGATGCGGAGGGGGAAGAATTGAGACTAACGGGTAAAGGATATGGAGTTTCTTTTTTAGGGTGATAAGAATGTTCTGGAGTTAGCTAGTGGTGCCGGTTGCCCAACCTTGTAAAAATACTAAAACCTACTGAATTATATACTTTAAAAAGGTGAATCCTTTGGTTATGTGAATTAAATCTCAAATAAAATAGTAAAAATGTATTGGGGACCCCCAAGAGCTTTTCTTTATGTGAAATAAATTTTTTTTTCCTAGGCGCCTGGTTGGCTCAGCCGGTTAAACATCTGCCTTCGGCTCGGTCATGATCCCAGGGTCCTGGGATGAAGTTGCCCACATCAAGCCCTCAACAGGCTCTGCGCTCAGTGGGAAGTCGTCCTTTCCCTGTCCCTCTGCCCCTCCCCTCTGCTCGGGCTCTCTTTCTCTCACGCGCTCTCCCTCTCTCAAAATAAATAAATAAAATCTTTTTAAAAATAAAATATCCATTTGATTCTTTTAAAACAGCAATAACATAAATATACATGTTTAAATAAACCTGTTTTCAAATTTATTTTTATGAAAATAAGCACATAGTCCAAGACAAAACAAACAAACAAACCCAGAGTGGCATTGTCTTACATTTTTGTAAACAGATTTGTAAAATTTTGCAACTCGGTCTTATCAGTTTAGTTCGAGACAGCTGGATTCTCAGATCTGCTGCTGCTTTCAGTCTGCGACTGAAAACGCCACTGCACGTCCGTGAGTGGATGAGAAGGAAAAAGACAGTGTTAGTATTATTATAATGGTAGTTTTCAGCTGGCGGACCTCCTCAGCTCAAAACCCTCAGGGGTCTCCAGATCCCACTTTGCGAGCTGCTATGAGAAGGACACAACAAGTATTAACAGTCCACATGAGATGATGTCTGGGATTCACTTTAAAATACTCCCTGGATATGTAAAGATGCCCAGATGAATCTGACACATCCCTGCTTCAGCGGCTCTCACCTGCTGGCGTGTGCACCAAGAGGGGGCTGCAGGGAAGAGCCGTAATGAAGGCCTTTGAGACACGATGTCCCCTATCCCGAGTGTCAGACGCTCTGCTCAGCGCCTTCCAGACGCTTGTCCTCACAGCCACCCTCTGAGCCTAGCAGCACTCTCTCCATTCTGCAGAGGAGGCTCCTGAAGCTAAGAAGTTGGGTCACTTGCCCAAGATGCCACACTGGAAAGGGGTCAAGTGAGGACTTGAGGTGAGGTCCGTTTGACCCCCAAAGCCTGTGTGCTTCATGGCTCTGACCTTCCTTCCTAAACCCCCAGGTCCACAATTAAAAGCGGAGGGTCCCTTTCGCTGCACACCTCGTGAATGGCCACCCTCCACAGAGGCCCCGATGGTCACCTGGGGAGCCTACCGTCTTCAGAACTAATAATATCACTGGATTGGTCATTATATGGCACCTGGCCCTTCATTCAATCCGCACAATGGAAATTCACAGAGTAAGCCTTTTAGCCACATTCGCGTCCTCTCCTTAACTCTCCCTTCCTCTCCCTCCAGTTTTTGCAAAGCAATCTGGCAACATCTCTTCAAAGAAGAAATGAATTCCTTGGCAGCTGTGTTCCTGAGACTATCAAATACAGATGACCGTACGCAAGGCTATGGGTTCTTCAAGGCCACAAGGAGAAACAAGTAGGTTCATTGTGTGGTTTCATAGGGCAAAAACCTGAACGCAAAGCAAAGGCTCACCGGGAGCACCTTCACACCTTCTCTCGCCATTCACAAAGAGAATGAAGTGGAGCTAAACCAGGGGACTAGGGGGGTCCCCACAAGGTATTGTGCAATGGTGGACATGGGATGCAAGAGATGCCGTGACTGCCTGTTTATAAGACAGTGCTTTAAAAAAACGCATGCCTTTCTAAGTAGATACATGCCTAGGTATGGGTCGAAGAATACCTGAGCCAGGAGGAAACACTGGAGCGTATCTCCCAGCTTCTCAGCATAGATGGCCCTGGGCGCTCAGGTGCGGAAAAGGAGGAAGAGAGGAAGCTGCTGGAGTTTTAGCACAACAAACACACAGAAAGGAAAGCCTGGCCACACCTTTTCACAAAGCACAGAGGCCACCGTGTGCACCCACGTAAAATTATGTATGAATGTGGTTATGGACAAAGAGATTAAATTTTTAACTATTTCCCTTAAGGAGAAATGGAAGAATGCAATAAATTCCAAAGATTTGGTGGCTAAACCTTTAGCTGTATCTCTCAGGGTTTCCAAGACCATACGACCAACGGTATGTGGTGAAGACTTTCTCATCAGGAGAAACAAAAATGAGAGAAAGTAAAACAAAAAACCAAAACCCAGAGTTTGCTCCCTTTCTTTCTCCGAAGAGTCAAAACTGATGTGTGCAGAGCAGGACAGCGTTTGCAGCTCCGTCTTTCAGGGTTCACGTGGTCTCGGCGTGGTTAATAATAGGATTGGGAACTCACTGGAAGGTAATTACGGCTTGCGGCAAAGCCACTTTTCTGATGACGGGCCAAATGGAAAAAACGAGAGTCCAATATTTACAACCCCTGAAGGCCTATGGAGAATGAGGTTACCACTATATCTTTTTGCCTGGGAGGCTACAGAGGTTTGAACAGAATGAAGGCTGGTCTGGGTGAAGAGAGTATACTAATTATTTGGAAGGCTCCCATGTTCATAGGATTTGTAGGGTAAGCACCAAATGGCTTTTAATGAGCCAGAATTCTTTGAAACAGCGTAGCAAAGAGAGCTATAAACAAAAGAATCTTGTAAACATAGACTATCCACCAGAGTAGGGAAAGTCAGAGGCATGTTGAAAATTGACTCAACAAGTCAGCTTTCACTGTGCTAGAAAATACCCACTGCATGTCCCGTGTATCTTTCTCCCTCCTAAAGGTCTAGGTTCGCTTACCTTCTTTTTCAGATCGGTGCCGTCAGCGTCATATTTCTACACGTGTTTTTTATTAGTGTATTAGTCTAAACACATCTTACCCAGGGACTGGTCCTTCCGCAGGGACTGGGCTCTTGCTCACTGTGTCTCTTTGAGGACCTCATTCCAACCGCATTCCCTTCCCGTGCCCTAATCCTTCCCTGTGGTGCTCCAAAGGGCTGACTCCATTCCACTGTTCGAATGTTCTCCCCGACACCATGCCCCCCTGCAGCAAGGACTCCGATTCTCTGCTCAGCGAAATGTCTTCAAATGGAAAACAAAGTAACAAACCCGCACATGTTGCCTGACTCCCCACCTATATCGTCCCCTTAGAATGTCGTTTCTCACGGGAAGCTTGCTCCTGGTTACCGTCTCTCGAGTTTTGAAAACTATAATAGCTCCCCTCTGTTTTTGAAAATGCCCTTGAAGAAACAGGCCATTTGTCTTGTGAAAGGACTGCAACTCTGGGTTTGGCAGATGGCTTCTTCTTGTTGTCTTTGAATTTTCCCCTTTATCTCCCCCATTTCCTATAGAGAGATAGTCAGACCTAGAGGCCGGATTAAAGGCAGGCTCAGCCTTGGGGGCAGGGCTGTGTACTTCTGATTGTATCACTAGAGGCTCGGGATTTCCCACTTTTACTGATGAGAGAGCGATCTGCTATAAAGTTCCCCATCAGTCTTTCCCCTGATATTTCAATACAGTTTGGACGGGAAAAGCAGGGAAACAGCTTGATTCTTCCCCTTTATTGACCGGGTTTTAGAATGAGTTTAGTGCCCTAGTTTAGTTAGTTTCATATGATCTCAAGGAATTTTATAGATTCGATGAGATTCATTCCATTGTCATTATTCTTTTCATACTCTAATTGTCCTATCTCTTGCCAAAGGGAGGCCTTTTTTTTTTTTTTTAAGATTTATTTACTTACTTTAGAGAGAAAAACCATAGGCATGCGCACTTGTATGAGTGAGGGGAGGGGCAGAGGGAGAGGGAGAGAAGCAGATTTCCTGCTGAGCACGGAGCCGAACAGAGGGGCTCCTCCCTGGTCAATCTCATGGCCCTGAGATCATGACCTGAGCGGAAATCAAGAGTCGGACCCTTAACCGACTGAGCTCCCAGGCGCTCCTGGCCAAAGGGAGTTTTTAAAATATATTTTTTTAAAAGATAGTCTAATTTTTAGAGCAGTTTAAGGTTCACACCAAAATTGAGCATAAGATACAGATTTCCTATATACCCCTTGTCCCCACCCTCTCCCTCCCCTACACACATATTAGAGGCCAATGGGAGTCTTTTCATCTTGGCTCCTGTGTCTTTCTGACATGACCAGTAGTCTTGGGTTTCTTCCTTGCGTTCTAGAATGGCAAGACTGCATCAACCATTCCAGAGCCCTGGCTCCTTCTAAGGGGAAATGCTATTTAAAGGCTATAATCGAAAGAGTGGGATGCCATTGCTCCTGAGGTTTTTTTCCTTATTTTAGGTTTCCAGGCTCAACAGACACATCTAAGAAATATGTGTTCTTTAGAAAATGAAAATAAATCATGGATTCATATTGATATTTCCAATTGAAATTAAGATATCAGGCTTATACTTTTAAAGTATGAAACATCTCTTTCACTTCTCACAACATTAACAATTACTTCTTTGCTTTAACCTAAATATACACATAAAGGTATTAAAATAGAAGTGTTATCACTAAAGATTATTGAACATAATTGAAGATTTCTTTGCTGTTCTTTTTTATCTTTAGGATATACTGGTAAATAATTACAACCAAATGCTACGTGTCTAGCCACCTGAAAAATTTTTTACTTTTTCTTATTTAAAAAAAAAATCTTTTTAAAGATTTTGTTTAGTTATTTATTTGACAGAGAGAGAGCACAAGCAGGGGGAGCGGTAGGAAGAGGAAGAAGCAGACTCCCTGCTGAGCAAGGAGCCCAACGGGGACTCGGTCCGGTCCAGGGGCCCCCCCAGGAGCATCGGATCATGACCTGAGCCAAAGGCAGGCGCTTAACCTCCTAAGCCACCCAGGTGCCCCGAAAAATTTGTTTCTTTTGTTTATGGCTCTGTGACCAACTCGATCTACGTTTAGTAGATTCATTTATTTTTGTTTCTTCTCAGCTCTTCAGGAATGGCTTCTTTCTTCTCATTCACTTTTCAACACACGCAACTCGGCCTCCACCCCCGCCCCCCACTCCAGCAAAACTGCTCTTGGGCCACCAGTAGCTCTCATTGCCAAAGTCAGCAGCCACTTTCCTCCATCTCTTATTTGATTGCTAAGGAACATTTGACTCTTGATCTTTCTCTCTTGAAAGCCTTCTCTTCTCTAGCCTGTGGAGAGCTTACCTCTCCTGGTTCTCTTTCCTCCTCTGTCACTCCTTCCCCTTTCCCACACCCTCTGCCTCCTCCTGGTCTTGAAAGGTGGTGGTGCTTTGGAACGTGTCATGGACCCCTTTCTCATTGCCAGTCCTCTCCCCCCGCCCAGGGGAGCCCATGCTGCCCATGGCCTTCAATCCCATCTGTAAGTTCAACCCCCGCTGGGGACATCTCGCCCATGAGTGCCGCTGGGCTTCGGAACGGTGCATTTCAGATTCCTACCTAGCCTCTCCTTTGCTGTGCCTTTGGGTAAATTAAATATTTCTAAAACGAAATCGGAATCTTCCCCTCCAAAGCTTCTCTTTCTATAACCTCATTCCGATTGAGTAACCCTTCTCTCCACCAAGCCACTTAGCCAGAAACCGGTCATCCTTGCTGGTCCCTTCCTCCCCGCATGTCATCTGGTAGCAAGTTCTATTGACTTTTTTCTCCAAAATTATATCCTGAATTCATTAGTGTTTCTTTGCTGCCACTACCACCATCTCGGTCCAAGCCCACCTCACCTGAGCCACTCTGCAGCCTTCCAGTTGGCCTCTTGCCCCCATGCTTGCCCACCATCCCATCTCCATGAAAAAGTTAACTCAAATAATGTCGCTTCTCTTCTTAAATCCTGTTATCATAAATTCAAACTCCTTACTGTGGCCACTTGGCCCTACAGGATGTGCCCCAGTGTCCCTGCAGTCTCGTCTTATACCCCCACTTCGCTTCTCTTGCTGAGCTCCAACCACGCCAGATTGGTTCCCCGACCACCCAGGCTCCGTCTGGCCTCCATGTGCTCACAGATGCTTTTTCTGCCTGGTCTTTCTTCAGTTCTTGTCGTTCTTCTGGTTTCTGCTTAAATGCCTCTTGCTCAGAAAGGCCTTTCCTGCCTGCACTCACACCCAGCCCATGTTTAATTCAGGTGGGTGCTGCATACTTGATCGTGTTTGGCACCTGTATACGTGATGTTCGTCACCTGTATACGTGATGTTCGTTTCGTGTCTCTCGTAAGACCACACGCATCTTGGGAACAGGGGCCACTGTGGTCTCTGTGGGTCGGCACGGTGGCCGGCTCGTCTCAGGCACTCGGTTCGTATACGTTGGCTGACTGATAAATTCAAAATGTTCGAGGTATGTATTCCTCTGTATTTGGCTCCAAGTACAATGACCCATATCTGACTTCTCTACAGATGGCATAGTTGCTGGATATCAGCCATGCCCAGTGAAGGAAAGCAAAGTGCAGCACCTATGACATCGTGTATAGTTGATAAAGGACTATCGGACTGTTGGGGGAAATACACAAGCTTTCTTATTTCTTGCAGACTTGTCACTCAGTCCTCTTATTTGCGGGTCTAAGTCCCTATTACTTTAGAAACAAAAATAGCTTATATTTGAATGTGACTTTGAGTCTGTATTACACGTGCTTTTATGTACTTTTTTTTTTCATTTTTTAAAATTAAATTCATTTAATTAACATATAATGTATTATTGGTTTCTGAGGTTTCTTAACCACACTGTGGAGGCACTTACTATTAGCTCCATTTTACAGAGGAGAAATGGGAGGCCTCACTTAACAGAACCAGGCCAGGTCTCCCAGCTAATTGGAGACAGAGCTGGGTTTAAAACCCATTTTTTGTTTATTCCACTGTACAAATTAGCCTCATAATGAGGAGCAGCAAGGAAGGTACCCCTGATCGCCTAAAAAGCCACAGTTCATCACTATAAACCTTTTGTTTCTCAAATACTAAGCCCCCCCCCCCCCGTAAAACTAATAATTATGAACGAAAACCATCCATTCAAAACTTCTCTCTACATTTGTGCTAGCTTCATATATTTCTCTTTGTAAACCTGACTTAAGGAAATTCTGTTGTGGGGCGCCTGGGTGGCGCAGTCGTTAAGCGTCTGCCTTTAGCTCAGGGCGTGATCCCGGTGTTGCGGGATCGAGCCCCGCATCAGGCTCCTCCGCTGGGAGCCTGCTTCTTCCTCTCCCACTCCCCCTGCTTGTGTTCCCTCTCTCGCTGGCTGTCTCTGTCTCTGTCGAATAAATAAATAAAATCTTTAAAAAAAGAAAAAAGGAAATTCTGTTGTATTCTAGAGCAATGTCTCACTTGGAGAAAAACTGATTTTATATGAAGATTTTACTGTTTCAAAGTTCAGAAATCAACAAATGGAAAAGTCCTCAGGTCTCATTTTTAAAGACTTTCTTAGACCTAAAAAGACTCAAACATAGAATTCCCTTAAGTAATGAAACCTGCCTGACACATTTAAGGCAACTTTTCATTTCAGTGTGTGCGCCGTTACCAGAGCGTATACAGTAGAGATACTTGTAAATGCGTTGCCTGTATGTGCGCCGTTACCAGAGCGTATACAGTAGAGATACTTGTAAATGCGTTGCCTGTATGTGCGCCGTTACCAGGGCGTATACAGTAGAGATACTTGTAAATGCGTTGCCTGTATGTGCGCCGTTACCAGAGCGTATACAGTAGAGATACTTGTAAATGCGTTGCCTGTATGTGCGCCGTTACCAGAGCGTATACAGTAGAGATACTTGTAAATGCGTTGCCTGTTTCTCAATCTGAATGGATAAATGTCTAATCTTCAGACTTGTAATGAATTTGCTAGATTACTGTCTTTACTATATCTGCAGCATATAATAAAGGAGTAATCTGCAGCTTTGCAGAATAATTAAGTTGAGGCCATTACATTCTAACCACAGAGAAATGCAGATTTCCCCCTCTTTGGCATTCTTCTTTTCAAAAAGGTTGCTTAAAGTGGTATTTAAAAGATAATTCCAGCTTGCTAAATTTAGGGTGTGGAAAAAGTCCAAAATGAGAATATTCCATGGGTAATTGCGCAAGAAATGGTAATATGTGCACTGAGAGGAGGATGTCCTACACTCTCGATGCATTTCTCCCCTCCCCCCCTTCCTTTTTTCCTCGATGCCAGCATAAAATGGAGCAAGGTTAAAAGTTACCAGAGGCAGAGAAAAAAGCTTTCTCACCTCATTTTAAATATAAGATGATTTCCTATCTGAGTAATTTCTAAAACCACCCCGACGTCAGAGCTTCCCTTCAGAATTTATCAGCAAGTTATCAGAAAGTGCGTATCTTCATATTCAAGGCAGATTTCTGGTCATTCTCCGTTCACTTGCAAAGAGAGAAGCTAACTGTAAAATTTAATGTAAGAAGTGTCTCAGTATCTGAAGTTGGCTTTCAAATGCATTGAAAAATACACTGATTATGGATAAATGGATAGGTATGGGATAAAACAAATACCAGAATGTTCATCGTGGAATGCAGGTAGTTCGCTCTGTACTTCTCCAACCTGAAAAGGAAAATGGTGGTGGGTCCCAAGGTGAGTGCGGATGGTCACCTTAGCTCCCAGGTAGCAGCCTGAGAGGGTGTGAGCAGAGGAAGCTGTGTGGGTTCCTGGATGAGCTGGACCCTCGGCACCTCGGCAAGCTTCCCATACTGCAGGCTGGACACCAGGGATGAGGGATGTGGGGTCTCTGGGGCCCAGAGAACAGACAGATCCGTTGTTTCATAGCACGTACAGAGGATGGGGGGAGAGGAGTGAGCTGCTTAAGACTGTTAAGGCTCATGAATAATTTGGGGAGGAAGGCAAACATAGTGTGCACACAAAGACGAGGAGAAGGTTGGCAGCTCGGGGTCAAAGGCAATTTGAAGGCAAGAAAGCAATCTATTTCTGGAGTGACTGAGTTTGTGATGGAGGTTTATGCCGGCAATGTAATAGCAAAGCCCACCGCTAAGTTGCTTGCCCCTTCGTCTTTATCCAGCCAGATTTAAAATCCTCCAGTTCCTCCCTCATAGGACTTTTTATAGCCTCTCTGTTTTTCCGCAGACATAAAAATTGGAATCAAATTATCCAACAGAGATTTGGCGAATACTGAAGAAGGCAGAGAGGCTGACTCCCTGGCTGAGTACAGCCATGCTGTTGCATTTTGGATGTTTGGATTTTTCTCAACTTCTGCCCAACTTGACAACCACTGTGCTTCCAAATCGGCTTCTCTCCACTGAAGCAAACCTGGGTTTTCCTTCTCTTGGGTTTGGATTTATTGGCCCCTCTCATATTGCATCGTGCCTTTAAAGTCATCATGGATTCTCCTGTCTTGGAGGGTATCAGCCACCTTCCTGAGACTTAATGAGCATATATAAATATCAAACACGTGGAGACCCAGAGCTGGCTCCCGGGGGAGCTCGCACCATCATCTGGGTAAAAACCCTTAGTAACTGGGCTGTCTTTTGAATGATTCATGACAATCGTGGCCCATCAGGAGGGTTCTGTGGTAGCTTTGGTGCTCTCAGTAATGTCACAGGGTAGACTGTGATGAAGAAAAAAGGAAGACGGAGAAGAAAGGAACAAGAGAGGAGAGAGGATGGTAAGAAAACGAGCTGACGTATAGCAGTGGTGGAAAGTGACAGAGACTGTGAACCGCACTAGCAGCCACCAAAGATGTCTCCTTGTGCTGCTGGTGGTGCTGGACATTTCCCCTTCTACAGAGCACATGCCCTGGTTTATTGTTGAGACTGTCATATAGGGACAGACGCAGAAGCCACTTCAAAGCACAAAGGTGACATTGGTCATATCGCCCCTGTCTACATAGTATGTCAGGTTTTTTTTTTTTTAAGGTTTTATTTATTTATGACAGAGAGAGTGAGAAAGCACAAGCAGGGGGAACATCAGAGGGAGAGGGAGCAGCAGGCTTCCCCCTGTGCAGGGAACCCGAGGAGGGGCTCGATTCCAGGACGCTGGGATCATGCCCTGAGCCGAAGGCAGACGCTTAACCACCTGAGCCATCCAGGCGCCCCAGTATGTCAGTTTATTAAAGGAAGAATTAAACGGGCATGATTTCTTAAAAAGTAGGACCAGTAGGAATCCAGTGGTGTTGATGGTCTGGGGTCTGAGGCATGGTAAGCAGCTTGATTTCCTCCCCAGGAATGGCATTGGTTACATATCAGCACACATGACTGGTCATCATTTGACCTTCTTGTCTCTAATTTGATCCCATCTGTTGCTCTGAATCTGTGCATACGGCTTTGACAGAAAGATTCACTTGTAGTGAGTGAGTGATACGGTCAAGGGCATCCAGGTTATGCTGACACCCAGAGAGATTGAAGAAGGTGGAAGAATGGAAGACACAGGCTGTTGGTGTTGGGTGGGCATGGCAAAACCGGGGAGGCAGAAGAGCCCCAATGGGCAATGAGTGACTTTGAGTTGGAATGGAAGACCTGATGGGAGAGAAGGGGAACAGGAAGGTGCCATTCTTCAGGGCACCCATTGTCCCAATCTATCAATGCCCCGGACTTTCAAATTCTGAGTTTCTCATTCCCACTCCAATTAACCATTTTCTACCTGGTGGATCCACAGAAGATTCTTTAAAAGAAATAATCTGGGGCACCTGGGTGGCTCAGTCGGTTAAGCGTCTGCCTTCGGCTCGGGTCATGATCTCAGGGTCCTGGGATTGAGCCCTGCATCGGGCTCCCTGTTCAGTGCGGAGCCTGCTTCTCCCTCCCCCTCTGCCTCTCCCTGGGTTTGTGCTCTCTCGCTCTTGCTCACTCTCTCTCAAATAAAATCTTTAAAAACAAAATAAAAGCAGTCATCTATTGTGGAGCTAAAAAAAAAAAAAAAATCCGTGGTCCTAGCTAATGGTAAGCACACAAATCAGCTGACAGTGCCCTGGAGTTCTTGTCTGCCCTGATGGCCTCAGCCCAGGAGCCAACAGCACCTCCTGCTTTAAGTATCTTCATGGAGGGCAGTCTGCCTCCAAAGCTACTATCGGTCAACAAAGCCAACATTGAGCTTAGATCTGCATAATCGGTGTAATTACGAGTAAGCCATTTATTTGCTTTCCTCAACACTCTTTTCCTAATCCCAAACTCAGAGGGGATATTTACACAGAGAAGAAAGCGAAATGTACTTTGTAAAAGAACTTGGTGGGTAAGTGGTCATTATCTTCTGATTGTTGGAATGGTGCTTGCTTACCACAGATCGTTGCAGTTAGGATCCTGGTATATATGATTATCGCTCAGCTTCCTTCAGTTTCTTTCTTTGGTTTTTGCTTTTTTTTTTTTTTTAAGATTTTATTTATTTGAGAGAGAGACAGAGATAGTGAGAGAGAGCGCACAAGCAGGAGTGGCAGGCAGAGGGAGAAGCAGGCTCCTCACTGAGCCGGGAGCCCAATGCGGGGCTCGATCCCAGGACCCTGGACCCTGGGATTATGACCCTGGAATTACAACCGAGCCACCCAGGTATCCCTGATTTTTTTTTTTAAAGCAATCTCGAGGGGCGCCTTGGTGGCTCAGTCATTAAGCGTCTGCCTTTGGCTCAGGGCGCGATCCCGGCGTTTGAGCCCCGCATCAGGCTCCTCCGCTGGGAGCCTGCTTCTTCCTCTCCCACTCCCCCTGCTTGTGTTACCTCTCTCACTGGCTGTCTCTCTCTGTCAAATAAATAAATAAAATCTAAAAAATAAAAATAAAAATAAAAAAGCAATCTCGATTCCCAACGTGGAGCTCGAACTCACAACCCCGAAATCAAGAGTCACATGTTCTACTGACCGGTGCCCCCGCTCTTTCTTTACTCAGGATGCAAATTCTTCAGTAATGGGAGCAGTGCTACACATGCTGCCTCTGATATTTTGTGCACAGAGAAGAAAAGCATTGGCTTAGCTTCCAAACGGTGCTCGGATCTTTTAAAAGCCTGATCTAAAGGAACTTCAGGATTCTCCCCCTATCAAGTCCCAGGCTCCCGGACCACACGGAACGGTCTCACCCCCAGCCTTTCGGACTTCATACGGACTTGTGTGCACTCTCTTAACACCCACCAGGCTGGTTAACCCTTGGAGTGCTTTCGTCCGGGTCACCCCCTCAGGACTCAGCTCTGGTATCACCTCCCTACCGGCCCCCTGCTGTCACTT